>NC_138379.1:18192448-18225879 GCF_054177405.1 Leptonychotes weddellii
AACCATGAGAGACGATGGACTCTGAAAAACAAACAGGGTTCTAGAGGGGAGGGGGGTGGGAGGATGGGTTAGCCTGGTGGTGGGTATTAAGGAGGGCACATTCTGCATGGAGCACTGGGTGTTATGCACAAACAATGAATCATGGAACACTTCATCTAAAACTAATGATGTAATGTATGGGGATTAACATAAGAATAAATAAATAAATTAAAAAAAAAATCCAGTTCATAGAATGCCAATGGACAGATGCCAAGAGGGAGTAAGATAGAAAAATGAACAGCAGATTCAGATTTGGAATCAGAAATGATAAGATTACACTCTCAGATGCCCCAGTTTCCAGCATTGTGGATGTAGAGAGTTGTTAATTAAGTTCTCTGAATTTATTTTCTTTAATTAGATAAATAACACCTCTTTTCATGTGTTTGTGGCATCTGTATGTCTTCTTTGGGGAAATATCTGTTCATGTCTTCTGCCCATTTTTAAAAATTTGATTATTTGATTTTGGTATTGAGTTATAGAAGTTCTTTATGTATTTTGGATACTAACCCTTTATTGACTAATGTCAATTGCTAATATCTTCTCCTGGTCAGTAGGTTGTCTATTAGTTTTGTTGGTTGTTTCCTTGCTGTGCAAAAGCTTTTTATTTTGATGTAACCCCAATAGTTTATTTTTGCTTTTGTTTCTCTTGCTTCAGGAGAATATCTAAAAAGATGTTGTTATAACAGAGATTACTGCCTGTACTCTCTTCTAGGATTTTCATGGTTTCAGGTCTCACATTTAGTCCTTAATCTATTTTGAGTTTATTTTTGTGTGTGGTATAAGAGAGTGGTCCAGTTTCATTCTTTTGCATGCAGCTAGTTTTCTTTGCATGTCCAGTTTTCCCAACACCATTTGTTGTAGAGACTGTCTTTTTCCCATTGTATATTCCTTCCTCTTCTGTCAAAGAATACGAAAACACAAATTCAAAGGAATATATGTACCCCTATGTTTATTGCAGCATTATTTACAATAGTCAAACTATGGAAACGGTCCAAGTGTCCAAAGATAGATGAATGGAAAAAGACGATGTGATGTGTACACACACACACACACACACATACACACACACATACACACACACATGCCGTGGAATACTACTCAGCCATAAAAAAGAATGAAACCTTACCATTTGCAACAACACACATAGATTGAGTATAATGCTAAGTGAAATGTCAGAGAAAGACAAATACCATATTATTTCACTCATATGTGGAATTTAAGTAACCGAACAAATGAACAAAGAAAAAAAAAAAGAGATAAACCAAAAAATAGAGTCTTAACTATAGAGAACAAACAGATGGTTACCAGAGGGGAGGTATGTGGGTGGATGGGTGAACAGGATTAACAGTACACTTACCGTGATGAGAACTCAATAATGTATGGAAGTGTTGAATCACTATATTATATGCCTGAAACTAATATACACTATAAGTTAACCACATTGGAATTAAAAAACAAAAAAAAAAAAACAAAACAAAAAATGCCAAACCAAACAGAAACAAACAAAAAAAAATTGAATTGAAACATTAAAAAAAATAAAAATAACATTTCACTTGGAATTTGTAAGAATTAGTCATGTGAAGGTGATAAGCACAGTCTATATGAGCACCCACTACTATTGAGTCCGTTTTCTTTCTTTTTTTTTTTTAAAGATTTTATTTATTTATTTGAGAGAGAGAGAATGCACATGAGAGGGGGGAGGGTCAGAGGGAGAAGCAGACTTCCTGCCGAGCAGGGAGCCCGATGCGGGACTCGATCCCGGGACTCCAGGATCATGACCTGAGCCGAAGGCAGTGGCTTAATCAACTGAGCCACCCAGGCGCCCGAGTCTGTTTTCTTTCTTATTGACTTATGAGGGAGCTTATGAAAAGTTATAGCCCTCATGTAAGCTTCAAATAAGCTTTAATTGTGAAATTTAAAACTGGTTTCTCTTTAAATATAAGCAAACTTCTTTTTGACTACTGATATTATAAGTTCAATTATTATCATGGATTCAATAAGTCTACTTGCATTCCAAATTGTTCTCCACCATAAAAAAAATGATTACTAATTGGATGATCCATACTCACCTCAAGAAAACATGTTAATTTTCTTCTCCTCCCTAGACAATTCAAGCTTTTCAGATTGTTTAAACCTACCACTTTAACTCCATCTTTCAAAGTAGGCTTTTGCTAACTTCCTCATTTATCTTGGAGTTACTGCATTTTCTTTCCCATTTTCTTAAAACGTGAGTCCTTTATCAGTTATGTTTTGCCTAATGTTTGCCTTTTCATTTTCTTTTAACAATGTCTGTCAAAGAGTAAGTATTTTGTTTGTTTTTAAGTAAGCTCTACGCCCAGTGCAGGACTTGAACTCATGACCCCAAGATCAAGAGCTGCATGCTTTCCCAACTGAGCCAGCCAAGCACTTTCTAATATCGAATTCTTTTCTTGTTAGTACATTTTTATCAGAGAGGAACTGAATATTTTCAAAGAATCTGTTAACTTTTTTTCCCTATGTTTCAGATTAGTTTGTTTTTTATTCCCATAGCTTTACATTCCAAACTTTCTTTCCCTATAAATGATTGGGTGTTCGATTTCCCAGACCCATCTAACAGCTGTTTTTTTTTTTTTCTCTTGTTCTAATAGCTGTTTTTTGTCTCATTCATCTGCTCTTGTCCTCTTCCCTCTTCTTCCTGCTTGCCTCATAGAGCCCTCCTGTTCCACACTCTTGTACCCTCAAGCATGTTATATTTGGCATAAAATAGGTCATTTTCTTCTTGAGACTGCCATGCTACATTGATTCTCCAGTGGACAGTCTAAACTTCAGCCTGACATTCAGTAAGCTGTTATTGTACTCTAAAATGAACTACCCCTCTTTACTACTATTATTCTCTCCCTCCAGGCAAACATATATATGTGTAAATATGTATACACACACATAGAAATATATATACATATATATGTGTATATATATACATATATATATGTGTATATATATACACTAGAGTCCTCTCATCTTCTGGATATTCCCACACATTCTTGTTTTGTTAGCTTCTATTGATGTAGTAACAAATTACTACAAACTCAGCAACTTCAGATAATACATTTATTATCTCATGTTTTCCATGGGTCAGGAGTCTGGGCACAGCTATCTGGATCCTCTGTTTAGATCTCACAGGGTGAATCAAGGTGTTTGCAGAGCTGTGATCCTCATCTGAGGGTCTGGATCCTCTTCCAATATTACTGGTTATTGGAAGATGTAATTTCCTTGCATGTATATGGCCATTTTCTTGCTGGCTGCTAGGAGGGGGCTGCTCTGAGATTCTAGAAGTTGTCCCTCAGAAGTTCACAACATAACTATTTGTGTTGTTCCTTAAAGACAGCAAGAATATATCTCTCTGACTTCTGCCCTCAGCAAAAGAAAATTCTGCATGTAAAGGGTTTACTTGATTGAGTCAGGCCCACTCAGATAATCTCCAGTAGTTTAAGGTCATTTCTGAGGGACTTCAATTACATTTGCAAAATCTTTTCATAGCAAGTACCTTGATTAGTATTAGATTGGACAGAGGATGGCTAGCTAAGGGGTTATCTTCAGAACCCTGACTTCCATACCCCTCATTGCCCATCCAACTTCTGCACAACCCTCAAGGTTAATCTCAAGCCCTATCTACCCCTTGTTGCTCTCTCCAAATTCCTTATTTCTATTATAAACTTCTAGGCCATACAAAGGTTTTATTTATTTATGTTTATGTTTGTCAGTATAGAGAATTGTGTTTTGTTTGGAAAAGCGTGACCCATTCAACTACCCACCCACAACTGCAAATACACACTCATATACATATATACTCTCCCAATTTTGATTTTAATATACTTGAAGTTACAAGATAATCTTTAAAATCTCTTTTGCATAAAACATATTCCTTGACTATGATATACGAAACACCCAGACAAGAAAAACTCAGTGTTTAGAATAGCGGTAGACTTACAGGGTTTTATGCTAACTTTTCTTGAGATGGTAGAGAGTCTCTGAACTACTATTTAGGCTGAAAGCTCATTGTAATTTTCCCTAATTCACAAACAGCAGAACTTGGAGCCAGCACTGTAGGATACTAATGAAGCTCTATTATGAACTAAATTGGGTTGAAGACAAGTAGGCAGCACTTTCCAATGGTCTTTCTCCAAATATTACCATAGGATTTTAGTCTAAATCATGAAGCATTTTAGTTGATAAGCACACATTCAGAAGACATACATTTAAGAAATGATCTTCTGAAGAGGTTGAGAGATCCCATGTTCATTTTTTACTAATTCTTGAACCATGTTTTGCAGCCTAATGAACTTACAAATTATTTCTTTACTTTATAAGGGGGTAGGGGAGATTAGGATGAGGAAACTTTTTAATAGAGAATTTTTTTTTTGTAACTGGGTGTGTCAAAAGCCACAGGCTTTATGTTATGCCCATATTGATAGAATATTGAAACAGAAATTAATTTCCTCTCAGAGTGAAGGCAAATATACTTTCTAACACTCTCCTCAGATTGTGTGATAGCAAAAACTAGATGAGGAACAAACAGTTTTATACATGTGTATTGTTAAACATATGCACATATAAATTTCCAAATTTTCAATGTTCAAATTTCTCTTTTTTGATAAGAATGAATTAGTGCAGCTCTGGTTATGATGGAATAATTCCTGGCATTACTGTGATTAAACTAGGTACATTAAAGTAAGCAGTGATGAATTGAAAGCACAGTAGAATTCTTGGTGGGTGTGAACTGATGAGTAATCTTAATTAGAGGTAAAATGTGCCTATTATTTTTGCACTATAAATGAATTTTCATATTATGAATTACAGAGATAAAGACAATCTGATGCACAGTGACACGTTAGTCAAAGACCAAGCATAAATGAACTAGGTACAGTTACTTCTTTTGGAAAAGAAGAAGACAAAGAAAATTTATTCTGCATCTGATTACCTCAATTTACCTAAATTTGAATGGTTCCTACATTTGTTAATTGGTGATGTCTTATACTATAGTTCATGACCTGGATTTGCAGTATAGTTTGGTTGTAGCTAAAATTCAGTTATAAATTGGTATTTAATTTGATATTCAATTTAAGCTAAAATATTAGAAAACTGCCTATTCTAGCCCCATCATAGAACAAAGGAAAGTCAGGAAAATATACATCAATTAGTTTCCCCTCTAGTGAATGTTACATATTAGCCAGTTATTAGAAAATAAACTCACCATCTCTCGAGGTGGAGCACTTACTGGTTTAAATAAATGGACGTGGAGGTAGGAAGATCAGTAATAATAATTCCTTATATTATAAATGATAACATCATTGAGCTGTATTTTATTTTACTTTAATTGTTTGGCATAAAGTACCAGCTGACAACCAACTGAGTAGAGCATCTAAAGACACTAGTCAAAGGAAAATGACCTTTTGGAGTATCCTATCCTTTGAACTGAGCATCCTATAGAAAGAGTATACTCACCAGATTCTTCATATTGACTAAGTTTGGGATACATGATAAAGAACAATTTTAAAAGGTTAAAAGTTTTGGTTCAGAAGTATTACTTTAATTAATTTATGTAATATTTCCACAGCTCCAACAAAGTTTGACAAAGAGGAAAATAAAGTTCAGTTAAGAACCTAAGACTTCAAATATCAAATATCAAGTAGGTAGTAAAAGACTCCTTATTTCCAAAGAGCTTGTGCTTTTCAATATATCACAAAGAGGTCTTCTTAAGTACCCTGGTGAAAAACTACAGAGATGCTTGGTTTTCTCTTTTGTGCTCTTGGTAAACTAAGAGAAAAGAGAATAGTACTTTTTAATCCAAGGATTCTGTTTCCTTTGCTTTTTTCCTAGCCAAACTGTATCCAGATTTATTAAAGATACTCCTTCATAAACAATCATGGTGTTTTCAGGCAGAACACTGGGAGACAATCATTAACAGTATAAAACTTCCAAACTCCCTTCTTCAATGGACAACTAAAGTCAGAAAGCCACTATAAATCCCAATGAAGTCTTCATGTGATGATCTGAACAGGGAAAGTTTAGAGTGACAGTTGACATTTCATGTTTAGAATATTGTTCAACAACTTTTCATAAGCTGACTCTGACTTTCAGGAAATGAAATTAAAATGGCAGCATTATCAATCTGAAGATCCACGAGCTAATAAGGGAGTCTTTGAAGGGATGCCATCTCAATGACAGATTGCCTGACATACTGGGAGCCATTTGGGGGGGCAGGTTTCAACAAGTCTCTGGGCTTAAGGGAGTCAAGTCTATGCTGAAGACAGAGAAGGAAAATAGAAATTAAAAAGTGAATTTTCCCTTTTCCTCACCACAAGGAGTTTGTTCCAAGGTGGCTAATGCCTGTCAACATCAAGGTATCCTTCCTCCTATGAACCAAGAGGAATTTTCTCAAACTAGAAGGGACCACTCTTTTCCCCCATATCAATTCAGCTTCTGAGATATTCTATTAGTGGCATATGCCCTTTCCCCCAAATGACAATGAATTGTTCTGTGTGCTAACAACATAGCTTAAAAAAAAAAGCAAAACAAAATTCTGCATTTTTAAAAACTTGATAAAAAATAGTATTTCAAACTGTACATTCATGAGAAATATACAGTTATCAAAAAGTGGCACACACTTCGTGTGGCTTCTTCAGCACCTTCAGCTTTCTGTGTTCAGTCTGTTTTGGTGTCTCCACTTTCTGCAGGGTTATTCCCATCCTTGCCAACATCAGCTTTTCTCTTTTCCCCTTTGGGTATGTTCTCTCCTTTCTTTGCTGGGGTTTTTATAGGCTTGGACTCTGGCTTTGGAGGAGATCTTCTCTGTGATTCATCCTTCACCTTATCTTTATCTCCTTTAGCATCCCCTTTAGCCTTCTCTTGGGCATGGTGGCATTGGAGAGACATAGGCCCTGGATGTAGGGATGCAGTGGAGGTGGGCTCTAGTGGGTCAATGGGTCTTTCTTGCCTCTGCTTCATACTGCTCCTAAGGATTCTTGTTTCCCTTTCATACCTAAGTTAACTTTAGGATGCTTGAAACACTGTTTAAGGTTGCCCCCTGGAAATACCAGTAATCACATATGCTAGGGGAGACAACTCCTATAAATTTACATTGTCAGGGCACCTGGGTGGCTCAGTGCGTTAAGCATCTGACTCTTGGTTTCAGCTCAGGTTATGATCTCATGGTTCAGGTCATGATCTCAAGAATCATGAATTGGTTGGCTCCACGCTCAGTGGGGAGTCTGCTTGAAAGATTCTCTCCCTCTGCCCCCCATTCTCTCTCTCTCTCTCAAATAAATAAATCTTTAAGAAAGAAAGAATTTAAAGTATACACACTTTAACCAATCTGTACATACCATGGCAGGTCATCTTGTAATAACCATAATTGGGTCTCCTACTAGTAAAAATAGTCCTTTCTTAGACTGTGGAGGTATTTCTGAAGATTTTTTTGAAAATACATACAAGAGAAAAAAAGATAGTCTGGTTATGCAATTATGAAAGAAAATTAGAGAAATCATTTTCAGTGTGATCTTTAGAGCCAATGGCTCTCCTGAGTTAATAGTGGGCTTGTCATTCTTTTTGGATCAAAGTTGGTAGCTTTATGTCATTACTGTATACATCAAGGTTTTCTAGAATGGGAGATTTTACATAATGTATTACATGTCTCAGTTCTCACCAAGGGGCTATAAAAAGCTCAGGTGGCATTATCTGGTAGATATTCCAGAGATGGACATTTTAATTCTAATCATATGCTAATTTATTTTCATATGGGGTGTTTATTACCTTGAGAATTTCTCAGTGCATTCATGAAGCATTTTTTATAGGAAGTAAATATTTCTAATTTTTACTGAATTTAGCATCCAAAAATGTTTGTCCTTTGTAGTTTTGTTTAAACAGAGACATGAGTGGATTACAGGTAAGGAACTACTTCTAGATTAAGAACATTACTTATATAATAACATTGCTCAGTTAATTCTTTTCTTCCAATATTTAAAACTCAGGTTTTATTAATAGAGTTGGAAGACAAACTATAAATAGAAAATAAATAATATTCACAATAACAATCATCTTAAGACATAAAATGGAGCAGAGTATGGAATTTGAAATAACAAAGATATTTAAATTTCCTGTGTGAGCCTATGAAAATTTACTAAATATTGGGCCTCAGTTTCTTTCTTGATAAAAATAGAATAAAATCAATGTTACCTTGTTGTAGAGAATAAGTGAAAAAAAATAAAGGAAGATATATATTTTTGAACATATGTATATTTTTATTTATTTTGTACAGCAGATAGCACTTTAGTAGGTATTCAAGAAATGGTACCTTAATTTTGTTAGTATTTAGAATACATTGTATTTTACAAATATTGCTTTTGTATGGAGTAATATTTTTTCACTACTTTCCCTTTTTTACATATAAGAACCTGAGACTCTGAGAGCTTAGATGATTTTCTCCAGTTTTTACATGTAGCAACTTTCTAAATGATGGCTTCATACATTTATTCCATAAATATTCTGATGTTTCACATTATCTAATTTAATCTTTGCAACAGTGGAAGAAACTGAAGTACAGAGAGTTTAAATCATTTTCCAGGGATCACACAGCTAAAGTGTGTGAGATTTGGAGACAAGACTCCTAATCTCTCCCAGATCTCAAGCTCTTTATATTACAGCACTCTGAACCCCAGTGCAGTCGAGGATAACCATGCTACATTTCCAATCTAATCTCCATTCTCTCCTATGCTGTATTTTTTATCCTCTAGCTATACAAACCACTTACTGTTCCCCAAACATACCATCTACTTTCCAACATGTTTTACTCACATCTTGAAATTTTATTCCCACTTTTCTTTACTAATTACATTCCCAGTGTTCTCCCAAGGTTTGTGTACACCGACCTCTCCTTCGAATTCCTTCAATGAACTACAGGCAAAATCACGTCATCTTTGTGTTTCCACACTCCTTATACAAGAGTTTCTGATAACATTTATAACACTTTCTAAGCCGAAAATAAAACATCTAACTACATTTTTAGAACTATGTGTCTGATCTAAGCATTTTACATGTTTATTCATTTAAGAATCACAAAAATCTAACAGGTTACTTACTATCATCACCCTACTTTCACAGACACACAGTGAGGTAAACTTCCTAAGTTCAACCAGCTCAGCCTTCATATGCTTCCTATTTTCATGTTACATCTTTTTCCACCCATTCACCTTCACATTTCCATGTATTCTATATTTACAGTTTCTCACTTGTAGACAGCAGATAGTTAGCTTTTGTTTATTGATCCATTCTGGACATCTCTGTCCCTTAGTTGGGATTTTCATAAAAATGGGTCCTTACTGGTGTGATGGTTGTTTATGGAACAAACTGCCATGTGAACACACAAACTAGAGAGGAGGGAAGGTGTCCCAGGGGAGAGGATATTTGATTTCACCCTTGAAAAGCAAATGAAGAAGGTTGTCCATGTATGATGGCCATGGCATCACTAACAGAGGAGAGCATGTGCAAAGACACAAAATCCCTGAAGCAGCAAAGGTATAGTGTAAAAGAGATGTTTGGACCACATACCTTTTTTATATGCTTTTCTATAGGAGCACTTTATGCCTTCTACTGGAGGATTGAGTTTTGCTATCACATTTATACCAGATGGACCCCTCGTACTTTACATCTCCTGGCAGAACTCTGACTAACTGGGCCAGCTTTGGATGTGTTAGTTAAGTTAGATTCCCCAGATCTCCCTTTTAAGGATTAGAACTAGGAAATATGGACACTCATATTGGAAAATGGTGACATACCAAAAAACATGCTGATGAGGGGAAAAAGAACTACAGGCTTATGTAGTAGTTTTGTCTTGATTTACAGAGAACAGTATATTCCTTTCAACATCATTTCCATTTAGTAGCATGGCACTATTTATTCTGGCCATATAGATCTATTAGGTTTACTGCAAAGATGTTTTCAAGATTCCCATGGTGCCTTTTTTGGCTACCCTAAGAGAGAGAGTAGCAAAAATGACAGCCTATACAATCATGGCAAAGGTAGTGTAGGTGAATAAAAAAGAGAAATCAACTCAGTTCTTTCCATTTTATTTGCACTATTTCAGTGTCATGTCATGAGTATTCTATCATCACTCACCTATGTAGAGTAATAGCAGGGTGATATGAACTAGAATGGGAATGGATACTAACATGAGGAGAGATGGTTATGTTTTTATGTGTTCTATAAAGTCCCATATACAGTTACAGAATTCCATACATAATGTCAATACTGGCTTAATATATTCAGTACCTGATGTTCCATTTGAGACTCAGATTGACCATGTATTTATATTAAAGAAAAATAATACTAATCCAAAACAGTTTAAAGGAATGGAAAACATTACAAATCAAAGTTGTGAAGAAATGATAGATCATTTTCTTTATATTAAAAAAAAAAGATTAAAAAGTGTTGGATTGTGACAGAGACTTGAATGGACCATAATGAATCTCAGTGGCTGAAAGCTGATTCAAAATAAATGGAGATAATTAACAGATTGGAGATCTGCAAGCAACAGGTAATTGGATTATCAATGGATAATTTGTTTCCATGGACGTTTTTACTATCTGCACATCTGCAATATTTCATTCGTGTCATTTTGTTCTCTAAAAGAATGTCCTCAAAACTCAGTTAATCCCCTGTATGATCTCTGTAATTAAGTTATTTTGAAGAGATGGGTACTGCATTTTTATCCTCAAACAACATCCAAATCCCTCATTTTAATTACAAATGACACTTTATTTCCGCTGCTTTGTACTGACCCTTTGAAAAGAATGAGGCTTTTTTCATTCTCTGGGGAGCACAAACCCAAGTTTAATAACTTTAATCTTTTAAAATATTGATCATTAATCTGGGTCTTTATGCTAGTCATAACAATTTAACATTTCAAGTTTCAAATATCTTTTCATCAAATTTCTAACCTGTCGTAAATTTGAAAGTTTCATTTCTGCAGTGAGCCTCCACATGACCTATTTTGCTGTTTATAATCATGTCAAGGCAATGGTAGTCAATTTTCTCTCTCTTTAAGGAATATGGAAGACCACTTCCCTGTGTTTGTGGGAAGAGAAGGGGGTGACTTTCAACGTCGTCATAAAGATTTTGTTCAATCTAGCTAAAACATGTAGCAAAGTTTCAAACACACAAAAAAGCAGACAACAAGACCAAGACATCAGGTCCAAAGTCACAGAAGTGGTAAACCAAGATTTTTGTGAGGGGGGCCATTATGAGTGACAGAAACACCATTAACAATTCTTGGCCTTGGTTCCTAGATCCAAGTATTCTGTAAAGAGTGCACTCTGAAGCCAGACACATTGGCTTCCTATCCTACTCTTACCTCTTATTAGTTATATAAAGTTGTATAAATTATTAAACACCTTGATTCAGTGTTTTCATCCATGAGTAGAACATAATATTAATCTCCAAATGCCAAATCTGCAGAAATGATTAGAAGAGTAATAAAGGTCTTAGAGTAGTGTCTCCTGACACATGGTTATCACTATGTTAGCAATTATTATTGTTATTACAATCAATAGAATAACCATGGGTATGTGAACTCATAGTTAAATGAAGCTGTGAAAGCGATCTAGAATTCAATCAGATGTTACTATGATATTGTTAAGTGTTATAGTGCGACAAGAATGAATCCTTTTGTCAAGTTCTATGGTCTTCAAAACTGAACCAAAGATATTTAAATATCATATGATTGCTATCTCATTAAATATTACATAATTGATTCAAAATTGTGATTTTTAAGTGAAAAGTATGCTAAGGTTTTAAATACAGTATTAGAACATTTTAAGACAACTTGACACCATATTTGTTAATTTACTTTTTTAGATTCATGGCATTTACTTAAATTTTCAAAAAGTTTGATAGAACATTGAAATACTTAAAAGGGATGTTGAATATATTAAGTTTATAAAAAAAAAACACTTGA
Organism: Leptonychotes weddellii; assembly: GCF_054177405.1. Taxonomy (NCBI): domain Eukaryota; kingdom Metazoa; phylum Chordata; class Mammalia; order Carnivora; family Phocidae; genus Leptonychotes; species Leptonychotes weddellii. The sequence continues at coordinate 18,204,474 of NC_138379.1, forward strand.
GCCATTTGAAATATATAAGAAAAAAATTAATTAGTAAAGAGTTGAGTCCCCTTAAAAATAATTGTCAAAATTTTGTCTTTATAAAAACATGAGCTAGTATACTGAAGTAACAGATTTTAAAATTTATATAAACTTTTACTATTTAAAACTAACGAAACTCTGGATAATCTTTTCTTGGGGGAAAATCTTCAAGGGAATGTGTGTGTGTGTGTGTGTGTATTCATGAGTATCATATTTAACAATCATTATCATCTTCAAACTGGTTGGATAATTTATCATCAACCTCTTTCTACAGCTTTAGATTGTGAAATTTTTCTGAAATTTTGAAACTAATTTGAAGATTGTTTGGGGTTTCAGGTATTGTACCTGGGAATCATAAATTGGATAATAATAAGGCTTAATTTGTTGAGATTTTGGGAGAAAAGATAACATACATATTTGCACTATCCTCTGGAGTCTAGGAAGACAAGTATTAAAGTTCGAGGTCAAAAGGACCATTGGTAATTGGAGCCTTCTTATTTGAACAGGATCACATGAATATAGGAAGTCAAGGAGTGTAAAGTTTTATGGTACTTTTGGGAAGAGACAGTGTCTACAAGAGAATGAGGATATTTAGAGCCTCTAAACTTTCTGCTACTTCTCTGTGTTTTTCAAGACAAAGGCTTCTCTTTAAAAACTTCCATGTTTGCACATTTTATATGATTGTGTCCTTGTTTTTTCTTTGTTCTTCTCCAGATTTTAATAAAATGCTTTTGTAATTGGGATTATAATAGTTTCTGGTCTCAGTTATCACCTTGGGTGGAACCAAGGATAGGATTTCTGTACACATTTAGAAAAGTATTTTGGAGGGGTCAGTGACCCTGGGGGAGGAACTAGCAGAGAAGGGAAGAGGCAGGAGCTAAAATTTGCTGAGAATATAGCAGGTGCCTACTGTCATCATTTTGTGATCCCTTAATAACAGTCATCTTGGCATAATTATCCATATTTTAAAGATTAAAAATGAACCAACCAAAAATCTGAGATTGTGAATAAGGTCACACAGCTAGTAATTAGCAGGACGGGTGTCAAACTCAGGTCTGATGCCAAAGTCTTTAATTTTTCTAAAAATAGTAAAGGAAATAAAAACTAGTGATAAAGTCAGATGTGTTTCCCACTGAAATATTTTCATTTCAGACTTCTCTGCTCCTCTATTTTAATTTTTTAAGAGGATATCTTTATTTGACCTTTATAATTAAATTTATCATGAGAAATCTATTTGCTTATCCCTGAAAGGTATATTATTATGTTCTATGTTTGCTAGGTTGAATATCTCACTAATTTACAGAACTCATGTTTAATTCTTAATTTATTTTTGTCTGTTATTTTCCATTTTGTTTTTGCCATGTGGTATTAAATAGTACAAGAACCTTTCTTAATGATTTTTGAAAATATATGGAATCAATGCCCATGGCCAAATTTATTTGCTTTCACTGGAAGAGTAATGTTAATGTCAAGTGTCTGTGTTTTTCCCCTTAGGATCTGTTTTAATGACTCTATGTTTAGGTAATCCATGACTTTTGAATGCATACCAAAGTGAATTGCTTTGCTTCACACCATTATAACAATCCATTCAGCCAGAAGAGGCCAACAGAACAGAAATTAATGACATTTGCGTTGATTTGGTGTGAGTCTAAATTACTGTAATGGAAATGTCTACACTGTCGAATATTTTTTTCTACTGGCTTTGAAGAAGTAGTATAACTGTTTCCTCAGTGTATCACCAAATGGTTTGGGGAGGAGAGGAAATTATAGCTACCTGTTCCTATTGCTTACTTGGTGCCAGACATTTTGCTAAATATATTACAAGCATTTTCTCAATAGGATATAGGCTTTAATTAGTTGCAGGCTATTTATTTATTTGTGTTTTTTTTAAACAAAGTTTTATCCTAAAGCTAGTAGCAGAATGCAAAATAGAAGTTTCTGATGATAGTTGTCTTTAAAAAAGCCATTTTATTCCCACTGTTATTTCTGTAGTATTCCTGAGATATGAGAAGATGGAATTAGAAAAAGAGTGGGGGAAGTTGCCTTGGGTAGCACTTGGGCCTTTCAGGTAGTTTGGGGATTACAAAATTGTCAATGGAGTTGCCATTTCTTGGCAGTGCCTCTTTGGAAAGACTATTTCCTGTGGGTGTGGCAACAGTTCTGAAGGTTTGTTCAGGCCTTGCAGCAAGGGAGGAACTGTTAAAAATCCTGATAGAAGGTGACTACTGATTAATCACAAAGTTGACCAGGGACCTCTATGACCACCTGATGGTTCATATCAGCTTTTCTCCCCTTCTTAGCCCAGTCTATGGTTATGCTGAGGGACACTGACAGCCGTTGGGTATGGTGGCTTCACCATGTTCTTCGTGGAGACATTCTGCCCATTATTTCTGCATTCTGAGTTTCCCTCTACATTTATTCTTTTATTTTAAAGCAATTCATTTAGTGACCACTGTGTGTGACCACTGACATCTTCATAGACAATTCTCATCTTACTGCAGATCATTTCTCCATGTGTTATCTTAGACACAAAAAATGAATATTACAGCATTTTTACTTCTAATGCTGTGCCATAGAGATAAAATGTTTTGTAGGGGCCATTTGTATGAGCAGTTTCTATTTTTGAAAAATATGCAAATTAGAAAAAGCTTAAGAAGTGACCCCAGAACTTTTGACTAAGGCAGGGCTCAGTAAATAGAAATTTACAATTACTGTCCCTCTTTCACATATGAAGAAATTAATTTGCTTGGTGAGTTAAGGGAACTTCCTGAGCTGATATGGCTACTAAGTGTTAGAGATGAAAATAGACGTCAGTTTCATCAAATATCTGGACTCTTAATAACTAATTAAAATAGTTAAGCTTGTAGTGACACAGATGATACAAATGATTTGATTCTATAGTATTAGTTTCTCTGTTCTTTAAATTTTATGAAGGCCCATGTCTTAAGGCTCTGAAGATTGATTCACTTGTAAATGACTTAAACACAAATTCTAACGAGGATTGTTAAAGCAGTGGAAATCAAGTACTGTTCTGGAATTAAGAGACAGACTTTCTTTTTCTAGGGATACACAGTTTGCAACACCCAAATGAGTTTTCTGAGCTAAATTAAAAAAATATTACCCTCTCACATGGGTAATATTTATTCTTTGAGAAAATTTATTAAAGAGTTGAATAATTATCTAAATATTTTGCGGGGTGTCTGCATGTTTTGGTGCTTTGTACCCAAGCATAGTTTGTCAACTGGTAGAGCTTAAGTTAAAAAATATGTTATGGGGGGAAGCCTGGGTGGCTCAGTTGGTTAAACAATAGAGTCCTGGGTTGGCCTCCTTGCTCAGTGGGGAGCCTGATTCTCCCTCTGCTTGCCACTGCCCTTGCTTGTGCTCTCTCTCTCTCTCTCTCTGACAAATAAATAAATAAAATCATATGTATATATATAGGTTATGGGGGGCACCTGGGTGGCTCAGTCAGTTGAGCAACCCACTCTTGATTTTGGCTCAGGTTGTGATCTTGGGGTCGTGGGATCAAGCCCTGCGGCTCCACACTCAGTGGAGAGTCTGCTTGAGATTCTCTCCCTCTCCCTTTGCCCCTCCCCCTGCTCAGGTGTGCATGCTCTCTCTCTCTCTCTGTAAAATAAATAAAATCTTTTTAAAAATGTTATGAATGTATTTATATCTATCTTTATATATCTAGTTTACCAGTTTGTCTGAAAATGACTCATTTCAATTTATAAGCTGGCTGATTGGTCCAACAAAAGAAACATTTAGATCATGGGAATCAGTTGAACTCTGCACATGTAGAAAAAGGTAAGCAATTTATCATCCTGGTCTTCATTTGTTAAAGTAATGAAGACGTGATGATGCACAGCAGGTGCCATGGCTGTTCTCCTCTTCACGGCGGGACTCATTTTACAAAACTCCAGAGGACCTCATTCACACTGACTGCATTTATGCTTTTCCCTTACCTCTTTCACCGTGTGTTCTTTTTCCTGCTCAGTTGCCTTCCAGAAATATCTGCCAAAATATTTAATAATTTTTGATGGCACCAATGGCTTACTTGAATTCCTGCGTGGGGGTAAGACATGACTTCAAGTTTGAAGACTGTCCTTGCACTCCTAAGTAGTAACTCAGTATCTGATAGACACACAAATCCCATAAGAAAAAAATAAACCAATCTGTTGTAATTTTATCTACTACCAAAGATACTGTTTTTTCAGGAAAAAAGTAATGGAAATACTGCTACAGGTATTGGAAGTAGTTATTTAATAAATAAGTACTAAGAAGAAAATTTTCTTGTGTCTGTTGAAACCCTCTGGTGTTGCCAAGTCATTTTGTATCTGATGTTCAAGAGAGACAGGGCTGGTCTCTTCAAAGGCTCATAAGAAAAAAAAAAAATCAACATTGCAACTTCTAAAGAATAGAGGAAGAAGGTAATGATGAGAAAATATTTGTGTTATTCCTCAAATCAAAAAGAAATTTGAAAGTATTAATAAAAAGTCTCCCTGGGAAACTGAACTTTATTAATACTAACAGGTTGATGGAATGATATAGTGTTCTTTTTCTATTTCACTTGAAAATATGGAAAGGATAATATTTTAATGGTTAAGGTAATCCAGTTTATATTTTTATAGTCCTTGTATGTGTGTGTTTTCTTTCAAATCTAACTTATTAGAAAGATATATTGATTCACTTCTCATGGACACACAGGTGCAGAGATTATTAAAATATGTATAGCCTGACTGAATTGTATGGGTAGATTACTGATGTATTTGTTTACAGAGAAGAGTGTCTTTCATCTTAATAATATGTTTTTAGACATTCAGCCTTCAAGAGGATATATGTTATCACCTCCCTTCTACACACCCAGAGAAAATTATTTTTTCTTTTGCATTCTCTTGACACCAACCAATAGTGTTTATAACACATTTGTTGAAGAATAATTTTCAGGAAAAAGTAAAATCATGAATCTCATACAGAGATAAAATGAATATGTGATAAAGATTGAACTTAACTCATTATTAATGAGGGGACTGATAAGATGTTGCAAATAGTTCAAAAGAGAATGCCAAGAACAGACACATGTATAAATCAAGAATATTAAAATGAATGTGCAAATGAGGGAGGGCAAACTGGCTTCTAACACAGTGGCAGAGAGAGTCAATTGAACATTTACCAGCCAAGATTTACTTTCATGTGGATAAGTAAGAATCATTTTGCACTGCCATGATTTATCTATAACTTAAAGTGTTAGCTGTAATTTGTAAGTAGCTCAAAGGCAATGAAAGATTGGAATCAAATAACTAGGAAATGTGTGTGGTAAAAAATACATAGTTGTCCACTGGAGATATCCAGTACTTTTTTATATTTACTGTAAATTGTCTTATACACTGTAGTGTTCTGGTTAATATATTGGTTACCTCTCTGATTATGTTCTGCATATTTGTACATCTTTTTCCTTCTAGTTAGGTACTGGGCTTCTCTGGGTCAAGAACTGTGCTTTGAATTTTGTTTGTTTGTTTCCTTGCTATTCCCAATATAAGAATGGGAAAAAATGGCTACTTCTTAAATAGTGGGTGGAATTAAATTATAACATTGGGTGTTGTTGGTGAACCACAATGAAACTTTGATCTTCATGGTGTGTTGTTCAATAACACACTGTAAAAAATGTTCTTGGAAGCTTAGGGGAAGAATGTTGATTTTGTTGGGTATAACTATAACTGGTGAATAGCAACACTTTCAGTCTTGCTTCATGCCCTTAATTTATGTATGTTCTTATAGATTTTAATTGGTGAGAATTCTTTTGACCCCAGTAGTATATGAAAATTTCTTTGTCAATCCCAAGAAGCAACCAAAAAAAAAAATAGGTAGAACTTTAAATGAGACAAATCTAGATTCAAATCTAACTCTACACTTTAACCCTTAGGAACTGTGTGACCATAGAGAGAGATGATTGTTGAGACTTAGTTTTTTTTAATTTTATAATTAATAATTTTCATTATTTAAACTGAGATAATAATACTGTAACCCAAGAATGTTATTAAGGTTATATAACATATATTAAAAGCTTAGCCTATGGAGGAATGCATAAATACTATTTTCCTCTTCCTCCCTTTTCCTAATTTAATTTAAAATAAATAAGAGAAAAATCAAAAATCAAACTGAAGACTCAAACTCTGCTGAACACAGTTTCAGACTTGAAATTAGCCTGAGTACTCATAAAATAGATTTTTGAAAAAATCCTTGAATCATTTTAGTTTATAACATTAGTTTATAACACTGCTTTTAACTTGAAGATTGAAAATGTACTTTAAGGTTAGGATGACTTTTAAAAACCAATACCTTGCTCCATAATAATTAGAAAAGCTGAGTTTATTAAAGGATTTTTGTCCCTTTTCACCTGTTAGAAGATAAAAATATGTCAGGATATTTCTGGAATACAAATATTTCCTCTTGTATTCCATTAATTCTACCCCCCATATCTCTCTCTCTCTCTCATAATTAGGGGAGTCATCCAATTCAGAAAACAGATTAGCCATTGTATTTATATTCCAGAACAGAAAATATCAGCATTCAGACAGAACATTCAGTATGTATGCAGAGTTGGTCTAACACTCTCCTATTCATTTCATATATAAAAATAAAAAATCAGTCTCTTGAAAGGCCTAATTACTTGGATGGGAGCAGTATATGGAATTTTCTTTGCCAATCCCAAATGGGCACATATATATATTCCCTTTTATATGCTATTTCTTCATTTATAGATTACAGTGGGCCTTTCAGCTACCACAGCAAAAAATCAGCATGGGAGTTGCATACTTTAATGTGATTTTAAACAATACTTATTCTCTCAGAAACAAATTTTGCCCTCTTTGTTTGCTAGTATTTTTATGGCAGCTACATAATTATTTTTTTTCCCTAAAAAAAACCCCAAAACAACAAAAACAACTGCATCTGCTGAGGAGTGAAAGCATTTGGAGCGACTTTAATTACTGCACTGTTTATTTGTGAATTATTTGTCAGAACAGTTTTGTTACCTTATTGTCTCCTCAAGGTTGCTGACTACTTAGAAACAAACACAAGATAAACATAAATAAATGGATATATCATGGACTCTGGAAACATCTGAATAAGGGGAAATTAAACGCTGTAATTTCTATTGATGTATTTAGAGATTCCTGGGCTTCTGTGGTGATTTTAAGGCATTTGTAAGGTCATTGTACATGATTCTTCAGTAGAGTGGTTTTCAGAGACTGAAAAATCCCCTCTAACGTTCAGTCACAGGAGAATTTAAAAAATCTTCAAATTTTACTCCAGCAAATCCTAATGCTTCAGGGTTTGGAACCCAGAATTCAGTAGATTGTATCTTGAGTACTTCGGCATTTGGAAGCTTATCTTAAAGGAGCTGAAATAAAAAAAGTGGGGGCCACATACTGAAGAGAGCTGACAATGCTCACGTGACCAGGATTCTAGATGATTTTAATTTATGGGCTGTTCAGATGTGAACCAAATCCTACTTCCTTCTCATTAGTGATAATTAACAATTAATGGAGCAGGAGAGAAGTCAATCTTACAAGATTCTTTTCTTCTGTAAGAGACCTGATTATAGGTTATGTTTTCCCTTTAGAAATTTTACTCACACTAAGATAGTGTTTAATACAGGGGGGAAAAGTGCTTAAATTTCTGAATTAGTTACATTGCATATCAGCAAAACTTCAAATATATTAAAGACTAACTTCAAGGAAAGGGTAATTCAGAATGGAGAAGACTTTGCATTATCCATTTTTTTAAACGATTGATATGTAGTCGGGATATATAGTGATTAAGAACAGAAAGTCATGGCAAGAAATGAACATGGATTTAAACTGTAAGTCCAGCTGAGAGTCCAACTTGTCCAAAACCAAACTCTTCATCCTGTCCCTACTTTGCTTCTACTCTAATATTTATTCAGATTGAGTGAAAGTTATCGCCCCAGTTGCTCAAACCAGATGTTTTCAGGCTTTTCCAAAAATCTTCCTTATTATTTATAGTCTACCAACTACTTAGGCTATTGATTCTACCTCCTAAATATTGTTAGAATTGGTTTACTATCTTTTTCTCCGTGTTCATCATCCTGATCTAAACTATGAGCCTCTCTAATGTATCCTGCTGAAACAGATTGTAACTGGCCTCTGCCTTAGGGCTTTGTCATTCTTTTAATTATTTCTTAATCAGGTAGCCAAAGTAGTCTTTAAAATCTGATTATCTTGGGGCGCCTGGGTGGCTCAGTTGGTTAAGCGACTGCCTTCAGCTCAGGTCATGATCCTGGAGTCCCGGGATCGAGTCCCGCATCGGGCTCCCTGCTCGGCAGGGAGTCTGCTTCTCCCTCTGACTCTCCTCCCTCTCATGCTCTCTGTCTCTCATTCTCTCTCTCTCAAATAAATAAATAAAATCTTTAAAAAAATAAATAAATAAAAATAAAATAAAATAAAATCTGATTATCTCAATCCAACTCATTCTACCTCTCTACCCCCAACACACGCACACACACACACACACACACACACACAAACACACTTAAAATGGATTCATCTTAGGAGAAATTCTCAAATATACAGCATGGCTTGTTGTTTCCTGAATAATCTGTCCTCTTGTCTGTCTCTCCGGCCTCTGTATCTAAGCTCATATATCTGACCTTTATCTACCTGGCCTTGAAGAATCAAATTTTTGTGCCAACATTCCCAGCAAAAATGTGAAACTCACTCTGATGGGATTGATAGTTTAGTTTAAAGATTTTTTATTTATTTATTTGAGAGAGAGAGTGAGAGAGAGAAAGAGCACAAGAGGGGGGAGTGGGAGAGGGAGAAGCAGACTCCCCGCTGAGCAGGGAGCCCAATGCGGGACTCGATCCCAGGACTCCAGGATCATGACCCGAGCCGAAGGCAGTCGCTTAACCAACTGAGCCACCCAGGCGCCCTGATAGTTTAGTTTAATGTGGATTGTGTAGCTAGGTATGGAGTTACCTTTGCTGGAACTATGTGGTTTTCTAAACCAAAATTGTGAACATTCTGGAAAAGGATGGAATTTTTGCCAAGAAGGCAACCCACCAGTATCCACTAGATGAGTATTTCTAAAATTTTAATGTGCATAGGAATTACCTAGGATGTTCTTAAAATGCAGATTCTGATAAGGGCTGGGGCCTGAGATTCTGTTTGTTTAACAAGTTCCCTGGTGATGTTGATGCTGCTAGTCAAGAGATGTCTGAGCACTAGGGCATTAGAGTGTTTTACTCACATGTATATCAGATAAAGTGGAGTCATTAGAATCTGAGTTTGGGAGTCAGAGAGGCTAGGATTCAAATCTTGAATCCAACTGTTACTTGTTGGCCAACTTTGGGAAGTTACCTAAAATCTCAAAGCCTCAGTTTTCATATCTATTAAAGGACAGCACCTACCTCAAGAGGATCTTTTGAGTATTAAGTGAGACTATATATTCATAGTGCTTCATATAGGCTTGCAATGTTCAATATTGTTATATTAATATTGATTTATGAGATAAAACACAACACACTAGTTAAGATCATTACTTTCAAAGAAGTTACTGTATTCAGAGAAAGAACAAACATGGCTATGTGAAAATCTATGAGGTCTCATTCAATCCAAAAATGTCATTACCAATGACATAAAAATGTAATTATTAGTAAAATCAATACAGGTATAATATTTTATAGTTAATATAAATGGGAACTGAATTAATGGAATTTTCTCTTGGCCATATTTCTTTTTTTTTTTTTAAAGATTTTATTTATTTATTTGAGAGAGAGAGTGAGAGAAAGAGCACAAGAGGGGGGAGCGGGAGAGGGAGAAGCAGACTCCCTGCTGAGCAGGTAGCCCGATGCAGGACTCGATCCTGGGACTCCAGGATCATGACCTGAGCCGAAGGCAGTCGCTTAACCAACTGAGCCACCCAGGCGCCCCTTGGCCATATTTCTTTTTAATATATATTAGGAGAAGACAATTTGGAATAAAATTACAGTTCTTTCCAAAGACTAAAAAAGATGTAGTCTCCATTTATTTATCTGCCTTTAGAATTAACATGTAATTTTAAAAAGAAATTAAGACTTAGATATTGGTCAGGTGAAAAAATATTTTGATTCATTTTTTCAGATATGCTTAGAATTCTTGAAATAAGACATAATGTACATATATCTAAATTGCGCTTTGACATCAAATTATAACTTACTTTGGGAAAGTTAGTTCTTTCTTGAATTCTGTGAGAGAAGCAGGCTACATTACTTTTGCCTTGTTTGTCCAGTTGGAGTAGACAACTGACAAAAAGATCGGAATACAAATGTTCTCTTCTTCCTGAGGTCACTGTTTCTGGTTGAAAGAAAAGGACCCGAGTCTTTACTGGATGAACTCATTTGCATTTGGTTGCAAATTGAGAATAACATTGAGGGTGGGGTGGGTGGGAGATGCTTTTAGTCAAATTTGAAATGAGTTGGAGGAAAAGAGTGACTCTAACCTTATAGATGAAGATGTTGTAGGACCTTCTTACTGTCCCCTTTGGGTTAAGATAGAAGGCATATGCTTCAATATTAACATCCTTGAAAATTATAATTTGCATTCAAATGATTGTACAATCAACAATAAAATCCCATCTTTATATTAAAATTCAGTGTTAACCTTACAAAACATACAAATGGTGTAGGAAACGTACATATATTTTAAAGGTAATATCTGGAGTAATATGTCCCTAATTTTTCCTGAAAGGAGTTACTATTTTATGAAAAGTGGTGTAAGAGACATGATTAAATTCAACCCTAAACTTAATTTAAAAACACGAAGAAAAGAAGCAGCAACTTCAGTACATCTGAGGAAGGTCTGATTTTATTTGCTTCTTGAACTTAAACTTGATTTTCATGCAACTTAGTGTGGGGAGGGTATTGGAGAAAGTCTGAAGACAGTAGGATGTTTCTGAACCAATCTTGTTGCTTCCATTGTAATCCATCTCTACCAATCGAAGTATAGAGACAGATTGGATAACAAAAATAGAATTATTGTTCAGGGATTTTAGGATGGAGGAGGACAGTGGGATTCATACACATACTAATACACATCTGTGGGTGCTGGGTTGGGGAGGACCCAAAAAATGATTTTGTGTCATAGGAGAAAGAAAAGAGAAATGAGATCTATCAATGGTGTCCACAAGAAGCAGCTCCTAATCAGGTTTTCTCCCTTGTTTCAAAAGTCACTTCTTTATTATGTTACTTATCTATATGGCACATGAGAAATACTTTTGTAAAGAAAAATATGATAAAGATAAGGTAGAACTTTAAAGTCAGATCATTTTTCTTTACTTTTGGACAGTGATGTTGCCCCTAGGGGACATTTGGCAATGTCTTAGAGACATTCTCACAAGTAGGGGGAGGATGCTTTTGGTATCTGGTGGACAGGCCAGGGATCCTGCTAAGCATTCTACAACACATGGGACAGTAACCCACAAAAAAAAGAATTATTGGGGCACCTGGGTGGCTCAATCATTAAGCGTCTGCCTTCGGCTCAGGTCATAATCCCAGGGTCCTGGGATCAAGCCCCACATCAGGCTGCCTGCTTGGCGGGAAGCCTGCTTCTCCCTCTCCCACTCTCCCTGTTTTTGTTCCCTCTCTAGCTGTGTCTCTCTGTCAAATAAATAAAATCTTAAAAAAAATAGAATTATTCCACCCCAAATTGTTAATAGAGCTGAGATTAAAAAATCCTACTTTGGATTTAGGGAGCATTCATTGTTTGTTTGCTTGTTTATTAAGGTACACTTAACATATACAATATTAGTTTCAGGTGTATAACATAATAACTCAATATTTGTGTATGTTGCAAAATGATCAGCATAGTACGTCTAGATAACATCCATCACCATACATAGTTATGGAACTTTTTTAATGTAATAAGAACTTTTAAGATTTACTCTCTTCATAACTTTCAAGTGTGCAATACATTATTATTAACTATAGTCATCATGTTGTACATTACATCCCCATGACTTATTTATTTTATAACTCTAAGTCTGTACCTTCTGCTTCCCTTCACCCATTTCATCCACCTCCCATCCTTCTGCCTCTGACAGTCACCGATCTGTTATCTGTATCTATGAGTGTGTGTGTGTGTGTGTTTGATTCCACATAAGTAAGATCAAATAATATCTGTCTTTCTATGATTTATTTTACTTAGCATGTGTCCTCAAGGTCCATCATGTTGTTGCAAAATACAAGATTTCATTTTTTTTCTGGCCAAATAATATTCCATTGTGTATGTAGATACTGTATTTTCTTTATTCATTCATCCTTCAGTGGATACTTAAGCTGTTTCCATGTCTTAGCTATTGTAAATTGTAAATAATACTGAAATAAACATGGGAGTACAGATGAGATACTGATTTCTTTTCTTTTAGATATATACCCAGAAGTGGGATTGCTGTAACATATAATAGTTCTATTTTTAGTATTTGGAGTAACCTCCATACTATTTTCCATAGCAGCTGCACCAATTTAAATTCCCACTAACAGTGCATGAGGGTTCCCCTCCCTTCACATCTTCACCATTCTAGCAGGGGTGAGGTGATATCTCATTGTGGTTTTGATTTGCATTCCCCTTATGATTAGTGATGTTGAGCATATTTTCATGTTCCTGGTAACCATATTTCTTTGAAATATGTCTATTCAGTTTTTCTGCCCATTTTTAAATGAGATTTTGTTTTGCTATTGAGTTGTATGAATTCTTAAAAAGTTAACTTGCTTATTACAAATATCCTAAATTAAGATAATAGGTTGAACTCTTTTATAAGCTATTCAGAGTAGATGTTCAGATGATGTTTTATAGGGAAATGGATGTATCAATTGTTCTAGAGTCAGAATCCCTGAGTGTTAATCCTGGCTTTAAATTTCTCATCTGTGAAATGGACTTATACTTCGAATTATTTCATAGGGTGAGTACATGGATTAATTGAAATAATCCATGCAAAGCCTTAGAATATTACCTAGCATAAGATAAGTGCTAAATAAGTATTAGCTATTTTAAAGGAAAAAGAAAATCCCAAACAACCACCATCATTGCCTTGATCATGGGCCCTATTTATCCTAATGTTCCTCAACATTTGTGCCACTATATGGATGTATGTTGGGTTGTTTTAGCCTCCGACAGGGGAGAGTAACTTGGGATAATAAAGTAATAGCAGATTTTATAAGTCTAAATGCAACCAACAATTTGGCTAGATTACTTGGAACTTTATGTAGCTGAGGATTATTGAACATCCTTTGCCAAGTTATAATAATAAAAATTAGAATATATTCTGTATAATTTTCCTTATTGGTCTAGCTTTTGTTGGTGCTATTGTAGAAGATGCTGAGTCCTTTTTCCACTTGGCAACATTTTTCTATGTTTTCCCAAGTGCAATTATGTCCTTCGTATATATATTTCATATTACATTAATACAGTAATACAAAAATCAGTGATGTTTGTATACAAAAATCATCATTTATTCAACAAATACAATGTGGTAGGTGCTGGGAATACAGAACCATGTAAGACCAGGTCCAGCCATGGAGCATACAGACTCTTGTTTCCGAGAGACACACACACAGAAGTTGCCGTGGTGTGGTGAGTACTATGTTAGACGCAGGAAATAAGTGCTGCTGCTGAATACACCATTTGTGAACTACATTTAACTAAATGGATATAATAGACAATAATTTTAATAAGCAATAAAAATTATAGAAGTAAGATAAACCACTGCTGCTCTTTGGTTTCATTTTCTGTAAATGCGGGCAATGGTGGTCAGAGATAGTAGTAATGGGAGTGGATTTACTTAAGCATATCCCTTTGATAATTTACTCTCTGTATTGTAAGTATCAAAGTGAGATGTCAATTATAAAAATTTGTTGTAATATCACCCACCACCAGAAAAAAACAAGAACAAAAACAAAAAACCCAACATGTAGTTTGTATATAAGAAAGTATAAACACCTACAGCACAAGGGTGAAGCTTTGGTTTTCCTTCATCACATAGACATAAAAATGGGGGTATTAGATTCAGTTCTGGGGGCCTCCCTCATCTTAAGGGTTATAAACACATTGAAGGGAGAGAAAGTTATCAAGATAATGACATTAACACAAATAATACAACATGGAAATAGGTGAGAAAACTGGGCATAAATAGCCTAGCTATATGAAGTCTCAAGGGGCAATATAATTGTTTCCCAATATTATAAAAAATGATTAATTCATATAATACAAGGACTATGTCATATAATACAATTGATAGACATAAAATTGTTGGGTAACGTATGTAAAAAATGTGAAATGAGTTGTCATAGGATGCAGAGAATTCTTCCTCTTTCAAGGTGTTTGGCCACAGGACTGAACAGAGGTGACAGGATTACTGAGGAGGCATGCAAATATCATATAAGTAGCAGTGAATTATCACTGTTTTCAACACTGAGAAATTCTGATTTTAAAATGGGAAACTGGATTAATTTGTATTTGACTGAAGTTACTAATGAAAGTTAGGAATGTATTAAATGTTGAATACTATTCTGGGCTGCATTCAAGTATAGGGAAATAAAATTACACCACTGGTGACCCTTGGGTCTGTCACAGAAATGAGATGTCTATCTCATGAGGCTATTACAGTCAGCAAAAAAAAAAAAAAAAAAAAGATAATGACAATTAAAAGGTGGCTGGCTTCTCTAACTAATGAAAGTTCAATATCTTCTAATTATATTGGTGGCACAGTATGGTTGCAAAATATGACCTAGTAGCTCTAAAGCAGTACTGTAATGAATCTTTTCATTTCAGCTCTCTGCTGTCTGCTTTTAAATCTCTTGGGCATATGAAAAACACCATTGTTAGAGGACAGGGGATTCAATGTTTTTGACATGGTAGAGGAAGGTGGCTGCTTAGGGAACAAGATAATTTTTAAAATTCAATTTATTTCAGCAATTTATTACTGTTTACCCTCTATCATTCCCTAAGCTGGGGATAGAAATAATGCAAAGATCAATAAGGTATGAAACTTGCCCTCAAGTTGCTCACTGTTTAGTGGGAGAGTAAACACATTAAAAATATCTGTTACATAATGGAAAAGTGTGTTAATGAAGCTATGCCCAAAAGCCATGGAAGTACATGGGTGAGAGCCATCTGATCTGCTGGTGGATGGATAGGGAGGACAGTGGGGAAGGAGAAGGTCAGAGTAAGTTACATTTGAGCTGGGTCCTAAAAAATATATAATTAATCAGAGTAAGCCTTATAAATACAGTAGAGTAAACATTATATATACAGCTAACCATATGAAAGCATGACACAGTTGGTATGATTACACATTCGATGTCTATGTTGGCAAAGACCAACATAGGTTAAGTTGAAAGTGAAGTTGTAGACTTAGATGGTATAAAAAGCAAATGGGATTGGATCCATTAGAGAATCTTAAACTTATTTTCCTCAATCATTTTTTTTTCCAGAGCTCACCTACTTCCCAGTATATCAAGATGGTTCTCCATTACTGTTTCTGGGTGATGAATCCTCTCTCCTGACCTATTGAAAACAAATTACACAAATCTATTTTTTCAGATACAGGCCATTTTGCAAAATTAAGCTCTCCACCCATTCACCTAGTTATGTTCACATGTTTTCTAGATTTCAATCTTTGCAATTTATCAAGAACCTTGGCACTTGCTAATTCTATTTGACTAAAGCTTCTATAATTTTGATTGATGTCAAGTCTGTAAGGATGGTAATTCCTTCAGTGTTTAGCCTCTCAGTTTTCTTGATGTCCTGACTCCTAAGGACCTCACTTCCTTTGCTTTAGTCAGCCACCTTCAAATTCCTACCTTTTCATTTGTTATCTATTGTAAATTTGACTCCTCCAAAGACATTACTTCAAGCATTCTAAACTCTGACTACAAGGTTTTCTTCTTAGGCAGCAGGCTTAGTTATGTCTGATACAATCATTCTTGACCATCATGTCTACCTCCAGGTCCTTCTCCTTTCTTCTTTTTAATCCTTCAGTTCTTAAATTTCTTTGCCAATCTGTCCAGTACAGGTTGCTTGGTTCATCACTATAAAAAACAAATACAAAAATAAAAAACAAAAAAACACACACTTGTCTATTCTGTAAACATTTTAGGTCATTGTTCCTACAGAGTCATTGACATTGACAATAACTGAACTAATCAAAGCAACTGGATATTTGAATTGTCTAGTCTTTTTTTTACTGCCAGAGAGTTTGGCCCAATATAGCATCTATGATTACTTTGAAAAGAGAGAGATTTTCGTTAACCCTCCTATGAAAAGTATTCCAGGGCTTATAATATAAACTAGTAAAGCAAATCCACTTTGAAATTCTTACTGCAGTTTGGGACAGTTAGATTTTTATACAGTTGGTTGGAAGAATAAGTGTGAACTGAAACTCATGATGGAAACCAACAGATTTTTCTTTTTTATACACAGATGGACTTTTGTAAATAGTACATACCATAGAACTGAAAGAATAATTTGTTTCTGGCCATGCCTTATTAAATAGCTAGCTATTATTTTTCCTACACAAACTTATATATTGTAGATTTTATCTTCTAATTATCTTTCAAATCCATACATTTCTCACCATCTCCGCTACAACTATTCTAGATCGAATTGTCATCATGGTAAGACCATAATATGCTTCTACCTGGTCTTCCTGGCTTTTTTCTTTCCCCCTTCTAACTCGGGCAGACACTATAACTGAAGTTATGCTTTCTAAATGTAAATCTTTCCCTT
The DNA here is from genome assembly GCF_054177405.1 of Leptonychotes weddellii. Classification (NCBI taxonomy): domain Eukaryota; kingdom Metazoa; phylum Chordata; class Mammalia; order Carnivora; family Phocidae; genus Leptonychotes; species Leptonychotes weddellii. The sequence continues at coordinate 18,221,273 of NC_138379.1, forward strand.
TTACATTTTAAACATTTTAGTGCCTGTCCACCTATTGTTCTTTGGGTAAAGGTCTAAATCCTTCAGATAGCCTAAAGTGTCATGTCCTGGTCCCTACCTTCCTCTTCACCCTCACCTTCTAGAATATCATTCTTTTCTCTCTCTAGTCTGTCTCTAGCCTCGTTCTCAGACTTAGGATAAATAATTTTCTCTTCTGTCACCTCCATGTTTTTGGTTTTGCTCCAGAAAAGCTGAGAAAAGATAAACTTTATCCATGATTATGGCCATTTTGCCTATCACAGTGCTTCGCTCATAGAAGTTGTTCAGTAAATGTCTGTTTATTTAAGGAAAGAAAACCAAAGGGACTATGTTGGCACATAGGATTAATATTCATTGTTATATGGAATACTTCCTTGTTCTTATTTTTAAGATTTTATTTATTTATTTGACAGAGAGAGAGAGAGAGACAGCGAGAGAGGGAACACAAGCAGGGGGAGTAGGAGAGAGAAGCAGGCTTCCCACTGAGCTGGGAGCCCGATGCGGGGTTTGAACCCAGGACCCTTGGATCATGACCTGAGCCAAAGGCAGATGCTTAACGACTGAGCCACTCAGGCGCCCCCGGAATATTTCATTGTTCTTAAATGACCCCCATACACACACACACACACATTTTTAATACTTTAAAAATCAGGATGTATTTTACAATTTATGATATAACTATTTTCTACCAGGTGACTTTCACATCATAGTTGTCAAGGCAAGCATTGTGTAAAATTGCTTTTGCAGATGGCATGATGGTACAACTCTAACTTTACAGTCAAGAAACCATCAGTGGATCATTTGAAGAAGAAATATGAGTCCAGGGGTGCCTGGGTGGCTCAGTTGGTTAAACGACTGCCTTCGGCTCAGGTCATGATCCTGGAGTCCCGGGATCGAGTCCTGCATCGGGCTCCCTGCTCAGCGGGGAGTCTGCTTCTCCCTCTGACCCTCCTCCCTCTCATGCTCTCTGTCTCTCATTCTCTCTCTCTCAAATAAATAAATAAAATCTTAAAAAAAAATAGAAAAGAAATATGAGTCCATTTTATTGTCTCAAAATGTTCTGTTGGAAGTGTCTGTACTGACTTACAGAATGGGTGTCAGTAATTTGGGAGGCAATTTAAGACATAGTACTGGAGCACTCTTAAGAAATGCCACATTATCAAAACTCTTTTTTAGAACAAAGGAGGTTACCATGTGGAAAAGTATGGATACCAATAGCTCTGAGTTGAAAGTGATTCAGAAGAGAAGGCCCCTGAATGAGGTGATGTTATAGCAAAAACCACAATCAATTTATTCTGATTATATTTTTCTTTTTATGTTCATACAAAAGTGATATATTACAGAAAACTTTTAAATAAGTGTAAATAAAAAATTCTAAGTGATGAAACGTTGCATCATGGTTTATGTGGCAGCATTTTTTCTAAGTGACTTATAAAATATGGACACATTTTACAACCAATGGGATCTTATATTTATTTAAAAGAAATCATGGAGTCATAAATAGATAGGACATTGGATATAGTCCAGTTTTCTGACATTGAGTATTCAAACCTTAAATGGTGATTAAAAAGAGTTACCTATTTTCAAGGAGCTTGTTAATGATCTGACAGATTCAGTGTTTTTTTTTTTCTTGTCTATTGGATCCATGTTGAATTACTCATCTCTCTCAATGTTATATGGAAGTACTGTATCTCTGCAATCTGGTTTTGTACTAGAAAGAACTGGCTTCTTAAGCAGAAGGTTCTAAAAGTGTATCAAGATGGTAAGAAGTTCCAGAAGCCTATTTTATCCTCTCTGTTCCTGATAACTTGCCTGCCTGCCATGTGCTGAGGCCTATGATTCAAATGAGCTCTCCACAAAATATGGATACCAAAAATATCACTTGCTTCAGAAAAGCTTCCTCATCCACCCCCACCACCAAAAGGAAGAAAAAAAATTGCCATGATTAGCAACCTTCCCACAAGGAAATTTTTACATTCATCTTAATTCATTCTGAGCTTCTCATAAATAATAGGAACAACCAATGCACCAAGAAGGGTTTGATTTTCCAATATTCAAGTTAGCATCAACTTTTTTTTTTTAAGTTTCATTATAGTCATTTACCAGGAATTCAGATTTAGGTCATCAAACTTAGAAGTAGTCAAGAAAAGTACTATTTTTCTTCTCTATACTTTATTAGTTCTATCTCTAGGATACAGTGTCCATAAAGCTGACAAGCCTGGTCGGCAGGACAATAGTTGGCACTTTATAAGTATCTGCTAAAATGAAAAGAAAGGATTACCTTCCTTCAATTTGAGACTGGAAGTGAACTTACAGTCTGTGCAGAGCCAAACGTTAGCACCAAAGTGAGTCCTGCAAAAGGTCTTTGCTGGAGACTGTTTCTGATGGCAGATTTCTTTAATAGCACTGCTCTGTCTCATTGACCACTGACTCAGTGGGTTTGATGGGAGAAGAAATTCCCTGTGTCACAGAGCTAAGAAAGGCTGACTTCAACAATCCCTAACAAGCCACATAAGGAAACTAACACAGAGCCATTTCTATGTTTTTTTTTTCTTGTTTCCTTCTCTTTTTTCTTTCTTCATATCAAAAATGCCTTAGTTTTTTCTTTCTTTTTTTTTTTAGCTTGCATTTGCATTCTTTCCAAATGGTCCTAGAGCTCCTGCTAGGAGTTTCAGAATAAAAATTAAACTGAGTTTGTTATTGTTGTGATTGTGTAGTGCAAACCTAGCATGGCTGACTACTGTAGGAAAGAGACAGATTGTTGAAACCTATGAATTATCTACACAGGAAGCTATGGAGACTCGTAGTGTGACAGGATTCACCGCAACCTGTAGGGGTTAAGAGGATAAACTTGCATTTGGGTCTTGTGCTCAGTGCTGGAAATTATTCAAAACCAATCTATGGAGAAACTACTCACCCTGAATTTGGTTGGAGTAATATAAGCAACAACATACAAGGGAGGGAGTCATTGGGTTATATTTTTCCTCTTTCAGGCTATAGAGTAATGATAACATTTGGAAAGCTGAGTGCTGAATATATACCTCATTTTTGGGTAAGTTGGCCAGTCTACATGGGTTTTATTAGAATGTAACAATATTCAGTTGATCCATTACGATAATCCCATGGGTTGTTCTACAAAAATGTAGTCAGTACAATCAATGTCTCCCATGTGAACAATGTTCATATAATAGAATGATATTTGGCATTTTCTGCTACATGCCCTGCTTGGTTGTTAAATAGACATTATGTTTTCCCTCTCTTGGTTATTTCTCTGCTGTTCTTCAGATGCCCCCCTCTCCCATGAGCACTCACTATGCTTCCAGGGGCTAAAAATTGTCATGCATGGCAGAGCACAGGGGCTAAAAATTGAAAAACTGAATGCTGGGTCAATGAATTAAACAATTGTGACACCTGACCAGCTTCTGACACCTGCAATTGTAGGGGATAATAATTCCTTTTTATTAAGCAGGTTAAAGTTCAGGTTTCTGTTATAGGCATCATAAAATTTTAACTGCTAGAATATGTGTTTAAAATATTTGACATAACCAAATAGAAATGAGGCTTATTAACAGAACATTCTTCAAAAGATACTGCAGGCCATTTTTTTTTTTTTGTAAATTTAAGACTAATAATCTGAGCTTCATTTTATACGTATGCTGCTTTGCAAAATGTATATCTATGTATTTATTTATTTTCCAGTGTCTTTCTTTTTTATTTTTTTATTTAAATTAAATTAATTAACATGTAATATATTATTAGTTTCAGAGGTAGAGGTCAGTGATTCATCAGTCTTACATAATATCCCGTGCTCATTACATCACATGCCCTCCTTAATGTCCATCACCCAGTTACCCCATCCCCCACTACCTCCCCTCCACCAACCCTGTTTGTTTCCTATGATTAAGACTCTAATGGCTTGTCTCCCTCTATAATTTTGTCTTATTTTTTCCTCTCTTCCCCTGTGATTCTGTTTTGTTTCTTAAACTCCACATATGAGGGAGATCATATAATTGTCTTTCTCCTGATTGACTTATTTCACTTAGCATGATACCCTCTAGTTCCATCTACATTGTTGCAAATGACAAGATTTTATTTTTTGATGGCTGAGTAGTATTCCATTGTATATATACCCCATATCTTCTTTATCAATTCATCTGGCTATGGACATCTGGGCTCTTTCCATAGTTTGGCTATTGTGGACATTGCTGCTATAAACATTGGGGTGCAGGCCTCTTTGGATCCATATATTTGTATCTTTGGGGTAAATACCTAGTAGTGCAATTGCTAGGTAATAAGGTAGCTCTATTTTAAACTTTTTGAGGACCCTCCATACTATTTCCCAGAGTGGCTGCACCAGTTTGCATTCCCACCAACAGTGTAGGAGGGTTCCCTTTTCTCTGCATCCTTGACAACATCTGTCCTTTCCTGAGTTGTTAATTTTAGCCATTCTGACTGGTGTGAAGTGGTATCTCATTGTGGTTTTGATTTATATTTCCCTGATGCCTAGTGATGTGGAGCATTTTTTCATGTGTATTTTGGCCGTTTGTATGTCTTCTTTGGAGAAATGTCTGTTCATGTCTTCTGCCCAT
>NC_138379.1:18225979-18242403 GCF_054177405.1 Leptonychotes weddellii
TTGCCCTTGCTTCCCTTGCCTTTGGCGATGTTTCTAGGAAGAAGTTGCTAGGGCTGAGGTTGAAGAGGTTTCACCCTGTGTTCTCCTTAAGGATTTTGATGGACTCCTGTCTCACATTTAGATCTTTCAACCATTTTGAGTCTATTTTTGTGTATGGTGTAAGGAAATGGTCCAGTTTCATTCTTCTACATGTGGCTGTCCAATTTTCCCAACACCATTTGTTGAAGAGACTGTCTTTTTTCCATTGGGTATTCTTTCCTGCTTTGTCAAAGATTAGTTGACCATAGAGTTGAGGGTCCATTTCTGGGCTCTCTATTCTGCTCCACTGATCTATGTGTCTGTTTTTGTGACAGTACCATACTGTCTTGATAATTACAGCTTTGTAATAGATCTTGAAGTCCAGAATTGTGATGCCACCAGCTTTGGTTTTCTTTTTCAACATTTTTCTGTCTATTCGGGGTCTTTTCTGGTTCCATACAAATTTTAGGATTATTTGTCCAGCTCTGTGAAAAAAGTTGATGGTATTTTGATAGGGATTGCATTGAATGTATAGATTGCTCTTGTTAAGCACAGACATTTTACAATATTTGTTCTTCCAATCCATGAGCATGGAATGTTTTTCCACTTTTGTGTCTTCCTCAATTTCTTTCATGAGTGTTCTATAGCTTTCTGAGTACAGATCCTTTCCCTCTTTGGTTAGGTTCATTCCTAGGTATCTTATGTTTTTTGGTGCAATTGTAAATGGAATCAATTCCTTAATGACTCTTTCTTCTGTCTCATTGTTTGTGTATAGAAATGCAATGGATTTCTGTGCATTGATTTTCTATACTGCCACTTTAATGAATTCCTCTTTGAGTTCTAGTTATTTTGGTTTAGAGTCTTTTGGGTTTTCCACATAAAGTATCATGTCATCTGCAATGAGTGAGAGTTTGATTTCTTCTCTGCTGATTCAGATTCACTTTAGTCTCTATGTATTTGAGTTCTTTCCAAATTTCATCTTCTGTTTCTGTTAAAGTTTTAAAGAATTGTGGTCTGAAAATATGCAGGGAATGATCCCACTCTTTCGGTACCAGTTGAGATCTTATTTGTGACCCAGGATATGATCTATTCTGGAGAATGTTCCATGTGCACTGAGAAGAATGTGTATTCTGTTGCTTTAGGATGGAATGCTCTGAATATATCTGTGAATTCCATCTGGTTCTGTGTCATTCAAAGCCCTTGTTTCCTTTTTGATCTTCTTCTTAGATAATCTGTCCCTTGGAGTGAGTGGGGTGTTAAGGTCCCCTACTATTATTGTATAATTATCAATATGTTTCTTTAATATTGTTATTAATTGGCTTATATAATTGGTTGCTCCCATGTTAGGGGCATAAATATTTACAGTTGTTAGATCTTCTTGCTGTATAGACCCTTCAAGTATGATATAGTGTCCTTCCTCATTTTTTATTTGTCTTTGGTTTAAAATCTAATTTGTTTGATATAAGGATTGTTACCCCCAACTTTTTTTTTAATGTCCATTAGAATGATAAATGGTTTTCCACTCCCACTTTCAATCTGGAGATGTCTTTGGGTCTAAAATGAGTCTCTTGCAGACAGCATATGGATGGTCTTGCTTTTTTAATCCAACTTAATACTCTGTGTCTTTTGATTGGGGCATTTAGCCCATTTAAATTCAGAGTATTGAAAGATACGAATTTAGTGCCACTGTATTGCCTGTAAAGTCACTGTTTGTGTATATTGTCTCTGTTCCATTCTGGTCCATCTTACTTTTGGGCTCTCTCTTCATTTATAAGATCCCTTTCATTATTTCTTGAAGGGCTGGTTTAGTGATCACAAATTCTTTTAGTTTCTGTTTGTCCTGGAAGCTTTTTATCTCTCCTTCTATTTTGAATGACAGCCTAACTGGGTAAAGTATTCTTGGCTGCATATTCTTCTCACTTAACACCCTGAATATATCATGCCAGTCCTTTCTGGCCTTCCAGGTCTCTGTGGATAGGTCTGCTCTCAGTCTAATGTTTCTACCCTTGTAGGTTATGGACCATTTTTCCCAAGCTGCTTTTAGGATTTTTCTCTTCATCCCTGAGATTTGCAAGTTTCACTATTATATGTTGAGGTGTTGATCTATTTTTATTGATTTTGAGGGGGGTTCTCTATGCCTCCTGGTTGAATTCCTGTTTCCTTCCCCAGATTAGGGAAGTTCTCTACTATAATTTACTCCAATATACCTATATACCTTCTCTCCCCCCCTTCTCTCTTTCTCTTCTGGGATCCCAATTATTCTAATATTGTTTTGCTTTATGGTTTCACTTATCTCTCAAATTCTCCCCTCGTGATCCAGTAGTTGTTTGTCTCTCTTGTTCTCAGCTTCTTTATTCTCCATCATTTTGTCTTCTATATCACTAATTCTCTCCTCTGCCTATTTATCCTAGCAGTTATACCCTCCATTTTTTATTACATCTCATTAATAGCCTTTTTTATTTCAACTTGATTAGATTTTAGTTCTTTTATTTCTCCAGAAAGTGATTCTTGACTATATTCTATGCTTTTTTGAAGTCTAGCTACTATATTTATAATCATTATTCTGAACTCTAGTTCTGACATCTTACTTATATCCGTATGGATTAGGTCCCTGGTAGTCAGTATTGGATCATGTTCTCTTTTTTGAGGTGAGTTTTTCCATCTTGTCATTCTGTCAGAGAAGAATAGATGAATAAGAGAACAAAATACTAAGATGACAACAACGACCCTAGAGAAAAATCAGAAGAGACCTGAAACCAAAAACAAAATAAAAATTTAAAAAAGAGAGAGAGAGAATATAATCAGACAGGTGATCAGAACAGAGCAATACACTGGATCCTGTGTGTATTTTGGTCTGTTTGTTAGAAAACTAGATCCCAAATTTGTAAAGAAAGAAAACTTGTATGTAGAAATATAAAATTAAATACAATAAAGGGATAGAATGTAACTGTAAAAATGAAAATCAAAAGACAAAACAATGAAGGAATATAAACAGACAGGTAAACAGAACAGAGCAATACACTATATCCTGAGTGTATTTTAGTCTGTTTGTTAAAGAAACTACATCCAAAATTGTAAAGAAAGAAAAACACATATATATAAAAATAAAATTAAATACATTGAAAGGATGAAATGAAACTGTAAAGAGGAAAAATTTTAAAAACTTTAACAAAAAAAAAAAAAGAAAGAAAGAAAAAGAAAGAGAATATGATTAGACAGGTGAAGAGAACAGAGCAATACCCTAGATTCTGGGTGTATTTTATTCTGTTTGTGAGAAGAAACTGCACCCCAAAATTGTAAAGAAAGAAAAACATATATGTACAAAAACAAAATTAAATACGATGAAAGGATAGAATGTAAGTGTAAAAATGAAAATTAAGATGATTTTTAAAAAGTTGAAAAAATAAAAAATTTGTTGAAAAAGGAAAGAGAAAAAAATTGAAAGACTAAAGAATCATGGGAAAACAAACAAACAAACATGAATTCTATATACTATTTTCCCTTAGTGTTGGAGTTTTGCAGTTCTGTGCGTTAGGTAAACTTGGTCTTAGCCAGATATTCTTGCTGATCTTCTGGGGGAAGAGCCTGTTGCACTGACTCTGAGGTGCCTTTGCCCCAGCGGAATTGAAACCACCCTTGCCAGGGGCCAGGCTATACAAGCTGCTCCTGATTGTTCTATGTGGCTTTCCTTCCCTGAAGGCTTTCAGGCTGCTTTAGAGGATGGGAATGCAAATGGTGGCTTCCCAGTCTCTAATCCTGGAGTTGAGAGCTCCGGGCCCCACTCCTCAGTGTGCCCTTGGGGAAAAGCCATCGATCATTCCTGTCTCCCTGGTCTCCAGCTGCACTCCATGCTCACCCGGCCTGTGACTGACCATTTCTATCTCAGGCACACGACCCCATTTCCTGTCTCTAAACTCTGCAGACTCCTGCGGTGAGCACCTACACCTCCTCCGGGGGTGGGGGGGTCTCCCTGTCATTCTGCTGTTTGCTGGGCCTCTGCTCAGAAAGTGGTCACAGGGCCATGCCATGGTTTGTGGTTTATGGCAACACTGAGCTGAAAATCCACTCCCGGGCTTGCTGATTACAGCTGGCTTCCCTGCTCTGATGTCTGGGAGCTCTGCTGCACTCAGGCACTCCCATTCTTTCTGTGACCCCGGGGATCCTGAGACCACACTGTCCCACCTAGGATTCTGCCCTGCTTCACCACCTGGGTGCCATTCAGGCAGGAATGTGTCTCACCAGAGCAGACTTCTGAAAGTTCCAATTTTTTTGTGCTCCACTGCTATATCACTTTCTGGTAGCTAACTTATGGAAGCTCCCTCCCTCCATAGTTTATCTTCCCATATATCACCTTGGATTCACTTCTCCGCACCTCCTACCTTGCAGCAAGTGGTCACTTTTCTATTTGTAGAGTTGCAGCTATTCTTTTCTTAGATCTCCGGTTGAGTTCACAGGTGTTCAGAATGATTTGATAGCTATCTAGCTGAATTCTTGGGACCAGATGAAACTAAGGTCTCCTACTCCTCTGCCATCTTAGACTATCTCCCTGTATATCTATTTAGAATAAACACAAAACTTGTTGAACTCAAAAAGACTTTTAATTAGGAGTGATGATCTACAATTTAAAAAATGAAAATTTGACACATTCTATTGTATCCTTAAGTATAATATACAAATATGAGCACTAAGAAAACTTGTAGGACACACTTTAGAAATTCTATGGATGAGGAAAAGTATCCCCTTGACCCACCAGCTACTTTCAAGTGTTGGAGAAAGTTTTATACTCTATGTTCTTTCCCATGACACATCTGCTATGCATCTCTTTCAGTTCTCTACTATAATGTTGTGAACAGAGATCTCTCAAACTTCTATTGGCAGAAAGGGCGCCTGGGTGGCTCTGTTGGTTAAGCATCTCCCTTCGGCTCAGGTTATGATCCCAGGGTTTTGGGATCGATTCCCATGTCGGACTGCCTGCTCAGAGGGAAGCTTGCTTCTCCCTCCCCTCTGCTGCTCTCCCTGCTTGTGCTCTCTCACTCTCTCTCTCTCTCAAATAAATAAAATCTTTAAAAAAAAAAAAAACTTCTATTGGCAGAAAGAATAATTAGGGTATGAGTCTTTTCCATAAGAACACGATACCAGACCTGGCCTTACTGTGGTGTAGGTCCTAAGGGAAGAACACTAGCAGCCTGTCATGTATGCTCCAGGGATCGACTGTCAATGCCCCTGGTCAGCCTGCTTAAGGACATTCTCCAGACTGTCATCTTCGATAGATATCAGTTCATCTATTTACCCTAAGATGAAAACCAAACAAGATTCACCATTCCCAGGTAGTCTGAAGGTTTTTTTCCTGCTCCCTTTTCCACCCTTTTTATTGATCTGCTCTTTCCTGTGTTCTATAAAATAGTTTAAAGGCAAAAAAAAAAAAAAGTTTAAAGGCATTCTCCTACATATGTATATAAATTTTATGCAACAGCCAAATAATATCTCCAATTAATGACTTTACTGCTAAAATAATTCTTAGTTATCTTTGACAGGTCCATGCTGAAAACATATTTCCCTTTCTTCCCTGACACTGCTCAGAAAAATGAATTACTATGAGTACCCTAAGCCACTTGGTTAAATATTCAATAATCTTGCTTAAAATAATTGTCCACTTTTTCCTATGAAACTGTGATGTCTTATATTTATATAACTGTGTCTCAGTCACTTCGTGGAGTCCAATCCCTCTAAGCTAATACCAGGCAAAATTGCACATTCATACTGCTCTGCCCAGGCCATATTTAAGTTTGATTCATGCAACCAACCTATCTGACTCCTCTGCCATGATTGTTCCTATCCCTTTTATTATGCTCATTGGAACTCTTTTAGGAGTTCCTTTTCTCTGTTTTTTCTTTATCTCTATTTCTTAATTGAAATCTGGCAGCCTACCAAACCAAACTTGCCATCTTCCTTGCAGCCCTTTTAAGTGAAAAGGGTTTTCTTACCCTTTCTCAAACATACAAAAGGTGAATTGTGGCAAGTACCCCAGCTCCTGCTTATCATTGAAGCTTCCCAATCATTTAATTTTCTAAGTTCTTAGAACCCAAACAATACAGAAAAACAAAACAAAAACAAACAAACAAAAAAAACCAATACAAAACAGCTTCTCTATCATGCCATCCTGTGCCACTTCATCTGGGAGCTAATACTTCCAGGATTCCCAGTCATTCCCACTCATTAGTTGAAGAGTTAAACTTTTGGATAACAGAACTCTGTGACTATTCTGGATTTTTTCCAGTGAATTTAATGCATTTAATATTCACATATTTATACTCATTACCTATCTAATGCATTGGATCCTTAATGTCTCAGCTTTCTATCTTCCATATCACCTTCACCACCCACTCCTTATTCACCCCCAGGCCTTCATATAACAGAATGCTCATCTTTCAAAATCTTAGCTACAGACCATGACTGCTGATTCTTCCAGCTTATTTTTGTTGTATTCAAACTACGATATTTCTTTGACTTTTAAGAGTTCTTCAAGCAATTATTAGCTTTTCAATTTTTTGTTCTTTTTCCTTTTGTTTTATTATGTTAATGGTAGAGTATCATTCTCTCATTTCCTCTCCCCACCAACCCATTTTTTATTTTATGTCTATTTTTACCATTATCCTCAAATTCCTTCTAGATTCTTGTCTTTCTCTCACACTTTAATGAAATCTCTTAAGATATGCTTTTAATTTTATTTTAAAAATGAATTTAAAACAATAGTATGCATCACTGCTTTGTCTGTTACCATTCTATTACAAGACTGTATTGTCTTAAACCTGGGTTATTTCAATGCCCTCTAAAATGACATTTCTGTTTCCACTCTTGTGTTCTGCTCCTTCCATATCCTTCTGAACACAGCCACTGTGTGTGTGTGTTTTAATTTAAAAAATCATCCTAATGATTTCCTTTTTACTCACAATGGAATTCAGTCTTACCTATATCCTGAAAAGCTTTACATGATCTGATCTGTGGCTTCCTCTTGGTTTTCATCCCTTAATATTCTTCCCCTTACTTTTCTACTCCAGCAACACTGGTTTTCTCTTCATCAATTTTTTTCAGATACACCTGTTCCTTGGGGCTTTTGCACTTTCTGTTCCCTCTATCAGGAATGCTCTTCTTCCAGATAGCCTCAAATTTCACTTATATACCTCTTTCTTATTCTTTTCTTCTGCTTATTCTGTATTTAATTTTCTCTTATTTTTCTGTTTTTCTAAGGTGGAAACAGATTATTGATTTTAGATCTTTCTCCTTTTTCTAATATATGTATTCAATGCTATAGCATTTCCTCTAAGCACTGCATTTGCTACATTCCACAAATTTTGATAAATTGTGTTTTTGTTTTAATTCAAACTATTTTTAAAATTTTCCTGAGATTTCTTACTTGGCCCATGTGTTACTTAGAAGTGCCTTTTTTTTTTTTCTTTTTAGAAGTGTGTTGCTTAATCTCCATGTATTTTTGGATTTTCCATTTATCTATCATTGACTTGTAATTCAGTTTGTGTTCTGAAAGCAGACATCATATGATTTATATTCTTTTAAATTTGTGCAGGTGTGTTTTATAGCCCAGAATGTAATCTATCTTGGTGAATATTTCCAGTGTACTTGAGATGCATGTGTATTCTGTCATTGTTGAATGAAGTAGTCTATAGATATCTTTTATAAGCAGTTGATTGATGGTGTTTTTCAGTTCAACTGTCCATACTGACTTTCTGCCTACTGGATCCATCCATTTCTGATGGAGGAATGTTAAAGTCTCCAACAATGATAGTGGATTCATCCATTCCCCTTTGCAGTTTCAGGAGTTTATGCTTTATTAATTTAATGTTCTGTTGTTAGGCTCATACACATTAAGAATTATTATTATGTCTGCTTGGAAAATAAACTTCTTTATCATTATATAATACCGTTCTTTATTCCCAATAACTTTCCTTGCTTTGAATTCTGCTCTGTCCTGAACTTAATGTAGGTACTCTACTCTCTTTTGATAAGTGCTTGCGTGGTAAATATTTCTGCATCCATTTAATTCTAATCTATATGTGCCTTTATATTTTCAGGGGCTTTATTGTAGACAACATATGGGTAGGCCTTTTTTTAAACCCATTCTAGCATTTTCTTTTAATTAGTGCAGATCACTGACATTCAAAGTGATTGCTGAATTATTGATATAACTGGATTGGTATCAACCATATTTGTTACTGTTTCCTACTTGTTTCCCTGTCCTTTGTTGTTGTTTCTTGGTCTTCCACACTTTTCTTACTTTTGTGGTTTTAATTTAGTATTCTATGATTCCATTTTCCTGCCTTTCTTAGAATATCAGTTATACTTTTTTTTTAAACTCTTTTTAGTGATTGCATTAGAGTTTGCAATATATATTTACAACTAATCCAAGTCTAATTTCAAATAAACTACACTGCCTCCTGAGTAATGTGAGTATAATAACAACATAATCCTAATTCCTCCCTCTCATCCCTTGTATTATCACTATCATCCATTTTGCTTATATAAAAGAATCCATAATCACTATGATATTCATAAGCATACATCATTGAATACACTATTGCTAGTATTATTTTGAACAAACTGTTATTTGTTAGACCAATTAAGAATAATAAAAATGAAGTTTTTATTTAACCTTCACATATTCCTTCTTCAATGCTTTCCTTTCTTTATGTAGATCCAAGTTTCTGATTTATATATTTTCCTTCTCTCTAAAGAACTTACTTTAATATTTCTTGTAAGTTAAATCTACTGGCAACAAATTTCCTTAATTTTTGTGCCTGAGAAAGTCTATTTCTCCTTCACTTTTGAGGAATAATTTCACAGAATGCAGCATTTTAGATTGGTGTGTCTTTTCTTTTTTCCAACACTTTAAATACTTCACTCATTCTCTTCTTGCTTGCATGGTTTCTGACAAGTCATATGTGACTCTTATCATTTCCCCCATATGTAAGGTATTTTTTATCTCTAGTTTCTTTCAGGATTTTTTTTAATCTTTGATTTTCTGTACTGTGACAATGATATGCCTATGTGTTTTGTTTTGTTTTGTTTTGGCATTTATCTTGCTTGCTATTTTAGTGTTTGACATTAATTCAGGAAATTCTCTGTCATTATTTCCAATATGTCTTCTGTTTCTTTCTCTCTTCTTTTTCTTCTGGTATTCCCAATATGCATATATTACACCTTTTGTATTTGTTCCACAGTCCTTGAATATTTTGCTGCTGTTGTTGTTTCATTTTTTGTTCTATTTGCATCTCAGTCTTGAGGGTTTCTATTGAGATATCCCCAAGCTCAGAGATCGTTTTCCTCAGACCTATCCTGTCTATTAATAAGCCCATCAAAGGCATTTTTCATGTCTGTTACAGTGTTTTTGATCTCTAGCATTTCTTTTTGGTTCTTTCTTAATTTTTCCATCTCTCTGCTATTGGCCTATCTATTCTTGCATGCTGTTGTCTGCCTCATATGTTAGAGCCCTTAGAATACAAATCATAGTTGTTCTGAATTTCTGGTCAGATAATTCCAACATCCTTGCTGTGTCTAGTCCTGATATTTGCTCTATCTCTTGAAATCATATATATATATATATATATATTTTTTTTTTTTTTTGCTTTCTAGTGTGCCTTATAATTTTTTTTCTTCATAGCTGGACATGTACCACATAAAAGGAACTGTTATAAATGGCTTTTAGTAATGTGGTAGTGAGGTGTGTATAGGGTGGAGAGGGGGCAGGAAGCATCCTATAATCCTATTATTAAGTCCAGGTCTTTCAGTGATCTTGTGCCTTTAGATTGAACTTCATTAAATGTTTCTCAGTTTTTTTCTTCCCCCTTAGGTGAGACAGGTTGGCTAGAGCAGGCAGAAAATAGGTATTTCCCTTCTCCCATGTGGAAGGTTACATCTGTCTATAGTTGGGTATTTCTCTGTCCCCAGGTCAGTTAGGCCCTGATAATACTCTAGCAGATTAGGCTCTGGTTAACTAGTTTCTCCTGAAGAAAGACTTTGTTAAGAAAAATAGAATGCTCTGGTATATTTCAATATAGGGCTTTTTCGCCTACCCCTGCCAGAAGCATGAGGGAATTTTTTTTCCTGATATTTACTGTGAGTACCTAGTCAAGTTCCTGGAAGAAAAACTCACAGTATTGCAGGGGATCCCCCTTGGAGTTTTAACTGTTAGAATTGTCTACCCTGAGCCTCTAGCAATTTGGCAATTATAGTTCAGGTTTTTCTACCCAGCACCTGTTCCCAGGATGATTTCCTTTCTTGCATCTCTGCTCAGGTAAGTCACAATTCCCCATATCTGCCTCTCCAATCTTGGAGTCAGTGGTTTTCCCTGTATCTTTACCTCTCCTACAGATGCAAGAAGAGTTGTTGATTTTTCAATCTGTTTCACTTTTACTTGTTGTTAGGATAGAGTGGTGATTTCAAGTGCTTTACATATGGAACTGGAAATCAGAAGCCTTTGCTTATTCTAATTTTCCTGATCTGTGTAATAGAGCTATTAATGATACCTACCTCATGAGGTTGTATTGACTCAAAAATGTTTACTAACAATATTTTCCCAACTCTTCTAGGAACTTGGTGTAAGGAAATGTCAAGGTTGATGTGAAATGTTCTCATTACTAGTCTTTTATAAATGTGGGGATTATATTATTTTAATTTTTAACCCCCCAAAATAGATGTGGTAACCATTAATTGACAGATTTATATTTATATTATAATTTATGATTCCTTTCATTATCATATATTTTCATAAAACTTGTATTTGGTCCTTGGCCATTTTCAAAATACTTTCATTTTTAATATTTATGTAGCCCTTGATCATTTTAAAATTTAAGTAAATTGATGACCTCTAGTTATATACTTAAATTAAAATTTACAGTGCACATACTGAAAAAAAAAGGATTCTGAATGATTGATAGGAAAAAATACCCAAGCTACAGGTGCTTGTTCTATATTTGTTCAACACCTTCAGGATGATGAAAGTATAAGGACCAGCTTAATATGAGGAAAAAAATGAAAGTACTTTAAATATTATAGATGATGTGTTAGAAAAACCTATTTGTTTTGTTTTGCCTCCAAATACACGTTCAGAGCATAATGTCAACATTCAGGCAAAAGTAGTTGACTTTATCTTTTTTTTTCATTACTACATAAGCCTGAATATTAAAGCAAAGTTATCACAGCATCATGTTAGATTTTCATTTTTTGAGACCTTCACTTAGGCACACTAAAGAAAATGAATTAAGATCAGAAAATCATTTGAGAAGCGTAGAGTCTCATGTAGTCTCAAGATTCCTGCCTCACAGGATGGACTTCATTGTTCATTACCTATTGCTAACAGATGGCTGTTCATGGTTCCCATTTAGGGAACAGGGGTCCTCAGTCCATTACCCAGAGGCCATATGTTCCCAGGCAAACTGTCCCCATATGGCATCACTCCATCTTAGTACCGGAGAAATTGGGTTGTCAAAGACAGAAATCTAGGAGTCAGAGTTCAGTTGCAATGTCAGTTGGTCCAAAGAAAATGCATGTTTGGAAATCCAGAGGATATGGCTATAATTCTCCCTATTTACAAAACAGGAAGTCAGAAGTCAAATTGCCTACAGTAAAGCAAATCACTATACTTAGAACAATGTTTTAGGAATACTGTCTCTGAGGTAATTTGGTCACTGTCAGATACTGCAAGAGTGTATTCGGGAATAAGATACTTCCAAAAATTAAAATTTGTGTGAGAGCATGCAAGATTGTTAATTTTAATGCATGAGCTTTTCTCTGAAATATTCCTACAGATTATTCAACAATTGGAATAGATAATCCTGTTAAGTTAGGTTGTGCATATACACATAGGCTTATAAATGTAAAAGGGGAAGAAAATATCTGGATTGACCCCATGTCACTAATCCTAGCAAAGGAATGAGAATAACAGTGATATACATTTACAGTACATTTTCCAGGATCTTTTTGTGTTGATTAGTTCATTTAATCCTCAGGACATCCATTGAATTGGTTACTTTAATCCTCAATTTTTCAGATGAGAGATATTATCCAAATTTCTCAAGATCACACAGTTCGTAAGTATTGGAGTTGGAACTCAAACTCACATTTTTGGACTCTTAAAACCTGGCCTTATTTTACTAAATTTCAGAATCAAAATTCATTTTTCTTTCACTGGAATGACATTTTGCTTTCCCTTCAAAGAATGGCTGTCATATTTTACTATCACTTCCACAATTCACTTTGAGGGAATTTATAGCAAAGAAGAAACAGTATAGAGATTCGTGAAGACCCAGGGAGATTTTCTTATGGTAAAGAAATGCTCACAAATTCTTCACATTGGAGAGAAGTCATCAAAGGTGTAGAAAAGGGAAATGAGCAGAGCTACAAATAGTTTTCCACAAGTAGTCACCCATCTTAATCCCTGTTTTTCCACCTTTCCTTCTTTTCACCTATTTGGGACTTTCTTGCTGTTTGAGGAAGAAAAAAATCAATTATTTTCTTAGGGATCTAAGAACTATTAGTGATCTAATTATTAGTGATCTAATTATTAATGATCTACACAACTATTAGAGCTCTAACAAATTATCCCTCTATGATTTTGAACATTTGTAAAAGAGAAAATAAAACTATATAAAACATATATGAAGAAAGAAAATTAAACAGATAAACTAAAATTCATGCAGTTGGGGTGTGGGGAGAGTCTAAAATACGAAGAGAACAGAATATCCTATAATCATTTGGGAGTTTGGCAACTGCATGATTTAAAAGTAAATTCTTTTATTTTTCTGCATTATTTAAGTTTGTTTTCTGCATATATAGGGAAAAAACTAAAAATCTCACTCAAACAACCAAATAGAATGAAAACAACTTAATTCTTCTCCCTGTGCCTAAGACATCATAGAGAAGATCCCCCCCCCAAATATATGTATATATAGTTCCTTCTGAATTGACAACAGAAGTCAAAGGCAAATGTGAAGAGACTGGATTTTTAATTTAAGAGATATGCCTATTTGAAAATTGTCAAGAGCCACCTACTTTTAATCATTTCCTCTTTCCTGAGCACAGAACAAAAGATATTTTTAAAAATCATAATATCTTCCTACATAGAACATAAGGCTGATATTTTTTTTAAAAGTGAAGGAAGGCATTCAACTTTTGGAGGGCTTCTTCCCCCTAACCAATACAAAAGATGTTTTAAAAATACAGAGTGATTATACAGATAAGATTCAATGAGAATAGTAATTTAGGAAATGTGCTCAAACAGAATCAAATAATATTACTGAATCTCCTGTGGACACAGTTTTAAATATTACTCTCTATTCCTTCTAGGGTTAGGTTATTGATTACAACAATTGCTCCCAAACCTCCATTCTGAATAATTACACTCTGCTTGCTTGTCTTTTCCTCCCAGTGCCATGAAAATTGCAGCATTCTGATCAATAAAGATATAAAATCAGAGGAACAGAAACAGTGGTTTCTGCCTTTCCCACATTTCACATTTTTGTAAACACAAATACTTGTCTGCAATTACTTTCCTCTGAGGGTTGTGTTTTATGAAGCCTTTTCAAATGGAAAATATTGGATAAGTTTTTGTTTTCTTCTGTTCATTTTCCTTATCACATCCCATTGGATTGTCAGCTAAACATACCAGTATATATCCCTCAAATTCCTTTATGCCTAATTCCATTTGTTTACATCATGTCCAAAACTACAATACTGTGAAATATGAAGGCAATTTTTGGCTGTAGTTAGGAAATTCTACAAAAACCTATTTTGATTATTTTGATCATTAACATTTCCACTTAAAATCAAGACAAGCACTTAAAATAAGCAAGCATTCATATTATTGACTCAAATCAGTTGAGCTTAGTTTTATTTTCTTATTGTTAATGTTCCAGGCTGATCTTAATTGGTTTGGGTATTAGAAAGCCCAGGATAAACTGAGCCAGATTTCCTTTTAGCTAAATGTAAACCTCAGATTGCTTTAGTGATTCCTAAAAATAATGTGGAAGAGACTCAGCCACCACTCCTTCACAATAGGTAGAAACATATCAGAAAAGATAAGAAACAAACAAAAAAAATTCTGTTTTTGTTTGAGGTTTTCTAAATTGTTAAAAGAACCAAGAAACATTAACCTGGCCCAGAATAGGTCCTTTAAAAACAACCATCTACCAGACCTTTATTAAGAGTGTGAATTTTAGAACTAGGTGCCAATGGGTTTGAATCTTATCCCCACTCATTGCTGGTTGTGTAATTTTGGCCAAAATGCTGAAACTTCTGCAAGATTTAGTTTCATTCTTTGTACAATATGGTTAACATTCATGCTTACTGAAAAAGTTGTTAAGAGAATTAGATAACTTGCTCCTTGTACTGTGATTATCAGAGTGTGGTGACACCTAGTAAGTATTCAGTAAATATTAACTATTAATTTTATAACATTTTTATTTGTATTAAATAGCCCATGGTAGCTGTCAGCTACTTCAATCAAGGACTACTTTTTCTAGCTGATGAACTTAACCACAGTACCTGATAGAGACTAAACTTTTGTAGAATAAATGAACAATGATGACTAGATTTAGCTTTTTTTTTTTTTTAAGATTTTATTTATTTATTTGACAGAGAGACACAGCGAGAGAGGGAACACAAGCAGGGGGAGTGGGAGAGTGAGAAGTAGGCTTCCTGCGGAGCAGGGAGCCCCATGCGGGGCTCGATCCCAGGACCCTGGGATCATGACCTGAGCTGAAGGCAGATGCTTAATGACTGAGCCACCCAGGCGCCCCTAGATTTAGCTTTTAAGTACTGGTTGCCAGTATTGATTTTGTTGCAGACTAAGGAGTTACTATCTTAAGACATATCATTCTTAACTCATAACCTCCCACAAAACTGCCATGCCCCTGAGGACCTTCCCCATCCTTTTTGATTCCATGGACTACATTCAGCTAGGTAATGAGAGGGAGTTACAGTGGCTTGATGACTCCCCAAGATTTCCTGAGAAAGAGAACTATATCCTTCCCATGATGTGCGGAAGATCAGAAGAAGGAGAGGAAAAAGATTATGCACTAGGCTCCCAGAAATTCAACTCCTTTCCAAATTGCTTTTTCCTAGAATGCCCTTTCTACTGTCCAGCTTTGTTTTCTGTCACACTGGTCTAGTTAACTTTGGGTTAGAGATGGATTATCTGGTGTTAAAATTCTATTAGTTCTAAATAGTAGCATAGATGCCACTTGATAGCATTTCCTGCCTTCCAGTCTCAATCCTCCCCTTTCAGAAGAGAGGAAGTCACCTTCACAGGGACTTTTATAAGTTGCTGATATTATCCAGTGATTTCTCTGTTGCTTTATTTTGAATAACAGAGGGGAGCATGTATTAATGGGAAATGACCTCAATCAATGACTTGGTCAGGATACTTATAGAAGCCCCTTGACACAGTCAAAGTAACAAGGAAAAATATGGAGTGGAGTAAGTTTGTCAGAGTTAATGATTATTCCTGGGAATTGATCTCACAATTACAAGGTTAGATAGTGATTGTAAATGAGTCTTCAAAAAAAATTGCCTTATAAATTTGGGTCTTTACCTGGAGAAAATGAAAACACTTATTCAAAAAAAAAGAATAAATTAATTAATATTTAAAAATCTCTTTATAAATAGCTATAAAGTGGTTACGTTATAGACCTCACAAGTATAAGTTTATATGATAGGTAAAAGATGTGATCTGAATGGATTCCTGCATCTCAGTATAAAAGTTTCAGTGATGGAAACAGCCTTCATGCATAATTTTATACAACTTTGAAGAAAGTAAAAATTGTATGTTTTAATAACCTAGGTGACTCAAAAACTGGCCCCAGTAAGGACTCAAACATTGACATAGAAGAGGGGCAAGGACAGTTTTTAAAAAAAGTTTTTATGAAATGTCAGTACAAAAATAACATTTCTAAATTGCTACACCTCTATATGATAGGTAATTTCATGTATTGTTATAATGAAATTAATAAACTAAGTATCTTAAACATATATTTTTATTTTCTTACACTTTTCAAAAAGTGTTATACAACATGTCAACCAATAAAACAATAAACAGATATTCTCACTGTGTATTAGGAGTTTGCCTTATATTCCAGTTCATATTACATGCAGGAATGTAGGATGATTTTTTTTTTTTCTTCTTTCTTTTCTCCTCCCATTCTTTTTTTTTTTTTTTATTCTTATGTTAATCCCCATACATTACATCATTAGTTCTAGATGAAGTGTTCCATGATTCATTGTTCGTGCACAACACCCAGTGCTCCATGCAGAATGTGCCCTCCTCAATACCCACCACCAGGCCAACCCATCCTCCCACCCCCCTCCCCTCTAGAACCCTCAGTTTGTTTTTCAGAGTC
>NC_138379.1:18242903-18248232 GCF_054177405.1 Leptonychotes weddellii
CGTGGTTCTATCACTTGCCAGAAGCGGCCGACGGAGGCCCCTCCCCCGCCGTCTATCCTCCCGAATATCGCCTCGGATTCACTTCTCCGCACGTCCTACCTTCCAGAAAGTGGTCGCCTTTCTGTTCAGAGAGTTGTTGCTATTCCTTTCTTCGATCTCCTGTTGAGTTTGTAGGTGTTCAGAATGGTTTGATCCCTATCCAGCTGAATTCCTGAGAGGAGACGAAATCCAGGTCTCCTACTCCTCCGCCATCTTGCTCCTCCTCCCATTCTTATTAGGATGATTTATTTTTATCATTACCAGCATCTTTGAGTTTTCTGCAAAGTGATTCAGTTGCTTTACTTTTAGCGTGTGTGCATGTGTGTGTAAATGTGACAGGGGAAGTCTAGGGTTAGAGAGGACAATTTAAAATGCCCATGAAAGGAGCACCTGGGTGGCTCAGTCGGTTAAGCATCTGCCTTTGGCTCAGGTCATGATCCCAAGGTCCTGGGATTGAGCCCCGCATCAGACTCTCTCTCGGGCCATCCCTCCATCCCAGCTCGTGCTCTCTGTCTCTTTTCTCACTCATTTTCTCTCAAATAAATAAATAAAATCTTTAAAAAACTAAATAAATAAAATGCCCATGACAGAGAAAGTGACTTTGTATTACCAGATAAATTTTAGATTCTTTTCTATGTTTTTTTTCCCTATTCCTTTCCTTGGCATTTCTATTTAATTTCCCCATATGAAGCTCCATCCATGGAATTATAAACATGTGTGTGTGTGTGTGTGTGTGTGTGTGTACACATGCACAAATGTGCACGCCTATGAGTTTGGAGTTGGAAAAAGGATGATAAACATCTAATCACCAACATTTTCTTGCCTTCAAAAATTGCAAGAAGCCAAATGAATGTTGTGAAATGAAACAAATGAAACAAACATAAGAGTTTCACAAATATCAAAAAAAGGAATAAATTCAGTTTTTAAGCAATGATCTCGGTGTTAAAGACTAAAGAACAACTTTTGATAGAGCTGTAAAGTAGTGCTTACTGTGGTGAAGGGCCATGCTGGATTTGGATATTTAATATAGTCTTCAGTAGGTCTTTTATGATACAAGATCTTTCATCTAGTTTTGAAAGAATATTTTTGCTAATTTGGAAAGTCTTGTATCAGATTGGTTCACATACTGCAAATCTGAAACATATTATTTTTTTAATAACTGGACAATTTTGAGCATTAAAAACAAAGTATATTCAAATTGAAGTAGAATATATAGAACACTTTGACAAACAAGGGTGCCATTAAACCCACACTATTTTAAGTAAACTTTAAATGGCTTATCCAGCATAAATGTATACTTGAATGGTGATGCCATATAAGTCTTTGATGCCTTTTCTTGATCAAATCTTTATTGTGTAATGAGCCATCTTGCACAATCACCAAAAGACAAAAAGATAGGTACTTTTATCATTAGTAGACTAGGTATTTTGACAATAAAATTGGGACTGTTATCCTTTTACCAGATCATATGTCTGATTGTCTTCTATGGCCATTAGACTAAACTACTGGAGTCCAATAGTTAGGTTAGTTTGATGCTAGACCACTAGATGAATTGATGGTTATTTTATGTAAGAAACCTGAGATAACATTCCATGTTACTCATTAACTCTTGGCACTGTTACATTTTCTATCACTTAGCTATGTGACTTCTTATATATTAATGGCTCAAAGAAATGGCTACCTTGAATTGCAATGTCTCTAAATAAGAATGTGAACTATTAGAATATTATCTTCCAAATAATTGGTAATCTTACAGGAACACACTTGGATCCCATCCTCCCCTCAATATACCTGAACCATCATGGCAACTTTGCACTGACTCTGGACAGATATGTGAATAAATAGCTATTTATGTTGGATATTAAATACAAAATTATTTCCATGGAAACCTGCTGATGATTATTTTACAAAAATAAATACTGTGTTCCAAACCCCCTTTTAATTACATTTCTGATGTAATTAACTTTTATCTTATGATTCAATTGGTATATGTGTGAAATAAAAAGTGTGACTTCTTTTTTTGTTCTTAAAAAACTCATTAAATTGTGTGATTCCATGAATAGAGGTATTTATTTTTGGTAAAAATCAGTTTTTAATTTAAAATGAAGTTGGCATTTTCAATATCTACCTGAAATAAGGAACAGTGACTCAATTATAATGCCAAATAAGTGAGAAATTTTTTTATAGAGTTCTGGTTTTAGAAATAAAATATATGTTATTTTTCACAAGAGGTTGTGGGAGAGATTATAGATTGAATATTTCCATTTGGGGGGAAAACATGCACTTCCACTTCCTGCATTTGGTAGGAAAAGAAAGCGTTGACTCACGTATGATTCTAGCATCACCTTTGATTATGTGATTCTATGTGCAGGAATTGTGATGTGGTCATCACATACAAGAATAAATACAACACTTTGGGAAATGCGTGATAGAATTTTGAAAAAAAATAGGTAAAGACAGTAGACATGAAGGTGTGAAGTATTTCATTGTTTGGAATGAATGAATACTTTAAAACTTACTTTTTAAAACAATTTAAATTGATTTATTTTCTTCTTTGTATCTCTCTTAAATACTTTTATTCTATTAATCACTCCATTAACCATTCCTTTGCCCCTCTTCTTCTTCAAACACATATGTACCATTTCTGGAATTAGGAAAGCTTTGTTTGTTGGACAAATTCTGTGTTGCTCATGACTATCCATGAACAAGGAACAACTGGTAACTTTCTAGTTAGGGGACATAGGAAATAAAGTAGGTAAGTAAAATTTATAACAGGTAAGATAATGACAAGTGGTAAGAAGAAGCTTTAGGGCAGTAAAAGAGAATAGGGTATACATGCATGTATGTTGACATTTTTAACAGAATATTCAGGAAATGTACCAGTGAGAAGACAAGTAAACAGATGACAGAAGAGAGGAGGGTGTCCATGACCATATCTGCAGAAATACTCATCCAGACAAAGGAATTGCAGTTGTGCTAAGGAAAGATCCTGTCCACAGGTAGGAGTAGGCCTGGAATGTATGAAGTCCATCAAAGAGACTAGAAAAAGCAAATGGAACAAGGAGAGGGGATAAGGTCAGAAAGGTCATAGCAGCCCTGCCATCTAGGTCCTTATGAATGGATTAAGGACATTTCCCCTTTGTGAAATGGCAGTTTTGGAGAAATATTTGAGCAGAGAAGTGACATGTTTTAATGTCTGGCTTCTATATTTAGAATAATCCACACAAGGCTTAGGAGGGAGACCAGTAAGAAAGAAATCCTACCCCAGATAATTGTGGCTAGGATGAATGGAATAACAGTAGAAGAGGTAAGAAGAAATCAGATTTTAGGTATTTTTTTGACCATAGAACAGATAGAATTTGCTGGTGAATCTCATGTGGGGTTTAAAAGAAAAAGTTAATTCAAGTATTCCTTTACTGGTTTTGCCTAAGAAATGGGAAGAATTGAGATGCTGTTAATTGAGAGAGGGAAGACAAAGGAGCTGGATTGAGAGGTGGGCTGGGCATATTAATTAGAAGTTCAGTTTTGGACAAGTTGAGGTTGGGAGCCTATTAGACATCTAATCAGAGAGGTTAAATAGTTGGATTTTTGAGTCTGCAGTAAGGATCCTCAGCAAATGGATGATATTTCCATATGTCATCTTTCTTTTATCTGTTTTGCCTTTATATTGGTAAAGCACTGAAGATCAAGATGGGGTTTGGGTCTGAGCTTAAATGTAGCAAAATGTAAATTTAGTTATGAAAGTTAGACCCATTAAATCTGTAGACATTGGTTACTTATACATTCTCAACCAATGTTTAAGGATTTATCTTTATTTCCTATTTTATTGAAAGACTACAATATTGATTATTTTTAAATAAATATAGCACAATAATATATCTTTCTGATATCTCTTTCATAGTTTCAATGGCGAGTACTTATGGGTATGGGACTTGGAAAAAAATGATGACCAAGGAAGCCACCTGATCTTGATCTTATTTTGAAAACTTGGCCAGAAATGCAGCAGTACATATTCATTATTGGCAAATTCACCATAAAATTATCTTGAACTTTGGATCACAATCTGGTTAGTATTATTTTTTCCTGAATATCTCTCTCTCTCTCAAGGACGAATGTAGTAGGAAAGGGATTTAGACTTGTAATCTTGCTCATGTTCTGACACCATTAACTGGGGTCACAGTGGTTAGTAGGATTACTTCCTCAGAAGACTTCTCCCCCCCTCCCTTTTTCCCACAGTGTTCTATACCTAAGGCAGCTCAATCTAGGCAGCAAGATAGATGAGGCAATTACCCAGATCCTTCATGCCCTAGGAATGATTCTTGCCTAAGTTTGGCCTGCATTTGGCACCAGAAGCATCATCATTTTCTCCTAGATGAAGTTTTCTTATTAATTGTTATAAGTAATCTCCATGGGGATAAAAAATTGTTGGGTTAGCATTATTTGGAATAATTATTTTACTCCAATCTCCTAGCTGTCAGTTCTGTAAAAATTACAAGACAAATAAATATTATGCAAATAAATACTCTAGGGGGATATTTAGATGACATACACTTTAATTTCTGATTGGAAGGACTGGAAAGCGGACAAGGTATTACCTACGGTTGAATGTATGGAAGCACACGCACACAAAAATACATTTTTTTTTTCCACCCCGAGTTACGTGACAGGCTTTGCAATGAATATCTGTCATTTGTTGTGGCCAGGTTTCAAAGATTTAATCTCAGTAGTTTAAAACCTAGTGAGAAATACTGCAGGATTGACCTTTTCAAGGTGTAGTTTGTTAATTGAGAATACCGGCAGTTTTCACTTCAGTTTTGTATGGATATTCGTTGTTTTCGTGCAAGGATATTTCTGCTGACAGTATTCCTATTTGTGAGTGCAAGGGCAATAGACCCTTGACATTGAGGAGAGAGTCTGAGCAGTTCTTACTGAAATGCAAAACTAGGAGGTCCCCTGACTCACTGTCTAGCTACCTTATTTTGCCTGTGTAGAGGAAGCAGAACAGCATATGCAATTCAAAATCACACTTGACATATATTGTCTTCTTTAATCTTAACTACTCTTTTCATTACAAATAACTACATGTCATGGGTATCGCTGTCCCTTACTACAAAGCAAAACCTCAGCTGTTAAGAATATAAGCAGTTTACCATGTGTGTAATGTATATATGGTTTACTATGTCCAAGACAGACACCTGGATTATGAGGTTTTACTTGCTTGCATATTTTTCATAATTTTCTTTTCTTTGAGGCACCTGTCTTCAGTTATTTTTTAAAAAGACCCAATGTT
>NC_138379.1:18248332-18274432 GCF_054177405.1 Leptonychotes weddellii
AAAAAAAAAAAAAAGACCCAATGTTGCTTTGGAATCCTTCTATTCCTTTTCGTTGCTGACCTGTTTGTTCAAAATGACACGTTTTGTCAACAATTTCTATAGTTAGCTTTGAGTTCTGGAATCGTTCTTGTTCTCATTGTTTAATTTTCCACAAGTCTTATTGTAATATAAAGCAGGATGAAGATGGCATTCTTAAGCCACATATGTATTCTGTAACTATACAGGATGTTAAGATTTGGTCTTTGACTGTTTGTTCAAAAAACTATACATAGTTGCCTGAGATACATCTCACTAAGCTTTTTAATTCTGTAATTTGAAAATTCCAATTTCTGAGGACTGCTAATTAAGATATACTGACGTTTTTTCTTCAGAAAGTATACAAAGTTATTTTTGAGTTTAGTGCTATTTGAGGTGGGTTATACCAGCCCCCCAGTTTCTCTGCTGCCAGAGAACTTCTTGGCTTATCACTAATAGCTGAAATTACTGAATAGCAACTGCAGATCAGGTAAAAAAAAATACACTGTTAGCCAATGTCAAAAATAAACACAAGTAAACCTAAAATAGATATTATAATAACATCATCTTTTTTGCCTATCACTTAGTAGTTTCATTCTTTCTGTCATCATGGATTTCTTTTGCCGCTCGCACCAGAACATTTCTGCAAATTATTTTATGAAAATACTTTCAGGGTACCTGGGTAGCACAGTCAGTTGAGTGCCTGAACTCTTGATCTCAGTTCAGGTCATGATTTCATGGATCCTGGGATTGAGCCACACATCAGGCTCCACACTCAGTGTGGAGTCTGCTTGAGATTCTCTCTTTCTACCCCTCCCTCACTCGCTTGTGCTCTCTCTCTCTCTCCCTCTCAAATAAATAAATAAATCTTAAAAAAAAAAAAAAAAAAAAGGAAAGTATTTCCAGGAAGTTTGCAACTTCATGTAAATAGCAAAGAATTTAAGAATTTGACATTGAGTAATGCCTAACTACTTTATTAATGCTTATGATGTTTTAAATGTTCAATATGACAAAACAAAGACTTGTCAATCTTTCTAAATGTTTTTGCTTGCTAGTCCTGCATTAGGATGCCTGATGTAGTACAGGAGTATTAGGAAAGTCTACACCAATGTACTGTTAGGAATGTTGGGATGAATCAGGGGCAAAGATGTACCATTCTCCAATGGCACCATAGCTTGACATATTAGGTATTACCTAACGACATGGAAGACCACATCATAGAACATAAAAAGCTAGCACAATATTTTTCATTGCAACTTGAAGAATGCACAAAATTGCTAGTATGACTTACTACATGTATACTTTGAACATGATAGTAATATGAAGTAAGATATTTTTGTTTGAGGGCGCCTGGGTGGCTCAGTTGGTTAAGCAACTGCCTTCGGCTCAGGTCATGATCCTGGAGTCCCGGGATCGAGTCCCACATCAGGCTCCCTGCTCAGCAGGGAGTCTGCTTCTCCCTCTGACCCTCCTCCCTCTCATGTTCTCTGTCTCTCATTCTCTCTCTCACAAATAAATATAATCTTAAAAAAAAAAAAAGATTTTTGTTTGAAATTCATTGCTTAGATACACAATTAGTTCTGAACTGTATAAAACTATTGAGAATTTTGTTGTCAACCAGTAAGTTTTGTATGAAAGTGTGTTGTGATGGTGCAGCTGCAATGATAGGACAACATTTTGAATAATTACCCAGATTAAGGATCTTCCTCCAGAATGCAAATAAACTCATTGCTTTCTTCACAGAGAAAGTTTTATGATGGAAAACAAATAATAAGTCAATTGATATAACTGCTGTACTTAGTGATGTAGAAAAATTTGTGAATTATATAAAGACCATTGTGCTAGAGTCTATTCTCTTTAGTATATGATAATATGAATGATGATTATTAAGAATTACATTCTTAAGCATGATGGTTATTGAGTGGAAATTTTCTGCCAGTCATGTTTAAACTATGTAACAAACTCTTAGTGTTTCTACAAGATAGGAAAACAGTTTGGTCCCAGCTTTTAATATGAACTAACAGCAGACAAACTTATTTTTTTTTTAAATTTTGTTTTTGTTTCTAATAACCTTAAAACTTCCCTAGAAGAAAGTCATGTCATATTGTTTACATATTATTGTAATTTTGTGTATTTACTTCTTCAGGGACAACAGTGGCTGGTCTTCTGCTATCCATTCCCTAGCCTCCTAGATGAGGTATAAAAGTAGTGATGGTGTTTTTGTAGTAAGGTGTGTTTAGACATTTTAATAGTAGTGTCTCTTCCTAACATTGAGTGCCTTGTTGGATGTCACAGGCATTCTGTGAACCCTACTATTCTTTATCCTAGCATCTTTTACAAATATCTTGGCTGCTTAAGGTAGCTGGAGTGGATTCTATTGTTTATAACTAAGAACCCTGACATTGACAACCGTGAAGCAAGTTCCCTCTCCTGTTCCTTTTCCCTCTCCCCTTCCTCTTATAGATTCTATGTGTGGTGATAATATCATCTTCTTAAGTCTCACGATGCTCCTCTCTAGGTGCTGTCATTTTGTCCCAGTAAACAATGGGCTTTCTTCTCTTAGCACAAAGTAGTATCTGCAATAACATATGTTACTCCTTCAATAACTGCTGCACTATCAGGATTGGACAACAAGCATCTTTATGTATATAATATGCCCCTTTCTTTTTGCTACACTACTCATATTATGAAACTTCCTTTGGCTACATTTACATAGATTTTTAGTTCTACAATGCAGTGCTTCTCAAATACCTCCTTCGAGAGACTATTTAAGTCTTTTTTTCTAGTCCATTGTGACATTTTGGAAAATGTAATAATGAATTACTAAAAAAATTAAAAGCACAGACATTCATAACAGAAGCTCGTATATTTTATTATTGGATTTGATGAGAATATAATTATATTTTAATGAATATAATTAAAACAAATAGGGTCAAAATCAATTAAAAACTATACACATTGTTTATTGGAAGTGTACATATAAGTGAGTAATCTAGAGATTTCGTATTATATTTGCAAATTTGCACATTACAGAATATTAACTAAACAAGAAGTTATGAGTAAAATAGATTCTGTATATCAAGTGCCCATTCACACACTGAATAAACACCACACATATTGTTATTTAAGCTTGACTGTGACAAATGAGCTTGCTTCTTGCTTATTAATTTATGTATTTCCAGGTAGATCTGGATAATGAGTAAAATTTTTCTTCTGATAACCTATGGCCTGAATTTATTAATCTGATACTATAAATGAATACATCATTAGAAAAAGCTAAATTTAAGTTATAGAATTTTTTTTTTCTTTTCAACAGGTCTGTAGATATTCTATGGTTCTACTGATCTAAGCTGGGATCAGTTAGCCTTGGTGCCAACTGATTTGGTTTCAGGTTTTCCCCACACGCTTTCATATTCTTCTTGGACTGACAGCTTACTGGGGCGTACTCTTCCTATAGTGGGTCACAGGAGCACAACAGAGCAATGTAAATGATGTACAATCTAAGCCTCTACTCAGATAATACATCCTATTGTTCAAAGCAAGTTCCATGGGCTACTTCAATAAAGCGTGGAAATATATTTCACTTACCCTAGAGAAATAATTGCAAAGCCACATTTAAAAAGTATAATGCCAGGAGTGACTGAGAACAATTCTTCAAACTACTACATCTACTTTCATTAATATCCATTTACTTCAGGGTTACTGCTGAGACATGATTATTGTTTAAGCCAGCACAAATCAGAATAAAAGGGTAATGATTCTTAGTCAAAGTCATAGTTATGATGGCAGGACTTCATATTGTAACCTTCCTTCCTCTGGTATTCATGGAGAAACTTAATAGAAAGTTCCCACGTTATGGTTCTATTTTAATATGTTGTTAATATGTCTATTTTAATATGTTAATATATAATGGGAAGATAATATACACAAAGCCAGTAGAAGGCACGTGAGAATAGAATACAGATAGAAATCAAGGTGAAGTAAAAGTAGCATGTACAATATAATCTTGGAGAAATGTGACTATTCTTCTCTAAGATAGGTCACATAGCCTTCACTAGTTTTAGAAAAAATTACCCTGATCTTCTTTCTAAATCTCACAAAGGGAACATGTGATATCACATTGTATCTTAAAAGACTACCTTATTTTAATCCCTTTAGAAAAATGCCTAACCACTTCAATGTCACTAATATCAAAGGTTGTTGTAGAATTACTACATTTTAATTTATAGCACCTAAATCTTTAATAATAAAATAGCAATATAAATTTCCTAAACTTGATGATTTTGATGTTATTATAGTTATATAGGAGAATGTCCTTGTTTGTGGAAAATATACAATCATGTATTTGGGCATAGGGATCATCATGTTGGTAACTTATTCTCAATAGATTCAGGGGAAAAATAGTTCTTTGAACCATTCTTTCAACCTTTCCATCAGGTTGATAATTGTGTCAAAAAATTTAAAAAGCTGCACCAGTAACAAAAATGTGATATATTTATTAATAAATATAGCAAAAGGCATTAAGACTTTTATGTAGAAATGGTAAACATTTACTAGAAGTCATTTAAAAACTAAATAGATATGCCATGTTCATGGAGAGGACCTTGCAATATTTAAAGCTATCAATTATCCTGAAATTAACTTATCAAATAGACTAAAATATAATTAGTAACAGTTTTTCATGGAACTTGGTGAGGTGATCCAAAACTTCACATAGAAGAGCAGAGGGCTGAGAATAGCAAAAATTCTTTATATATATATATATATATATAACAAATCTGGGGAATTTTCTTATAACAAGGCTTATTATAATGCTTTGAATAGAGATCTCAGAAATAGATTTATGCACATATGGAAACTTGGTTTAAAACAGATTTGTCATGCAGATCAGTGGGGAAAGGATACATTTTTCAAAATAGTAATATGATAGCTAGTTATACAATTAGATTCATTTTTCTCACTGGAAATTTTTAGTGTCTTTTCAATTCCCTCATTGCTCTGAAAATCATGAGGATGTCCTTTAGTGTGGATTATTTTTATTCACTGTGCAGGAAGTGTGGTAAGCATTTTAAATATGAAACTAATGCAATTCATTCAGTCTATCTAGACAATTTTCTTGAATTAAGTCTTTGGTAATTTCCTACACTATTTTTTTTTCTGATTTTCTTCAGGCACTCCTATTATTCAGATATTGGTCCTTTTGTACTGATCATCTAATTTTGTTTTATTATCTTCCATTTTAAGCCTATTTTTCTTTTCTTTTATTATACTTACCGGGAGATTTCCACAATATTTCCCCACCCTGCATTGGGTTTTAATTTCTTCTATATTTTTAAATTCTGAGGGCTAATTTTGTTCTCTAAATATTCCTTTTCATAGCATGCAGTTCTTTCATACATGTGATGTTTTTTTCTTCTCTCTGCTGAGATTAATTATAACTCTTTTTTGCATGTTACTCTCCTTGCATTGTTTTCACTTATTTTAAAAACCTTTTGGAAATTTGTTTTCTATATGTCCTAATAGAAAACATCCTCTATTGATATTTGGCTGCTCCATATAATTAAGGGAAGCTCTCAAAAGCTGATTGGAAGCTCTATGAATTGATGCGAACAGTTCTCTGGTAGATTTCACTCTAGATGACCTAATCAAGGGACTTCATTTGGGGACCCAAACTGTCAGGAACTGTATATGTATATTTGTAAATGTATATGTTTATGTGCATATGTATGTTTATATATACACATATACTTATTTTTCCCTCTGAGACGTATCTTCCGTCTCTGGCTGTAGGTTATAAATTCCTCTATCATTGTCCTGGACCCCAAATAGGGCAATAATAACAATAGTTAACACAGTGACACCTGGGTGGCACAGTCAATTAAGCATCTGACTCTTGGTTTCTGTTTGGGTTGTGATCTCAGTGTCATGAGATTGAGCTGGGTGTCAAGCTCTGCCCTCAGTGCAGAGTCTGCTGGAGATTCTCTCTCACTCTCCCTCTGCCCCTCCTACCCGTGTTCTCTCTCTCTATATAAAATCAATCAATCAATCAATCATTTTTTTTTTAAACTAGTTAACACATATAGAGTGTTTATTTTTTGTTGAGGACTGGAAAATACATGCTTCACAAACATTCACTCATTTAATCTTTACATTAGTCTAATAACTATGATTATACCTATTTTTTCAGAAGAAGAAGTTGAGGCACAAAGAAGAAAACTAACTTACCTAAGGTCATAAAGCTTGTTAAGATGCAAAGCTGGGATTTCATAATTCAAGATAGTAGGTTCCTAAATGGGATACACTTGGTTCCTTATCTAGCCATGCATTTAATCCCCCAACCCTGCTTTCTTTTTGATGGAATAACCCTCTTCTCTGCCTAGTGTTTTTCCAGTTCAAAGTACTATATTGTTCACTCTACAGGTGATATAGGTGCCATGCTTTTCTAATGCAGGAAAAGGTCATTGCCAATCTGAGTCAGCTGGGTGAAGATCAAAGTGTCCAAACTCTTAGCAGATTTTCAAATTATCCTCCTGTTTTTAGCTCCATCTAACAACATTTACAGAGGTCTGTAGTTCAGCAAATTCTTGCACATTTCTAGGATAATGCAATGCAAAGCAGGTGGTTCTCTGTCTTCCTCTGTGGTTATTTAAATTTCAGCTTTCTCTGGTCTTCTAAATCTGTTACCACTATCCATCTGTTTTACATTCCCATATTTTTTCTTTTTGACTTTAATTGTCCTTATATGATATTTCTTTTTAAAAAATTTCACTTTACACTAATTTCCATGAGAATTGAAGAGGAAACTGGGGTGAATATGTGTGCTTATTTGCTCATGTTTAATAAGAACCCACTTTTATCTGTTTTTCTTGATGCAAATTACTTGCAACTCACTTCTTATTTGTAGATGGTGGATTCCAAACTGAGAATCATGTACTGGATCAAGAAAATTCCCTTTCATCATCTAAAATTTCCTGATCTCAGTTTGTTGAGGAACACAGCAAATCAGAAGCCAGATCCTAGAGATTGGCTGGAAATACTGAATCTGCCACATCAGTCAGGGCTTTCCATTATGCAGGGTAGGCAACTCCTGAATATAATTTGAAAGATAGAGGAAGTAAGGATGACTATTCCAGACTCTATTCAAAAGATCTAGAAGCTTTAGGCAGATGAGCATTGGTGTAATATTCATATACATTCTCTCCGTCTTTAAGCACCTACAGCCTTAAGGCTACATATATTAAATCTGTTTGAAAACCAGACAAAATAACTACTACAAAGAGGAAACTAGGAAGAAATTCAATTGTGTAGTGGTTCTTAGCATCTGCTTCACATGAAAATGACCTGTGGAGTTTTTTTAAAGCCCCATTTCAAAGGCTTCCCACAAATCCAATTAAATCTGAAACTCTAACGGTGGAGTCTAAGTAACAGTATTTTTAAAGTCTCCTCTAGTGATTTCAATATGCAGCCTTGTTTATTTGTCTTATGCATGGTTTGAGCAAACCTGGATCTAACAATAAATCTGTTAAAGACACTTAGTTGTTGGTATCTCTGTGGCCATCCCTGGATCTTTTGGTATGAGACTAATTCAATAATAGAGCAAAGCTGAAGATAATTGATCTACAGTTTAGTGTTTGGCTATTCCCCCTTGTTGGTATTCCTTTCAGCGCTCACTCCAAGCATTCCTTCTTTGCTGCCAAGTTATTTTTCTAAGACCTCTTAAACTCCTAGTATAGGCTTATGAAAAATATATACATATATATTTTTTTTCTTTCTGGCAAACTTTATAGCAACTGGAGACAACTCTCACAGCAAGGTGACTTGGAAGGCTGAATATAAATAACTAGATCCTGAGTTGCATTAATTGGTAGAGATGGAAAATGGGAAAGTGAATTTCAGTCCTGTTAGATTTTGTTATAAAGCAACCTCTCTCCCCAACAGCCATCTTAATTTAATTACCACTTTATCCATTACTGGCTGAATTTGTGACAATGACAGCTTTATGTGTCTCTCTTAATAGGAACTGAGCCGAGCTTCCGCTTGAAGTGTCAGGGTCAGAGGAGCAGTGGTTGAAGTGCCTCAGTACATCACTTGAGTGGAAGAGCTTTCCAGCTAATATACTTAGGGGAAGTATGAACCGTTCCACTCCCTCCCCTCACCCCTTCCAAAACAGCATCCTGCTGGCTCTTAACTGTGTTGGGAAATACCAAGGCTCATTTAAGGAAACAGTTGTTAGAACATAGAAGGAGAGAAGAAGGTGTGGAGTTTTAAAGATTTTGAAAGGGGAACAAATGTTAAGTTTCTTGCAATAGTCGAGACATCAATTCAGTCAAAAAGTGGAAATAGTTGTTAAGGGAAGAAACACAATGGAAAGGATAATGCCTCCTCTGAAATAAATGAAAACACCACAGTGCAAGCACATGTTTGTCTATGTTCTTTTTACGTTGGGGGAAGTGGACTGAGTGAGGAATATGAATGCCAAGTGCTTTTCCTCATCTGTATCCCCTATTATTACAGCAGATTTACATGAGGTTGATCTCTGGCCAGTTGGGAATATGAAAGCAGATTCAACAGATAAAAGGCCATGTAGGGTCTTATTTATGGCTCATTTCAATCCCAACTTGTAATCCTAAAATTCTTTCATAGGAGAGCTAGTAATAACTATAATAACTTTGTTCTGCTTTGTTTTTTTTAATTAAAATGAGGACTTTTTGATTTTTGCTTAAAATAAAATTCCAGGAATTAATTGACCATAAATATAAACACTGTATGAAGAAACCACAGAACCCTGAGTATCCCATTGGCCAGCCCAGGATAGAAGTTTGTGTGAGCAGTCAGGGGGATGGGAGGGGATGAACGACGAATAGCAACTCAAGTTCAGGAAGCAAAAAGCAAAGATAATATGCTTGCAGAAACTTTGCCAACTGCATTCCCAAACCACTTTATTAAATAGTTGATGTCATTATGAAATAATTTTGATTATGACAGTCGAAAAGAGTGGACAAATTAAAAGTGTGTATAAGAGGTACCTGGGTTGCTCAGTTGGTTGAACATCTGACTCTTGATCTCAGCTCAGGTCTTGATCTCAGGGTCATGAGTTCAAGCCCCACCATCGGCTCCATGCTGGGTGTGGAGCCTACTTAGGAAGGAAGGAAGGAAGGAAGGAAGGAAGGAAGGAAGGAAGGAAGGAAGGAAGAAAGGAAGGAAGGAAGGAAAGAAAGAAGCAGTGTGTATAAAATATGTATCAAAACATATATGCAGTTTGTTTTATTTTAGAGTAGTAGATGATTCCATTTTCCAAACCCACATATAAGTAGCTTTGAAAACTAATATGTAAAAAGGGAAGTGGGAAACTTAGCATGATATATGCCACAACATAGGCATTTTTATTGGTCAAAATTTTGAGGTTGCAATTGACAGAAAGCTCAAAAAGTGTTAGGGGAAAAAAAAGAAACAAGAAATGTGTTCCCTCATATAATTTAAAACTTTTTGGGGGGTGGTTGGGTAGTTCAGTCAGTTAAGCGTCTGCCTTCAGCTCAGGTCATGATCCCAGAGTCCTGGGATTGAGGCCCACATTGGGCTTTCTGTTCAGCAGGGAACCTGGTTCTCCCTCTCCCTCTGCCTGTTGCTCCCCCTATTTGTGCTCTCTCTCTCTCTGTCAAATAAATAAAAAATCTGTAAAATAAATAAAACTTTTTTGTTGATCCATAAGCAATTTGAAATTAAACACTTTGACCAGGATAAGTGGAATATGAGGTAAGATCATGTGCCTACCACTGGAAGAAGGAGGTAGGGTCAAGGCCTTTTGGATCACTGTGTAGAAGTAAGAAAAGGGGTGATTTGCCCAAAGGAAAATCAAGATGTTATCACCCAAGTAGGAGGGTATAGATAATGGGCAAAGAAAAATGGCTGATGTTACCACTAGTAATTAAGTAATGCTAACTGAATGAATGGCCATGTTATGAATGGAGTAAAAAGAAAATGAGGAGAACAAGTATGTGAACAAATGTAAAGGATTGAGGCAAAATTAACATTTTGCAGTGCATCAGAAGTGTACTGCAGTGTCCCCTTTATTTTTGTCTTTTGGTTAAAAGGTTTTCTTTCTTCCATTGAGGTACATGCCATGTTACACTAGAGGTAACAATTTCTGATGTTTTTATATATGAAAATGTCCCATTCCTTAAGAACCCCTACTGCTTAGGACTGGAACTATCAAAATCAAATAGTTTCTGAGTTTAATCAGGGCAGTGTTTGTGTGTTCTGGCTTATTCTCTTTTTCTCCTTTTCTTTCTCCCTGTAAAGGAGATCCTCAGATCCACAGTCATACACACTTTTTTGTTTTTTGTTTTTTTAGTGGGGTAGGGCTTAGGGGAAAGAGAATAGACAAGGACCTAACTCTTTATCAAGAGCACCCAACACTAATAATGATATTCTCTGTAGGACCCTAGATGATTAGGTGAACAGCAAATCATCCAGGTCAAACTGACCTGGATTGTCATTCTTGACTACATCTTAGGATGACCAGTTAGCACTTTACTTGGCACCTGGTGGTTACAAACACAAGGATAGTTTCCCTTCCTTTCTAGATTACACAATTATCAATCAATCTTAGATTTCTAGTTTATCAACTAAACAAACTTTTTCTGGCCTAGTAATACTTTATTATAGGAAATAATGAGGTAAATAGTATTTCTTGTTTAATGTTTTGAGAAAACATGTGATTCAGTTTAACTTTCTCTTCATTGTAAACACTATTTTAAAAATAAAAGCAGCTATTCAGTTGAAGAAATGCTAATTCCTGAAGGAGCAACATTTTATCTAGACCTTTCTTCAAAAACTGTTCCTGGTTTCTCTGTGCTATTTTGATCTAGAAATTGAGCTAGATATTCCATAAGGTGTGATCTGAACCTTAATCTGACAAAACTCAGGTTTCTTTAGCAACATAAAGCATTTGCATACTTGAGAGAAAATGTTAATTTTAAGACAACAATGCAAAGAACAAAGGAATAGAATGTTTCAATGCTTCCAGTGTTCTCCATGTAAAAACAGAACAATTAAAAAAATAATAGCTACAACACAGATCTAAATTATACTCCTTTATTCTGTCAATAATTGTGGCAGTCTAAAAAGTAATTACTGATGAAAGACTTTGTCACCTTTCTGTTAAAATTCATTTAATGACATGCATCTTAGCTTGGATCTGAGTCATAGCTACTATTTTTTTATTTTTTTGAGACTTACTGTAAATTGTATGGGATGTGGAGTTGGGGTAGTCCAAAAAAATGTACATGTTCTCTATATAAGAGTGGCAGTATCTTACCCTTATTCATTATTAGTTTATTTCTAGAATATTTGTTTCTAGTTTTTTTCTTATTTATTGTTAATTTTAGATCATGGAATAATAATTTTATATTTCATTATAATTGTAACTTCTAATATAGTGTTACCTATAATAGACTAACAAAATCCTTTAATCTTTATCCATTGAACTAGTACTATTAAATTGAAGTACAAAAACTTGTGTTAACCATGAAAGATATTTCTGGTGAGGAAAAAGAAAATTCTTCAATGGGCTTTTTTTACTTGTCCAAGAGAACACAATTCTAATGCATTAGGGTATACTTTCTTATAATCAGCATCTACAGTCCAACTCCAAAGCAGCAATTGATGTGAATGCAAAATGACCATTACCCTATGACTCATTCACACTTTGCCCTTCTAATCAGAAACATCAGGAAAGATGCTAATTCATGTCAAAATATGACACTTCTTAGATATGCCAGGCTTTTCTTGGCTCCTTGAATAACTGGGCTCTTTGTGGCTACAGTCAGTCAATACTGCTCATTGTGCACCTTGTTTGTACAAGCTACTTTGTTAAATAAACAGTAAAATCTTATACAACACATAAAAATGATTGGTTTTTAGGGAGCTGTTTAGCTTAAAAAACAATTGACATACACACAGATGATGCTACCTGTCTAGATTACATTCTTAATTATCAATGTAAATAATACACATAAAAGGGAGAACTGGCATTGTACCAGTACCAGTTTTATAATTTCTGTGCCTAGATTTCCTCATCTGCAAATGGGTATCTTAATAAAACCTAAGGTTGTTGTGGGTATAAATTATACTCTATGTCATATAAAATCATTATTCGTATCTATTTCTCTCTTTCCCTCTCTTTCCCTCTACTTTAGAATACCACCTAGAACATATTGTGATGAAGGAGCAGAAGGCAAGCTGAGGACAAGGCACAAGCTGACACCCTGCAACACCTCCCCTCCCCTGTAGGATATGTGTGACATTCCTCAGGCATTCCTGGTTGCCCTAAAGCTAAGGGACAAAAAAACAAATGGTTAACTAATAGAGATCACAGTCCAGCAAGACATGAGTCTTCCTCAGTTTATAAATGTCTTAGTGATTTAAAAGAAAAAGCATTCTTATCAATAGCCAACTTCCAGAGACCCACAGACTCAATTTCCTAGAGCTCTAATATCAACCACCTACCCATAGTGATGTGGGAAAGAAAGGTAGAAGAGAATGTAAATAAAATAAAATTTCCTTATAACCTGCAGCCCATGGACAAGGACTTGAGATAGGCAGAGTATAACATTCCTCCTGGAAGCTCCCAACTGTCCTAATGTTAATGCTTTACTAGAGGGAAGAACAACATTAACTCAACAATGGCAAGGCCTCCAGTATCTTGTAGGCCCTCTTTAGCATGCAAAAATTATTTTGAGAACCTCCTTTTTCCTTACCCCCAACTCCCAAGTACATAATCAGTCACCCCTCACCCTGTAATGCAGTTCTTTCTGCCCACAGGTCCTATCCCCGAGCTCTAATAAAATCACTCTTTTGCACCAAAGACGTCTCAAGAATTCTTTCTTGGCCGTCAGCTCTGAATCTCACCTATATTCCAAAATTACATCAATAATTTCTATATAAATGTCTTTTATTTCTCTAAAAACACATCTTATCTTAAATTTTCTTCTTGATTATAATTAAGAATGTTTCCACCACTGGACTTTAAACTGTGTGATGTACTTCACTGGAACACAGTCAAATTCATCTCACTGCAACTTTCCTAAGTACAAATGCTGAAGGTATAAGCTAGATGAATGTTGACTTGGACTGCTAGATTCAGATCTGGACTGAATCTAGCCAGAAGCAATTAGAAACTGTAGATGAAGTAGAAGATGAAAAACTGGCAGCTATAGATGATCTTCCACTGGGTATTAATTTACATCAAAATTGCCTGATGTTTAGTGTCTTGATAACCCACGTTTCATATATTTTGTGGAAATTTTTTTTGTTAGGTCAGATGGTAAATTCTTTGCCTGTTATTTTCTCTTGAGTGGGGAGATCCTCATTTCTTAAGAGAAGGCTTATTAAATGAGATTTATTCTGACACTACAAGTATAATGTTGGGTACACAATCAATTTGTCAGATTATGAGTCCATTTGTCCAATTATATATCTTGGTAAAAAGGAGGATAGATTTTTTTTTTTTTAAGACTTATATACTTAATTTAGAGAGAGTGCATGTGCA
Organism: Leptonychotes weddellii; assembly: GCF_054177405.1. Lineage (NCBI taxonomy): Eukaryota > Metazoa > Chordata > Mammalia > Carnivora > Phocidae > Leptonychotes > Leptonychotes weddellii. Next base: position 18,261,897 of record NC_138379.1, read on the forward strand.
TGGCAGTGAGGGGCAGAGGGGGGGGGAGAGAGAGAGAGAAAATCCTCCAGCAGACTCCCTGCTGAGCGGGAGCCCAATGGGGTTCGATCCCAGGATCCGGAGATCATGACCTGAGCCGAAATTAAGAGTCAGATGCTTAACCAATTGAGCCACCCAGGTGCCCCAAGGAGGACAGATTTTTATTGAACCTATGTAAATACCCATGAAAATGTAAGAAGATTCCACAAAGCATTTCTCTCAATTCTGAGGAATTATTGAGAACAAATTTTATTTAAAATGATTAATTTCAATTTGGAAAAGCATAGCCTATTATCCTAAGAGTTAAAAGTGCTTCTTCATTGTCTTAGTCCATTCAGGCTGCTATAACAAAACACCATAGACTGGATGGCATATAAACAATAGAAATTTATTTCTCACAATGTAGCCTGGGAAGTCCAAAATAAGGACACTCTATATTTGGTATCTGGGGAGGACCTGCTTTCTGGTTCACAGAGAGCCTTCTACTCCTTGTCTCCTCACTTGGAGGAAGGAGCAAAGAAGTTTACTGGGGGCTCTTTAATAAGGGCATTAATCTCATTCATGAAGACTTCATACCATGAGCTAATTACTTCCTAAGGACCATCTCTAAATACTATCACATTGGGCATTGGGATTTAACATATGATTTGAGAGAGGGCACAAACATTCAGTCTATAATAACTATATATACATAAAACTAAAACATTAAAATTATACCAATATTTCAGATAAATATTGTATGAATGTTTTCTAATCATTGTCAACTTGGAAGACTCTTCTAATCATCTATCATTGAAGCACCAATAATTTAAAGTATCTGAAACAGTCTTTCTTTTCTTTCTTTCTTCTTTCTTTCTTTCTTTCTTTCTTTCTTTCTTTCTTTTTCTTTCTTTCTTTCTTTCTTTCTTTCTTTCTTTCTTTCTTTCTTTCTTTTTTTTTTGTGGATATAGTCTTTTCAACAGGCATTTTGACTACACTTTTTTGGTGATGACAGAAAGTCTAACTTAATGTTTATACCAAGTCTTCAGGCAACCATCAATGGGAAGCAGAAACTTGTTTGGTTTGTTATTAAATGATTTAGACTAAGTATGTATATCAGATGAGAGAATAAATTTTCTATTGGGGTTCAGTACATAGTATTTCAGGAGTTTGATCAGTATTTCTCTTGAGGGTAAAAAATATATATATATCATGGACAGTGAAGAAATTGAAAAATCTCTAGGAACATAAACAGTATAATTTCTGAAATCCTGTTATAATAATATTTTATTTGTATAGTGTTTGCTTAGGAAAGGCTGCCTGTTTCTTCTACTTTTATCATTATTCCCTCACAGATTTTATACTAGTGTCAAGCTAATTATGAATACAGAACACAACAAACAACCTTCATTGTTCCTATTATCTCTTTTTTTATAAGGTGAAGTAACAAATATTTGTGTTTAGAGGGCCTGGGTGGCTCAGTTGGTTAAGGATCTGCCTTCAGCTCAGGTCATGATCCTAGGGGCCTGGGATCAAGTCCTGCATCAGTCCAGCTTCCTGATCAGTGGGGAGCCTACTTCTCTCTTTCTCTCTGACCCTCCCCACTGCTCATGCTCACTCTCTCCTTTCTCCTTTATCTCTCTCTCTCTCTCACTCATGTGCACACACACTTTCTCTCAAATAAATTCTTTTAAAAAGACCACAAATATTTGTGTTTGTCTAGAAGACCTATAGGAGTCTTCCTGAATATATTATTTTTTTCTAAATTTGGGATCTGATATTTGAGGTAAATCAAAAAAATAAAACAGATTTGATGACTCAAGATAGAACCATGGATGCTGAAAAACAATATCTGGTTATCTATTTAATCAAACTGATAACATGTTTAAAATAAACATAAATGATAAAAACAGTTTTGTTCTTTTTGTTTAACTAATTATATAATAAAATCAATTCTATGCAGAGAAGATTCTGCTGATAAGGTATGGAATCTCTGCTATGTGAGAAGTTTACAAAGAAGATAAAGAATGATATTTTAGTACCTCTTAAGAGTTTCTAAGACTTACTTATCAATTTGATAGAGAAAGAACCAAATTTTTGTTTTGCATGTATATATACTTCACAGGGAAGTTTTCATGAATCTTCCTCACCTCCTTAAATTATCTGGAGAATAATCCCATCAAAACTGATTTAACTTTGCCAAAATTTAAAGCTATTCATAGCTTCCTTTCAGTCTCCAGTAAATTATAAACCAAGGCAAATAAAATTAATTTCCCTCATGCCTTCTACTACTTTTATACACACTAATGTTTTCTTCTTTTCTATATATTTTTTTCTTATTTGGGATCAAATTTATACTTCAAGACAAAACTATATTTTTTTCCTTGAGAACCAAAACCTCAATTTTACATAATACACTGGTTTTCTTAATTATTATTACTCATAGTATAGTCTCAATAATCCATATTAGTTATAACTTTTAACCAAAAGACTATCTTGTATTGAACAGAGAAAACTAGGAGATTGTACTAAGACTTATCTGTTATATATAAGCACAATTTGAGAAGATTATCACAGCTCATAAATACATATAACACAGTCCTAGCCTCATATATCCCTTTTCTATTTTTTTAAAGTGGCAAAATGAACACGTTCATTACCATAACCCAAAGATATAGTGACTCCATAACACACACAAATAAGGAGCAAACTATATAAAATTAAAATTATGCCCTGCAATGAGTGGTTCACTATTTAATCTCACTTCAAAATTATCTATGAATTCAGATTGTCCATTAACTCATTTCAATATTAGTTGAAGGATTTTAGTTATCTAAAGATCTAAGAAGTTTTGTTCAGTACAAAGTACTATAAACCATATTTATACTTTACATAAAAATCTTGCCAGAATTATGATTGAATTTAATTAAATCAATACTTACATTTTTATGATCTCTAACAGAGATCTCTAACAGGTTTAAGCCAGTATGAGAAGTTTGGAATTTCAGATTAGTTTATCTCTTTGTGAAAAAACAAATCCAAATTTTATAAAAAATAAAAATCTTCTAAATCTTATAAAAATATATAATTTGTAATCTCATGAAGTGTTTATATTTTGCTTCGTGTTGAAACTCAACTAATACACATATAGCTATCACTTATTTTTTAAATACAAATTATAGAAGTAGTATAATTTGCAAAATTCACCTCATTTATGTGTTTTGAATTCTTTAAATGGTTTTAACATAGCAATGTCTATAATAAAGATTTCTCTTAATATTTTTAAAGTATTATGGATTCATTTTATTTTCTGTGAAATTTAGAAATATCTTAATTTTCATATGTGCTTACTTATATGTATAAAACAATCAGAACATAATTTAACTCGAGAAATGGTGAAATCTAATTTGTATCCTCTGGAATTAGGGAAATATTTCATACTCAAAATGAAAAGTAAAAACTTTCTTTATTTAAAAAGACAGAGACATACAGAAATTACACCTTCAGTCCTACAACCTAAACCACAAGTCAAACGTAGACACAAAATTTTAAAAATAGTATGTTATCTGTTCAGATTTCAAAGAGCTGTTCTCTTTCTTAGTGGGTATCTAATTCTTAATTGAGATAAACTCACAAATAGGCCAAGTTAAAAAATAATTAAAAAAACACAAATAGAATAACACATCATATTTTTTATCTCAATCAACATGGAATAGATCTTTATAATCTGTTTGATAGAGATTATCATAAAATTTAGACCATAAACCAAATACTCAATTTTTATTACAACCAAAGAAGAATAACTTGTTATCTGTGCACAAATTAGGAATAAATACAAAATCATAAAATCAGTAGAAAGTAAAGAAAAATAAACAGAGTCAAAAACATCAGTTCCAAGGTCATTTCGGATTCACTTACTAAAACCAAGAAAAGTTATGTTGGACTTAAGCATTCTATGGGTATGTATTTCTGGGTCATCACTATTTACCTGGCTCTAACAGGGGTGTCAATTTGACATCTCAGTGGATGATAATCTTTTTTTTTTTTTTTGCTATTCACATAAACTTTTTATTTCTCTGTGCCACAGTAATATCAAGATTTAATTTCTAGCTTTTCCTTATTTTGATAGCACATAAAAAAATAATGGAATATAAATAATTGTGAACTATTTCCAGTTTATAAGCCATTAAGAAAATAGAAACAGGGGTACCTGAGTGGCTCAGTTAAGTGTCTGCCTTTGGCTCAGATCGTGATCCCAGGGTCCTGGGATCGAGCCCCATGTCAGGCTCGCTGGAGCCTGCTTCTCCTTCTCCCCCCTACTCATTCTCTCTCTCTCTCTCTCAAATAAATAAATAAAATCTTTTTTAAAAAAAGAAAATAGAAACAGATGATATCATAATTTAAGGGTGAGTCAAGGGAAAATGAAGGAGTAGCACCTATGTATCATTCACTTTATATGTGCTATACCATTTAATTCATACACTAGTCTAATGAGGCAAGATTCCTATTTACTAATGAGGACCCTGACACCAAAGTTTCCTTAGACAGAGATGGTAATCAATTGTGGTTTGTCTAACCCAGAGCCAAGGTATATTTTCTATTGACTATACTGCTTAGTAATCTCTCCATAGGCTTTACTGAAAAAATTCTTAAAGTAATACAATGAAGAGTTATCTTATTTTAGATTCCCTAAGCATCAATCTTTGGTTTTCACAAAGGCCCAGGATTACTTTTGTGCACTCATTTGAGTTTCAACTTTTGTTCTAAGCATATATCACTTGAACTGTTATTTACTCCACGGTTTTCTTTATATGAGTTTACTTTTAATTTAAATTTATTTAAAGAGGAAACTTTATATCACATTATAAATGTAAACCCACTGTGTTTACCAGAAACAGAGCAAAAAAGAGAAATAAGTATGAAATGATGGGAGTTCACACAGCCCCTAGAAAGCTCTCAGGAACTATAAACTGTGCATCCTGAAGGGCAGGGGTGGTGGTGGTTATACAGGACTGGGAAGTCCAGAGGCTTCTTGGGTTTAGAGGAGGGGTCTTGAGCAATTTTCTGAAGTGTCACATTCATGTTTTGATGTTATTACATCATTTACTTTTTCACCATCAGACACAGAGATTCATGGCATTGTAGAAGTACCCATTATATAATTTTTTTCTCATTTTAAACATGATAAAATTACAGAAACAAGGATCTACATGTTACTGGAGCTAGAGCTTTACAATTCCAAGTGTAAATATCAGAGGAAATTAGTTTCTGGTGTGTACTTATTTTTGGTTTTCCTGATATAACAACTTGAACTAAATGCTGATATACATAACACCCAGTGACCATGTAATCTAATATCTTAAAATGAAATTTTTGATGTGCTGTACCTCCAGTACAAATCTGATCAAATGTCTGCTTCTTGTGGCTCTTGGCTCCAAACTTATAATTCCATAAAGTGATCTCTATTAATTTGGGGAACTTTGGGTCAATCAGATCAATAATCTTTTCTCTTAAAACACTTTGAGCTGCACAAAACTAACTATATCCCAAAGGTGTGTTTAGGTCCCTACTGTAAAAAGGCATATGATCTTCATAGAATTCAGAATTATCTTTTATGCCTTCATGATATTTAAATCAGCAGTTATTTCTAGTTGTACTTCTTTCTCTTTTATCTGATAAAGACACAAAATTGGTGGGACAAGGACCTGTGAAGTATAATGGCATCAGTTAAATGACTCTAAAGGTGGAGTGAATGGAAATTTGTAAGGTCCATTAAATGTAGAATCATCCATTTCAACAATACTACTAGAAATCAGAATGGCAGAGTCAAGAGAAGTCACACAAAGAAGAACTAGAATATCCTGAAGTGGAGATCCATTGGTGGTAGCAGAAGGTTTAGAGTAATATTTTCTAAAAGTTAAAATCATGACTTTCAGGTACATTAAAAAATAGCTGATGTCATAGATTTTATTTAATTCATAAATTAATGAGAGAAACAGATGTTAAAACTTAACCACATGGCACTTGAGAAACTAGGGTATTTACTAAATTATATATAAAACTGATTGATATCTGACAGAGCAATAAAAGATAATCTTGTGGTTATCTGTTTTACTGAACAAAAATAATTAGCATTTTTCCTAGATAAAAAGAAATCTACAGTTAACTGCAACTTCACTATCTGAGACTTTCAATCAATTAGAAATAAACCAAGGACATTTCCCTTGGTATTCCTCTGGTGGCCTTCAGTTCATCCTGCCCACCTTTTGGACTTACTTATATACTTTGGTTATATTCTCACAAGAGTATAATAACAGAACAGTGATCCTTGCTACAATGTAAAGCTTTCCTGCCCATTATTCTCACTCAGTCATTACCCCTAAAGCTCAAAAGAGAGGTTGGGATGATCAAAGATGAAAGAGAAAATCTCCTTATTAACAGGGATCCAAATAAATATGGTAGGTGTTTCCTTCCACCAAGGGGTTAAGTATAGAAACTCAAAACATACTGATATTAGAACCTATACCACAGTGTTGTGGGCAAAGGAAGAGAGAAATCACCATACTACCTGGAAAAAAAAAAAAACTGGATAACTAGATAATTGGAGGCAGGGAGTCACCCAAACTAGATAACTGGAGTCAGGGAGTCACCCAAATACAAATACTTGTTGCATGAGGAGCACGTACCTTGAAATACATGGTTGGTAGATTCAGTATCACCAAGCAGCTGCCTGAGGACTTGCAGCAGATGCTCATCAGAAGTGCAGGTGATGACCTTGAGGAAAAAGAGATAAGAATTTAGATGATGATCAGAAATGGCATGAACTTGCAGTTCCAGTGCTGTTGACCAGTACAACCATGGAGGAAGGTGAGGAGCACTTGGTGGAATGTTGGAACAGCAAAGAAACAAGTACTTTGACAAAGTATCTGTCTTGGATATCTCCAAGGAAAGGCCAGAAGGAGAAGGGACTTGGCTCTTGTTGCTTCAAAGATGCAAAATTGGCCCAGTGGATTCCAAGATTAACTAGGAAAGCAAATTTCTATGGAAAGTACAAGTTGGTGATAACTATGGGATGTTAAGATTATAAATAATACCATGTAAGGGGGTGAAGTCAAAAATTCTAAAATCTAAGATTACTATGTACAAGAACAGTTTATATCATTTTTCATCATCCAATCAAGGTGGAATAGATATTTCCCTGTACTACTCAGAATGTAATTAATATAATTTTCTCTCAAATGGAAAGCCTTGATTATCCTTCTGAAGCTCTTCTGACACACCCATAGTGGGTTAATCTCAACTGATGAAAAGAGAAGACGTATGGAGCTTGGCATGAGGCACATTTTTCTGGGTACAGGGAGTTAGTAAAGTAGCAGAGGTTAAATCAGTTTTTGAAAAGAGAAAAAAATATGAATGAAAGAAATTAAGACAAAAAGATGCTTTCTCTATAAAATGACCTTCTCCCCCATCTGCCTCCTTAAAGCTTAACCTCTTGAATACATACCCTTGTTCTCTAAGAAAATTGTTATGTGGCACACATCTCTAAGTGTCCTCCTCCTACACTGTAATTACATTTCCTTTTCTCAAGCCTTTAATTAAGTCTTATATACCAAGATGTTTTATATAATAATGTCATGGAAAATAAAGATATAGGACAATAAATAAAGTGTGCCTTGACCTATTGTAAATTTTCCATTGGCACTGATCAGAAGAGTTCTCTGTCTTGTTGAGGGAACAGTGACCAAGAGTTCCAGACAAGACCTTGATCATAAGGAAATTCCTCCTCAAGACTTTGGTATCAGTGGGTGATAAGCAGAACACCAGAAGAAACATGGATAGACAACTCAAGAAGAAACTAAAATAAAATTTATTTTTTTCTCTCTATGCTAGAGAGCTGACCATTGAGGGTAGTGGGATAAAGTATGGTAGAAGTTCCCACAGAAATGAAGTCAGCAGAATGCTGGATAGAGCCTGAAATCTTTCAAATCTAGGTGAAATATATTTTTCCAGTGGACTGGTTTTCCTAGAAGGTGCTTGATGAGAATATAGCCCTGAAAGGCTCCATGTAAGCAGTAGAGAAGACACACTGCCTTCCACAAAGGAGAACAAAAGAAGCCATCAGAAGCTCATTTCAAGTTCCCTCTCTACCCATAATAGTTATGGCAATTTAGGCAAGACACTTTACTTTGAGCCTTACTCATCTATGAAATGATTAATGTCATTACCTTCTTGGAGTGTTGTGAGGTAAGATAATGATCTGTAATTCTAAAGTATTGATGATGTAAATGTTCTACAAATCTAAAGTATTGATAATATGCATACAATGAAAAAGATTCTTTCAAAATCTTTTTGTGAATTTGATTTTCTTCCCCTTCCCTAGATGAATTTACCCAGGTTGGTATATTCATTCATTCAACGAACACTATCCTCCTCATCAAAATATAATTTTCTTATCTTTATATTCCCTCTCCTCCCCCACATGTAGATCTGCCATAGTAGAAATGTAATATTTGTTAAATGAATAAATGATTAAAGTAATGACTGAATTATTTAGTGCCACATTTTTCCTGATCTTTGCTTGGTGCTTAGAATGAGATGAATAAGAAATGTCCTCTGTCCCCATAGACTTTATCATTTTCTGTCTTGAATATATGAACTTTTAATCATTGCATTCCAACTTCCCAGTTCACCACCAAATGAGATTTTTTTAAGTAAGGAAATGCACATATATAGAGCAGTTCACGTTTTATGCATATTTAATGAGCCCAGTGAATCGTAATCTGTGTTCATGTCTTGCCACATTGTGGTGCCATTTTAAATGGTAAATACAAGCCTAGTGTGCTTATAAGGTCTTCATTTTTAAATAATTCATGTTTCCAATCATGTGTTCTCTATGAACACACCTTTGTTTTAAACGTGGTCACTAAGAAATCTTAGTAAAAAGAAGTCAATATTTTCCTGTTTTGGTTCTCATAATACACAATACTATGCAAATTTTGTGATGGTTCTTCAAAAATCCTTCTGTATCTGCCCACAAAGGATAGATACATGGCTGCAAGACACCTTGCAGAGTACCATCCTACTCCAATTAATACATGTGTGAGGGTGGTGAGAAGTGAAGGTAAAATAAGTAGCAAGAAATAAAAGGTCCTTCACTCCTTCAGATGATATCTTAAACTTCAATGGGTTTCTAAAGGCCACTCCTCAGAGAGTAGAAGGGCCACTGTCAAGAGGAAGCCTGCATTTTAAAATGGTTTCTCTGTGACTGGTTAAACTATGATTAATTTTGTCTTCTTACATCATTTCTCATATCCTCTCATTTTTCCTTTATCTTATTACAGGCTTCCACCCACCTGGTGCTGGTTTTTTACTGTTTTGTGCTTACCATTTCAAATGAAGACCCATATTAAAAGGATAGCAGTTGATTACTTTGAAATGTGGGATAAATTTATTTTTATTTTTGCATCTAAAAATAAAATACCCTTTTATATAATGCCAAAACTAAGTATTAACTTTTCTCCTTTCATTTGTGTTATAACTGTCTTGATATGTCCAAATTCAGCTTAAGGAATTCTATTGCTTCATCCCATACAGATCAGTTTGCCATTTGTTTATTCATAGTTGTTTCTAATTTTCAATGTAGACACATTTCCCCTCAATGAGACAATAAATTTCTGAAAATCTGCCATCCTCTTTCTTTTTTTTTTTTCCTTTTGGTTTTTGTGTTCATTCACTTACCCTTTCATCAAATCTTATTAACAACTACTGTGTGCTAGGAACAGTACTTGTAACATAATAAATACAAATATAAATGGAATAATAGGATATCTTCTTTTCCCTTAAGGGTGTAATAGTTTAATATGGAAGTTTCTAACACATAGTCTCTATAGAGAGCTTTCTGTGTTTTGATAATTATCTGCAAGACATACAAATTTTGGGTGAGTATGCATACACTCATTTTTTGATAGAAAAAACATTTTCTAAAAAGAGTGGTTTTGAGAACTCCATCTGTTAAAAAATAATTTATAGCCATTCTCTGCCCTGTTTTATTCCTGTCCTCTTCAAACTGCTTCTCATTCCCTTTTTATGAAGGTTGTCATTATTCATCCTGCTTAAAATGAGACCTTATACACTTACTTTCTGTTAAAAAAGAGACAATAGGCCTGAAATAGAGTCACTTGTGCTAAGCTCATGTCACCAAACTGAGACTTAATACCTAATCTAAATTCAGTTCCAGTCTCTCCCAGGATCATAATCTTAACCAGTCAGTCTAGAATTTCCTGGTCAACACTAGGGAGGTAATTGTCCCAATAGACCTCTGCTGTCTCCCAAAGACAGGTGACCTTGCTTGCAACAGTCTACTCATTTCAAATAACTTCCTTATTCTTCCTCCTTCTGCCTATGAGAGTCATCCATTTTGTAGAACTCCTTGGAACTCCTTTCTATCTGCTAGACAAGATGCTGCCCAATTTATGATTCATTGAATTAAGCCAATTACATTTTTAAATTTACACAGTTGATTTTTTTTTTGCAATTCTTTTGAGAACTTTAAACTAAAGATATTAAGTCATTCACAAGAATCACTTCTAGAATGGTGGTATGAGGTCCTCTGCAGACCCACTCCCCTATGAAATAGCCATCACTGAAAAAAATTATAAAGCAAACAACTATTTAAGGTCTGTGGAGGGGGAAGGGAAAAGATGGCAGAGGAATAGGGGAACCTATTCCAACCAGTCCCTTGAATTGAGCTGGATATCTACCAGACCACTCTGAACACCCACAAAATCAGCCTGAGATGTAAGAAGATATATCTGGATCTCTACAAACAGAATATTGTAGGCGGTTGATTTCGAGGTATGAAGCAGGGAGCTGTGATTCTGCAGGCAGATATCAGGAGATAAATGGAAGGGGGAGGGAGACGTTGGGATCCTGCACTGCCAGTGCACAAAAGTCTTCTGCACTGGGGCTGGACACAGACTTGCAGACCGGTAGCAGTGGGGAATGGACTTTAGGGCAGCCCCCTGGACTAAAACCTGGAGTGGCAGGGCCGTGCATGGGAACTGGGGGTGGCTGGTGGTTTTAGAAGCACAAAGGGCAGAGACATGCCCTGACTTGGAGGTGAGGACTGGGAGTGCTACTAAGGGGTGTGCAACCTAGGACACTGCAGTTTTAAGCAGCAGAGACAGAAATGGAGATAGTGTGGCCTGGAGAGCTCACTGAAGAACAGACTGCGATCTCTCTGTTTTGAGGCAGAGGGTTGGAAATGGTCTCTTCTGCCCTGACTCTTGGAAGAGACAAGGAAAGCCACCAGAGAAAGCTGTCAGAGAACAAAAGCCACAAAAAATTGGTTTTCACCGAGCCCATACCCCCCACAGGGGGCAGGGCAACTCTGCCCAAACAGGGTTGCCTGAGTAACAGTGGAGCAGGCCCCTCCCCCAGAAGACAGGCTGGGAGAACAAGAGGCCAACAACCCTAAGGTCTCTATAAAACAGGTGCATCTTGCTTGGGTTGTGGTCAATAATTTGGACTCCGTACACTCCCTCAACCAACCCTCAACAGAATGACTAGGAGGAGGAATCCCCAAAATAGGAAAGACTCAGAGACTGTGAGTTCTGCCACAGATTTACAAATGGATACAGATATAACCAAGATGTTGTAAATGGACTTCAGGGTAACGGTTAAGAAGACGATAGCTAGAATGGAGAAATCGATTAATGGCAACATAGAGTCTCTAAGGACAGAAATGAAAGCTGAATTGGCAGAACTTAAAAATGCTATCAGTGAGATCCAATCTAATCTAGATAATCTAATAGCTAGGGTAAGTGAGGAGGAAGAACGAATTAGTGATCTAGAAGACCAATTACTAGACAAGAAGGAAAAAGAGGAGGCCGGAGAAAAACAACTCAAAATCCATGAAAGTAGAATCAAAGAAATAAGTGACACCATGAAACATTCCAATGTCAGAATTATTGGGATCCCTGAGGGGGTGGAGAGAGAGATAGAGGACTAGAAGATACATTTGAGCAAATTGTAGCTGAGAACTTGCCTAATCTGGAGAATGAAACAAACATTCGTGTCCTAGAGGCAGAGAGGACCCCTCCCAAGATCAAGGAAAACAGACCAATGCCCTGGCATGTAATAGTAAAACTCGCAAATCTCAGAACCAAGGAAACCATCTTAAGGGCAGTTAGGGGGAAGAGATTCCTTATGTACAGAGGGAGGAATATCAGAATAATGTCAGGCCTATCTACAGAGACCTGGCAAGCCAGAAAGGCCTGGCAAGACATATTCAGGGTACTAAACGAGAAGAACATGCAGCCAAGAATACTTTATCTGGCAAGGCTGTCATTTAGAATGGATGGAGAGATGCAGAGTTTCCAAGACCGGCAGAAGCTGAAAGAGTATGTGACCACTAAGCCAGCCCTGCAAGAAATATTAAGGGGGTTCTATAAAAAGAGAAAGACCCCAAGGGTGATATAGAACAGAAATTTACAATCTATAGAAACAAGGACTTCACAGGCAACATGATGACAATAAAT
>NC_138379.1:18274932-18316344 GCF_054177405.1 Leptonychotes weddellii
CGGGACTCGATCCCAGGACCCTGAGATCATGACCTGAGCCGAAGGCAGACGCTTAACCATCTGAGCCACCCAGGCGCCCCCCGGTTTCCTATTCTTTTCCATTCATTTATAGATCTATTTTTGTGCCAGCACCATACTGTTTTGATTATTACAGCTTTGTAAAATAACTTGGAAGTCCAGGATTTTGATGCCTCCAGCATTGCTTTTCTCTTTCAAGATTGCTTTGGCTATTCTGGGTCTTTTGTGGTTCCATACAAATTTCAGGATTGTTTTTTCTACTTCTGTGAAAAATGCTGGTGGTATTTTGATAGGGATTGTATTAGATTGCTTTGGGTAGTATAGACATTTTTAAAAATGCTTGTTCTTCCAATACATGAGCATGGAATGTGTTTCCATTTCTTTATGTCCTCTTCAATTTCTTTCATCAATGTTGCATAGTTTTCAGAGACAAGTATTTCATCTCTTTGGTTAGGTTTATTTCTAAGTTCTTTGTTTTTAGTGCAATTATAAATGGGATTGATTCCTTAATTTATCTTTCTGCTGCTTCATTAGTGTTGTTTAGAAAGGCAACAAATTTATGTACATTGATTTTGTATTTCATAACTTTACTGAATTTGTGTATCAGTTCCAGCAGTTTTTTGGTGGAGTGTTTCAGGTTTTCTATATAGAGTATCACGTCATGTGCAAATAGTGGAGGTTTTACTTCTTCCTTACTGATTTGGATGCTTTTTATTTATTTTTGTTGTCCGACTGCTGAGGCTAGGACTTCCAGTACTATGTTGAATAAAAGTGATGAGAGTGGACATCCTTGTCTTTTCCTGACCTGAGGGGAAAAGCTCTAAGTTTTTCCCCATTAAGGATAATGCTAGCTGTGGGTTTTTCATAGATGGCCTTTATTATGTTGAGATATGTTCCTTCTGACCCTACTTTGTTGAGGGTTTTTTTTTTTTTAAGATTTTATTTATGTATTTGATAGAGAGAGACACAGCAAGAGAGGGAACACAAGCGGGGGGAGTGGGAGAGGGAGAAGCAGGCTTCCCACTGAGCAGGGAGCCCTATGCGGGGCTTGATCCCAGGACCCGGGGATCATGACCTAAGCTGAAGGCAGACGCTTAACGACTGAGCCACCCAGGCGCCCCTTGTTGAGGGTTTTTATCATGAATGAATGTTGTACTTTGTCAAATACTTTTTCTTCATCTGTTGAAGTGATCATATGGTTCTGATCTTTTCTCTTATTGATGTCATGTATCACCCTGATTGATTTGTGAATATTGAACTACCCTGTCAACCCAGGAATAAATCCCACTTGATCATGGTGAATGCTTTTTTAAATGTATTGTTGGATTAGGTTTGCTAGTATTTTTTTGAGGATTTTTGTATCTGTGTTCATCAGGGAAATTAGCTTATAATTCTCTTTTTTTGTGATATCTTTTTCTGGTTTTGCAATTAAGGTAATACTGGCCTCATTGAATGAATTTGGAAGTTTTCCTTCCTTTTCTATTTTTTTTGAATAGCTTGAGAAGAATAGGTATTAACTCTTTAAATGTTTGGTAGAATTTGCTTATGACACCATCTGGTCCTTGACTTTTGTTTGTTGGAAATTTTTTGATTATTAATTCAATTTCTTTGCTGTTGATTGGTCTCTTCAAATTTTGTTTCTTCCTGCTTCTGTTTTGGCAGGTTATATATTTCTAGGAATTTATCCATTTTTTCTAGGTTGTCCATATATTGGCATATAGTTTTTCATAATATTCTCTTATGATTATTTATATTTCTGTGGTACTGGTTGTTATTTCTCTTCTCTTATTTGTGATTTTATTTGAGTCCTTTCTCTTTTTTTCTTGATAAGTCTCCCTAGAGGTTTATCAATTTTATTGATTTTTAAAAAAAAAAAAACAGGTCCTGGTTTCATTGATCTGTTCAAATGTATTTTTTCAATTCTATATCATTTAGTTCTGCTCTAATCTTTATTATTTCCTTACTTCTGCTGGTTTTAGGTTTTGTGTATTTTTCTTTTTCTATATCTTTTAGGTGTAAGGTTAGGGTGTTTGAGACTTTCCTTACTTCTTGAGGTAGGCATGTACTGCTATAAACTTCCCTCTTAGAACTGCTTTTGCTGTCTTCCAAAGGTTTTGAACCATGCGTTTTCATTTTCATTTGTTTCCATGTACTTTTTAGTTTCTTCTTTTATTTCCTGGTTGACCCATTCACTGAGTAGGAGTATGTTATTTAATCTCCACATATTTGTGGTCTTTCCAGATTTTTTCTTGTGGTTGACTTCTAGTTTTATAACATTGTGGCCAGAAAATATGCATGGTATGACTTCAACTTTGAATTTGTTGAGGTTTGTTTTGTGGGCTCATATGTGATCTAGTCTGCAGAATGTTCCATTTGCACTTGAAAAGAATGTGTATTCTACTGTTTTGGATGGACTCTTCTGAATATATCTGTTAAATCCATCTGTTCCAGTGTGTCATTCAAAGCCATTGTTTCCTTGTTAATTTTCTATTTAAATGTCCTATTGTTGTAAGTGAGGTGTTAAAGTCTCCTACTATTATTGTATTATTATCAATTAGTTCCTTTATGTTTATTATTAACTGTTTTATGTGTTTGGGTGCTGTCACGTTGGGTGCATAAATATTTATAATTGTTCTATCTTCTTGTTGTTTTCTCCCCTTTATTATTATACAGTGTCCTTCTTTGTCTCTTGTTACAGTCTTTGTTTTAAAGTCTATTTTGTTCGATATAAGTATTGCCACTCTGGCTTTCTTTTGACATCCATTTGCATGATAAATATTTTTCTATCACCTCGCTTTCCATCTGTAGGTGTCTTTAGGTTGAAAACAAGTCTCTTGTAAGCAGCATATAGATGGGTCTTTTTTTTTTTTTTAATCCATTCTGTCACCCTATGTCTTTTGATTGGAGCATTTAAAGAGTAAGGTGATATAGTTTCACCTCAGATAAGAAATATGGGGTAGAACCTGGAGGTCAGAGCCCAATCTGAATCAATTCTTTTGCAGAAATTACTCTCCCCGCCCCTCCTTGACACACCATATTGGAAATGAGGTTATTCCTAGACTGAATGTTGCAATTTGGGGAAATGTATTGGTGGATGATTTGGGGAAGCTGTTGAAGACTTTTTTCCTCCTTTTTGACATTTTTGTTGAAGTATAACATACATATAAAAAAGTACACAAATCCTAAGTGGAGGAATCAATTTATAAACTGAATAAACCTGTAAGCAACACTGGGATTGAGGAACAGAACATTACTAAGCATCCCAGAAAACCTCAATGTGCAATCATCTATTTATTTTTCCCCTAGGATAATCACTATTCTGATTTTTAATATCAAGGATTAGTTTTGGATGTTTTTAAACTGTACATCCACATCACCATATACTTTTTATATTTGGCTTCTTTTGCCCAAAATAATATATTTGAGATTCTTTCTGTTGCTGCAAGTAGTTGTAAATCATTCATTTTCATTTCTGTAGAATATTCCATTGTTTGACCTGTTTTTATTTATTCAGCTCTTGCAGGGATTTGTGTTGTTTCAGTTTTGGGGTCTCTTATGAATAGTGCTACTATAAACACTTTAACACATGTCTTTTGGTGTGCACATTTCTTTTCTTTTTTTTTTTTTAAAGATTTTCTTTATTTATTTGACAGAGACACGGTGAGAGAGGGAACACAAGAAGGGGGAGTGGGAGAGGGAGAAGCAGGCTTCCCGCCGAGCAGGGAGCCCAATGTGGGACTCCATCCCAGGACCCTGTGATCATGACCTGAGCCGAAGGCAGACGCTTAACGACTGAGCCACCCAGGCGCCCCAGTGTGCACATTTCTGTTAATATAATACCTAGAAGTGGAACTGGTGGATGATAATTATGTTCAGTTTAGGTTTATACTACCAAGTAATTTCTGCCCCGAATTTAACAATTTATATACCCACCAGCAGTGTGTAATGAGAGTCCCTGTTCCTCCAATTTCCTGACAGCTCTTTCTATGATGCCTTTTAAATTTTAGAATTTCCCTCGGGTGTTTAGTGGAATTTCATTGTAGTTTGAACTTGTAGTTCCTTGATAACAAGTGAAGTGGGACACTTTTCATATATATATATACATATATATATATATTTTTTTATTACTTACACATCTTTTTTGTAAAGTGCCTATTCAAGTCTGCTTTTTTTCTACTGATTTTTAACCAACTTTGTTTGTTTGTTTTTGCTATCTTCTGAGAACTAGATCCTTGTCAAATATATGTGCTGCAAATATCTTAGCCCACTCTGTAAGTTGTCTTTTCACTTCTTTAATCTTTTGATGGAAAGATGTTCATAATATTCACATGGTGCTGTTTACTTTTTTGTTTGCTTTTTATTAAGTACTTTAAAAATTCTTCATGATATTGCTATGTCTAACCCCAGTTCAGGAGATATTCTTCATGTTTTCTTAAAAAGCCTGGATTAACTTATCTTTCACAGTGACATCAGGAGCATCTTTGAAATTGAGTTATTGTTGTCATATGAAGAAAGATTAAGGTTTCTTTTTCTTTTTAAAAAAAGACTTTATTTATTTATTTGAGAGAGGGAGGGAGAGACTGCATAAGACTTGGGGAGGGGTAGTGGGAGAGGGAGAAGGAGACTCCCTGCTGAGCAGGGAGCCCAATGCAGTACTCTATCTCAGGACCCTGAGATTATGGCTGAGCCAAAGGCAGATGCTAAAACAACTGAGTCACCCAGCCACCCCAAGATTAAGGTTTTTATATTCCCTATGTACATATCAACTTACCTCACACCATTTATTTAAAATACTGTCTTTCTCCATTGTACGGTGTCACCTCAGCCATAAATCAGTTGACCACATATACATGTATCTTTATTGTGTTTCATTGGTTAGGTTGTACATTCTTGTTAAATCACCACACTCTCTTAATTATTACTTTACAACAGAACTCACTCTCTCATAATGTCTAGCTTTATTCTTCTTTAAGAGTGTCTTGGCTATTTTTGGCCGTGATAATTTCTGTAAGAATTTTAGAATCTACTTTTCAATTTACATGCAAACTATACCACCTCCCCACCCTCCAGTTCCCAACCCACAGACATACTCTTCTAGGAATTTGAGATTGAATTAAAGTTACAGATCTATTAGGTGAGAGTTGAATTTTTATTTTTTTAACTTGAGTCTTTCAGTCTATAAACCTAGTCTTTGAGATTTTTTATAGGGAATTAAAAAATCAAGAAATATATGAGTAATAGGAATATAATATTGGATATTATTGATCAAGAGGGAAATTTGTCTCAGAACAAGAAAACTCATTAGATTAAATAATCAGGATGCCTGGGTGGCTCAGTCGGTTAAGCATCTGCCTTCAGTTCAGGCCATGATCCCAGGGTCCTGGGATCTAGTCCTGCATTGGGCTCCTTGCTCAGCAGGGAGCCTCTTCTCCTTCTGCCTGCTGCTCCCCCTGCTTGGGCTCCCTCTCTCTCTCCCTCTCTTTCTCTCTGACAAATAAATAAATAAAATCTCTTTTAAAAAGTAGATTAAATAATCAATGTTCTTTATTATATGTTAATAAAAATAGATTTGGCCAGTCGGTGAATTCAAGAAAAAATAGGAAGTTGAGGAAGAAACTGCAAAAACATTGCATTCTTGTAACCATTCAAATAAAATGAGCCAAAGCTTATACAGTTTAGCTGAGGGAGTGGAACCAGATGTGGATTTATTATTGCTATTTTTAAATGAATTAATAAATAAATATTAAAATGATCATCTAAAAATGCTTAATACAATAAGTGTTGAGAAATAAAACCTCCAAAAACCCTTTGATATCTTCAGAAATTTTTAGGAGTTGTAAACGGCTCTTGAAACCAAAATTTGAGAACTACTACTGTGTTAATCTTTTCAGAGACAGAGAGAGAGAGAGATAGAGAAATTCTCAGAAACTGCTAGCCCAGAAGCTATACAAAATTGCAAGTTTATATTACTAAGAAGAATCCTTGGACAAATCACACTAGTTTGATAATTTTAGTTGAAAACAGGAGAATGAAATTCACTGAAGTCAAAAAGCATTATAGGAGAAATCTAATGGAGAAACTTTCTTTGCTTTGTTAGCCTCAAGATGAAAGAAATAATAATAGAGGCTTTTACATTACCCAATCTGAGATTCCTTAATGAAAATTTGAGAAAAAAGTTAATTTTCTTACTTAGAATACTCAATACTCTATAGGGAAGAATAATTAACAGTTCTCTTAGACCTATATAAATAATTAAGCCAATTGAGACTATCATTTTTGTGATCAGGAATAATTGTTGGAGATTATGTCTTATCAAATTAGTGGGGTCACTAATAAAAAATTATTTACAGCTTGGAAGTAAAGCAAAATTGTGGACAGTGTATCCTTCCAAATTTGTACGGAAACTTCCATAACAAATTATTTAATGATCTAGAAAAATGTAGCTGTGGTTGATGTTGCTATTAAATAAAAGCTCACACAATCATAAATTACATGTTAATTTGTAGGTCTTATCCAATAGAATTGCAAATATTTCTCTCTAGTAGAAAAATAACCCCAAAAGTTATGTATTGTCCTATAGATCATTAATCACCCCCCCCAACCCTGGGATAAACTATTTCAGAATGCCTTTCATGGTGAATCATTCTTCTAATCTTCATTTGACCCAAGTCTGCTATCTGACCAGTTCTCTCCATTAATGACGTGAGTAAAATCTTTGCCATGTGTTCATTCCATATGTGTATAAAATCTTTTTTTTTTTAATTTTGAAAAAGTTTAAGGCATTTAAAAAAATTACATTTATCTTATCACCTATAAATGCAGGGGTATGTTGGAGCCAGTGAGCATTGGCTCTAAAGAGCTGATTGCATCTTTTTCCAACTTCACATTCAGATCTGCAAGGTCACTCGCGAGAAAATTAGCTACGGTGGGAAAATTTACACCAAAATAATTGGTATAAACTAAAAATCGTGACTTTTTATTATTCTCGAAGAGCCAATTTGCTAATATGCAATGCTTGTAACTAAAAACCACATTACTTAATTTGTTTTGAATTTTTAAAATGTTCTTCTTGGACGTGTTTTCTTTTTTTTCCACTAAAAAATGATTCTTAGAGTTATCTACATTGTTGCATCTAGCTGTAGTTCACTCTCTTACATTGATGTATTATATCTACATGTGAATATTCCATTTATCCATTCCCTTGCTAATGAACTTTTGTGTTGCTTCCAGTTTATGTTATTACAAACATTATTGTTTTCATAGCTATAATCACAAATGTACATTTTTATGAAATGCCAGTTTGAATCTTATCCATTTATCTACTAGGTTTTCTTTATTTTGAACTGATTTATGAGATACACACACACCCATATATTAGAAACATATAGAATAGACACTCACACACACACACAGTCTGTGAGCTCTATTTGTTTCAAAGAATTTCTTCTATTCTGTGGCTTGCATTTTCATTTTCTTAGCAGGGGTCTCTTAATGAATTCCAGTTCTTAATTTTAATATAGTTCAGCTTATCATTTTTCCCCATTAAGTTTAAAAATTCTCTTTATGCATAATTTAAGAAAAAGCCTTTGCCTATCCTGAAGTCAAAAATATATTTAGATTTTACTAAATAATCTCATAAAATTCATATTATTTTTTACTTCATTATTTTAGACATATTTAGAAAACTTACCACAATTTAATGTCTTTTCAAAAATCTGCAGTAGGATTGAGTTTCATTTTTTTCTCATATAGGTAACTTTTCAGCAATCTTTTTGGGAATGCTATTATTTTCCTATCATTCTGCAGTAATACATTCAAGTGTCCACAGATAAGTGAGTTTGTATCTGAGCTCTTTATTCTGTACCATTTGTCTAGCTCTCTGTTCTTATGCCAATGTCATATTGTTATGTTTGTTGTAGTTTTATAATTAGTCTTGACATTCAGTAAAGCAAGTCTTCTCATCTTATCCTTTTTCTTAAAGAATATTTTGGCTCTTCTTTGTCACTTATATTTCAAAATAAATTTTAGGTTTGTCTTGTCAAGTTCCCCCAATTTCCCTTTTGGATTTTGATTAAAATTGAGCTAAGTCTAAATTTGGGGGAAAGCATCAAATTCAAAATATTGTCTTCTAATTAATAAATCCAAGAAATCTCACATTTTATAGAACTGACAACTTTATGGGTTTCTATACAGAAATCTTTCACATCATTTGTTACTTTTATTCCCAGGTTTATGATATTTTTGTCCTACTACAAATGGTATATATTTTTACATTTTATTTTGTATTTGTTATTAGTTCCCAGAATAAAACTATATCTCTTCAGAAGTTTTCTTCATATTATCCTCAAACAAAAATAAAGGTACAGAATATTGGGGCTCCTGTGTTTTCCTAGAGAGAACTTTAGAGGTTAACAAAATAATTCTTTTAAATATATTTTTTTAAATCACTACAGGTTATTTTTCACAAAACAATCAAATTCTAGCATTATTACTTAAATAGTGTGATAGATAAGAAAAATTAACAGTAATGTGCTACAGAGGATATATGGCTTAGGTAGTATTCATTTATGTACAATAAACCTGAAAGAATTTCAAGAAAATAACTTTCTTTGTTGTTGTTTTGCTATTTAAAAATCTACCAATTTTTCCTCTTTGAGGATAGCTTACACATGTAACACACTCAAACTACAAATAATGTGTCCTGATTAAAAAATCCTGTAGCAGTGCTGTTCTAGTGTTGGCTTATTGTTTTTTCTAAAATTTACTTTCTAATTTGAAGATCTTTTTAAAAATTATTTAATTGTTATGTCCTTGAAACTAAAGTTAAAAAACACATACTTTAAATATTCTATATAGTTGTGATGTTCAACAACAATTTCTTTAAAATATCATTGTATAATGAATCAGATACAATGGTTTATAATAGAGTCCTTCAGTCCAAACAGCATATATGTAACTGATTTCAATCTCTTAATTCAAAGAGGAGGCAACTGAAGTCCAGAAGTGTGAGTTGACCAAGTTGAAAAAGTCTGTAATTAATATTTTGAGAATGAGTTCAGTCTTTTTAAGAGGCAGTGGAATTATTTTTGAAGGTTGGAAATATCAGTATGGGGGCAAAAGAGAGAGGGGCATTCCAAGAAAAGAGACCAGTAATAACAAATGTCTGCACATAGGATAGTCCAGGAGAACAGCTGGGAGAATATGAAATAGTTTAGCTTGAATAGAATACAGGTAACATAAGGGAAGTGGAAAGAAGTAGTGTAGGTTGAACAGAGATCATAAAAAGCTTTGAATATAGAGCTAAAGAATCTAACTTTATTTTAACCCATGATTGAAAACTTATACAAAGAGAAATGTAGCATTCAATTACCTTTTGTAACTTCTGGATCTAGGTGACCATTTTTTTCAAGTTCAAATTAAGAGTTAGAAAATGGAAGTGGGGGTGTCTGGCTGGCTCAGTAGGTAGAGCATGTGACTCTTGATCTCAGGATTGTGAGTTTGAGCCCCACATTGGGCATAGAGCCTACTTATAAAAAATGGAAGAAGTAGAACTTTTTATTTTTTTATTTTTATTTTTTAAGAAGTAGAACTTTTGAAATAATTATATTTTATAAATTAGAAAAAAAGATTTATTGCCTCTGTTATAGATAATGGGTATACTAAGGAGGAAAGGTTTTTGTTTTTGTTTCAGTTTTTATTAAGTCCTTGATGATATGGAAAATGGAGCTCATTTTCTCTTGCTGGCAGGGAAGGTGGACTGGGCAGTGATAAAGGAACAAGTACAAAAGCAGTTAGATATCAGGTAAAGATGAGTGCAATCACAGAGTGATATGAAGAGAATGGCTTAGGAGGTACTATTTATTGAATATTTATAAAAGACCTCCCAGTCCTAGGAGATATATTTAAGCTAAGATCTAAAAAACTTCAAGGAAACAGCCAGGAGATGATTTGAAGGCAGAACCTTCCAGGAAAATGAAAGACTAGCACAAAGACCACAGCATAGAAATGGGCTTTTTGTTTTTGAGGCCCCAAATGAAGGACAATGGGCTAAAGATAAGGAACAAGAGGTGTGGTGGTATAATAGGGGGCTAGATCTTACAATGTCTCACAGGCTAGAGTTAAAGATTCAGGCTTTATTCGAAGTTGGTCATAATGCATTGAAGATTATGATTTGTATCACCTAATTATTTTTTATAAGGATGACCCTGGAATGCTGTTTCAGGACTGACTTATAGGGTAGCAAGGGTAAAAGGAGAGAGTCTATTTATTCCATTAATTTCAGGATATCCTTTCAAGGTTAAGTCAATAGCACTTGACTGTATGCTGGATGTTAGAAGTGATAGAAAAATAGAAATCAAGGAATTTTCACAGGATTTTCAGTCGAGTCATTAAGTTGATGGGTATTTGTCTTTTTTTTTTTTGAGATGAGAAAAACTAGAGGTGAATACATTTTGAAGGAAATATTCAAATGTTATTACTTGTATGTAAAACTTGAGATGCTTACAAGACATTAAAGAGATTTCAAGTAGCTTGAAGCTCAGAAAAGTCTTGGCAAGGGATATGAATTTGGGAGTTATTGGCATATGGGTGGTATTTAAATCCATGGGCATGGATGAGATCACTGAAAGTAAACATTATTTTCATGTCTATTTACATATTTCCTTACGTCATTGTCAGTATTTCCACACAGTTAATGCACCTATCTTTCACTAATGTTCATCCCAGTTCATCTAGGTGCCCAATTGTTAATTACCACTGAATTCAACAAAATTGCTAGGGGACAGCTACAAAACAAGTTCAGTTAAAAGGCATTTGCTGAAATCTCTGAGCTCTAATAAACATTACATGCTTACTGGTGTACTAATAAAGGTCTAGTTTTATGAAAATAATTTAATTTTCTTTCCCCAGAAAGAGTTTAATAAACATTTGAATTAAATTGGTAGCTTAAAATACTCATTATAATCAGGGCAGCAATAGGAAATGTAATTGTGACTCACAGGAGTAAAAGTGAACAGTGATCAGTGATCAGGAAGAAGAAAAAATTTATAGAGATGAGAGATCCCTGGTGCTAAATAAATGATCCCCATGAGGTCAGGAGTCAGAATTCTAAAATCAAGATTTACAGCACATTAGTGTTGATGGCCTTTTCTTCTCTTACTTCTCTAGGTTCAGAGATGAAATGAATGCAAGGTGAGTAAATGGTGCTGAGTGGTTTTCCTTCCATTCCTTTGGGAAGGAAAAAAAAAAATCTGTTAATAAAACCTTCCAGAGTCAACTCTCTGTTGAACTAGATTTTAATTGCTACCACATAAGAGTCTATAGACAACTGTCCTATTGGTAGGTGAGCTATCACATGCCCAACACTAAAGATTTCACATAATCAAGACAACCTAATTTGGATTCGGGAAAAATTTGGAACATGGAGCTTTTGAATGAGTTTGGCAAGGCATGCATGCTGCTTTATTACAAGTGACACAGGCTGTGAACAGATGCAGAGGACCGCGGTAGATTTTTGGCATTCTTGGAAAGTTCCAGAGCTGTACACGCCATAGAAATACCTCAGGAATTTTAGAACTGAGGAGATTTAGGAATAAGAACATTGAAAATTTTAGGGGAGAAACAAGTAGACACTAGGGTTGGAATGGAACATACTAGGGGAAGTAGCTGAATAAACATTATTTATATTGGCAAGACTTTACAATGTGTGAGAATCCTTTCTTGAGGGCTTCCTATCTGTCAGTTACTGTATTAACGGCCATGCTTTGTGTCAAAAGTAATCAATTCAAAATCTTATAAAATAGGGAATATAATTATGTTTATTTTAGAGATGAAGAAAACTGAGGCTCAGAAATCATACAATTATTAAATAATTAAGCTTGAACTTGAACCCAGGCCTTGAGTCCAAAGCCTATGTTCTTAACATTGTATATTCTGATAAAATGGATATTTGAGCATGTCTAGGGTACAAGGTATGCAGAAATTTTGGTTAAGTAATACCTGACTAAAACTTTTTATTTTTTTAATCTATCACCCCTTGAGTACCCTTTACCTATATGACAAAAGGGAGATTATCCAAATAGATCTAATCTAATCACACTAGCCCTTAAATACGGAGGCAGCAGGGGAAGTCGGGGAGATGTGAAATGTTAAAAGAGCTTGACAATGCTGACTTTCAAGATGAAAAGAGCAGCATTAGAAGAAATGCAATTGGCTGTAAGGAGCAGAGGAAAGCCCCACCCTGGTACCCCTGTGCCGTCAACTGACAAAGAGTAAGGTAGTAAGGACTTTAGTCTAACTGATACAAGGAGATGCATTCTGCCTACAACATAAGTGAGCATGGAAGCAAATTCTCCAGATGCTCTAGAAAGACTAGCCCTACAATCCTGTAATTTTGGCCTGGTGAGACCCCGAGCAGAAGACCCTGTTGAGCCTGCCTGGATTTCGGGTCTACAGAAATTGTGAGACAATAAATGGGTGTTGTTCTAAGTTGTGATAATGAATATGCAGCATAAGAAATTAATACAGTGAGACATAGTCAATATGCAGCACTCTAATTTACTTGTTTCTTTTGATCCAATGAGGCAATTATAAGGCTTTCTCTAGAGAACCAGGAATAAGATGGGCTCTCAAGAGGCAAGATGGTCATAAAGACGGCAAAATAAAGTTTTATTTTCCGTGCTTTTATTTATTTTTCTAAGGATTTTATTTATTTGAGAGAGAGGGAAAGAGAGATAATGAGAGAGAGAGAGAGCATGAGCAGTGGCTAGAGGGAGAAACAAGCTCCCCACTGAGCAGGGAGCCTGATGTGGGGCTTGATCCCCGGGCCATGGGATCATGACCTGAGCTGAAGACAGATGCTTAACTGACTGAGCTACCCAGGCGCCCCTATTTTCAGTGCTTTTAATGGCCCTTGATATCTATAACAAATTTGAAATCTTGTTTCTAACATCTAAATGCTAGCAAACCTTAGTTGAATATTGTGACATTTCTATTGAATGAGGGTAGTATTGTGAGGTGGGACCCAAAGATGGCATTTTACAACTCTTGGTTTTAACATCAACTGACAAAACATAAACATGCCTGATAAAACCACAAGAAATCTCTCCCTTCGGAAGTGGGCACTGTGTATTAAGTAAGACTGAGTATGAATAAATATTAACATGAAAAAAATAAACTGGGCAGTTGTCCAATTTGAGGACAAACCACACTGAATATCTGATTTTAAAAATTAAATGATTTTTGTCCATGTCTCCATAATTTAATATAAATCCAAGTGCACGCACACACACACAAAGCTTGAAATGTTTTAAGTTAATTATCCTTTTTACAAATATGTATATGCTATTTAATCTTGATATGTTCTTAATGAAATGCTAATATAAAAAGGAAGAAAGATTTGCCTGAGTGGCTTACTTTAATAAAAATTAAATGAATTTCATATGAATGCTAATATAGCCCAGTCATCCAGTCCCCAACATCATTTTCACTGCACCACCAATGCTTCAGAAACAGATCCTGACAAGGGACCTCCAATTAGATGAGCAGGAAATAAGCTCAAGTGAAAATGTTGGTTTTAACATGGATAAGCCCTGAGAAATTATGACTGTAAAAAGCTTCAGTTTTAATGACACCACTTTGCCTCTGGTAGGCATGCATTAACAATGAATCCCCTCTTCATCTTTATTGCTTCATAAACTTTTATACCCAGTATAGCCTAGTGCCTTCCCTGGGGAGGACAGCTCCAATAATTGAAAACTGAGGCCCAGACTTTTCAAGTCACAGCCCAGGAGCATCTACTACTCTCATAGTCATAACAAACACACCCAGCTCAAGAAAGTATTAATTTACTCTGCCCACTTTCCTAGAGGATTCTGCTTTAGGACTAGAGAAGGGGAAAGGGAGAAATAGCCTGTTTCTCAGTTTTGTTTAAAAATGTGTGGATGTGCAAGCAAGCTCAGACTTCTCAACAAATTAATCTGAAAATATTTCATACTCAGTATAGCCTTGCTCCACTGGATATCCACTAAGTGTTAAAGACTGACTCAGTCATCTGTATGTCTTCAACACAAAGCAGAGAGATGGTAATTAATAATATTTGTGATCGTAATAACTAATGACACTTTTCATTGTTGGTACGTTGGGGGCATACATAGAATATACTTTATTCCATTTAATCTTGATGACAACTCTCTGTAATAGATATTAGCCATAAACCTAGATATTGAGATTTATAAATGTTTTGCCTAAGAAAATCAGCACATTTAAGAGCCCAGGTGTTTAATAAATCTGTAGGATTCCTCTACTAAACTCCATTGTGATTGGACTATCATTGGGATCTGTGGACTATATATTTCTTCTGAAGCAGAAAAACAATGTCACTAATGAAATTTTTATTATATTTTTTCCTAGGCTAATCCTATTACTAGGGCCCATGAGATTACTTTTATGTACTTTTATATAGGCTTTCCAATTATCTCTCCTTTCTTTTATCTACTCAATTTTTGCTTGCTTAGCTCCTAACTCCATTAATGATTAAAATAGATTCTTTCACTGCTTCACCGATACTGCCATTCTGCTTATATATCTTCATGACTCCTCATTTCTTCATGTATTGTGCTGAAATCTCAGCAGATTTTTTTAAATTCTTCACTCATCGAATGGGAATCAAATATAATTATGAAAACCACTTGTATCATGTTATTATAAATATGATAAAACATAAAGACCCTAAAGTGAGACAGTATATAGTTTATTTTCATATTTTATAACCCTAATTTTCTTATTTTTATGTATATGTTAGTAATTTAACAAATATTAATATAATAGAATATTAAATCTTGAAAAGGTAATATATAAATTGTATGATTTAGCTTAGTATTAGCTTGAGACATCCAGCTCATGTAAAATATTGGTAGAATGACAATTTTCACCATAGATTGTCCTAAATTTATAGTATTAGCAGTTTGTGTGTAAGATTTCCCTGGGGCCGTTTAATAAAAAAAAAACTTTTTATAAATAGAATTATCAAAAATATAAAAAAGATAGAAATAATACTATAATGAAACATGTATATTTCATTCAGCTTCAATAAGTATGAACTTGTGTCTGTCTCTTTCATGTGTCCCTCCCTCCCAAATCTTTTTTTTTTTTAATGCTGGAGGATTTTCAAGCAATCCCAGACAGTATGTTATTTCATATTTTCATACATTTCATTCTTTCATGAAGGCATATATACGGATATGGACTTCTGTTTCTTTGTTAACCAACGTGACATTATCAGTCTTTAAAAATATCAACATTAATTACCTAACACCATCTAGTATCAAGCTCATATTTAAATTGTCCCACTTGACTCATAGTTTATTTTAGACTTGCTTGGTTCAAATCAATTTCCAAATAAGGCCCAAACATTCATGTGCTTATTATGTTTTTCAAGTCTCTTTTAATCTATCTATATTAGTGCTCTTCCCTCTAGTTTTTAAGTTTTCATTTGTTGGGGAAATAAATGTTTTATGGAATATTCCATGTTTGTGTTTGACTGATTGCTTCTTGATTGGATTTTTTAACTGTTCCTCTATCCTCTATCCCTTCAATTTCTGGTAGATTTGTAGTTAGATCCAGAGGCTCTGTTAGATTCAGGTTCTGATTTTTAGGCTAGAATAATTCACATACGGCCATGTGCACCTCCTTGCATCACTTCATGAAGCACTTCATATGGTCCTGTTGTCCCCATTTGTGATGCTGAGATTGAACTGGGTTCAGGAGGTGTGATCCTGCCTTGCTATTCAGGCAGTGGCAAATGGAAAGTATAAGTGCTCATGTTTCTTGTTATTGTCATTGCTAGAGTCCAATGTTAAGTCATTTTCAAGAGGTACCATATTTTAATATGCATAATGTTTCTCTTCTCCAACTGATCACTTTCAGCTCTGTTATTAAGCACAACTTCAGTAAAGCCTGTCAAAATATACTTTAGAAGTCTTGGAACTTTGGAGGAGATAAGATTAGATTAGTGCCCTAAGATGCAGAAATGGTTCAAGACACATGGAATGCAAATAAAGAATGAAAATCAGTAATTCAGTAGAAGCAAGAAAAAAAGCCAGAGTATGAACCCCAATAGTCTCTAGAAACATTGGGACTAACTACACTTCCTATGACATTTGGGATTAGAATTTGAATGGAATAATTAAATCTTAAATCTTAAAGGCAAAAATGAGATCAGCACACCGGAGAGGCCCAACAACTGATTCATTCACCAAAAAATTTATCTAAGGGGTTGTTACCCAATAACAGTTTTAGTCCTGTTATGGACTGAATGTTTGTGTCTTCCCACCACCATGACCACCAAACTTATCTTAGAATCAAGATCCAGTGTGATGGTATTAAGAAGTGGGACCTTCAGGAGGTGACTAAGACTTGAGGAAGGAGCCCTCATGAATAGAATTAGTGCCTTTCTAAGAGACTCCACAGAGCTCTCCCACTCCTGATATGTGAGGACACAGTGAGAGCACTGTCTGTGTACCAGGAAGCTGGCCCCACCAGACAACACATTTGCTGGCATCTTGATCTTGGACTTCCCAGCCTCCAGATCAGTGATAAATTGTTGTTTAAGTCACCTACTCTATGGTATTTCTGTTAGAGTGGCTGAAACGGACTAAAATAAAGTGCTCCCCACCTTTTTCTTTTTCTAAACTAGATAGTTGTAATTTCTAAACTTAAAATTATACAGCATTTCTGATGAAAATAATTTTAGGTTACTGAAGACAAACCACAGTAGGAGTGAACATGCGCACAGAGAAATTTATGTTCCCAGGAGGAAGAAAAAAGTGTAATGTTCTGTCTGCTTGAGGGATTTTTCTTGTTAAGTTGTGATCCATGAGTTTATGAATATGTTATTCTTCTTTTATTTAAACTTCAAAAGATTAGAGATAAGTAAACACTAGCAAGAGATACATATTTGTCATCATACTGAAGTGTAAGTATGCCTTTATAAATGACAATATCTGGGTTTCTGCAAAGTTACATTCATTTAATCTTCAGGATGGTACTGTGAGGTTAATGGATGAGAAAACTGCTCAGTGTAGCTAGAAGGTTGCCAAGGTCACATTATAGGGGCTTGTCACCAATAGAATCAACTTGGAAGCAAAGATTCTTGACTCCATTTCCAGTGCTTTCATTATCCACCAATGAACTGGAAAATAATGACAGTTAAATTGTCAGAAAAAACAGAAGTTGTCCATAATGTAAATTAAAAAACAA
Source organism: Leptonychotes weddellii (assembly GCF_054177405.1). Classification (NCBI taxonomy): domain Eukaryota; kingdom Metazoa; phylum Chordata; class Mammalia; order Carnivora; family Phocidae; genus Leptonychotes; species Leptonychotes weddellii. The sequence continues at coordinate 18,292,207 of NC_138379.1, forward strand.
GAAATTAAAATATAAAGCATTAAAATCAATCAATAATTAATTAAAATATCAAGTATTCTAAGTATAAAGTATATATAAAATATTAAATATAAAGTATTAAAGTATGTGTGAAAATAAGATTTTCTATTTTTTAAATTTTTTACCTAAAGGTAACTATTAACTATAATTTTTATGGCTGTAAAAAAATACAAGCCATGAACACTAAAAACTGTATTTTTCTTCTTTTGCAAATGGCAAAAAAGTGATACAAAATATCCCATAAAGTGTTTTATATTTTAGTAAAAAGAAAAATAATTTTAATTAGCAACTGTATTTACTAAATATAATTTAAATATATGACATAACCATTTTAGGAACGATTTGAATTTTATATTATATATTTAAAATTCATAAAACATAATAGGGTGTCTCTATCTCTGTTTTGATTGGCATCCTTTTGAACTATCTCATATTTGTTCCTATGTAAAATAGGACAATGTTCTCCAAAACCTATGTGCCTTTCAGTATTTACAGAAATTTTCATTCCTCTGTATGCAGCTCATGCTCTGAAGAAACATTTGTCAATTCCAATCTGACTTGAAGAAGTTAGAGTGCATGCTTTCTTTTTGATTTGGTATATTATAAGGAGGCAGACTGAATTGCACTTGAGTAATAATTTGGAATGAGGCCCTAAATAAGACTTTTTTTAAGTTAGCTTATGGCTGTTCCAAAATTCAGATAAAACTGTCCAGTAGAGTGGGTGATAAATTCTCTGGTTTTCTAATCTCAGATAGAATTAGTAAGAGGACTCTTTAGCAATTTATCAACAATTTCTCTACATGCAATATGATATCCTTGGTATTGTGGGAAATGGAAAGAACCATAATCCAGAGTCCCTGTCCTAAAGAAGTTTATACTTTATGGGAGAAGACAGGTGTTTATATATACACAGCAATGTGAATTAAACTACAGCTCTCTCACAATTCCAGCCATGATAATTTGCCCAGTGATAAAAAGAGATAATAAAATCTAGGAACAGAGAAATTTCTAAGGCATAAAGCATCTTTTATTAAATCCTGCCCCCACACCAAAACATAAAATAAATTTTGTATTTATCCAGGTGAAATCTGAAAAGCCACTTCCTAGTACCTAGTATGGTGATTTGCACTTAGGAAGTTTGCTAGGGGGGTGTCTGGGTGGCTCAGTCGTTTAAGCGTCTGCCTTCAGCTCAGGTCATGATCCCAGGGTCCTGGGATCGAGCCCCCTATCAGTCTCCTTGCTCAACAGGGAGCCCACTTCTCCCCCTCCTTCCCTCTCATGCTCTCTCTCACTATCTCTGTATCTCTCAAATAAACAAAAATTTTTTTTTAAAAAAAGGAAGTTTGCTAAGCTTATATCATATCATCAAGTCTTTACAACATCTCTGAAATTAGTGGTATTAACTCTATTTCATTGATGGAACAATTAGAGGTGCCAAAGCCTTGTTGTTTCTTCAAGTTCCCTCAGATGGCAAGCCAAAGTAAGAATCCAGATAATTTATTTATTTATTTATTTATTTATTTTTTTAAAGATTTTATTTATTTATTTGAGAGAGAGAATGAGATAGAGAGCATGAGAGGGGGGAGGGTCAGAGAGAGAGGCAGACTCCCTGCTGAGCAGGGAGCCCGACGCGGAACTCGATCCCGGGACTCCAGGATCATGACCTGAGCCGAAGGCAGTCGCCCAACCAACTGAGCCACCCAGGCGCCCGAGAATCCAGATAATTTAGACTTGAACATTTGTACTCATTCTACTGAACCATTCAATATTGTTACTAAACATTTTAATTTAAACGGATAGATGTCATTCAGGTGCATTTTAGAAGTTCTGCTAATACACATCCTGGATGTCTCTTTAAAGCCTATCCACATAGCCCTCTTTAGGAACTCTTAAAGAGAAAGTATTCAAGATTATCCTCCAGTTTTTAAAAAGTTAAGAGAGGAGCTATGGAACCTAGAAAGCTTTCCCTCTTTGGGACCAATCCTTTTTCTATGTCATTCTGGAAAAAATCACTTTCCAAGGAAGTAAGATGTAACCTCAAAGGGGGTAGTGTTTTTGCTTGATGATACATGTAAACAACATGTGATATTATGGATTAATATTAATGAAGGGAGGAAACATACACAGAAACTTTGTGGCCTAATACCTATCTCCTGCCTCATGACACACACCTTAAGATCTGAATGTTGGCTTAAGTCGGGCTTCCTCCCATCCTTCCTGCCTGCTTGCCCATCTGGATTCTCCCCTTCATTCTCCTCCTTCCTTCTTTTTCTCTCACTTTCTTTTCACTTCCTCACTCATTTGTCTCTTATTCTTTCTTTTCCTCATCCCTTCCATCTCTTCCTCTCTCCTTTCTCTCTTTCTCCACTCTATCTCTTGCTCTCTTTGTCTCTTTCTCTGTCTCCCCACTTTATTCCCCTTTTAAGTGAAAGCATCTGTCTCTCTCTTTTTTATGTTACACAGTAAAAAACATTGTTTCTTCCAAAGTATTTATCTCTCTGCTATTCCTATTTGTTGCTTGGACCACTTTTTAAATGTATTTATTTATTTGTTTGTTTGTTTATTCACAGTCAAGAGCTTAACATATGACAAAGCAAGCAGTGTAAATCAATAATGAAGAGATAAAACATCAATACTTGTTGGAAATAATCAAGTTAGGTCTTCATCTCTGTAATGACCACTTGTCTCTTGGAGGTCTCCCCAACCCAAAGTATTTCCCCTTCCTTAATAACTACCCCTCCCTTGATTCTTCGATATAAAAAAAATCAGATCCTCAGAGAATGGCTTGCTTGGGCCACTGTTAAATGTTCCTGTGGGGGAACATTGGATGGAAACAGCTGCATTCAAAAGAAAAGTTTCTGACAAGGCACATATGAAAAAAAAGTACAGCAATCACTTTCACAACTCTGGTTAAGCCAAAATTTGTTTGTGTTACTGATTGTTCTATAGTAAAAACTGCCATCAATGAACAATGCTTTCCATTCTTAGCACATTTAGAAATTATGTAAATTAAAAGAGGAGACAAGAATATTCTGATGTGCTTGAGTGTATCTCTGTGTAATGACCACAGTTGTCCCATTTATCTCTTCAAACTGTAAGTATCAGAGGCTTCCATTGGAGAGCCCAGATTAAAAAGGCAAATGAATCATAAATAAGCTTGCTCATCCTTTCTGCAGATGACTGTCTAGCTTTTTGCTTTAGCTTTATTTGAAATATACATGTCTGGTGGAAGCTAATATGGGCCTTGTAAGGGATAATGAATAGGGAATGCATCCATTCATAATGGTAAGAGAGACTGTAAGTGTTGAGGCTTTTAAATTTCATTTGGGATCTGACATATAGGATTATCTGTGTTTGGATTTAGAGCTATCAAAATTTCCATGAAAATGGCATGGGAAAAAGGTAGTGGCTTGAAATGCAAATACATTCTTCAAGTCAAGAAGTAAATATTTCTGCATTGGCATCAAGTTTTATCTGCTGTAAATAAATGTATATTTTTGTTACTAGTTTAATCTTGTCAAATTTATATCATTAAGTAGATCATTAAACAGATAAATATGGTGAGGTTTATTATGTGGCAGACAGTGTTGATCGCCTACCCAACAGCTATCATATTTCTCTGATATCCCTGTCCTTAAATGTTTGCATGTAATTTCTGAGATGCTGAAGCTAGATCAGGGCAGTCATCAAGGACATGCTTATGTGACATAATGAAAAATTAGAAGGTTTTAGGAACCTTGATGAGCTTCTGAATTAACTTTGGAATTATTCAAACTCTGAATTTTAGTTGGGTAAGATCAGAGACTGGCAGGCCCTTGCTAGAGATGATGGTTTTTCTTGTTTACTGTGCATCTACTGTATTCTTGTGGTCCCAGAGAAAAGTTTTATTTTTGCAGCAGTAACATGAAACAAATGTTTGCATTTTGACAGCTCGTGTAGCAGTGACGTTTGATGACACATGTCACATTCACTTAGAATGATGTTTCAGGCCTTTGTTTTTTTAAGATTTTATTTATTTATTTGACAGAGAGAGAGAAAGAGAGCACAAACAGGGGGAGCGGCAGGCAGAGAGAGAGGGAGAAACAGGATCCCCACCTAGCAGGGAGCCTGATGCTGAGACTCAATCCCAGGGTCCCTGGATAATGACCTGAGGCAGAGGCTTAATGGTTTAACTGCTTAACTGTCTGAAACAACCAGGCACCCCAGGCCTTTGTTGTTATGCAGAAAATCATGGAATAATCCTAACTTCTCAGAGATACTGGCACAATCAAGACCCTGTTTTCTATACCAATGCCCTCAATAACCCGTTCTCATATGAACTTCTACTCCTTCCCTGACTCGCTTTTCCTGATCCTTCACTCCTGCTTTCTCAGAAAGCTTTCTAAATAATCTATACCTGCACCAATGTTTTCGTATCAAACTCTGCTCTTAGGTAGATCTCCTACTAATACACCTATTTTCAAATATATCTAGTATCATAATTTTAGAGATTTAAATTGTATACTTTCAAAATGATAAGAAATAATAAATCTAGGAAAGTTTTGAGTTTGCTTGGTTAAACAAACTGGTTGTAGATTGACTGCTGTTAAGGGCTACAAATCTTATATCTGACTGGTGAAGGATATAAGATGGGTGTGGCTAGGGTGGAAACCAGTGCCCAGAAAGCGGACGCTTAGGTAAAGCTCACCACTGGGAGTAAAATTAGATCTCAAAAATCTGAATCTCAAGCATAATTAATTGAAAACCTAGTTAGAATTTTCCTGTGTAACTCAAAGATAAATGTAGTTTTAGTTTAGCCATGATTTTAAGAGTTTGAAATTGTTTCTTACATTCTGCTCATTGCATTCCTACCACCAACCTTCCCCCTTCTTGACCCCTTCCCACAACTTATAGAAAATTTTCTGTATGGAGGCTTATATCATCCTAGCTCAGTTTAATTGGCTATCATAATATGGTATATGTAATTACTATATATGATGTTATAAAAGCCTTAAAAGCATGAGATAAAATTTCAATAGGGAATGGTTTAGTTGATTTTATATTTTAAATGCTTTTTTTTGGTAACCAATCAATGGTTAAACAAATAAGGTACATTAATTTAAAAATGAATAGGCATTAAAGTCCAAATATACATTTTTATCAAATGTATTTTATAAATATAATTTAGACCTTGAATATATAAAAGACATGCAATCAATTACATGGAAATACCTGGGGTCATAATACACTCTTCTCTCTCCTGGTAACTTTTCATAGAATCATCAGAACTTTACTATATATGTATTCTCTACTAAAATCGTATGTTTATTGGAGACAGGTGCAATGTCTGATTTATCTTTACTGCACCCACTGTATATTACCATAGTGCTTTACATAAATACTTTATACTTCACCTCCCCCTCACACACACTCTCCTGAATTTCAGAATCATATTACCAACTGCCTACTTTACATCTGCACTTGGAAGCCTCATGGCAATTCAAGCTAACCATGCCCATATTCAAACACTGGATTTTACCCTGAATGAAATGTGTTCTTCCCATTGTCCTCTCATTTTAGTAAATGTAAATGCAATATGTTGGTTGCTCAGGCCAAAGTCTTGGGTATTCATCTTTGGCAACTCTCTTCCCATCACAATACACATATATTCCATTAAAAAAACCCAAAAACCTCTATTAGCTTCTCTTTCACTATTGATCTGAAACTTGACCACTCCTTACCATCTCTACCTTTAACATCATTTTCCAAGTCATCTTATGTCTCATTGAATTATTGCAGTTCCTTCCTTATTGACCTCCTTCCTCCCACTCTCTTCCTCCCTTATTATGTATTCCCCACTCAACTATCAGAGCTTCCTGGCTCACTGAGTCAGTCTACCTCGTCATTAGTGATCTGGACCTCTATTACTTCTCTTACTTTATCTCTTGATATTCTCTCTCTTGTCTACTCTGCTCTAGGAACATTTCCTCTTTAATGTTCTTTGGATCTGCCAAGGATCCTTTTGTCTCAGGACTGTTACACTTATAATTTCTTCTGCCTGACATGGTCTTACTTTAAATATCCCATGTCTTACTCCCCGTATTAGTTTTCTAGGGATGCTGTAACAACATACCACAGACTTAAATAACAGAAATTCATTTTCTTACAAGTCATTGGGCTGGAAATCCAAGATCAAGGTATCAACATGGTTAGTTTCTCCTGAGGACTCTCTCCCCTTGTCTTGTAGATAGCTGCCTTATTCCTATATCTCTACACATGGCATATGTACACTTGATGTTTCTTATTTTTTATATGGGCCTCAGTCCTATTGGAGTAGGGCCCCATCCTTATGACTTCATGTAACCTTAATTACCCCCTTAAGGGCTTATCTCCAAATACAGTCACATTGTGGTTAGGGCTTCCACCTATAAATTTTGAGAGAGCATAATTCAGTTTATAACATTTTCTTATTCTTTTCATGCCTCACTCTACCAGCAAGGGCTTCTCTGACCAGCCTTTGAAAATTACATTCCACTCGTCATTACCTTTTTATCCATCTCCATCTGTTCTTCAGAGCCTAGGTTTTGCTTTCTTACATTCCCAGATAGTGTGGATGCATGCATCCATTTTCTTTTAGGAGTGATGATAGCATGGGAAGTAGTTCAAGATCTGGATTAGAAGGTTGATAGAAGTCGGGGCTCACAGAAGGGGCAAGGTGGGCCCTTTAGGCAAGGGACAAAGAATAGACCACCTGGACACCTGGACTAGGCTATGGATATCACCATTTTTTTGTTTGTTTTTTAAAAGATTTTATTTAATTGTTTGATATATAGAGAGAGAGTGAGAGAGAACATGAGTGGGGGTAGGAGCAGAGGGAGAAACAGACTCCTCATTGAGCAGGGAGCCCAATGTGGGGTTCAATCCCAGGACCCCAGGATCATGACCTGAGCCAAAGGCAAACCATTAACTGACTGAGCCACCCAAGCACCCCTGGATATCACTGTTAGACTTGGACCAAGGGAGAGCAACAGTAGGAGTTAAGATGGAGCCTAATCAGCTAGAGGCTCACCCTGACCAACCTGAAACTGCATATCATATCAGTTTAGCTGACACCAATAGAGTGCCCAGGCATGGGACAGTCATACTTGAGGAGTCATCAGTCTGGAGAATAGCACAACACACTTGTCAGTTTTAAGACCCTGTTCATGTGATGGTATGTGCACAGTAAACCCCCTCTTACTAGCAGATACTACCTTGAAGTGTAGCAGGGGCAAAGGAGTAGAACTGAAACACTGACTACATATTTCAAAGAAACCAATCTCCTAAAAGTATATCTCAAATTATAAAATTAAACTGAGATGACCAGACTTGACACCCCCCTCAAAAAATGAACTTTGATTCTTTTTTACTCTTCTTACCCAGTGCTTGCATGGGATACAAGAGGTATCCATGAGGATAAGTCACTTTTAGAGAATAAAGAAATATATTTTTTCTGTAAATTTGAGTGTACTATGCATAATTCCAGAAAAACTAGAAATTCTGTTCCGGGAAAACTAATGCTACAGATCACATATATATTTTGAAGTATATGCATGTTTAAGCTTGTTCAGACTCAACCTAATCATGAAATTCACTCTTGGTTCTGTCAGATCATTGATTTGACATTGATCTGATTTGATTATACGTAGATAGATGATATCAGCTCTAATATTGAGGAAGTAGACAATGCAAAGTAATTAGTCACAAAGCTCTTTTGTAAGCCTCCAATATAATGAATTCTGGGCAAATTAGTCCGTAAGCATAATATCTCCCATTTTAATTTGATTTCTGAGCTCCAGAATTAGGAGAGCCATCAGTAAGATCTGTTGTTATTTTGCCCAATATAATTAGAGGGTCAGCAATTTGATCTTGCCTTGATGACAAAACAATTATCTATGGCATCCCCTTTCCCATTTAGGAAAAATAAAAGCCTGTGCTTACTTAGGTTTCTTTTCTAATTAGGTAGAGTTAGTCCTGGTTTCACAGGGATGGAATGAGCAAGGCATAAATGTCAGAACTGAAGCTCAGTGTGAGTATAAAGAATATCCCAGGCAGGAAGACTCACAACACCAGCAATCGTGATTCTCCAGACCTTACCTTATTACCCTCCTGTCTCTGTCTGTATAAACTATCAGTCTTTTTCTTTGACTCCTGTGAATGTCACGGTGGCTCTCCCCCCCACACCTGGTTTACATTTTCATGTGAGCTCCCAGATATTCAGTTCTATGTCTGGCATTTCATAGTTCTCCATTCCCTACTATTGGAGTTGGGAGTTTTTCAATGGAATTACATTTTCTAGTTTCTCCAGCAAACTATAAGAAAATAGAAATCAATGCAAAATGTTATAGTAATTTAAAAATGAACAGGTGTTTGCTGTTTTTTTCCTTTTTTTTTCTTTTACCATAGTGAAAGTTTGAAATTCTGTCAACTCCCTTGGTAAACCATTCCAATTTCTTACACCCTTCAATGACAGAGTTCTCTTAGAAGACTATTTTGAACTTTTTGACATTGTGCGAGACCCCTTTCCTACCTATTTAGCAATCAGTACTCAATATTGTGGCCCATAAAGTCAGATGATAGTTCTTAAAGATGGCTTACATTTACCATGTTAATATTCTTTGCCTTTTTGCTCCCCACTTACCACTTTTTGTTTTTCCCTGACTTAAAAAAATAAGAGTATGGACTATATATATGAAATGGCTGAATCTCTACTTCTGTCATTAAATAGACAATGTTCCAAATAACTTTTTTTCAAATGGTTTCTAATAAAGTCAACCAGTGATAGCAACCTGAATACTCCAGAGAAAATGGGACTAAAATCCACAGTGCACCCTATAGACTATAACAGAAGAAAAAAAAGAGACAGTTTTTAATGCAAAGAATTCTCAACTTTAAAGCAGAATGAAATCCTATAAAGCTCTGCTTGCATGGTGAAATTTGCCAAGTACATGAATCTTAGTTTACTTGTCTTAGCTATAGGATAACCCCTCATCTGAAGTAAAGTCACTTGATAACTACTTTAGGGCTTGTGCATTTACCAGTTCTTACCAAAACCAAGTTCCTAGAACCAGAGTTCTTATGTGTCAGAAAAGCATGTGTACAGATATCTGCTGTGGCAAATTTACTTGTTTCATTTTGAGCAAATTGCTTAACCTTCTGATTTTGTTTTTATCGGTATAATATGAACCATCATACCATCTACATAAAATAGCTTTGAGGATTAGTGAAGTAATAAAAAAGTTTAAGCACTTAGAATGGTGCCTAGCAAATAATAAAAGTTTAATAAATGATCATTGTCTTGTTTCTTTAGTTTTAGTATTATTCCTAATTTTCTTCTGGAGAAGAAATTCTCTTTGGGATTTTTGTTCTAAGGATTGTGTAAAACACATTGACAAGCTGTAATTAAAAGGCAATTCTCCTCTTGTTTTGGGCAAATAGGTATGCTTAGGAAGCCCCCTTGTAACCTTGCATCCTTTCTAGTCACAGGTTACATAGAAAGACTTACTAGAGGATTGCTAAGTGAGTGGTACATCTTTTCTTCATATATGACATCAGATCTCCCACAAAATGCCTGTTTTGAGCTTTCAGAAGAGAGTAGAAATGATTCATCTGTCCTATATCCATTGAGTTGTTGAAACCCTGAGATAATTGTAAAATGTAGCTGAAAATTCTTTAACATTCCTCCCATTGATAGATAGCATTTATATCTTTTCCTCTTTATCTGTACAGACTTGTAACTGCTTTACCCAATAGAGTGCAGCAGTCCTGACTCCAGGTGACTTCTAAGGCTAGCTGATATAAAGCCATGACACTTCTGCTCTTTTTCATGGAGCCCTGAGCTACCTTATGAAAAGTTCAACTACAGTGAGGCAGCCATGCTGTGAGGAAGTCCAAAGAACATGGAAGGGGATAGTTTCAGTTAAGCTCAGCACTGCAGTCATCCCGGCCCAGGTGCCAGGTATGTGAATGATAAGCCTCCAGCTGAGTGTAGCCACACCCCCACCCCAGCCATTCAGTCAAATTCAGGTTAGTCTTCCCAGTAGGAAGTCCCCAGACAGTGTGAAACAGAGTCAAACCATCAGTTATGCCTTGTCCAAATTTCTGACACACAGAATCTCTGAGCATAATAAAATGGCTTTTGTTTTATGCCAGTCACTCATGGGGCAGCTTATTATGCAGCAATTTATAACTGGAACAGTCTCAGAATTTTAGCAGATCTGCTGGGCCAGAGAGGTGATTAAATAATGATCAGTTAAGACTTTTCCAAAGAAATCTATTCAGATGAAGACAAGAAGCGCTGGTAGTACAGAGTGGGCTCAAAGGAATAGCTTCAGGGGGAGCCTGCCGTATGGCAATATATAGGATTGAGAAATTAACTTCAAGAAAGTCTAGAGGCAGGTTTAGGGGACTAGTGTAACAGAATTCCAGTCTCCTAAAGAAGAGGATGTGGAGGATGATACTAAATAGAACAGCACACAGATTTAAACATAATAATCCATACAATCAATTAGTGAGGAACCAGCAAAAATAGCAATTTGAATATATCAGTTAAAGCTAATCTGTGCATTTTACTGATTATTTGCCAGATTTCTTAATTTCAATCAAGGTGCTTTATCTGTAAGGCCAGGAGGTTTGAAATGCCCTAGGATATTTTAAAAAGACTAGTGTGTTACATCAAAAACTAATGATGTACTGTATGGTGACTAACATAGCATAATTAAAAAAAAAAAGAAAAAGAAAAATACTAGTGTGTTCCAAGAAGATAATTATTCTTTCATGTTAAACATATATCTCCACCAATAATTTACTTTAGTATTAAAATTTAAAAATAAAATAAAAATTTTCTCTTTCATAAAATATTCATGTATACCTTCAGAAACAAGATCTATACATTATAGATTAATCAGTCAAAACCTATAATGGTATTTGACACACGACAAATCAAGAGATTTCAAAAAGAGACCAAGCATTCCAATTGAAAAGCCAATCAAAATGTGACAGTTTTTAAAAATGCTTTGCTTTTAGGGTACCTGGATGGCTCAGTCTGTTAAGCATCCCACTCTTGATTTTGGCACAGGTTGTAATATCAGGGTCTTGAGATTAAGACCCATGTTAGGTTCCACACTCAGGGGGAAGCCTGCTTTGGATTCTCTCTCTCCATCTCCCTCTGCCCCTCCCCTCCAATCCCCCCCACTTTGCACATGAGCTCTCTCTCTCAAAAAAAAAAAAATGCTTTGCTTTCTTTATTGTGATTTGAGTGTTTCATAAATGAATGCAGATGCTTTTTCTAACAGAACTATGTAAAATTGTTAAAAGATACCCCCGCTTAGCGGGGGAAATCGGAGGGGTAGACGAACCATGAGAGACGATGGACTCTGAAAAACAAACAGGGTTCTAGACGGGGGGGGTGGGAGGATGGGTTAGCCTGGTGGTGGGTATTGAGGAGGGCACATTCTGCATGGAGCACTGGGTGTTATGCACAAACAATGAATCATGGAACACTTCATCTAAAATTAATGATGTAATGTATGGGGATTAACATAAGAATAAAAAAAAAGATACTTTGTGGCATGTATAAATAAAAACAACATATAGACATTTGTCATGCCTTACATTATCACCAAATTTGGAACTATCTGCATCTAATGACTTGCACGCTAAAGTCAAGAATATGATAGTTCATGGTTCTTAGATAAGGAATTATTTATTTATTTTTCTTCAACTCTGTCCCATATGTGCCTGTTTCTGCTGTGCATTTGTTGGTGAGCCTCTAGGTTATTCCTGGACAACATTTTACCACTGGCTAAGATCTTTGTGGTAAAGATTAGCATCCAGATGCAATACTCTTTCTTGCATCTCCTGCAGGAAGCACATACACAAAGATGGAAACTTGCAGGATGTTACCCATATTCTTCAACTGTAAACAGGGGTACAAATTGAGACTAGAATCTCTTCTGCAGATGACCCATTATTTGGGTCATGGCTGAGTCACTTGGGAATTGTTGGGATTGTTAAACCTTTCTTATACTCCCTGGCTTAAGCCATAGTCAATCATTTTTTGCCATAATTATGCATAAAGGCTTGTAAATTTGCAAACCATTTGATTTTTGATTGATTGATTGATTTTTAGTTTTATTGAGATATCATTGGCATATAAAACTAGAAGGTATTTAAAGTGTGCATTGGATTTTCACTTGATTTTTCTTTTTGCCTCAGCTGGACAACAGAGGTTTGGAAGAAGGCATGAGTACTAGGATTATTATTAATCCCTAAACAAAGGCCTGAGAATATTTTATAAACTGCTTGGAGAAGATTTGTCCTATACCTTCAGAATAAAAAGAGATGTAAACTAAAACTCATTTGATGGCCAGGCCTAGCAGCTTTCATGTTTTATGAAAGTGAGGGCCTTGGTTCCAACTCTGGCAGTTTCCTAGAAGAAAGTTCAGAGGTAACTTTGAAGTGTTGTTACAGATAACATCTGTATTTGATGTTTGCAGGAAACAGAGCTTTTGAATATATATTTGACATATTATAGAAGTACATCCCACTGATAGTTTTGGGGTTTTTTGGTTGCCTAAACATATAATGGAAGGCATAGCATTAATCTTCTTATGCTTCTGTGTTGGTTTCCTAGTGTTGGCATTACAAAGTACCACAAACTGGGCAGCTTAAAACAATAAGAATTTACTGTCTCATAGTTCTGGAAGCTAAAAGTCAAAGATCAAAGTGTTAGTAGGGCCATGTTACCTCATGAAACCTGTGAGGAGAATCCTTCTTTGCTTATTGTCAGCCGCTGGTGGTTTTCGGTCAGTCTTTAGAGTCCCATGCTTTGCAGCTGCTGATCTCTGCCTCTGTTGTCCCATGATATTCCCCCGTGGTGGGTGTGTGTAACTCTGTCTCTTCTGTTCTTATAGGGACACCAGTCATATTGGATTCGAAGGCTTTCATTCTCCAGTATGACTTCATCTTAATGGGTTATGCCTGCAATGATCCTATTTCGAACTAAGGTCACATTCTGAGGTACTGGAGGTTAGGACTCCAACAGAACTTCTGAGAGTACACAATTCCACCCATAATGGTCTCCTAAGAGTAATTCTTAGTTTTATGTTGGTATACAGTTTTAGATCACATTTTCTTCCCATTTCCTAAATTGCAACAGTTAGAGCAAATTATAGACAGGCACACTTATGTATAGTCTAGTATTTCCAAAATACATAATGATTTTAACTTCTAGCTATCTCAGAAGCTTCTTTCTCGCATCCTTCCTTTTTATTTTTTGTCTTTGTCCTTTATAAAAGGGCAAACGATGCAAGAATACATCCCCAAATGATTGAATTTATCTGCAAATTGCTTCCAGGTGCTCATATCACTTTCTCTCCGTCTTCAATTGAAAGACAAAAAAAAAAAAAAATAGATTCAATGTCACTGAAGAGCAAAATCATGAGGAATTTAAATGGTTTTGGTTTTCGCCTCATTTTCCTTCTGAAATATTTCTTGTTTATATTTCTCTGGCTTACATTTACTTATACTTACCATATTATACCACTAGTACAGTGTGAGACTTCTGTTCGTTCTTGATTTTCCAGTTACCAACAGAACACGTGGTTCACAATAGACACTAAATAAGAGCTGATTGATTTCAATGTGGAGTTTCCAAGTGCTTTAATTCACTTGACGGTATCTAAAGTATCACAACCTCAAAAGGATTTCTTGGTAAGAAATAAGCCAGAACAGATTAGTCATAAATACATAAAAGAAAGAGTTGAAATTCTGAGGACATCTGTTTATATTCTATTTTGTATTGTAGATGTAAATGGTACTTTGAAAGAGTTTGAAATGAATATTATGCTGTTATAAACTCAATATACGATTTTAATTTACTCTGTTACTCATAAGAAAAGGTAAAAAAAAAAGATACAGCTAACAACTGTGTATATTTGCCTAGATTCACCAAATACTGACATTTTTTAACAGTTGTTGACATCCTCTCTCCCCCCTTCAATCTTTTGAAAATAAATTGAAGGGACCCTGACTCTTTATTCCAAAATACTTTAGCAAGCATCTCATAAGAATAAGGACATTTGCTGCAGCACCCATTGAAAAGTAACTTTAATTCAATAATCCCATCTAATACATAGTCCATATTTAGTTTGCCCCAACATTTCATTTATCATTATTTTAAAGTCAAAGATCCAGTAAAAGTTGATGTATTTGGTTTGTATGCTTCATTAGTTATGTTAAATCTAAGACAGCTCCTCGACCTCCTTTTTTTGTTTTCACAGCATATAATTTTTCATGGAGTTTATGTCACCTGCCCTGCAGAACATCTACATTCTACATGTATCCAGTTGTTTCCTCATTACTACATTAATATTCAACACTTTGGGAAAGAATACACAAAAGTGATGTTTGTATGTTTAGTGCATCAATCCTGGAGGAGTGTAACATTCTGTTTCACAATATTGGTAGTGTTGCATTTGATTACTTGATTGGGGGGCTGGTCAATAGAAATTATAAAAAGTGTTCTTTTTGGAAGGTGGTATGTGCATACTCAGTTCCTCTGAAACCTTTTATCAAATGGTTTTAGCATCTTTTGATGACCCTTATCTGGATTAACTGTTACATTGGGATTATGAAATGGTGTTTTTCTAATTCTATCATTTCTTCTACATGTATTAGCTAGAATTTTCCTATAAAGGAGAGTGCCCCCTCTTTTTCTCTCTCTTCATCTGTATTATCATTGCCATCATCATTATTATTATTTTTAGTATTACTATAGGTATAATTTTTTTAATTCCACATGTTATAATATGATTATCTTATTATTCAATATTCAATTTAATGTTCAAATTGTCTCATGTTTGATTCATGTAAGTCCCAGCACACTAGTTCCTGTGTCCTTGTTTTCAGGCACAGTGTTCTAAATTCACTTTATGCTTTCACTGTCTAAATTCAGAACCATTCATTTCTCCAAGGAACCTGGTTTCTTTTACTAGGGGATGGTATTTTGAAACCAATATCTGGGGCCTAGACATCCTTAGGATACTGAGGTGTCTTTGAGTGGATACAGCTAGAAAAATAGTTTTACAGAATTCAAACCTATATTAGTATGTCCAATTCTCAACCAACCCCACAGCATTCATCCTTACCCTCCCTACTTCACATTTGCCTTTACCTTCTTAGTCAGTGAGAACTCTGGTTTCCAAAAATATTTAGTATATATCTCACTTGCCCGGGGCGCCTGGGTGGCTCAGTTGGTTAAGCGACTGCCTTCGGCTCAGGTCATGATCCTGGAGTCCCTGGATCGAGTCCCGCATCGGGCTCCCTGCTCGGCGAGGAGCCTGCTTCTCCCTCTAACCCTCCCTCCTCTCATGTGCTCTCTCTCTCTCTCATTCTCGCTCTCTCAAATAAATAAATAAATCTTTAAAAAAAAAATATATCTCACTTGCCCTATTCCAGAATATATTAAAAATAATTTTGAATCATACCACCAATGCATTTATGAACAACAGGCCTATAAGTCAATCTCAAGACTTTGTTTTTTTTAAAAGACCTTTTGCTCTTAGAATTTATTCCTTGAGAAGGGTGTTAAAAAGGTATGTGAAATAATTATTTGGTCTGTGTTTTCACACTTCCAATTTGATATTAAGTTAAATTTTATAATTTTTATTTTTAGTCAATTTGAAGTTTTTTTCCATACTTTATTTTGTATTTTAAATCTGCAAAACATGGACATTTATTAAAATTCAAACCACTTAAAGGAATATACTTGGAAAATTCAGACTCCCATTCCTAGTCCCTCACTTATAACATCTACCCTGCAAAAGTAACATTTTTTATTAATATCTGGTTTATCTTTTCTATGTCTCTTTTCTTTTTGCAAAAATAAACATGAACATCACACACACAAACACACTTTCTTATTTCTCCTTCTCTCTCACACAAAAAATAACCTACCATATACATTCTTTCCTACCTGTCCTTTTTCATTTGACAATTCATGCTGGAAAATACTGTCAGTCTGCAGAGGCCTTCCTCATTGTGATTAAGCGTCATGATGCTGCATTATGTGAATGCACCATAAGCTTTTCAGGCCAGTCTCTTATGAGTGACATGTATGTGGTTTCCATTGTTTTACTTTGCCGCATCATTCCAGAATAAATAAGCAATAAGTATGTTCATGTATTGTTTCATGTTGGTGGGAGTGTAGCTCAATGACAATTTCTCATAAGTGCAGGATATTATTCTTCTAAATTCTCGTAAGTGCAATTCTCATGAGATAGTCATGTTTGTAATTTTGATGGAAATTCATCAAATTCCAATCAATAGTGTTTGCATCATTTGCTGTCGGACAAGCAAAGTCAGATAGTGACTATTTTTCAGAGATTTATCTAAGAAGTTTATTGTTATATAAAATTTCTGCCAAACATTGTCACAGTGAAAAAAGATCTTACTAAAGTTTTATTTTCCATTTCTTCTACTATGAGTAAATTTAATGATCTTTTCACATGTTTAAGGGACGTTTGTCTACATTTTTCTGTAAGGTGATTTTCTGTAAGGCGATTTCCTTGACAGATACTTTTATTTATTTTTTATTTTTTATTTGAACTAATGTCATATTATAGGAAGTTACAAAAATAATAGAGTACCCCTAGTCTTCACCTAGTCCCCCCTAATGTTAATATCTTATATAACCATAGCACACCTATCAAAACCAGACAATTAACATTTTTTTTTAACTACACACCATATTCAAATTCCATCAGTTTTTCCACTAATATCTTTTCCTGTTCTAGGATCCTAGATACATCTATTTTGATTTTGAGAACTGTTTATATATTCAGGGTAGTGGTTCTTTTTCTGTGATTGAAATTGCCAATATATTCTCCCAATTTGTCATTTATCTGTTCCCTCTCTCTAGAACACCCTTCTTTCTTTCAGTTGACTCCACTTATGTATGCCTGGCTATTTGTAAGCTGGTTAAATTCTTGTAATTCTCTTTCATAGCCCTATCGAGTTTCCTCCAAAGCATTTATTAATTGTCAGACTTGTTTGTTTACTTACTTGTTTTGTCTCTCTCCTTATTCAACTCTAAAAACCATGAATGCAGGAGCTGTGTTTAGTCACCACTATACAAACAACTGGAAGACCACCTGCCACGTATTAACTTTTTACTATTATTAATTGAGTTTCTTAAGTAAATCATCAAGAAAGCATGCCATAGAAGAAATCACTGAAAGAAGATTATTTAGTTTAAAACAAAGAAGGTTAAATAGGAACAGGATAAACATTTCAAATATTTAAAAAGTGATCACGTAGACTAATTTGATTTCTTGTATGTAACTCCAGAGGCCAATCAGAACAGCAAAAATCAGCTATTTTTTTTCAGAAATTATAAAATGTTTTTCTAGTGTTTTTTTTTCCTAAATTTAGAATTAAAAAATGGAATGGAAGCGTTTTCTGAGCCATGGAGTATTTTCAAAGAGAAAACAGATTTCAGAGAGGTTGGAGAGGAGGTTCATGCATAAAATTGGTTTGACTAAATAAATTCCAAGTATATTTCCAAAGCTAAGATTTTATGAAGCCATGAAAAGAAACTTTCAGGGTGAATGTTGATATAACCATTCTCTTAGAAGAAAGAAGTAATTCAGTATTAGTCCAAACGAATGAATTCATCATGGTGAAATTTTAGCAATTAAACAGTTAAGTGGGAACATATTGTGGGTAGTAAATATTTCTGGTCACCAAAAAATAATACTGTATTTATAATCTTTTTCTCAGATTATCACATGGATCATGCAGTAATCTGATACATTTATTAAAAAGTGAAACTGTATGTGTTATCAGTTTTTCTCTTCTTAAGACTTGAGCTGGAGTTTTGCAATTTATATATGAATTAATGAAAAACAGCTAAAAACTTAGTTCTAATGCCTGAAATACACATTTCTACATTGAGTATATTGTCGGATCTTTAGGCAGTACCTGAAGCACATGAATTAACACACAAGCTTGAAGAATAAGAAACTTCTTTTAGTGTTTAATCTCAAATTTCATGGAATGAGCTTTTGGGAAGTAACATGTCCCACTAATCATGTCAATGTTGCCCTGGCATCCCACAGTACCCTTAAAGATGTTCCATTCATGGGCCAACCTGAATTTAACTCCCATCTTACTCACTGATGAATGAGAAATTCAGGGCTGATATCTAATTAAGTGCTAATTTGGAGGACATAAATGCACTAAACCTAATATTAAAGTATAGCACACATGGCAGAAGGACAAATTCTATGAAAAGCAATGGAAGTAAATTATTAAATCAGCAAATATCAAAACCTAGGGGCTCTTTTGCTTATGGCTGGCCATCAGTTTGGAAGGGCCTGTCATTTTTCAGTTTTCTTTAAGGCAGACATTCTACATATCACCATATGCTCAAAGAAATTCTGCAATTTCATAATCTGTTCTACATTTTTTTAGTTCGTTGTATTTGCCACAGAGGGTGAGTTTGCAAATGCACCTGCACAGTTTGATGTTTATAAAAATGGCAATTATGATGATGTACCATTGAAATAAAACTTTGCTGGATAGAAATTAAAGAGTGAAAACAATGATCTGCTAAAAACTATTATCTTGTCAGGCATTCCATTCATCAGAATTGCAATTAATTTCTTCCTCTCCATCGTCATTGAGGTTGAAACAAAGACCAGTAATCTCACATCTGGGTACAGATTTAAAAAGAGAACACTTCCTTCTTTCACAAAGCTCTGTAAGTATTGTGTTTACATTGTTCAAGGAGATAGTTAAAATTCTCTGGTGTTCAATGTTTTCTATTTATTGTGATTTAGACTGGAAAATTTGCAATCCAATTATGGAAGCAGTGTTTTATTAAAAATAAATGTCTTAAAACAGCCTCTCTTGCTTTTCAGTTGCTTTGAAACGTCTGTGATACTGAGATTTAAAAAAATAATGTTAGTGCACTGTTAGCATTCACTTTACATTTCATAGGAAACAATGACTACTTTTGTACACAAATAAAATCCAGAGTCTGCTAGGGTTAGCATTCATCTTGTCATCGTATTTGTAACACAGCACTTCATTCTCAATGAATCACCTTGCTATATGAGTTCTGCCTTCCTTGCCTTTCTTTATACCTTCTGCTTTTCTTGTTTACTTGCTTTCTTCTCTCCCTCCAGCCACTATTACTAATGTCAGAAGGCAACATGGCTTTCCATATGGTTCTTCCTGTAAATAGTTTAGAGTTTGGTTTTACGTTCATGGTGGCTCCTTGACTCTCTTTCTTTATACTACTTTTCAACTAGGCAACTGTATTAGTGTACTCTGTACTCTTATAAAAGCCCCAGATTTGGTGACTGAAACAACATAAATGTATTTATGTAGAAGTCTGAGATCAAGATGTCACAGGGTTGGTTTCTTCGGAGACCTCTCTCCTTGGTTTGTACATAGCCATCTTCTCTCTCCCTGTGTTTTCAAATGGTCTTCTCTCTGTATGTAACTATGTCCAAACCTTCTCTTCTTATAAGGACACCAGTCATATTGGATTAGGGCCCACACTAATGACCTCATTTTAACTCAATTACCTCTTTAAAGACCCTAACCCCCAAGACAGTCACCATTTGAGGTATATATTCTTTGGTAAGGTGTTTCTTAAGGCCTTAGGCCCATTTTTTAATGCATTGTTTATTTTCTACTTGTTGAGTTTTAAGAGTTCTTTGTATATTTTGGACAACAGTCCTTTATCAGATGTGTCTTTTGCATACGTTTTCTCTTAGTTTGTGGCTTGTCTTCTTGTTCTCTTGCCATTGTCTTTTGCAAAACAGAAGTTGTTAATTTTAATGAAGTCCAGTTTATTGATTAATTCTTTCATGGGTCATGCACTGGATTAGATGTAATTCTTCTTTGTTCCTCTATATGTAAGGTGTTTTCTTCCTCTGGCTTCTTTCAGAATTCCTTCTTTATCTTTGATTTTCTGTAGTTTGAAAATTATGACTAGAAAAAGTTGAGTTTTGGGGTTTTTGGTTTTTGCATTTATTCTGGGTATTGTTCTCTGAGATTCCTGGATATGTGGTTTAGTGTCTGACATTAATTTGGGGGAAGTTGTCAGTCATTATTTTAACAAATATTTCTTCTGTTTTTGCTCTCTCTTCTCCATCTGGTATTCCCACTATGCAACTACAAGTATCTTTGTAGTTGTCCCACAGTCCTTAGGTATTCTGTTCTGTTTTTCCAGTCTTTGTTCTCCTTCCCTTTTGGTTTTCAAGGATTCTATTGATATGTCCTCTAGCTTAGATATTCTTTGCTTAGCTGTGTCCAGTCTACTAACAACCTCATCAAAAAGATTCATATTTGTTACAGTGATTTTTATCTCTAACATTTTTTTTTGGTTCTTTTTTTAGGATTTCCCCCTCCACTTACATAGCTCATCTGTTCTGTCATGTTGTCTACTTCATCCATCAGAGCCCTTAGCATAATAATCATAGCTTATAATTCAGTCATCCCTACTTCATCTGCTCTGATGTGTTCTCTCTCTCTTAAAATTGTGCTTTTTGTCCTTTGACTGACCTAGTACTTTTTCCCTGATAGCTGGACAAGATGCACAGAGTGAAAGGAACTTCTGTAAATAGGCGTTTAGTAATGTGGTGGTGAGATGTGTGGGCAGGGGAGGCATTCTAAGGTCCTATAATTAGGACTCAGTTTTTTAGTGAAACTATTTGTCTGTATTAGGAACTTCCTAAGAGCTTCTCAGTGTTTTTCTTCCTTCTTTTGGTGAAACAGGATAGGTAGAGTGGACTGGAGTTGGATATTTCCTTTCCCCCAAATAAGTTAGGCTCTGATAATACCCTAGCAGGTTATCCTCAGGTTAATTAGTTTCCCCTGAAGGCAGTCCTTGTTAAGAATAGAATGCTCCTGTGTATTTCAAAATGGTTCCTTCTCCCCTCTCCCTGCCAGAAATGTCAGGAGATTTTTGTTCAGTATTCACCTCGAGAATCTGGTCAAATTCCTGTTCCTGACTTATCCACACTGAGCTTCTGGCAATTCATCAATTTCACTTCCAGTTTTCCTACCCCAGAACTGATTCCTGAGGTGGTTTCTTCTGTGAGTTTCTCCTCAGGTAAGACACATCTCTCTGTATTCCTCTCTTCAGTCTTGGGAGCATTG
This sequence comes from Leptonychotes weddellii, assembly GCF_054177405.1. Classification (NCBI taxonomy): domain Eukaryota; kingdom Metazoa; phylum Chordata; class Mammalia; order Carnivora; family Phocidae; genus Leptonychotes; species Leptonychotes weddellii. The sequence goes on from NC_138379.1 coordinate 18,313,417, forward strand.
GTTTACTCTGTCTTCTCCTCTCTCAAGGATCTAAGAAGAGTTGATTTTTCACTCTTCAGCCTATTACTTGTTACTAAAACAGAGTAGTAACGTCAAGATGTCTTACATGTGAATCAAACACCAGAAATATTTAGATGGCTATTTTCTAATTATAGAGGAAAGGAGGTGTGCCCCTATGAAACCCTTGGTGTGGTGGATGGAACCTTAACTGCAGAGTTAAATGCACGTATTGGGTTCAAAATTTAAGTCATTCTGCTTCTACTTCTCTGCTTCTCTGATTGTAAACATTGACTAGGAATCACTACTGCCTACCCATAGAACTGTGAATCAATCCTATGTCACCATAAGAAGCTTAATAAACTGGCTTTTATAAGTAAAGCACCACTGGTAGTTAATGCAGTAATTAACATTCACAGATTTTTCAATTTCATCAATCTAAATTTGGAAAAATTTAGAGAAGCACAAGATAATGTTTTTTATTTATTTTATTCTTTTGCTAATTTTATTCATTTCTCCTCTTATGTTATATTGGCTTTTAAGATTGGACCATCAATCTCTGAAATAGAAATCTGCAAAATATATTTTTACCAGAGGCAAAAGGAATTCACTTAACATTTTATGTTAAGTTAGATAGGTTGAGAGACTTTTGCAAGCACCTTATTTGGGTATTTATGAAGGTACTGTTTCCCTCAGAAAAAAAAAAGCCTTTATATATCATTCAGAGCATTTTAACCTCTTTTTCCCCATTAGATGTAAGCTTGATGACATATGTACATACGTAAGATTATTCTTTTCCAAATCTCATTATCCCTTCCTTAATGCTTGGGAATTATGATCCTAATGGCTTTCTTGCTGCACTTAATGAATGATTTTTCATGTTCTACCTATTTCTGTCCAATTCTTTATAAAGAGAAGACATATTTTAGGATGGCCACAGATATACATGTAGTGATTCTCCATTAGTAGAGATTGGCAGTGCAAAGTACTCTAGTTTAAGACTATTATGTCTATCAGCCAAAGGGCACCACTCAAACTAATGGAGTCTTCATTTCCTGTAATGACTATTCTACCCTTTACATATAAGCAGAGGACAAAGTACCAAAGAACTACTTTAGGAAAAAAATGGTTAAGGAAAAAAAATAAAAATAGGAATAATCTTTGCAGAGATTTCTGGGCATCTAAGACTTTTGATATCCCTTTAGTATTTCCTCTTTCAATATGCTTTTTTCTGGTTTACATTAAGATGCTTATGTACTTGAAGAAAATTAAATTTTAGAAGTAGACGTTGTTGTTTGTTTGTTTGTTTGTCTTTTTATGGAGCCCAAAAATATAAAAATGGAAAGAAGCCTAAATAAAACCTAAGAGGTTCTTTTTATTTTCTTTCTATTTGAGAAATCAGAAGCCTTCACCCAAAAAACACAGAAAAGTAAATTTAGGGAAAGGAAATGATAATAGACTAAACCTGTTTTTACCCAAGAGAAACCTATTAGAAATGTCATAAAACTGCCAGATAAGCAAGTTTTAGAAATCAATCAAAAATTTGCCTCAGAGAAATGCAACTGTCTACATATATATAATAGTTTCATGATGAATATTGGTATTGAGATTAGTTTATAAATAACTGACAAATATAGTATCAATCCATGTTTGGTTAATCCATTTCACAACAGAAATTTGAGCCTTATGAAAGTTGAATCTTTTTTAAAGTTATATCCCAGTAAGTCTGAGTTGAGAGCTCTGAATCTGATAACTTTTCCTTGCTACATATTATAATTTTAATACACTTTGAAAATCTTAAGTATTTTACCTTTATTCATTTTTAAACTTCCTTGTAAATTTAGAAATGTTTTGCATTTTCCATGTGAAGTATATTAAAATATTTGTTCTAAAAATATTTTTTACTAAGAAATATATTCATGAAATAGTTTTAAAATATTCTTTTCCTGAAGCAAGTTTTAAAAGTTGCAGCTTGGCCTGGGAGTCTTTATCATCCAGTATTCCTAGTGAAATTCCCCATGGGGTTCAGAGAGAGAGAGTTGTTTGATTGGCATTTGTTTATTAAGACAATAGTCATTAGCTATTTTTTAATCTTTACAGGATAGATATTTACTCCAAATCTCTATCTACCTATCTATCCATCCATCCATCCATCCATCCAACCAACCTCTTTTACTTCTTTATTTTTCCCAGAGCCAGTAGGAAATAGAGAAGTTCTAAGATGGCTAAAACAAAACAGTTTAGTTCAGCAGAAGAGACTAAGCTAAAGGTCAGACAGTTTGAAGCCAGAAGGGATCATCTTGTCATATTCTGAACAATCAATGGATGAGGTAAAAGAAAGTTAGAAATTTTGAATCACTTCCCCAATTCCCCAGGGACTCATGACTCCTAAATTAGAGTTCATTCTGCTGACACATTCAGGCTAACTGTACATATAGTTGTAAAAAAAGAGGTTGCTCTTTTCACATATGAATATATATGTTTATGTATCTATTTATTCATTAATTGTTAGCCTAATATCCTAAAGGTTGATGACCAATAACTAGAAATTACTTGACCTTAATCCAAATGAACAAAGTTATGTACCAGTTTCAGAAGAGAGAAAATTGAAAATCTGTATTCAGAATATATAGGAATATTTTACTCAAATTGTGAGCGGGGAAAAAGAGTATTTATAGCTCTCAACAGAGCTTTGTTGAGAATATAACAAACTATACTATAAACTAAACTATATAAATATAGATATTTGCTCCTTTAAAAAGTGTTTCCTATAATTATTATTTTCAGCCATATTATATTTTTCAAGTGTTATTACTCTTTTTAATAAAGATTTATATATATTTTTTTCTTTTTGCAGAAAAGGAAAGGTCAAGAGAAAGCATAGTTGAATGCAGTTTCTAAGTAAGAATCTTCTTTTTATTTTTTTTTTTT
>NC_138379.1:18316844-18374299 GCF_054177405.1 Leptonychotes weddellii
TTTTTTTTTTTTAAAGATTTTATTTATTTATTTGAGAGAGCGAGAATGAGAGAGAGTACATGAGAGGGGGGAGGGTCAGAGGGAGAAGCAGGCTCCTCGCTGAGCAGGGAGCCCGATGCGGGACTCGATCCCGGGACTCCAGGATCATGACCTGAGCCGAAGGCAGTCGCTTAACCAACTGAGCCACCCAGGCGCCCGAGAATCTTCTTTTTAAATGAGATATTGAAACATCTGAACTTAGGCAAATACTCTCACTTATTGGTAGTTTTACTTAAATGTCAAGATTCCTAAAGAGGAAATCAAAGGAAGATCAAACTAGTGTCAGAAAACATTGCCATGTATTCTGTGGAAGGAATAGTTTTTTGTTGTTGTTTGTTTTTAATGCATAACATGTAGGTTAAAGATTACCTTATTCTCCCTCTTAAAATCTTAGAGTGAATTAAATCCTAATGAATCACCTTCTCTATAAGTTGTGACTGCTGATCTATAACGTTTATGGCCATACTTTTTGTGTGAGCTACATCACTGTGTCTTTGTCTCAATTTTTTTTAAGTTTTTATTTAAATTCCAATTAGTTAACACAGTGTAATATTAGTTTCAGGTATACAAAACAGTGATTCAACACTTACATATATCACCTGGTGCTCAACCTGTCAAGTACACTCCTTAATCCACATCACCTATTTAACCCATCCTCCCACATACCTCCCCTCTGGTAATCATCAGTGTGTTCTCTATAGTTAAGAGTCTGTTTCTTGGTTTGCCTCTTTTTTTTTTTTTTTTTTTTTTGCTCCTTTGCTCATTTGTTTTGTTTCTTAAATTCCACATATGAGTGCAATTGTATGGTATTTGTCTTTCTCTGTCTCAATTTTTATTTCAAGTATTTGCTTGAATGTAAACATGATGCAAAAGCATTTTATGCTGTTAAGGTCAATGCTTAGTTGACATGTAATTTCACAAAGCACTACGATTCAGATAGAAAATGTACTGCAGTAGAGATCACTGGATTTGTATGGAGACAAAACTCATGTGAAAATCCCAGTTCTACTATTTTCTCGTTGTAAATATGTAGGCAATTTATTTAACTTCTCTCTTCAATCTCAGTTTTCTCATCTATAAATAGGAATAGAATTCTTTCCCCACTCTTAAGTTAGGAGTATTAAATGAGATTGCATCTCCGAAATTTGTGTTCCACACATGGACCCAAAAGAAGTAATAGAAAGTGTGACTTTACCCTTCCTTCCATTTTCTTCCCTTCAGGCCTTCCCTTTTCTCTATTTCCATGATAAGTTTCCCACTCATTCTTAGGGATAAACCTTTCCTTTGTTTTTTCTCAGAGACATATATACCTGAAAGTCCAATCTATTCTTGGTCTCTGCCATACTCAAATAACTAAGGGGATTTTTACTCTTTCCTACAATTGTGAACTGGAGATAGGGATTTATTACTTGACTGATCTCTGTAATGTCAGCCAGGGCAGTTGAGGGTCAGGGCCTGGCTGATAAAGTGTCTAAATGTGTGTTTCACTTGAACAATTAAAGTAGGAGGTTACAGGCAACATTCATATCAGTTCTTATCCCTGATTTTAATGAAGAGTTAACAAAATAAACTGAACCTGTCACATTAAAACGTTACAATCCAACATTGACCACACAATGGATAGAAATCTGTTCCTTTTAACTCATTGGTTTTACATTAACAGCATGTACCGTATGTCTTATGCATTGTCTTGTTATTTAATATCTGATATCATCCTCAATTTACAGAGAGTTAAACTTGGCTCAGAGAGGTATGACTGGGATTTGTCCAAAAATATAAATGGCAGACCTGAAATTTGAATGAATAGCTTTCTACAAAGACTATACTTAAAATGTCAGTGGTCAGTGGTGACCACAGGTCTTTGAACAGAATGATTCCTGTTGCTTTCCATTAGCTTTAGATCCAAAGCACATGACAGACTTGAAAATTCTTGCAAAATTCCCAGTTCTGGAAGACTGAATTGTTTTCTGAACTAGCAAAATTATTTCTGCTCTTTTTTGCTTCAGTTCAAATACTGTTTTTCACTGAATGATATATGAATGTGTAGCAACTTAATCAAAATACCTAGAATTGAAGAGAAAAAAATACCACCATCATATTTTGATCTTCTGTGAATAATATTTGACAAGTATAAATAGTATATAAATAATAGCTAATGGAGAATGTTCAGCTTTCACATTACATCTTCCTTCTGGTGGTATAAATTGTTGTGGGGAAAAATGCCATATATTATTTGTTATGACCCTGAAGAGAGCAAAATTAAAAAAAAGAGCATTGTGGGGCTGGGATATGATCAATATGAGATTTCGCTGAAATATTAAATATTCTGTTGATGATGGATTGATCCCTTGTCTTCTCTATTGTCGAAGTTGTTAAAGCTGCAATACTTTGAGGCAAGAGGTGAAGAGAATACAAGTGCATTAAAACTTAGTTAAGAGTCTGACTTATGGTATGAGTTTATATATGGCACAAATGAAACCATTTTCAGAAATAAGACTACACAGAGAAAATATCTGATCAATGTAAATGCAATTATGTCTTATTTTTTGACCACTACAAAAATCTCTTGTGGTTATTCAGGTTCCATGCTTTCTGCTGCATAATTTAATTTCCAACAAACATGCAAAGTAATTAAAGTGTAAGTTAGATTATATCGCTTTATGCTTACCTCTTTACTGTCACCTAAAACAGGGTTTCTCAATCTCAACACTGTTGACATGTTGGTCAGGATAATTCTTTGCTCTGAAGAACTGTCTTGTGTAGTGTAGAATGTTTAGCAGTATCCCTGACTCAATTCACTATGTGCCAGTAGTACCTCCCCCGCCCATCTGTGACAACCAAAAATATGTCCATATTTGCTGCAATGCCCAAATTGTCACCTGGTTGAGAACCATCACCCTAAAGACTTTATAATGACTACAAAATAAATTACACACTCGTTATCCTGTCCTCCAAAACCCCAAAATGCTCTGTCCATATTTGACCTCTCACACAGTATATAATAAACTCTCTCCTATTCTCACTACACTCCAGACACCTCTGCCTTTTTTTCTTTTATTTCTCCAAATTCCCAATATAATTCCCAAGGCAGGAACCCTTAAACAGTCAACTCGGACTGCTCTTCCCAGGACCTTGTCACAAGCTCTTTCTTGTCTCACATCAGTTGTCACTCCCTCGGAATCTTCCTTGTTCACCCTATTTAAAATAGTCACCTGGCCCCTTCCATTGTATCACCTTGTTTTTACACCTTTCACAAAACTTATTGCTGTATTTTATGTTTTGCTTTTTTAAATCTCCTTCCACTGGAAAGTAAGGCATATAACAGGTGCTTTGATTTGTTTAACACATTTTTTTTTTATTAAACCTAGCATTATTCTAAGCATGAGGAATATAGTATTAAAATGCAGGACATTTAAGGCTCAATAAATATATAAGCTGTAAAATCAGGTAGGATTTAATTATACTGGGACTAGAATAGATTATGATAAATATAAGAAATGATTTCAAGTTTTAGAAACCTGTATCAAAAGTGAGAATCATTAAAAAGTATTTAATTCCTATCTGCAATAGGATAATTAGCTTTATTATTACCCATGTGTATGATATGATAAATGAACAGGACTATAACAAAAGAATGAAAGAGAATGAGTGATATGAGAATGAATAAATGAGAAGCCCCCTAACTTCTACAGGTGGTCATAGCTGCTCTATCTTCTTTCTTCCACTGTACCAATGCATCTGCACTGTAATAATTTAACATGAGACCTGCAATTGGCTATAAGGTCTTTGGAGCAGAATCATGACTTTGCATCCAGATATTTGCAGCATTTTTCAGTCTTGGTGTAAGTAGGCCACCAATACATATTTCTCTATTGACTATCCTGTGTATGCCTAATATTTGAGTATTGATTACTTTATGAATCTTGATTTGTTTATTCTATCAATACCTATTGTTAAACTTGATATCATCAAGCACTATTCTAGGCACTATGATTTCATTATTATGCATGTTTTACTTTTGCTCTTTGGGGTAGCATGAAAAAATGCTACAACAGTAAGAGCCCTGTCCACCCTCCTCCCAAAACAGAATAAAGAAAATCATAATACTAAACTGATGGAACTTCATTGTTTGAGCTTTACTTTTCTCTAATTTGAAAGCCTGCTACTCAGTCAATGAAATTAATGATGGGGAAATTGAAAATCAATGAAAGGAAATGTGTTCTGTGCATTGTGTGTAGTCAGGCGATAGAATTCTCTGACACAGATGAGATCAAGTCAAATAATGTGATTGGATATGAAAATAGAACAGATAGCTTTATCTTCATTCATAGCACTTGCAGTTATTACTCTATTGATCAAAGAAGAAATTTATCTTTTGCTTCTAGGCATATTGATAAGTTGATTGCAAAGATAAATGTGTGATATTTTGATCTTCTGTGGGATTTATGTTGCAGTGTGGAAATGGGGGAAGGGTTGATGTATGGGATTGATCCTAGTGCTTCCTGAAGAGCTAGAGATCAGATACCTAAACTGAACCTGTGTGACAAATAGAAGGATCCAAACCACATTCTCTATGACCTTCAAAAATAAGCAATGGGACAGGTATTAAAATAAAAGTGAATTGAAAGATAAAACATTTTATGGTAAATTTCTTTGTGTAAAATAACACTGGATAGATAGAAAAAGAAGGAAAAAATGTTTATTGAATACTGATCTGTCATAGACACAGTTGAAGTGGTCTTACCTAGTTACCATAATGATTCTAGCAAATAGAGGAAAAACTACTAATTTAAAGGAAACTATGTATTAGCAAGTATTACCTACTCTGTGTATTGGTGCAATTTTAATATTCAAAATAATGCATGAAATAGTTTTATATTTTCTTAAAATAACTAAAAGAGGATGACCTGCATGAGATCAGTAAAGGAGCTCATGGCTCTCTGATAATGGCTTATATTTAAGCCTCTCAACACCATTTTTCCAAAGAGAAAATTGCAGGTCATAATAGATAAACAATTTAGTTGTGATGTATCACAATAAAAGAGACGGGAAAACATTTTACGACTCTCTAGAGTAAAATGACTGTTGCCTCCTTATCTTCCATTTAGAAGCTGCCCTGAGCCATTACTTTACCACAGAAGGATTTAATTTGAACATTTTGAGTGTGCTTTTAATAGAAAAGGCTGTTTTTAAAAAGGAAATAATCACTTGAGAGTAAAACTTAATTTAAATATTATTCTGCAAGCCTTATAATATTATTTCCTGTGGAACAGAATTCCATAAGAAGATTCATCTATATCACATCTCACTGCTCATTCTAGTGCCCCAAAGGCTTTATTCAGAGTAGTTAAAACATCAGGAAATAGGAGATTGTGTATAGAGAGACAAAATAATGTTTGGTAGCAAATAGATACACAACATTGAAAGGCAGAAGTATTTGAAGGGAATTATCAACAAACCACTTTTCTAATTTTAAGCTTATGCATTGAATGAACCAAATTAGTAAAATCTGCATGAAAACTATCCAGACACAGGTAGTCTTAATGGAACGTGTGGCTTGAATTCATTAGTATAGCTACTTCAAGTGTATTTATCTAAACAACAACTATTTATTGAACTCATTCCAGGTGCCAAGCACTGTTTCAGATGTTTGGTATAGAGTTGAGAAATAAATTGACACAATTCCTCCCCTCATGGAGCTTGTAGTCTAGGTGGAAAGATGAATATTCTCCAAATAATCATATAACAAAAATATACAAGTATAAAATCTGTTTACTTTTAAGAAAAAAATAAAGCACAAAGATGGCATGTAACTGATGACTCCTAAACTGAAAGATCAGGAAGAACTTTCCTGAGAATGCTGAGAACTGAAGAATCTGTATAGAAAGTAGGTGTGGGCTCAAGTGCACATGGAACATTCTTCAGAATAGATCACATCCTGGGTCACAAATCAGGTCTCAACAGTACCAAAAGATTGGGATCATTCCCTGCATATTTTCACAACACAATGCTTTGAAACTTGAACTCAATCACAAGAGGAAAGTCGGAAAGAACTCAAAGACATGGGGGCTAAAAAGCATCCTACTAAAGAATGAATGGATAAACCAGGAAATTAAAGAAGCATTAAAAAAAATTCATGGAAACAAATGAAAATGAAAACACAACTGTTCAAAATCTTTGGGATACAGCAAAGGTGGGCATAAGAGGAAAGTATATAGCAATACAAGCCTTTCTCAAGAAACAAGAAAGGTCTCAAATACACAACCTAACCTTACACCTAAATGAGCTGGAGAAAGAACAGTGAATAAAGACTAAACCCAGCAGTAGAAGAGAAATAATAAAGATCAAAGCAGAAATCAATGAAATAGAAACCAAAAAAAAAAAAAAAAAACCAGTAGAACAGATCAACGAAACTAGGAGCTGGTTCTTTGAAAGAATTAATAAGACTGATAAACCCCTGCCAGACTTATCAAAAAGAAAGGAGAAAGGACCCAAATTAATAAAATCATGAATGAAAGAGGAGAGATCACAACCAACACCAAAGAAATGCAACCAATTATAAGAACATATTATGAGCACCTATATGCCAACAAATTAGTCAATATGGAAGATATGGATGTATTATAAGAGACATATAAACTACCAAAACTGAACCAGGAAGAAGTAGAAAACCTGAAAAGACCCATAACCAGGAAGTAAATTGAAGCAGTAATCAAAAATCTTCCAACAAACAAGAGCCCAGGGCCAGATGGCTTCCCAGGGGAATCTATCAACCATTTAAAGAAAAATTAATACCTATTCTGAAGCTGTTCCAAAAATAGAAATGGAAGGAAAACTTCCAAACTCGTTTTATGAGGCCATTACCTTGATCCCCAAACCAGACAAAGACAACCCCATCAAAAAGGAGAATTACAGACCAATATCCTTGATGAACATGGATGCAAAAATTCTCACCAAAATACTAGCCAATAGGATCCAACAGTACATTAAAAGGATTATTCACCACGAACAAGTGGGATTTATTCCTGGGCTGCAAGGGTGGTTCAACATCCACAAATCAATCAATGTGATATACTACATTAATAAAAGAAAGAGCAAGAACCATACGATCCTCTCAATTGATGCAGAAAAAGCATTTGACAAAGTACAGCATCCTTTCTTGATCAAAACTCTTCACAGTGTAGGGATAGAGGGAACATACCTCAATATCATAAAAGCCATCTATGAAAAACACACAGTGAATATCATTCTCAATGGGGAAAAACTGAGAGCTTTTCCCCTAAGGTCAGGAACATGGCAGGGATGTCCACTGCTGTTCAACATAGTATCAGAAGTCCTAGCCTCAGCAATCAGACAATAAAAAGAAATAAAAGGCATCTGAATCAGCAGAGAAGAAGTCAAACTCTCACTCTTTGCAGATAATATGATACTCTATGGGAAACCCAAAGGACTCCACCCCAAAACTGCTAGAACTCATACAGGAATTCAGTAAAGTGGCAGGAAATAAAATCAATGCACAGAAATCAGTTGCATTTCTATACACCAACAACAAGACAGAAGAGAGAAATTAAGGAGTCGATCCCATTTACAGTTGCACCAAAAACCATAACTAGGAATAAACCGAATCAAAGAGGTAAAAGATCTGTACTGTTAAAACTATAGAACACTTATGAAATAAATTGAGGAAGACAGAAAGAAATGGAAAAACATTCTGTGCTCATGGATTGGAAGAACATATATTGTGAAAATGTCTAGGCTACCTAGAGCAATCTACACATTTAATGCAATCCCTATCAAAATACCATCCACTTTTTTCAAAGAAATGGAACAAATAATCCTAAAATTTGTATGGAACGAGAAAAGACCCCAATAGCCAGAGGAATGTTGAAAAAGAAAAGCAAAGTTGGTTGCATCACAATTCTGTATTTCAAGCTTATTACAAAGCTGTAATCATCTAGACAGTAGGGTACTGGCACAAAAACAGACACACAGATCAATGGAACAGAATAAAGAGCCCAGAAATGGACCCTCAACTCTATAGTCAACTAATCTTTGACAAAGCAGGAAAGAATATCCAATGGAAAAAAGACAGTCTCTTCAACAAATGGTGTTGGGAAAATGAGACAGCCATATGCAGAAGAATGAAACTGGACCGTTTCCTTACACCATATGAAAAATAGACTCAAAATGGATGAAAGATCTAAATATGAGACAGGAATCCATCAAAATCCTTACACAGGGTTCAACCTCTTCGACCTCAGCCACAGGAACTTCCTCCTAGACACATCACCAAAGGCAAGGGAAGCAAAGGCAAAAACAAACTATTGGGACTTCATCAAGATAAAAAGGTTTTGCCCAGCAAAGGAAACAGTCAACAAAACCAAAAGACAACCAACAGAATGGAAGAAGATATTTGCAAATGACATATCAGATAACGGGCTAGTATTCAAAATCTATAAAAAACTATCAAACTAAACACCCATGGAACAAATAATCCAATCAAGAAATGGGCAGAAGACATGAACAGATATTTCCGCAAAGAAGACTTCCAAATGGCCAACAGACACATGAAAATGTGCTCAACATCATTCGGCATCAGGGAAATACAAATCAAAACCTCAGTGAGATACCACCTCACACCAGTCAGAATGGCTAAAATTAATAAGTCAGGAAACGACAGATGTTGGCGGGGATGCGGAGAAAGGAGAACCCTCCTACACTGTTGGTGGGAATGCAAGCTGGTGCAGCCACTCTGGAAAACAGTATGGAGGTTCCTCAAAAAGTTGAAAATAGAGCTACCATATGATCCAGCAATTGCACTACTGGGTATTTACCACAAAGATACAAATGTAGTGATCTGAAGGGACACGTGCACCCCAATGTTTATAGCAGCAATGTCCACAATAGCCAAACTATGGAAAGAGCCAAGATGTCCATCAACAGATGAATGGATAAAGATGTAGTGCATATATACACAATGAAATATTATGCAGCCACCAAAAAATGAAATCTTGCCATTTGCAACAATATGGATGGAACTAGAGGGTATTATGCTAAGCGAAATGAGTCAGTCAGAGAAATACAATTACCATATGATCTCACTGATATGTGGAATTTGAGAAACAAGGCAGAGGGTCATAGGGGAAGAGAGGAACAAATGAAGTAAGATGAAAGCAGAGAGGGAGACAAACCATAAGAGACTCTTAATCTCAGGAAACAAACTAAGGGTTGCTGGAGTGGAGGGCATGGGAGGTATGGGGTTGCTGGGTGATGGACGTTGGGGAGTGTGTGTGCTATGGTGAGCGCTGTGAATTGTGTGAGACTGATGAATCACAGACTTGTACCCCTGAAACAAATAATACATTATATGTAAATTTAAAAAACTAAATAATTGGAGAAAAAAAATCAGTTAAAATTGATAAAAACCCCAAACAAACAAACCAAAAAAAAAAAAAAAAAGAAGAAGAAAAAGAAAGAAAGTAGGTGTGGGTAGAGGATATAGGTCATGCATTCAAGGCAAAGAGAAAAGAAAAAGGGACTGGAAAGGAAAAAGAGAAAAACTTCCAGAGGCCAGTAAAAAGGGGAGTGGCTGGACAGAGAAGTTGTAGCTGAGACCATTTGTGGCCATCAACCTCCAAATTTCAATCTCTTACAAGAGCACACATTCTTCTTGTATAACATCAGTGCTGCAGGCTGGCTGTAATTCTGCTGTGTTCTGTTTAGTTCTCACAGGCTCCTCTGGGATCTCTGGGGAATGGTTTGGCTCTACATGGCTTTTCATTTTGGTATAAGCCACCTTGGCTGTTCTCATGGTGGGAAAATGCTACTTACAGGTAGAATGTTAATGGAGAAGAGCAAATAGGTACTTGTGAACAAATGATACAACTTATCAGTGGCTCCTTTTTTATTACAAATATTTGCTTTACTCCCTGTGAGCAAAATATAGTCATTTCTTCCCCAGGACACCCAGAAATTCAATCACATATCTGACTCCCAAGTACAGGATGTCATGATCTATCCAAAGTTGGTATTAACTCCATACCTTTTGTTCAGGGAATCTACATACTAAAATTCAAGTTACCCAGAGACTTATAAGCTAAAAATATCCAATATACAGAAATACAGGGGTGGGATGGGAGCAACACAGCCTGTGAACACTTCCCTTCAGAACAGGGGAAAAGACAGGGAGGGCAGAATAGTCACAGGTCCTAATCATTTCTGAAATCATTCAGGCAAATATTATAATGTCTCTTTATTCCTGTAATATGGAAATGCCCCCCCCAAATAGTTTGAGCTTTCTTAAAAAACAAAAACAAACAAACAAAACAAAAAAACAAACAAAACTGAAGTACTTGAGTCAAGTCACTTCCGTATGCCATTAGCAACATCAGTGTTTTGTTTTGTTTTGCTATATTTCTCTCCCTAGACTTAATAAAGAGTACTGTGACCTTATCAGATTTCCATACAACTCTGTGATTGATTTATTCCCAGTTATTCTGTCTAACAGCATGGACTTATTGGGGGCCAACCTAATGCAACCAGACCTTAATTTGATCTTTGTCCAGAGTCTGGGTCTTACTTTGAGAAAATTTTACAAAATGAAGATAAGAAAATTTGCCTCTTTCAATACTGAAACCCATCAAATTTCTTTTCTCTTTCATCTGTGATTAGGAAAAGGCCAATTATTTTCTAAAGTTATTTCCTGTAATCATGTGCACCTAATAACCCACAATTCATCATTCAAAGCCAGATTCATTAGGTACATTTTTTTCCCCTTCCAGTTTATCAATAATGACAGTTGTATAAAATATTTCAGCACTGAAAATTTGGGGTAGCATTTTTTCATCCTCCTATCATAGTTTACTTGTCACTTGACACCCAGCCGTAAATCAGATTTCAATTTGTGTATTAACTTTTGCTACATTATGTGGCATAATAACCTACCTCAAAATTGCAGTTGGCTACAATGTATTTATTTCTAATTCATGTTATATGAGAGTTGTGGGTCAGCTATGGTTGTCCAGCTATGGTTCTATGGCTCAACTGGGGTCTTCAGGGCTCACTGGGCTTTTATTAACACCACATGTCTTCTTGTTCCAGAACCTAGGTTAATGGGATATTCTCTGGTATGCGCTACTCTTCTCATAGGAAAAGTCTGGGAAAAGAAGTTCCCAGACAAATCATCAATCATGTTTACATTTTTCCTTAGATATGACAGAGTCTATAGGCAAAAATATATCGTGTGGCCAAACTCAAAATTAACGGGGTAAGGGAAGACGGCAACATGACGAAACTAATAATTATGGACGAATAGTATAATACAATTTAGAGCTCCCACAATAAAGAAAGAAAAGAAGAAAGGAAGGAAGAGATGGAGGTAGGAAGGAAGGTAGGAAGGAAAGAAGGAATGAAGATAGATAGACGATAGATAGAAAGGTAGATTTGAAATCACATAAACCTAGTTTCAAGTGTTGATTTTGTTTTGTACAAGGTATGGAATCTTGGGAAATGCCATAACATTTATAATATGTGCTTTCTGTCTGCAGTAAAGGGATACTAATTTCTTCTGTGTTGGATATTGGTGAATTAACAACTAAAAAAGACAAATAGAATCTGCAGCAGAATGCTTTACACATAGAGGATGTTCAATGAGTGTCACACAGGATTTATTAATAATTCATAGCAGAAACTTTGAATAGCTACAGGTTTATTCTGTTTCTAGTCACAGCTAATAAGGATAGATTTTTAATAATTTACCTAAAATTAGTTTATATGGAGAAAAAAGAAGATTGCATATAGAACCTAGTGTTTTTGAAAACTGATTATCAGCTAACATATCAGAAATTTTTCTTTCCTGGAATTAGTGACAGGGACTTTAGCTTAGGAGAAATTTATTGATATATGTACATGTTCTATACAAAGACATGGAGGTTAATTTGAAGACTATATCATTTCTCATCTTATTCTTACATAACTCATAGAATTGATAAGATTCTCAAATGACAGGCAATAATAATTTCAAACTGATGAAATATGAAAAAGGATATTTTATATGTTGGGACATATTTCTACTGAAATCATGATATATAACATTACTCTTATTTTAACATTTATTGATGTTTTAAAAATATCCCGGGCTTTTAAATACTAAACTTTCAAATTTCCAATACTGCAGCTCAAAAATCAAACTTCATATTTTTCATTTATGTAAAACTTAAAATAAATACGTGGGTTTTTTTGTTTTTTTTTTTTGTTTTTTTAAAGATTTTATTTATTTACTTGACAGAGAGAGACACAGCAAGAGCAGGAACACAAGCAGGGGGAGTGGGAGAGGGAGAAGCAGGCTTCCCGCTGAGCAGGGAGCCCGATGTGGGACTCGATCCCAGGACCCTGGGATCATGACCTGAGCCGAAGGCAGACGCTTAACGACTGAGCCACCCAGGCGCCCTAAAATAAATATGTTTTTAAGAGCTCAGAAAACTCCTGGCCAATCTCTTTTAGAAATGAAACTGCTCAGTTACAGAAAAACTAAGCAAAAAAAAAAAAAAAATCTTGGTAACCTCCCCATAGAAAAATTCCTCCCCAAGAGCAAATCATTTACTGGGATGGAAGGGGAGGAGGAAAAGAATCAGCAATTATTTGGCAAATATAAATAAGATTATGATTAAAGACCTAACACTAACCTTCTTCAACATTACAGAAAAAAAAATCAAATCAATATTAGAGGATTCTTTTCCTAGTTCTATCAGAAACTAATTAATGTATGCAGTTTAAAGACCTTAACTTTAATTATAAGTTTTATTTCCACAAAAACACTTACTAATCTCCTGATGAGAATTGTCATATATCATATTTAAGCATCATAGTAGTTAGCTCTGTGAGCTACACAAAGCTGTATAACACAAAACACCAAAACCTCAGTGGCTTATAAATACAACTTCTTTGTTTTTTTGTTTTTTGTTTTTTCACCTTATATTTTGATTGCAGGCTCTGCTTTCCTTCTTTCTCTCTTCAGGTTTGAGGAGAGAGGAACAGCTAAGGGAAAACGAAAGGCAACATATCTCTGGGGAGCTATTAAGGATTCTACTTGAAAATGGCATATATCACATCCACTCATATTCCATTGAACAAAGCAAGTCCTATAACCACCCTGGAAGTACATGGGGGTAGAGATGAAGGGGTTAGGGGGATACCATAAAGAGATAAACTACATATATTTTATTTTTTTATTTTTAAAGATTTTAGTATGTATTAGAGAGAGAGAGAACATGAGCGAGAGGGACAGAGGGAGAGGGAGAAGCAGACTCCCTGCTGAGCAGGGAGCCCGAGTGGGGGCTCGATCCCAGGACCCTGGTATCATGACCTGAGCTGAAGTCAGACACTTAAGGGACTGAGCACCCAGGTGCCGCTAAAGTGCATATATTCTAAATAACATAATTGATCACAAACCTTTGTCAGAAGTTAAACATTTTCACTTACTTGGTTTCCATTTCCAGGGATCGTGCATTTTTATTATATGTGGCATGTAATTGTTTGCATGTATATGCCTGTGTGGTGAGAAAGCATATCAGGCAGGAAATAAATTTAAGTATTTCAGTATAAAGGTTAGAGTGATTTGAGATGTCACTGTGGTGTAATGGGATATGAAGCTATATTGTCAGAATGATTACTTTATCTTCTGTTATACAGAAAAAGGCATAAACCAATACACTTTCAGAGTCTTGTGACTCAGAGAACAAGTTTACACTAATTAACGTTCCCCTCAGGCTCCGGTTTGCTTCTATGTAATGAAGTGCAAAATAAGACGTTTGACTGTGCTGGTAAGCCATTTAGCTGAAAGATACTATGTAATTGGTTTGATGTGCTTCTAGTTAGTCATGTCATGTATGAAGGACTGTGGTGGTGGTATGGGATTACAAGGTTATAGGATTGCAATCTAGCGTGAGAAAACATGAACTTTGCCATACCTGTGATGTGAAAGGTTTTGGGGAGAATCTCTCCAATTTTATTTTATAATACTATTAGCTCGAGGTAGGAACTAAAGTTGAAAGAGAAATGAGTAGCCCAAATGTCTATTCAGTTCACATTCACCACAGTTATTGAGTTTATAAGGTATCGTGACCCAGATCATCTCAGATCTTTCTGAGCTGTACCTACTACACATTCCATGACCATTTACATTCAAAATCTTCTAAGATTTTGTTTCCCTGAGGATTTATTGGACAATTTAAAATAGTATCCAAAGCAGGTGATATAACAACATTTGAGCTTGTATTATTTTGAACATATGTGAGATTAACATGCATAACTTTAAACATAATGAGCTCTACATAGGTTATATGTTGTCTGTAGAAATATGGAAAAGTTAAAACCATGTATGATATAAACTGATGAACATTTTTGAGACAGCCCAAGCAATACCTTGTCATCATAAAATTTTAAAGTAGAAAAAGCACTAAGGAATCTAATGTATTTAATTTTATAGATAGGCTCTTAAGAGAAATGAGGTGATTTGTATCCCTGAATTATACAAAGTTAGTGGTTAAAGTGAGATCATTCATTCATTCATAAATTTGTTCGTTTATGTTAGCATTCATATATATTTGAAAATAAGTACATTGACTGCATATAATATGCCTAATAGAGGGATACGTGGGTGTTGGGAAAGCAGCTTGGAAAAAGACACAGGATAAATGGCATTTTGGAGACTACAGTCTAATCAGAAAAATAATGAAAATTACTTAGGAAATGATGATTGTAGCAATGGAGTAGTCAAGAATATCATGGTAACGGGACAGAGAGAGAGAGAGAGAGAGAGAATAGAATCGAATGAACCCAACAATGATTAATCTCAGCTTAGTACCTATTCTACAACACCCACTGTGTCTTGTGACTCATTTTTAGAGTTTCCAACTTTGTCTTTATCTGGTAAAAAATATTTCCCAATCCTAATAACACCGGTGGGTGTTTATCATCTCTTTTGCAGCCAATCTTATTTTAATGGACCTTTAATCTATTTTCATTTTTTTGCTATTATAAAATAATACTTCGGGGCGCCTGGGTGGCTCAGTCGTTAAGCGTCTGCCTTCGGCTCAGGTCATGATCCCAGGGTTCTGGGATCGAGCCCTGCATTGGGATCCCTGCTCAGCGAGAAGCCTGCTTCTCCCTCTCCCACTCCCCTTGCTTGTGTTCCCTCTCTCGCTGTCTCTCTCTGTCAAATAAATAAATAAAAATCTATAAAAAAAAAATAAAAAAAAAAATAAAATAATACTTCGCTGTACATCCTTTATATGACTCTTTGCCATATGCACAAACACATCCCTTGGGGAGAACATGATGTAGAATTGCTGAGTATAAGAATTTGCACATTTTAAATTTTAACTGATACCATCAAATCACCCTTGAAGAGTAGCTGTACCAATAAATATTCTCAAAGTGTCTCACCCTCACCAATAGAGGATATCTTTAACCATATAATTTCTGCCAATTTTATATGTGAAAATGGTTTCTCATTATTTTAGTATACATATCTCTGATTTCTGTTTTGACTGGTCAAATCTGTTGGTTGCATTGATTTTTATTTTATTGCTTTGTGCTTTTATTGATTTTTTTTTTTTTAGATTTTATTTTTTATTTATTTGACAGAGAGAGACACAGTGGAAGAGGGAACACAAGCAGGGGAGTGGGAGAGGGAGAAGCAGGTTTCCTGCGGAGCAGGGAGCCCGGCGGGGTCTCAATCCCAAGACCCTGGGATCATGAGCTGAGCTGAAGGCAGAGGCTTAATGACTGAGCCACCCAGGCACCCCATGTGCTTTTATTGATCTTAACACTTAAATATCCCTCAATTTTGGCTGCATCACCTTACCTCTCCCATTGTCATTCTAGAAAAGTACCTGTGTTTCCTCACATGGATCACTGCAGCTCCCTAACTGCTATCTCTGTGTTCACTGATCAGCACCACCCTTCAATCAGTTTGCCACATGTAGTCAGAAGGAACTTTTCCAAAATGCATATCTGACCACAGCTTAAACCATTTCTATGGTTTCACATGGCTTTTAAGATCAAGACCATTGTCGGGGCACCTGGGTGGCTCAGTTGTTAAGCGTCTGCTTTCGGCTGAGGTCGTGATCCCAGGATCCTGGGATTGAGCCCCGCATCGGGCTCCCTGCTCGGCAGGAAGCCTGCTTCTCCCTCTCCCACTCCCCCTTGTGTTCCCTCTCTCGCTATGTCTCTCTCTGTTGAAATAAATAAAATATTAAAAAAAAAAAAAAAGATCAAGACCACTGTCATGAACATAGGCAGAGACCCTATCTGAACTTGTTCCTAACTTTCTCCAAAGCTTCTCCTTAGGCTATGTCTTCAAGCCATGCAGATCTTCCTTCAGTTCCTGAAGTGTGCCATGTCCCTTCACGCCACAGTGCATTTGGACTTACTCCAGGTTTTCAGCATGGCTGTCCCATCAACTTCACCCACTTAACATCTATTCACCCTTCAGATCTCAGACTGCTCATAACTTCCTAAGACATCTTTTCTAAATTCCTCAACTAAGTCAAACTCTCCCATCACATGTTCTTCTTTGCAATACCTATATAAGTTTTTATTTATATAATTTTTGTCTGCCTCTTTAGTATCTGTCTTCCTTGATAGACTCTAAATTCACTGAGGTCAGAAATGGTACCTGTTTGTGGTAGGCATTGCATTTTTTAAGCCAGTATTTTTTAGTGGCTAGTGTTTACTACATATTCGCTGATTGATCAATTAATATCTCAATGAATATAGCCCCTCTATATCTTCTAGCTCTTTTTCTAGATCTTGATCATTTACATAATTTATTTTAAACTTTTCTACATCCTACAATATACATAGAAGACATTTAATTTTTCTAGGTGTTCTTTTTTAGCCATATGACACAGGTGTTAATGTAGAGTCCTCACTTGAACTTATTTTTAAGTAGTTTCCAGTTACTGTCTTTTTTTTTCACTTTCCTCTTTAATAAAAATGGTAATTTATGTGGACACATTTAAATTTCTAAGTGGATGGATTTTTTTTGAGCGCTCTTTATTGTTAAGTTCTAAATCAAGTTCTTTTAGTCAGATGATATGGAATGTGTGACTCAGGCTGTTGATTTTTCTGTTTCTAATAAATAGTAAAAGAGTGGGATTTGGAGAATAATCCATGAATAGTTGAAAACATGTATTCTCTATTTTTTGGATATAAATTTAATACCTAATAATCCTTGTTAATTAGAATAGTCAAAAATCTTGTATTCATTAAATTTGTTAATATTCCTCAGAAGATTTCATGACTTTGCTCTGAGACCTCTTTTTCTTTTCTTTTTTTTTTTTAAAGATTTTATTTATTTATTTGAGACAGAGAGAATGAGAGAGAGAGAGAGCACATGAGAGGGGGGAGGGTCAGAGGGAGAAGCAGACTCCCCCCCGCCCGAGCAGGGATCCCGATGCGGGACTCGATCCAGGGACTCCAGGATCATGACCTGAGCCGAAGGCAGTCGCTCAACCAACTGAGCCACCCAGGCGCCCTGAGACCTCTTTTTCTGTGGTTTGTGAGAATATTTTTCCTTCTTATTGTATTTGGAGAAGGATGTTAGAAGTTTCTGCCTTTTTTAAAACTTTTCTTTCTACATTCCATATCTTGTATTACTTGTGTTCATTCAATAAATATTTACTGAGAATTTACTAAGTGTCAGCTGGGAATATAGCAGTGAACAAAACAGGAAAAGGAATTGTTCTCATGGAACTTACATTCTAATAAGGAGCATACATGCCAATGTAAATTGCATTTGGCATTCTAGTATAACCTTGGCCTTGAACTTTTACATCATTAATTCAGTTTTAAGCACCACTTTTTCCCATTAAACTTGCTTCTTCAAGTGTTAATTCTTTTGTTTGTTAAATTGATTCCTTTCTTTAAAATTGTTACAATTCCATCAAAGTTTGGTTATTCTTGGTTGTCTGCTAATTATTGAAATTGAATATCCATGTTTCCCTATCTTGTGTCCTAAGTATTGTGTATTAGAAACTTGGATTTTTGATACCAAGGGAGGATCAAGGCAGGTAGGCTGTGCCCATCATTTGTTTTATGAGTTTGGAGCCACACCATGGGTTTATGCTAGGACCACTGCCCTCTCTCTGACGCCATTACAAAAGGTAAAGATCTCTTCTATCTACTACTGAAGTCATGAAGAATATAGTTTCACTTATTTCCAGTGCAATTTCCAAAGTAATAATCTTTTTTTTTTTTAAGATTTTATTTATTTACTTGAGAGAGAGAGAGACAGTGAGAGAGAGAACACAAGCAGGGGGAGTGGGAGAGGGACAAGCAGGCTGCCCATGGAGCAGGGAGCCCGATGCGGGGCTCGATTCCAGGACCCTGGGATCATGACCTGAGCCGAAGGCAGACGCTTAACGACTGAGCCACCCAGGCGCCCCCCAAAGTAATCATCTTGACATTAACTCCAGGGGCTTCTGCAACTCGTTATACCCATATTAATTAACTCTAAACTGAGCGTTTTGCCACTATCTTTTCCAACATCCTCTACTGCAATAATTTAGGCCATGTTGATTCAACTTTTTTTTTTTTTAATTGGGCTAACCCATCCCCCCAACCCCCTCCCCTCTAGAACCCTCAGTTTGTTTCTCAGAGTCCATAGTGTCTCATGGTTTGTCTCCCCCTCTGATTTCCCCCCCTTCATTCTTCCCTTCCTGCTATCTTCTTCTTTTTTTTTTTTTTAAACATATAATGTATTATTTGTTCCAGAGGTACAGGTCTGTGATTCATCAGTCTTACACAATTCATAGCGCTCACCATAGCACTTACCCTCCCCAATGTCTATCACCCAGCCACCCCATACCTCCCAACCCCCACTACTCTAGCAACCCTCAGTTTGTTTCCTGAGATTAAGAATTCCTCATATCAGTGAGGTCATATGATACATGTCTTTCTCTGATTGACTTATTTCTCTCAATATTATGAGTCTTTCTTATTTTCCAATACTATTATATTTATTATACTTTAAAATATTGTTACATAAAAAATAATACTGTGAAATAAATATGCTTAGCAAATGTGCAGTATGTTATGTTGCTAATATGTGATGTTATTGTTACTTTATTGAGCAATTTGCAAAATGTATAAATTTTAAATTCCCATTGCCTCTGATCACATAGTGCTTTTAGGAATTGCTCTTAAGATAGACAGGGAGATTTAAATATAATAGACATATTTGAAAGTTACATTTCTGACAATATATTTTGCTGCATCCAAAGAGTGAAAATTTACTCCATCTTCACAAATCATACTCTTTGAAAACACTTAAAAATATGGCAAATATTCAGAATATATTTTAAGTAATAGTTATGACCTCAACATTATGAAAATAAAATTTTATGTGTGTGTGAAACTACAATAAAAAGACATTACTTAAATATATCTTTTATAGATTATATATAATAAACAAGTAACAATTTTTAATTATCAAGTAAAAAATTCTGATATTTATTATCATTTTTCATATCTACCACAGCTGACATTTGGTTCAAAGTCAAGTATTAAGAAGGGTCTTAGAGAAAGTTATAGCCCACTGTCTGATATATATATTTGACCAATATATAGGTACATGATGCATAAATGAAACAATGCATGAATATTGAACATCAAAACAAGGCTTAGTTGTTCATCTCTCATATATTGGTCCAAGACACGTTCTCAAAATGTTGAGAAAGATTTCTCCTTTATAAAATCTTTCAATTATAGGAATCAAAAAGAAGAATGAGCATAATCCACTAAGAAAATATGTGTGTGTTCTTTTATTTACTGAATTGCAGAATTCCCTGGAGGTTATGCAATTAAACATCTCCCTAATTAACTAAATAAGCACAATAACCCATTTTCTATGATCTTTTCAAGGGAAAAAGTTCTGATGATGCTCTTTCTACCATCTGTGTCTGCATTTAGAGCTAACTTTATCATACGACAATAACTAAACATTCACAGAGGCTACCCAAATTAATTTAAAATAAAATTATTTTTTTCTAATCTATTAATAAAGCAGGGACACACATACATAAAAATCTGACAATGAAAGAGTTTATCTAATTGCTATATAAGGGAAACTCAACTATTTTAAAGATTGCTTTCCTTTAGGATTCTTCTAGAGATTTACATTGAACAAATAAAAACAAAACAACAAACTTCTTACACTTATGACTTAACTCAAAGTTTGTGAGTTCACTCATGTTTTCGATGTTCCTGTGATACTCATAGTTGACTATAAAAATAATGTGCAATATCAGTAACTGCCTTATTTCATAATAATGAGCTTTCATTCTCTCTCCTTTGAGTGCACATTTTATTGAGTAAAATATAAGAAAAGAACTTTAATATTTTACCCTTTGTAGGATGAGAAGTCTTCAGAACCTGGTAGTGTAATCCAAACAACATGAAACATAATTAGGAAAAGTCATTAAGACAATATAGCCAAAAATGCTCTAAGTATAAAGGACTGTGTTTAGCATTTGCTTATTTATTTATTTATTTATTTATTTTTAGCATTTGCATATTTAAAAATAGTTTAAACATGTTATTGTTTAAAGAAAACAAACCAGAAAGAAACTAAACAGCACACATAATTCTATTAATATCTGAGTAATGGGACATTATAAATTAATGTAAACCTTTCACTCAGCATAGGTTCTGTTTCACCTAAATATTATTGTAACTTATGTAGATTTTTAGTCTCTTGTTTAAGCATGTACTTGAAACATGTGATGTCTGCTGTTCATTTACTTTTTGTGTATAATGATGGACAAGATGATATTGAACATTTATAGGTAATTCAATATAGAAAATAATCTATGAATCCCATTATGTAAAAGTGTGACAATTACAAACATAAAATAAGACCTGATTAGTATTTACTACTTTGTGAATCTCAGAAAACTCATTTAAAGTTATTTATTTTTATTTTATGGAAGAAGATATGAGTGTTGAACTGTAAAATCATTTGGCCAATGATGCACTTGTTAATTAACAGTGTGTAGGTGGTTAGTAAAGCATCATTCTCGGGATCAAAGTGATAATTATCTAGGACAGCGCCTAGCATACAATTGACACTTAATACATAGTTTTTCTTTTTTATTTGTAATTAGAGTTTCCTGAAGGGAAAAGTAGAGCTCAAATGGTGAGTGGTCAAAAGGAAATTTTTAACATCATAGATATCTTACAAATTCTGTAGGCAAATATTCAGATAATTTATCCAAAGGATGGAAGGTAGTTCTCATGGCATGTATCAAAACAGAGTAATGAGTCTTTGTTGTCAGTGATCTTGTTGATATGTGGACTCAGTGAGAAGATTGGCTAAAACTGATTAATAATATTTGGTTGTCGGTTCTATGGCTATCCCTGTGCAGACTATTTTTCGTTCTCAAACAACTATTTCCTATGACCAATATTCTTTCCTAACATAGGTGTTTTTCTGAAATTGAAGCTGGGAGTATCATGACCAGTTCATTTTTAAATGAAGGTAAATTTAATTCAGAAATGACCAGATGCTTTCAGGTTTAGGCTGAAATTTATTTGAATATAAATAAAGAAAAAGTTTGATATTTTTGGCTTAAGATGATAACATTAAGGAAGAGTAGGTTTAAAAAGAAATGAAATTAGTTTTGATCACCTACTGAATTAAATGGAAAGAATAATTGTTCTTTTTAAATAACCAAATTAAAAAAATTAACCAAATTTAATCTCAATAATAACACATTGATTTGATTTTTATTGAAGCCAGGAAGCAAGGTGTTCTTTTGCATATTTCCACCTGATAATTACCTTACAGACAACACATTTCTTTTTTTTTTTTTTAGATTTTATTTATTTATTTGACAGAGACACAGCGAGAGAGGGAACACAAGCAGGGGGAGTGGGAGAGGGAGAAGCAGGCTTCCCGCGGAGCAGGGAGCCCGATGGGGGGCTCGATCCCAGGACCCTGGGATCATGACCTGAGCCGAAGGCAGACGCTTAACGACTGAGCCACCCAGGTGCCCCCAGACAACACATTTCTTCAGTGGACATAAGGACACCTCTGAGTGAGAGATCTTGTTAAAGGAATTTCTAACATACCTTTAGAGTTGCCAGATGAGAATTTGAAAGACTTAATTGATATGTAATTGTTACATGTGGTGAGATACTCCTACCACAATTATCAGAACTGTTCTAGGCATGTTGAATTCATGTGGTGGCCAGACTCATATTAAATAAATGTCTTTTGTATGTTAGCAATTATGCTACTACACAGACTACATACTTTTTTTTTTTAAGATTTTAATTATTTATTTATTTGAGAGAGAGAGAATGCAAGAGAGCACATGAGAGAGGGGAGGGTCAGAGGGAGAAGCAGGCTCCTCGCTGAGCAGGGAGCCCGATGCGGGACTCGATCCCGGGACTCCAGGATCATGACCTGTGCCGAAGGCAGTCGCTTAACCAACTGAGCCACCCAGGCGCCCACAGACTACATACTTTTTTAATTTCCACAAAAACACTGTGAAGGGAGATTTTTATATTCCTATTTCATATTCTCACTAATTCAGTAAGACTAAAAAATATGTCAAAAGATAGGACTATTAGTAAAGTTTTTAAGGTTTGTTTAACTTGACCTCCCATACCATGTAATGTGTGAATGTCAGTAAGAATAAGTCCCTATGGGGCACCGTGTGCTTTTTTTTTTTTCAAAAAAATTTTTTTTATTATGTTCAATTAGTTAACACGTATCATTAGTTTTTGAAGTAGTGTTCAATGATTCATCAGTTGCACACTGTGTGTTTTTTGTTTTGTTTTGTTTTGTTTCAAATGTTTCCCCTCACTCTATTGCCTACCTAAAGGTACAGAAGACCTTTAGTCATCCCAAGTTCTCTTGCCGATAATAATAACATTAAAGGCAGGTTTTGTAGGATATCAATATGAATATTTCTTCAAATGGATCTTGGGGCCACTACTCTATGTCATTTAATCTCCCATGGTAACTCTTTCTGAACTTTATCTTTCATGAACAAAGTATTCTATATGAATATGTCTATTTAGACCTTTTTCAGAGTTCTCCTTCCTACTTTCAAAGGTTTCAATATGACCTCATGATCTTGACACATAGGTATATACTTAAGACCATTTTCCAAAACAAAAGTGAGGAAGAAGAGTGGGTAGAAGTTATTGGTCTGAAAGTAAAAATGTATGACACAGTCTAAGTTTTTCTTTTTTTTTTTGAGGAAGTAATTATAGCTCCTAAAAGGATACCTAGCTAAACTGAAAATTCTGATAAAGATGGGTTTATGGTTCATTTTGAGTAGTGATTTGAGTTAAAAGCCACCACTTTCTATTGTTGTCTTTTAGGTGCTTTATGCTAATAACTAATTTTTTATTCAAAGTTTACTTTCTCAGATAAAAAGAGATTTCTTCTTTCCCTAGCAAATGAAACTATCAGCTATTTTATATATCTAAGGAACTAAGTTTGCATTCTATAAAATACGTATTTTTTGTAATATTAACCAACCATGGCAAGTTTGCCTTTTTGCTTTTGAAACATTAATTTTCATTATTTTAAAATGTATTTATTATTTTAAAAATTGGATTTAGTTCAGAATAACATTAAAATAAACATCTTGACCCATTATTCTTATACCTTTCTTTAAAAAGGTCCTTTCATTTTTTAACATTTCTGTCCAATTTTAACTACTTTTGTACCATGTTATAATTGCAATAATAGTACTATGGTACTATGTTTTTCTAGTTTTTAGTTCATTTTCTTCTTTGCTGCATATCAAATACAAAATTATTGCAGGTTTCAGTATCTGTCTCTCACCTACCCTTCGTATCCGTTTTCTGTCATCGTGCTAAATGATTTCTGCGCATAGTAGATATGCCATTTAAGAAACCAGGGTTGAAATGTTCTCATCTGCTCAACACTGGTGACTCACTTTCACCATACACCAGATGTTGGAAGCGAAGTACAGGTTTTGTCAAGGGTAGGAAAGATGAGAAGGTGAGCAATTTGTAATTTTTACTGGAATCTTTATATTCAGCTATCTCTGAGCCAAGTCCCCAGTTGACAACAGATTCATGAGCAAGCCCTGCTGAGATCAGTCAGGACCAGACCAAGTCAGCAGAAACCCTCAGCCAACCCATTTTTGTATGATGAATAATACATGCTCCTTGCCTTCAGCCTCACATTAGTTTTTGACTGTCACACCTGTATTCACAATATTATTGTGAAAATATTTCATAGGTACTTCATAGTACCTCAAATTCTTTTTTTTCTAAACTTGAAGCTATCATTTATTTTCTTGATTTCCCCCAACTTGTACATTTGAAAATTTCTCCTGAGTTAGACATTTTTCGTAAATCCTATGCAGTTTTCCAGGTCCAAAGCATGTTTTTGTTTTTGCTTTTTGCTTCTCTTTCCTTAACCTCTTACTAATTCCTGTTAATTATACCTTCTGCTTATCTTCAAAATCCATTGTTCTCTGTCTCCACACTGAAAATTCCTTAGTTCCATCCTTAATCAACTTACTTAACCCCCTCCCCGCTTTTTTTTAACTAGGCTTAGAATCACCTTTCCTTCATCAGCACTTCCCTTTTTAATAAAATGTAACTCACTTTGATACCACATTAAGCTTTCTAAAATGCAAATTTGATCAGGCTACTTTCCTGCTCAAATCCCTTGATTACGTCTCTGAAAAGAGAGTGGACACAATTTTGGTGGCATAAAAAGCCCTTTAGTTTGTGGCCCACATCTTTCTCTCTGTCCCCAGTAAGGTAAGTTCTAGAAGACATGTCCATATGCTTCTGTATACATGTTCTTTTTTCCTGGCATGACTTTCCAGCTATTTCCTCCAAAGCTAACTCTTCCTGATTCTTCAAGTTATACATCAAATCACACTCTTTCTTAAAATGAAGTAGTTCCTATAATTTGTATTGCCATAATACTCTACACTTCTACTTTAGGATTTATTATTTCAACAAATATTTTATATGTTTTACTTTGTAAACTCCTGATGGCAAGAAACATGTCTTATAGTACATAATCCAATTTGTTCCATAATTTAGAGAAGAAAGAATTTTTTTCCTTTCTTTGAATTATTTTCTTTGTATTATAATATTCTGGGTTGATTGCACCCAAAACTAGCAATGACTAAAAATATAACATTTTCTTATCATTTAAAACTTTCTCCTTTTTAATGAATGAGTAGGCAATGGTATATTAAATATTTTCCATTTTTTTAAATCTTATAACTTGATTTAAAATAATTGGAAAACCAGAATTTCTTCAAAATTGTCCTAAATAAAGATATACCCCAGAAATCTACTTACACAGAAGGATATCACATTGTATCCCTTTAAGATCTGAGACTTACTAACGTGTGTATTTCCTGATTTTTTTTTAGTAAAGGTATAATGCAGGTTAAGAAAGCCACAGAAATACATAAGAAAAGTCTATACAAATATCTCTAATAATCTATATAAGTCATAAACTTTTAATTAGAATGAATGTTTCTTGATCCATTTTCCAAGACTTTGGGATGTTTCTGGAGTCACAATTCTTCTCAGTCTCCATTAATAATATGGGAATGTATGCATAAAGCGAATATCATTAACAGTGTATCTCAAATGCAGAGACATCTTTTTTTGTTGTTTATTTTATCTGTTTTTTCTATGAAATTGTATATGACATTTAGAGCAGCCTAAGAGAAAGAGTTAACAGTGTTTCAGTGAACTCGAGGAATTAACAGAGCTCCACTTATTGTAGAACACAAGCACGTTTGCAGAAGCTTGGAAAAGTGTGCTGCATAGCTATGAATTGCATTTATTATTGGCCTATAACTATTCGAGTTCATCTCTCATTGATTCCCATTCTTTTCAGTCGGACAAGACATTTTTACTTTTTCTTTTCTTTTTGCTGTCCACTGCTTTTAAAAACAAAGTATCTTTTTAAAAAAAAATATTTGAGAGAGGGTCAGAGAGCAGGAGCGGGGCTGGGGGTAGGGGGAGCAGAGGGAGAGGGAGAAGCAGACTCCCCCCTGAGCAGGGAGCCCCTTGTAGGGCTCCATCCCAGGACCCTGAGGTCATAAGCTGAACTGAAGGCAGACCCTTAACTGACTGAACCACCCAGCCACCTCAAAAACAAAGTATCTTAATAACATTTTTTGGTGTGTATTTTCAGATGGTTTTATAAAATCTCAATGATAATTATTTTGAATTCTGTAAATATATACTGTGCCTGATCCAGGTCTAAGCCATAAACTCACTGAAGGACTCTAATTTTTAAACTGCAGCCCTGAGCTCTTAGGTTAGATATACTCATAAGTACTTGTTATAACCTTCTTTAATTTAGTTATCCATTTAACAAATATTTATTGAGTGGATATTAATACCAGGACAATGTGCTGGATGCTTTTGGGATTACAAAAAAGATAGCAGCCAAAAGATAGATTTGAGATCAAAAGATGATCCCACTATACGGGTAAACATCACCCTATACAATTAGAGTCTTATAATGAATAATACAAAATTGCACAGAGATAATTAAAAATTAAAAGTAACGGGGCGCCTGGGTGGCTCAGTCGTTAAGCGTCTGCCTTCAGCTCAGGTCATGATCCCAGGGTCCTGGGATCGAGCCCCACATCGGGCTCCCTGCTCTGCGGGAAGCCTGCTTCTCCCTCTCCCACTCCCCTGCTTGTGTTCCCTCTCTCGCTGTGTCTCTCTGTCAAATAAATAAATAAAATCTTAAAAAAAATAAAATAAAATAAAAATTAAAAGTTACAAACATGTCTTCTGAAAACAGGCTTTGTTCTATTTTTTCATGTTATCTGTGAGTGCAGAGAGTAAAGCTGGTATTTCTAACTTCAGGTTTTTATTGACTTTACTTTTGTTCGCACAATTCCCTCTGTAATGCCTTACATTTCTCAGGAGGTTCAGCCAATAAAAGAAGTTGCCGTCTCCCCAGGAAGTCCTTTGTCTTTATATAATTGACAACACAAAGCATGCAAAGCAAAATCAGTTGACAAAAATGAGTATATAAGGGACAAAAGAATAAATAGCAGTGTTCTAAAAGTGAGAGTAATTCAACTTAGAATTTAAGATATGATTTTACAGAACACTAGACAGTCAGTTGCCTTTTTTTCCTACTTTCTACCCTCTTTTCACTTACTAGCTGTAAAATAATGATGCTCTTTTAAGTATTTTGTGCACGAACGGTTCAAAATATAATTGCTTATAGAAATAAATGTCAAAGTTTTAAACTGTAATTGAGAAAAACAATACAACTTTTGTAGAAATTAGCAGTACTCTAATTTTCTTTTCATTGTGTCCAAATAGAACTAAGGTTTGTTTGTACCAGAAGCTGGAATAAAGCAAGCTGCTTGTGGGGTCTTCTGAACAGGAAGACAAAAATGTTCTTTTCTCCAATTCGATCAGACAGAGCTCCATGAAAGAAAGGATTTATTTTGAAAGAGGGCAATGGGTTGACTTTTTAGGAAAGAGTCTTTTAGTCAAAGGGACTGTGTAGGGAGCAAAGCTATAGGATTTTAACAAAGAAATGGAAAAAGGGAGAGAGAGACAAGAGTATAAGCTATGGGGAGATAAAAAGAGCATAAGGCAAAGCTTAAAACCCTCAGTGGGAGAAAGAGTAGGAAAGGATTCCTGGCATGAGGTTTGGAGGGGCGGGGGTGGATGGGTGGGGAGAACAACTTGGATAAAATATGAGTGTCCAGGATTTGCCTCTTTTTCAATTAAACATGAACTTTTATTTGCAGTGATTATTTTGATTTTACAATTATATACTTCAAAACAATGTCTTTGGAATGCTGAGAGATTGATATATAAATTTAATTGCTGACATTTATGTGACTTTGGTATTTATGTGACTATATATATACTTATGTATACTAAATTTTATAGGAAGGAATTTTCCTCAGTTATATATGACCTCACATTGGCTACAAGTTTGTTTTTTTTTTTTGCATATCCATGCAACAGTAGCAAGATTACTTTTTCCAGGTGGATTTAACACTGGTAAAAATTATGTTACTTACAGACTCATAGGCAATTTGAAGAAGAAAAAAAAAAACCTTTGATTCTGATTTTCATGCTTAGAAATCACTATAGCTGTTTATTGTTAACTTGGTCTTTTATAACTAGCTGGAAAAATACACAGTGATTTTTCAGTCACCAAAATGCGAGCAATGAAAAGAGAAATAACATCCCCTTACATGCAGTAGATGTCCCATTTTTATTCCATTTTGCCTTCTCCCCACCCCTTCAGCTTACTACTTAGAGTAACTCATGTATGAGCAAAGACACAATCCAAACTGTGGTGGTTTGCAGGGCAGTTTTTAGAGATAGTATGTTGGAATAAAGTGATTGAGTTAGCCCTTCAGCTCTGTACTTTTATATATTTCGAAGTCTGATGCAGTTACTCTGGATCTTTCTTTCAAGCAAATGTCATGTGACCGCCAAAACCAAGTGCTTCCCTCTATCTTGTTTTTTTTTTCATTTAGCAACAATTTGTTGGACTTCTCAATTCCAGTAGAATATACAAAGATGAATAATGACTTCAAACTAGCAAATATTTCTTAAGGACCTAACATAATTTTTACATTTCTTGTATTTTATAGAGATGTTTCAACTACAGTTTACTCACGTAAATAGGTTTCGCATGCTTAATGTTTTTCATCCCATTGAAACATATGACAAGTTGACATTGATGATGATGACAGGCATCACTGGGTACAGATGGTATTAGAGTTCTCAAATCTTAGATCTAGAAAGGAAAGTAGAGAACATGTAGCCTGGCCCACTCATTTGATAGATGATACATGGCAGTAAAGGAATGCAGTTTCAGTGGGAAAAAAAAAAAAAATTATTGAGGATGATTTGTCCTCCCTACTCTGCTAGTTCTCTGCAAGTAAGATTTTCCCCAAATACTCCAAGTCTCTGAGAATCTATTCCTACAGATAAGGATGGAGTGTCCTGATTGGTGGATTGAGAATAATACAATGGGACCAAAGGGCACAGTCTCTTATGTGTTTCCAGAGCTAGGTTGCTTGCACCGCCCAAAACGGTGGCAAAATAATGTTAGCCTCGTGGATTTAGGACTGGACAGCAATCACACATTGAGCTTTGAGATCTTCATGTGAAAAGCCTGTGATTGATCAAGACTGCTCATAACTGTTCTTGCACATTTGGGATTCACCACCAGAAATGCCATTATTGTTGTCCAACTAAGCCAGTATCAGTTCTATCAGTAATGAAGGTAGCCTATTTTTCTCAATTGTCTATTTATCTCCAAATCATTTAGACCTTGGATTGCCCTTAAATTTCAACAAGATTTATTTTGTGTGTGTGTGTGTGTGTGTGTGTGTGTGTGTGTGCTTGGAAGACTAAATGCATATTGTATGAAGAAGAGTATAATGACCACATGAGTGGACTTAAATGAGTAAAAAAGTATGCTTATGTTAGCAGGGATGCATAATTAGGTTTGCAAGAAAATATAAAGGACAGTCAGTTAAACTTAAATTTCAGAAAAACAATAGCAATTGTATAGAATAAGTGTGTTCTACCCATCCTTTATCTGAAATTTAAATTAACTCGGTGCCCTTTATTTTTATTTGCTAAATATGGCAACCTTATCCATAATGATTTATTCTTTTAATAGAAGACAAAGCAGTTAAAAAATAATGACTAGTAAACAATGCGTGGCATGAATGCGCTTCCTCGATATTTGCTCTGAAATTTCTGAAAGACAACCTTGTTTAAAATGGAACACACAGAAGAGAGAATGCTAGCTGGTGGCTGTGGATTCATAATTGGAGGATTTATTTTACAGCAAAATGAGTAGGCAAGGAATCCTTGGAAAGATGTATTAAAATCTGTTCACTCAGACCTATCTGTCTCTCTCACCTTTTGTAGTTTACTGAGGAGCAGTCTTTGGTGAGTGTGATGATGCCATCAAATTATTAAAGAAATTTTTCCCATTTCTATCATTTTTCAGTTTTTAATGTCAGAAACACAATCATCAATGATCAAAAAGATAAATAAAAAAAGAAAACTAGGCAAGCTAATCTGCCCTTAAGAGATCTAATTTGGTAATAAAAACAAATAATAAGTATCCTAAACATCATGTCCTAAATGCATAAATATAAACTCAAATATCATGTGGCCCACATTTCTCAAAAAGAAATTGCAAATATGAAGTTTCCCATTTTTATGAACTTATAAATTTGGATGTTTAATAATGGAGAAGAGATAAATTAAATTCTTTATACTATTAAATTAAATGTGTACATTAATTCAATATTATATAAATGTATTAATTTAGAGATAACTTTTTCCCCAGTCATGAGAATAATTTTATTCAAACTTATATATACTTCTTTGATATCAATGCTATCATTATCGGAGTAAATTTCTATATCATCTAGCAGAGTTTTTCAGAGATTGTCTTTGTTTTTATATATTATTTGAGATGGAGTACACAATGTGTCTATATGCATAGATTTTCTGATAGTAAACAAAAAATTGCCCTAATGGTCAAAATTTATATTTGATTAATTATTACTGGATTTTATTTATTTATTTTTTTAATATTCCCCTTACCTAGGGGTACAAAGTAACTAACTCCCTCATCGCAATGGGACATCACGTTGCAAATTCCAGTAGACAGCTTCTTTCCCAGATGTAATAGGACATGGTATTCTCAGCAGCATAGCATATTGATCTACATGGAGAATTGGCACAAGCGCTGTCTTCCATATTTTTATGGTATTAGGTGTCTTGGCAGCAGTCCCCAGTCTGACATATGAGGGAACAGGCCCTACTTACAGTTGATCATTCAAATGTATTAAAGCCTGAGATAGTATTTTTCCAGTCTACCAAGCCAAAGTGGTTTTACTTGTTAGTTATCTGCTGCTTTAATATTCCATTTGTCCTTTCTATCAACCTATTGCTTGCAGGTTAATGGGGGAGATAGAACCTTTTTCAGTGTCATTCTCTTTTGCCCAGTCTTAGATATCATGACCTTTGAAGTGTGACCCCCAACCACTCTTCATTTGATGAGGGTTTCTGTACAAGGTATTCACCTTCTACATTCCCTCATTGTGGTAACCCAGTTTGTGTGGTGAAATGGGAAAGCGTGGGTGAGGCCACATTCAGTGTCCACACAAACCAAAGCATATTTAGAACCCTCACTTAGAGAGAGTGGGCCAATATAATCAATTTGCCAATTCTTTCTCAGTTGGGGACTCCAGCAGATGATTCCAAACATTTTTGGCAGATGCCTTGGGCATTGTTTAGAATATCAGACATGCTATTACCACATCAATCAAGTCTCTGTAATTCAAAAGACAATCCAGCACACGTCTCAGTATGACATCCCACCTGGGCACTGCGGTGGCCACTCTTTCTCTGCACCCAATTGGCTGAATCTGTTGAAGGATCAGTTGCTAAGGCTTGTACCTATTTTAGGGCATCAGCTTACTGATTGCCAGGGGGTGTCAGTGTATTAGGAGCTGGGATATGGAACACAGAACTGCCTCAAGCCTTTGTAGGTGAACCCAAACGTCTTTCTACATATCCTGACCCCATAATGGCTAATCATGATCATCCAGCCCTCCACTTCCCATTGTCCAATACATAGGGTTAATCCCTTTAGAATAGCCCAACTGTCAATACAAAGGGTTAATGGCCAGGGCTCATGGGTGATCACCAGCCAAACAGCTCTGCATTCAGCCCAGTGACTGCAATGATTCATTCCTGTTTTCATCCAGTGTCAGACTGAATAACGACTGTAGCTCATCTGGATGGACTGCCTCCACTAGACCCATATACATACCCATCTAGGAATTTACCCTACCATCACTCTACAGGCCACTGGAGCCACCACAGGAATAGGGGCAGGGGCATTTGGAGAATCTTCATACACTACTGAGCCTAATAACACCCACAGTTCTAGAGACAGTGGGCTGGTGGACAGGGTGCTCCTCTGTTGCAAATAGGCATGCCATTTAGTCCATGTGGGAGTTTGAGCCATGACAGAGGTAGATTGATGGAACATATCTTCAACCCACTCCTTGATAGGCAGGGATTTTCTTATCATGATATACTGTTCCTTTGTGAGAGGCTGTACTGGGAGGAGTGCTGTAGTACACCGCTAGGAGCTATTATTCTATGGCGGGTATATCATGTTTCAGCCCTTTTCTAGAAATGGGACAAAAATTCCTGGGATGCTCTCTCCTGCTGTCTCTGCTATAAGTGCCCAACCCATACCTTCTGGAGTCACAGATACATTTAACTCAAACAATACTTTGGCTTTGGAAACTCCCAGAGCTTTGATCTGCTTTCACTAGTATTCTGCCTTCTCATAGGAGTCTTGAGCCTCTGATCCCCAGTCCCACATGTACCCTTCTTATACCAGGCCGTATAAAGGGATGAAGGCATTGTGCCAACTAAGCAATAAAAGTCCTCCAAAACCCTAAAATCCTTACAAAAGCTTGCACCTCTTTTACCTTCTCAGGAGTTAGATAGGCTTGCATCTTGTCAATTACCGGTTTGGGGACAATGTGTAAGTTATCTGACCATATGACTCCCCAAAACTTTATGGCAGTTCCTTGGCTTTCAATTTTCTGTGATTTCACTGCTCATTCTTTCTCTCTCATACATGTTCTAGTGAAGTTTTCAGTGTCCTATTGCAGAAACAAGTCTTCATATGATAACACAATTTCAGCAATATAATGGCCCCATTTGACTCAAGTGGCGAAGAAGAACATGGGCAGATCTTGGGCTACTATCCCAGGACATATTGGGGGGCTTGGGAAGCACTTGAAAGATCCACTGTTGCCCTTTCCACATGAAGGGAAATTGACCCTGTGACTCAGTAGGCAGGGATATACTGAAAAAGGTGTTTGCTAAGTCCAGTACCATTTGGTGTACTGCTGGGACCATGGCCAAAGTATCTAAGATGGTGGCAATGTTGGGCAGAGCCACATAAATGAAGAGTACTACCTTGTTCAATTCTTGGTAGTCTTTGGTTATCCACCGTGAATCACGTGGCTTTTTTATTGGCCACACCAGGCCATGGAAAACACTGTAGGTGAGGCATGAAATATCTACTTGGTACAATTTTTGGATAGTTTCTCCTATTTCCTTATGCTCTCCAGTCAATTCATATTGTTTGAAAGTTACCACTCTTCGGGGTGCCTGGATGGCTCGGTCATTAAGCATCTGCCTTAGGCTTAGGTCATGATCCCAAGGTCCTGGGAGAGAGCCCCATGTTGGGCTCCCTGCTCAGCAGGAAGCCTGCTTCTCCCTCTGCCTCTCCCCCTGCTTGTGTTCCCTCTCTCGCTGTGTCTCTCTCTGTCAAATAAATAAATAAAATCTTAAAAAAAAAAAAAAGAAAGAAAGAAAGTTACCACTCTTCAAAGGAGTGGTGGACTTACTGGTTCCCAGTTGGTGTTTCCCCTCAGCACTGGTTTTGATTATTCTAACCCAGAGGCAGAATTCACAGATAAAGTTTTACAGAGTTTGACCTTGTAGGGTATCACCATTCAAAATGTTCTCTGGTGTTAAAAAGAGAAAAACCTCATATACTCATGGAAGAGAACTCCCAATTAGCAAAATGTTATAGCCATTTGCCCTTTGTAACCACTGATGACACTGAGGGGGCCAGGAAACTTCTGAGGTTATCATATATTATGGTACTTTTGGCTCTAGTACCAACCAGAACTGTCATCTTTTGTTTATTTCTGTGGGACCAACAAACAGTGAGGCCTCTGATTGCTTCCAGTGACCCTCACCTGGAGGTAATTTTGGCCTGCATGTTGTCCCCAGGGCATAGGAGGCACCCACCCAGACTGTATCCTGAGGCCTCCGCTTGAGTAGGCAGGGCAGGTTTGAAATGTTCAGGTTTTAAGGCTTTCCACAGGCCAAGCAATGCAATGTTGGTTTGCCCGTCTATCTTTGCAGGTGGGGTCTGGGCAGCAATGAAGTCAAACCACATTTGCTTCCCAGTAACTTTGACCAGACCCTTTATAGCTCTTCTTTTCTCTTACAATTTTGTGATTTTCCTTGAGTTAATAATTATTTCATTTTTTTTTAGTATGCTGAATATCCCATGTACCTATTACTAACTTTTTCAACATTTTTTTTAATCTTCCTTCAGAAATCTCTAATGTCTCATTATAACTTTAAGAAATGTAAAGACAAAGGTAATCTAACAGGTATTTTTTTTTTTTTTCCAATGTTTTTTAGGCCATACTCCCACAGCTGTTATCCTAGGACTGTTTTTACAACTGTTTTATGTCAGACTCTGCTTTCTGGATTCTGTCATTCACCTTTTTTTTTTTGGTTTACTGTTTCATTTTGCTGAAACACAATCTTAAATAGTCACATAAGGCAGTTTTCTAGGACTGAACAGAAACATGTAAAAACTCAACCAAACTATTGATCCGTGAGATGCAAACTGAAGTACCATCATTGCACATCATTTCAAATTGACACAAAGTTAAAAATGACAACACCAAGTGCCAGATGCATATACAACTGATAGGAGTATGAAAAGGTCAATTTACTTTTGAAAGCAATTGGGCATGATGTAGAAAATTTAGAATGTTGTCATTATGATACAAAAGGAGACACATACAAGAAAGCAATGCTCAGCATGTCCGTGGAGAAAGGAATAGGTAAATAACCTGTGGTACATTCTTAGGTTGGAAACTATAAAACAGTTAAAACCAACATGCAAGATTTACATGTATCAATATTGAAAAATCTAAAAATATAAGTTTGATTGAAAAAGCAAGTTGCAGGGGCACCTGGGTGGCTCAGTCAGTTAAGCCTCTGACTCTTGGTTTCGGCTCAGGTCGTGAACTCAGGATCGTGGGTTGGAGCCACATGTTGGGCTCCCTGCTCAGCGGGGAGTCAGCTTGCTCTCTCCCTCTACTCCTCCCCTGCTCCCTCTCTCTCTCTTTCTCTTTTTCGCACTCTCAAATAAACAAATAAAATCTTAAAAAAATAAAAAATAAGTTGCAGAGGATCCATAATGAATATCCTTTATATAACATGTGGAGTAATATCATTTTTGGATATACTTTATATGATGGATTTTATATATAAATACACATTTGGGTGATAAGTTCAGGCTGTTCTTACCTTTGAGGAAAAAGAAGGGATAGGAACTACATTGCGGGGTGTTGTATGGAAGAGTTAAACTAAATGTGTAATTTTATTTAAAAAAGTAAACTCAAATATGGCAAAAGTTTAAGAGATAACAAATCAGTGATATCTGAGTAATGAGTATACAAGATGTTCAGTATATAATTATCCATATTTGCTTCAAAAATATATTAAGAGAGAGATTGTGGGGGAGGCATGCTTTGAATATCTGTCCATTAAAGTATGTCATCACTTTTCCTTTATCCTTGATTGATAACGTATCCCTGTATAAAATTCTCAATAGGAAAACATTTTCCCACAGAACTGTTAAGCATCACTCCACTGTCTTCTAGTATTGATGCTGAGAATTCCTTAATTTCTTATCAAAATTTGCTGCAAATTTATCGGAACCTGGTCTTTTGTGTTGGGGAGGCATAAATGTTTTCATAATTAATTTGTTTTTAAGGATTTTATTTAATTATTTGTCAGAGAGAGAAAGAGAGCACAAGCAGACAGAATGGCTGGCAGAGAGAGAAGCAGGCTTCCTGCTGAGCAAGGACCCTGATGAGGGATTTGATCCCAGGTCCCTGGGATCATGACCTAAGCTGAAGGCAGATGCTTAACCGACTGAGCCACCAAGTCATCCCGGCAATTAATATTTTTTAAAGATTATTTAAGAGAGACAGCATGGGATGGGGGGAGGAAGAGGCAGAGGGAGATGGAAAGGCAGAGAGAAATTTCCAGCAGACTCCCTGCTGAGAGAGGAGCCTGACATGGGGTTTGATCTCAGGACATCATGATCCATGACATCAGCAAATACCAAGAGTTGGATGCTTAACCAACTGAGCTACTCAGGCACCCTTATTTTGGCAAGTAATTTAATGGATATATTTATAATTCCTAATTCTTCATGAATCCATATTGGTAATACAGAATTTTCCAGAAAATTAGCAGAATTTTTTTTAAACATTTAAAAAATTTTATTATAAATTTGTTTGCAGTATTGCCTTGGTTTTTTAATCTCTGTTTTGTTTGAATTTATATATCCCTATTCTATTTTTTTTTTTAAGAGAGAGAGGAAGGCTGAGGGGCAGAGGAAGAGGAAGAGAGAGAATCTTAAGCAGTCTCCAGGCCGTGTGGAGCATGATTCAGGACTTGATCTCACCACCCTAAGATGATGACCTGAGCTGAAATCAAGAGTTGGAGGCCTAACTGACGAAGTCACCCAGGCCCCCCATATACCCCTTTTCATTTTATTTTACTTTTTAAAAAAGATTTATTTATCTATTTTAGAGAGAGTGTATGAATAGGGGGAGGGACAGAGAGAGAGGGAGAGAGAGAATCTCAAGCAGACTTCCTTCTGAGCCCAATGTGGGCCTCAATCCTATAACCCATGAAATCATGACCTGGGCCAAAACCAAGAGTGGAACACTCAACTGACTAAGCCTCCCGGGAACCCCCCGCCACTTTTCATTTTATTATTATTATTATTCTGTATCTTTTAATGTCCTTTTCTTTAATCAGAATCAGCAATCATATTACTTGGTTTCTTTGCTTCTTTTTCCCTGCCTATCACTTTGATCACTTCTTTCTCCATTTTTCTTCCTCTTTTGTTGTCACTTTGCTGATCTGAAGCAGTGGCTTGTATCTCTAGTCATTTTCTCTCTCCCTCTCTTTGTGTGTGTGTGTGTGTATGTAAAATATATATGCATATATATGTATATATGTAAAATATATTGTAAATATGTAAAATATATGTAAAAGTGTGTGTGTATATATATATATTCTACATTTGCTGAAGAATTAGCTTTAATTCTTATATATTTACCACTATATACTCTATGTTATATATATATTTAGCATTCATAATTAACCATATATTTTTATTCCAAAAATCTAAAGTTATTAAGCATTTTTTTCTCCTCCAGATATAATCATGTTTTAAATACAAACTAAACAGCTTTTTATGGTTTTTTGTGTTGTTTAAATTGTAGTTCTAATATTTTCTGGGCACAAAACATTAGTTATTTTTTCAGTCTATTGTTAATTACATTTGTCAAATATTCTGTCCGTTCATGTTCATGATTTCTCTTGGTACCTCTCCTCTTCCCTCCGTGTTCACATTTGCTGAAGAATTAGCTTTAGTAGTTTAGTCTGTAACTTGTGAATTCTCTTAGTCTTTGTTTATCTGAAAATGTCTTTATTTTGCTGTTACTTTTGGATGATAATTTCACTTGGTATCAAATACTAGATTCTAAGAGTTTTTATCAGCATTTTGAAGATATGCTCTAGTAGCTTCTGAAAATATATTGTTGTTTAAAAATTAGGCTAGTTACAGACCAGTAAAAATTTTATTTTAGTCATTGATGTCCTGAAATTTGTCCATGATACATCTGGGTATTAATATTTTTTGTGTTCAGAATTCAGTGTTCACGTTCAATATGAGGATTCATGGATAATTCTTGGGTACTATATCTTTAAGATTCTTTATACAATTTTCTCCATGTGTTGTTTTTTTATCCACACATGAGGAGGCATTGGTCAATCTTTCATTGATGTCTAATCTTTTTCCATATTTTTTCACTATAGTGTATTCTTAGTGAATTGGCACCGCATAAAATTTCACCATTTTTCTCATTAAAAAATGTATCTGTATAGTTTTTATTCTATTTCAATGTTTTATTCTCATGATTGTACATTTTATCTCCAAAATTTCTTTTTTGTCTTGCCTATGTTCTCTTGAAACATTTATGCCTGTTTTAATTTCATAATCACTTACTCTTTCCCCCTCCCCACCTCAATAGTCTATAAGGGTATAACCATGCAGCAACCACAGAGTAACAAAACAAGAGGTTAATCTACTTATTCTTTAATGAGGCGTTGAGTCTTCTGACTGCTTATGGAATAAAAATGAAGACCTTTTGCAGAAACACAAGTGTCATTATAGTTTTTGAGTGTGAGTTGTATATGGGAATAAAATAAAGGCCCATGAAGATTTTCTGACCTTTATCACTAGTGTTTGTCCAGTCAGATTTAGCCTCCTTCTTGATCCTCATCTCTCTGAGGAAAAACGTCCCTTTTCAAGCTGTTGCTGGACCTTCATGATGCTGAAATAGGGGTTTAGAAGAGATACAGTGATAAAACTGGGAACTGGAAAGAGAATGAGAAAAAGACACTAGCAAGGGGAAAAAAAATTATCTAGAGAAGTGTAGATTATGCACATGACCAGAAAAGCTGGGGAAAAGAGAGAGAGAAACCAAAAAATTCCCAGGCTATCCTGTGTGAGGGAATTTTAGGAATTTGGTTTATGGGATGCTCAAAAGAGAATTGGGGACAAAAGGAATGGATATTTAAAAATGTTTTTTGAAGGTTGTAAATCAAATTCTATGTAATCATTTAAAATGCAGATAAATAATGGACTTAGTATTCGCTTATTTTTGGCTGTGAACTAACCTTAAAATGTGCCTTACAGATAGTGGGCCGCTGGAGCCCTGGATATTATTAGGGTTATATTATTAAGCATTCCTTATCACTATGGTAGCTTAGGGTATTATGGTTTAATAATTTATTGCTCAACATTATGCTGGCTCCTGATGATGCAATGGAAACTATGAAATATTAAAACTACTGATTTGATTTTAATTTGAGGTTATCTGAACAGCATCTCTTCCCCCCCATATATGTCTCCTGACTTTTAATTTTAATTTTAATTTACTACAGACTTACAAAATTTTTGAGAATTAAGTGTAAACTGTGGGGAAAAGTTAGCTTTGGCCAACTTCCTTAATTGTTGCAGCATCTGTCTTGATAGTGGATAGATGGACAAGTGGAGATATTCCACTTACCTTATTGGAATGTGTGTTCAAATTGTAATGAAGTTGGTGAAAGAAAGTAAAACAATGCAATAATAGGGGGAAATGCCAGGGAGGAGGGCAGTTGCAAAGATCTACAGAAGTATGGTGGTCTGAGATGGCTTCTCTGAAGAGTTGACATTCAAACTGTCCACAATGATAAAAGGGAGCCAGCACTGAGACCCTATATTCAAAGAAAATGAAGAACTTGTTAGAGTTGAGGAACTAAAGAGAGACTAATGTAGTGGACCGTAGCAGCAACAGGGTAGAGAGGCATGTGATGAATGTGGAGAGAGAAACTACAAGACTGTGCGCTGCCTCCTAGCCTCAGCTTAACAACATTGTAATTATCTTATTTTAAGTGCACCAAAAAGTCATTGGAGGGTTTTACACAGAAACTACTGTGTAAAAAAAAGTTAGTCAATGAAGTCTTTTTAAAAAAATTCCATTAGAGTTAACATACAGTGTTCTATTGGTTTCAGGTATAGAATATGAGTTAGTGCTCATCAAGATAAGTGTACTCTTCGTTTCCATTACCTATTTCACCCATCCCTTCACCTACCTCCCTTCTGGCAACCATCAGCTTATTCTCTGAAGAGTCTGTTTTTTTGGTCTTCTCTCTTTTTTTTATTTGTTCATTTGTTTTGTTTCTTAAATTCTACATATGAGTGAAATCATATGGCATTTATCTTTTTCTGACTGCCTATTTCACTTAGCGTTATACCCTCTAGGTCCATCCATGATAAAGTCTTTTAGTGTGGTAAAAAAAAAAACACCAAATGACCTGGAATTTGAGATTTCTGGAGGTAAATTTTGGCTTTAGTTGAATGATTAAGTCATTCAAATGTGATAATACTCATTCTCTTCATTTTTAAAGGGAAGGATTGGATGCTACTTAATTTTTTGTGACTGGAGAGGTTGTTGAAGTTGGTCAGTAGTTTGCTCATAGGAGGTAATGATCAACTTTTGAAAAAGCAGAGTACTTCATGAAAGAGCCACTTATTCTCTTTTAAGGAGTCATTTCTTCTGGCGGCTCTTTCTTGGGCTGTCACTCCAGACAGTGTTCATTATTTATATTAACTTCTTAACCAACAGCTGCCTAAAGCAACAAACTACTTACACATTTAAGCTCTCTAT
Organism: Leptonychotes weddellii; assembly: GCF_054177405.1. NCBI lineage: Eukaryota > Metazoa > Chordata > Mammalia > Carnivora > Phocidae > Leptonychotes > Leptonychotes weddellii. The sequence goes on from NC_138379.1 coordinate 18,357,080, forward strand.
AAATAGTGAAAACTAAATATTTATTAGTCAAGAGTAAAGGGGACTCAAGTAAATACTACATGGGGTGGGTATATTATTCTTAAGGTTTCTTTGGATTCTGAGTTTATTTGTTGTAAAGCATTTTCTCCCACCGTTATCACTGGTATATCCATTTATGGCATCAACATTTGGATATTGCATCTTGGATTTAGCATCTTAAAAATGCTAATTGAGTTTCTAAATTAACACAGGTGCTGTAGAAAGCAAGTGCCTGGTTATTTTCCAGCCATGCTGGAATCTAATGAAAGCTGTAACCCACACTGAGAAATATGCAAATATATTTTTATAAAGTTTCAGGGATTCATGAACTCTTTGAAATCTTTTCATGGGCCCTCCACATGCAAGCCCTGTGGGGTGAATAAGAACCAAGAATAGGTAGCTTCAAGTATAATCTGTAATTCTCAAGGCTGGCTTCTGCTCTAAATTTAATAGTTCTAATTAAAGTAAAGGTATATTCTGTTAATTTTTCCTTCATACTGTAACTGTAACAATATTAAAAGTGCTGCTCAAAACTAAGTGGGAACATAGAGAATTCAAATACAGGATTTCCTGACAACCAGAAGTGTTAGCATAGCTCATTTTAAACATAGGTTAAATTTTCTCTCCCACCATATTGGCTGAAAGAACTTTGTCTTGTGCCTGGTTAAAATTGATTGAAATATACAGATATAAATCTGGTGGTTGGTTTTTTTTTTTTTTTTTTTTTGGCTTGGCAATAAGTTTCCATGCAGTTCTTTAAAATTGATGTTATCAATATGCAAAATCCCCTTAGGAATGCAGAAATCAAAAAGATAGTCACCATTTTTTCTCCCAAGGTAAATGACTATATTTACAACTGTACTCGTTTTTCATATTTATCACGGCTATCTTTTATGTGCGGGTGAGCCATCACATTTTCAAGTTGATAGCTAAACTTGAAAGATAGAGTGTTGAAGGTATTTAGGTTTGCAGTGAAGTATGGTAAGTTAGCAGTAGACCGCTGGCGTCTTTCTAGTTTCTTCAGAAGAAGGGATTAGTTATACAAAGTACCACAGATACAGTTACACATTTGTTAACATGTTATAATTTTTAGAACAACCCACTGGGTAGTTGTTATTGCCCATTGACCTTGAGCTTGAAATGTAAACTCTCTGAGTTTCAGTATCCTCATCTAAAAAATGAGGGCAATCACACCTCAGTGGGTTGTTCAAAAGATTATCATGAGATCACAGATCTCTTGCTGACCAACAGATGCCTGTGCCCATTACTGCTCCTTACGATCGCCATGCAGCCAGTAGCCATAGAGAAATTCCTACTATTCGACTCAAAGCTAAGTCCTTCTGTGGAGAGCAAGCTGAGATCATTTGAGGGCACATGAGTGATGAGCCACATGTGGGCAGCCAACAAAAGCAGATGATAGTGAAGTCAAAGCAGACTCAGCTTCACCTCCTCTTAAGGATGCCTATCTAATATGTCACCAGGGATTTACAGGCACTCCGAGAGCAGTGCCCCCTGTTGACAGGGCGTGTGTCTTTTTTTTTTTTTTTTTTTAAGATTTTATTTATTTGCGAGAGAGAATGAGAGAGAGAGAACATGAGAGGGAGGAGGGCCAGAGGGAGAAGCAGACTCCGAGCTGAGCAGGGAGCCCGATATGGGACTCGATCCCGGGACTCCAGGATCATGACTTGAGCCGAAGGCAGTCGCTTAACCAACTGAGCCACCCAGGCGCCCCGACAGGGCATGTGTCTTTAGGAAATGGAGGTGGTTTGTAGGCATATATGTAACAGGAGGTCAAGTTAGAGACACAGTTCCAGATAAGTAATCAGTATCCAGGAAAATGCCTGCTAAACCATCTGAAAATGCTTCATTTAGAGCCATGGTTTTGAAATATCTAGACATTGGTTATTTAATAGATCTTATTTGATTCATTGATCTTCTCTTATTTACACGTTAGAATTATGGTATTTAAGATACTTAGCTGTCGAGTAATGTAAGAGCATGTTCTGCAATAAGGTAAGAGTATTTCATTCTGTTCCACAAATTTCAGACCTATTCTTTTATCAGAATCATATTCTTTTTCACTGCATCCTAAATGGTTTCAAAATTTCTTTTCTGTAACTTGTCAGAACTCAAAATTAATGTTGAATGAATAGTGGATATCTTAATTATGAAACGGCATACTTATGCTTTACCATAAAGTAACAAAAGAAACAAATAGTAGTGAAATAGATATTTTTGCCCACATATTAAGTCCAAGTAAAGAGCACATTCATTGTGATGCTTCTGTCTCTCCTTCAGAGCATCTGTTCATGTTCATATAAGATATAGAACAAGAAAAGCTAGTGGCACTTTAGATAAGAAGCTTTGGACTCAGGATTGGATCCAGCTCAGTCCTTTAGCACCTTTGTCTTCAGGCAAATAACTTGAACTCTACAAACCCCAGTTTATTCAATTATAAAAAGGGAGAAAAGGGGCGCCTGGGTGGCTCAGTTGGTTAAGCGACTGCCTTCAGCTCAGGTCATGATCCCAGGGTCCTGGGATCGAGTCCCGCATCGGGCTCCCTGCTCTGCGGGGAGCCTGCTTCTCCCTCTCCCACTCCCCCTGCTTGTGTTCCCTCTCTCGCTGTGTCTCTGTCAAATAAATAAAAAAAAAAAAAGGGGAGAAAAGACCTCCCTCGCAGGGTTTTAATATGGATATGAATTAATGTATGCAAAATGCTTAGCATATAGTAATCATTCAGCAAACAGTAGTTTCTCCTGTTATTGCTATTATTTTTGCCTATTGGTAGTACATAGAAATCCACTGAGATGTCTCTCAACTCTGAAGATGAGAACTTGAAACTATTTTGTAAAGCATATCATCTAAATACTAGTTTATAAATAGAGATGAGGGGATTTTCCAGGTTCTTATTTTTTTTCACAAAAAAAGAATACTCCCCACTTGAAGCTGCAGCAGAAAAAAATGATATAAACATTTAAATGAAGAAAATAATCTGCAGAGAGAGAACAGTGACTTCATATAGAGCAATGACTTTCTCTTGGGGACAACTTCAGTTCCTTGTGATTGTCTATGATGTCTACTTCCCCTAGGTAGTGTTCTTCCTTGCCTCATGAATATTGGGTTTGACCTGTGACTTCCACCCCTGGAAAATAAGTCGACTGCCACAGAAACATTTAGAGTCCTAGTGTATTTCTATTACTGGTCTGCTTCTGCCCTGAGCTATAAGAGTCCCATTGTCCCATTGGGGGTTGTCTCTTCAAGTTTAGTTGGCAACAGGCAAAGACATGTGGAACAAAGCTGCAGTCTACCCACACCGTGGTACAGAGTTAGAATTTATCAGAGTCACAACAGATGAGCAGTCTATATGTAATGCGAATAAGAAATAATCCTTTGTTTTTCGAAATCACTAAGACTTTGGGGTTGTTACTGCAGCAAAGCCGACAAATAGATCTGCAGAGCAATTATGTGTCCTGATCGCATTCGTCACATATTTATATATTAATGTGGTCTCTGCTTCCCTATGAACAACCTTTCAAGGATCTATATCCAGCCAGATACAGGTTTTAAAACATGCATCAGATTGTTTTTCTTCTACGTAAAATTCTTCAGTGGCCTGCCAGTGCACTCAGAATAAAATCATAAGAACAGGTTTTTAAAAACCCTACGCTTAGCCTAGAAGGCAGAGCACACCAGGCACTTTCTCTCTCCACATCCTTTGCATGCCCTCTACCCTGTTGCTGCTATGGTTCAGCTATGTTGGCCGCCTTTTAGTTCCTCAAGTATTATAAGTGCTTCCTTTTCTTTCACTATATGGTCTCCTTTCCCTAGAACATATTTCTTGTTAGTGTCTCAGTGCTGGCTCCCTTTCATCATTATGATCGCAGTTTGTCACTTCTTTGGGGAAGCATAACAGACCGCCATACCTCAATAGAGAATACATTTCCCCTCCGTCCATGCCACCTCCCCCTCTTACTTCATTGTGTTACAATTCATTACAATTTTAATACTATTATCATGTAATAACAGCCAAGAGACATTGAACACTTAGTATGTTCCAAGCACTATTTTAAGCAAATAACAGAATAATCCATGATGTAAGTACTATTTTATTTTATTATCTTTTGTAGGTACTATTTTAAAGAAGGGGAAACTGAGGCATGATAGATACGTATTAGTTTACTTCTCTAGATTATAAGATACATAGAAGTAGGGGTTAGGACAATTTTTTTTTCACTGCTTATACTTGGCATCTATTATAAAGCCTGCTACCAAATAAGAACTCAAAAGTGTTAAAATTCCACAGACATCTCCCCCCTTTTCAAACCAATGTTGCAACTGGACCTGCCCTTGTGCTTCTTTTTATGATTGCAAAATACCCTTTAGCAGCAACCATAAGGAAACTCTGAAAAAAATAAATAAATATTTATTACTTACAAGACCTGGATACAAGGTTTATTACTTACAAAACACAACACACCTTGGGTCACACAGCAAGATCACATGTAATGAGAGAGACCATGTGTGTGCACATGTTAAGGGTTCTGCTTTTATTGGGGTTGAGGGTGGGGGCCTAGGGTTATGTGGGCTCAGTCTTTATTGGTGAATATAAGACATAAGAGCAGGGATTTAAAATATGGGAGAAGAAAAGACAAGTGGCCCAAATGGCCAGTTAGAGAAATCAACCAAGATCACTAAAACAAAGGGGCCTTAGTGAGGGAGAGGTGGCCTGACATTTTATCTAGAGGCTGGCAATGTGTTTCTTTGAGATAGCTATCTTTGAAGTGGATGCCTCTTTGCAGTGGATGTGTTAGCGATCAAAACTTAAGTCAGGCATTATTAAAAACAAAACAAAACAAAAACAAACAGAAAACCTCTCAGGGCTTTACAGAAAGCCATTGTGGAATTTCAAGTGGGGTCTAACACAATCTTATGTTTGTTTTAACTAAATCATCTTTGTTACTATTTGGGGGGAAAAAAGGAAAGGTAGGGTAGAATAATGGTAATGGGAAACCAATTAGAACAGGAAAAATAGGGGCACCTGGTGGCTCCATCATTAAGCGTCTGCCTTTGGCTCAGGTCATGATCCCAGGGTCCTGGGATTGAGCCCCGCAGCAGGCTCACTGCTGGGCGGGGGGCCTGCTTCTCCCTCTCCCACTCCTCCTGCTTGTGTTCCCTCTCTCACTGTGTCTCTCTCTGTCAAAGAAATAAATAAAATCTTAAAAAAAAAAGAATAGGAAAAATGTTGAAATAAAAGATGATGGCAATTTGGATTTATTATTTTTTTAATTTATTCATTTGAGAGAGAGAGAGAACAATCAGGGGAGGGGTAGAGGGAGAAGCAGACTCCCCGCTGAGCAGGGAGCCCAATATGGGGCTCGATCCCAGGACCTGAGATCATGACCTGAGCTGAAGGCATATGCTTAATCATCTGAGCCACCCAGGTGCTCCAGATGGCAATTTGGATTTAAGTGATGGTGTGGAGATAAGACAAAGTGTAAGGAATCAGAATTCACAACTGATACAACTTGTTGGACCAAAGAAGATTCATTTTTAAATTCCCTCTTAGGGATTGTTCATGAAGAAACAAATAAATCATGTAAAAATAAGTAAATGAGTAAGTAAATAAATAAATAAGCCATTTTGTTCTAAGTGGCAGCAGAAATGCCCTTGGACGCATTTGGATGTATTAATATCAGGAAATGGTACTTATTGTACTTAGTATTATTAATCCAAAGAATCCAGTAACTTGAAATTGCATTGAATTTTATAAATCACCCTTGAGACAGAATTTCATGTAAAGGCTACATTTTTCAAGATTGTTTAGTATTGAAATTAATAGAAAATTTCATGTAAAGAGAAAGAACCCTGGGGCGCCTGGGTGGCTCAGTCGGTTAAGCGTCTCTCTGCCTTTGGCTCGGGTCATGATCCTGGGGTCCTGGGATGGAACCCTAGTCTCTCTGCTCACTGGGGAGTCTGCTTCTTCCTCTCCCTCTGTCCCCCTGCCACTTGTGCTCTCTTTCACGTGCTCTCTTTCTGTATCTCAAATAAATAAGTAAAATCTTTTTAAAAAATCCTGAGTTCTTAGGTCCATGTAAATTTTTAGGTTAGTTTTTTTTTTCTTTTCTTTTTTTTCTCAATCCTTTCTTACAGCTTTTGGCATTTTCAAAAACAATCAGCTGTCTTTAAGCATCTGTTTCACCTGAAAAACAAAGGCATGGGGTAAGATGGTCTCTGAAGTCTTTCCTCTGTCACATCTCTGTGAATGCTTTGAATAACACTGTCTTAATCAGAATCCATAAGCTCTGTTTCACTGATCTTCAAGAGAAAGCTATTTGTTTCCCTCTGGTTGTAGGACTTTAAATCTGACTGGAATTGTGGATTAGTGTATAAGGCCAAGTGTATTTGCATGAAACAGCCCAACTCTGACACTAATAGATTAAACATTAAAAAAAAATTCAATATATCATCCTGGGACACCATGCTGCCCTGCTTGCTAATGTAATTTACATAGAGAGCAATAAATAATATCATTGAATCAACACTTTACAATTTTCTACCTCACTCTGACTATCCAGTATATCTTGGCATAATTTTTAAAATTAAGCATATTTCTCATGAACATGCCCAATGTCTTATGAACATGTTCACATAATTCTATCATGTTATTCATTCATACAGAATTTTTTTAAACACTAACCATGTGCCAGGCACTGTTCTAAGGATAAAGAGGCGAGTCATGAAGACTTAGTCTTCACAGAGCTTACATTCTTAAGAAAATAACTTAAATCTAAAATAAATAGTTAAATGTTCTATAAGAAAAGTTAAATGTTCTATAGCCACCACTAATAATTCCAACTGATTTAGGCATTCATTTGTCAGAAGGTCATTTAATCCTCCAGGGAATCAGCATAATAAGTGGAAAGTAAGTGGGACTTAAAGCAAAGAGTAGGATATGATCCCAGAGACTGGTCTCATTTTTATTTACTTAATTATGTCACTATAAAGCATACATATGTCATTTTCCAGTTAAAATTTTCTCCTTTCTTAGTCAATACTGAGTTTGTGTCCTGACAAGACACCAAAAAGAAATTTCAAAACTGTAACACGATGAAAGAGAATAATACAATGCTGATGTGAAAACATTTGCCTAAAATTTCACAACTAGAGTAAGATACTCTGATCTCTTTGTACAGTTCGTAGCTAAATCACTCTATGGCTCACTATCTCTAAATACCATATATTTTATAGAGTAATGAGATATGATTAAATGATTAAATAATATCTAGTTAAATAGCCACTGTACACATTTCAAACCATTGGGTCTAAAATAAGAATTCTTCAGATGGTTTAGCTGGGCTTTGTACTGAATGCTGTTTATTTTATCTGGAGCTATATCTCTAACCTGACCTTCTGTTACATTTATGCCCACAAACAACCTCTATTCCCTAAAGACATGAAAGCTGTCAAAATGGGGATACTGCTCTTGAAGCTCCTATAAATCCCTGGTGACATATTAGAGGTGTATCCTTAAGAGCAGGCGAAGCTGAGTCTGCTTTGACTTTACTATCACCTGCTTTCGTTGGCTGCCCACATATGACTCATCATTCATGTGCTCTGAAATTATCTCAGCTTGCACTTCACGGAAGACTCTAACCTTGAGTCTAATAGTCCAAATTTCTCTACAGAGACTAGATGCATGGTGATCACAAAGAGTAATGGGGATGGGCAACTGTCATTCAGCAAGTGGTTTGAAACTAGCTCTCACTAATAATACCTAATTCAATATTTTAGGCATCATTTGTTAGGTTATTGGTATGCTGTTTGGGTAAAAGAGAAATGATATTTTGGGGCACTGACTCTCAAAAGATGAATGATGTTGCTGACTTCTTTGGCAGGAAATGATTGTATAGCAGGTGACTCACTCAAATATCCTTGTAAACTGATTAATGACAGAACTGCTGGCAAACATACTTAATGGTAGGTACTAGCTGGAGTGTCCTACCCTAGAGGATGCTTTAACAAGATGTACCTGCCCTGTCTGGCTTTGCTTAGGGGTAACAAACATGGAATCTGAATTTATGAGACATAGTTCCTTGGAAAATGTTCCTTAAACAGTGTAACTATCTGAGGATAAAAGAAAAGTTTGATGAAATAAATGGCTCTTGCTATGGCCTGAATGTTGAAATCCTAATGCCCAGTAAGATGGTATAAGTAGGTGGAGACTTTGGGAGGTGATTTGGCCATTGCTTTGGTTAAGACACTAGTTGAGTCAGGAATTTTGAAAACCACTAACTCCTTATTTAATAGTCCTTTCTAGCTAATACATAAAGAAGATGACTCATGGAATCAATAAGGGATGATCAAGGATTACACTAAGTAGTTCTTCCGAATGTTTTAGCTATAAATGATATGGTAAAGAAAGTACAGAGAGTACAACAGACCAAAGAGGACTGGTAGTCTAACTAGCACCTTCTTATCCATTTGAATTTTGGAGTCCAGCCAAGCACAATTTACATTCCTATGGAATAGAACATAGTATATGTCTACCATTTGCCACAGCACTATTTTATTTCTCAAGGAAATTGTCTTATTTAGTGAATTGGGACTTGGACTTGCTACCCATTAAGTGCAAGTTGGTGTTGTCCATTAATGACATCATGGTCATTGCCTCCTCAGAGGGAGTTAAGGACTATAGTTACTAATATGGCTAATGGAGAGTAGTTGATACATCCAACTAAAATTTTAGAGCTAGCCAGTTTATGAAGTTTCTGAGATTTACATGAGCCAGAACAACCAAAAGATTACAAAAGCCAGAACAACCAAAAGATATTCATTTTAAAAAAGTAAGTTAAAGTCTCTCACAGAACCTGCAGATAAGCCAGAAACAGACCTTCAGATTTGTTTTCTCTGAACAAAAGAAATTGAGATCCCCCTGACTTCCAAACTATACATAAAAACTTTATCTGGATTATTTGGAGGAAAAATGTGATTGCTTAACTGGTGCATAGTTGACTTTAGCTGTCATTCAGTTTGCAGTCTGCAGGCTGCAAGTGAAAGAGCTAATCAAATAATGACTTTAATGAAATCTTACACATCAACAACCTGAGGAGGAAGCTTGTAATCTTGTCCAGTCTATTCTCATCACTATGGGATCTGATGTCTGGAGAAATAAGTAGGCTTGTGGAGTGCTGAAGAGCCGGGTTAGGAGATGCATGGAAAGGAGCACAATGTGAATCCTAAGTTATGGCAGGAACATGGGGCAGCTGGCTTTGTCATTGTTCTCTAAGGACCTGGTTCTATAGATCAAAAGGGAAATTGTTTTCCCTGTGGTGCAACTGCTTGGGATTCCACAGGAAAAAAAGAAAAGAAAAGAAATAAATAAAAGAACATCTTATCATTGATATGGGGGATAAAGAGGTGGTGCTACTTAAGATCTGGAAGCTGGTGGCTGGCATCTATAAAACACATATTAACAAATACAGAATTTCATATGCAAAAGGTTCTCCAATCATGACACAGTCACTAGATTTGTGGTACATGGAAAAAGCCTTTCTTGTTGGGAAAAAATAGAGTTTTACTGTCATTTTAGTTGATATGTGGTATAACAAACATTACTTTAATCTCTCTACCAGAATTATGTAGCGAAAGTGGCTTGTACATTTATATCTTCAGATTAGATAGTATTGTGAGAGTCTTATCCTAGATCCACAATTCACATAATAGCTGTGGAAAACAAATGGACAAAGTAGGAAGTGGGTTTGGCCTTAGAACAATTATGCAGAAAAATGTCTCCAGCATCACATATAAAAAGATTTAAGTGTAAAAAGAGTCACACATGAATAATGGAGGGGGAAAAAGAAAACCTGACCTACTGAGACAATTAAAAAAAAAAACAAAACAGTATCATCATACGTGATATATTTTATAAAAAAAGGATCCCTAATCCAAATTGAATGGTTCAAATGTTGGTCATTACTAGGGTGCTACGGGACTTTTGTCTTTTGCATAAAATATTGTTGAAGGATGAAAAGACATCTGACAAATATATGGCAAGTAGAAACTGACTGAAGTCAGAGGGCAGGATAAGAAGGAAATGGCGAAGAAACAGCAATCCACGGGCTTTGTACTCAAGGAAAGACAGAATGTGTCATTAGTACACACACATATGACAGGCCTTTTGATAAACAGAGTATTTGACAGGAGATTCCTTACCTATGGAATTATTTTAATAGCATGCGACTATTCTGTATAGGATCATCCATTGTAAACACACCTGGGATCTATGAATTTATGGGGCATGTCTTGATGCAAAAGTTTGCGTAAGCTGAGTATGTCTAACTATGGCCGATCCATGATCAAACTGGCTCCCTTTAGAGAAAGATATGATCACATATTAACCTGCACCAGAATGTACCTTGATGCTGCTTTAATGGTCTTGGAACTCTGCTGGTTCTGCCTACGCCTCATGATTACTGGTATCCTGGTAATTAGTAATTATTAGTAAAACCTAGGTAAGATCTCTGATTTGTGTGAATCTGATCAGATGACCTGATCCTCCTCTTATTTCATCATGATTGTGTTGCTTTAGCCATTACAGACAACTTGTATCATGACTCCAGTGTAGATCCATATTTGACATACACATGTGAATTTAAAAACTGGCCAGAGCAGGACAATTCAAATACAAAGAAACTATGAAAAGATTATTTGTCATTCGGTCACACATTCACTTTCACACATGTGCACACATGCACACACGCACAGACCTACACACCATGGAATACTGTTTAAATCTTTTTTTTTTTAAAGATTTTATTTATTTCTTTATTTGAGAGAGAGAGAGAGAGAGAGAGAGAGAGAGAGCACATGAGAAGGAGGAAGGTCAGAGGGAGAAGCAGACTCCCTGCCGAGCAGGGAGCCCGATGCGGGACTCGATCCCGGGACTCCAGGATCATGACCTGAGCCGAAGGCAGTCGCTTAACCAACTGAGCCACCCAGGCGCCCCTGTTTAAATCTTTTAAGAAGGTATAGTGAACTTACTCTGTGTCTGTGATAGCCTCTTGTGTCTTTACATTAAATAGAAAATTCTTGAATCTTCTCTAATCTGTTAGTTATATCCTTCCTTTCTTCCCTCCCTCCTTCCTTCCTTCTTTTTATCCTACCTTTTGTCTTTTTTTTTTTTTTTCCTTGCTAGCCATTTTGTTTTCCTTCTTGAGTTCATGTAAGTATGTATGAGCCCCTCCTTTATACCCTTCCTTCTGTCAGGTGCTTGTAAGGGAGTGTTTAACAAGACAAACAAGGCCCCTCTGGTCAGGAAACTTACATTCAGGCAGGAAGTGAAAGTCAATAAACATGTTTACAACTAAGTAAATAAGATGATTTCAAACAGTGATAAGTGTTGTACAGAAAGTAAAACAGGATGAGGTAAATTAGGACTGACTGTAGGGGTGGGAACAGCCCCTTTAGATAGGGATAGAAAATATGTCTTTTTAGAGAAAACATTTGAGCTGATGCTGAATTTCAGTTAAATTGATTCATTCATTTAAAACAGCTGCTCAAGGAAAAAAATTCTGGAGACCATATTAATATATTCTTGCCTTCAACATCTGCATTCATTCCACACCTAAAGAGTGTTATCTCCAAAATATTTGTCAGATCCATTTATCCCTCTTAACTTTACCACTAAGGCTCCCCATTTTCAACCTAAACTTCACCATCATCTTGTCCCCTTCAATTTGTTCTCATGACTACAGAAATAGGAATGGCCTTGGATACATTTAACTATTTAACTTGTTTATTACACAATATTCTATGTGTATAAGTCAATGTATATATTGAACATCTGCTCATCAAACACTTTGCTTAAGAACTAAAATGTCCCTTTACTGTTGAGTTTACCAGTGTACTCTTCCCTTACCTCACCTCTCTGCCTATTCCCAGAGGTAAATACTATTCGCAATTTTTTTAAGATTTTATTTATATACTTGAGAGAGAGTGAGAGAGAGAGAGCATGAGCAGAGGGAGAGGGAGAAGCAGACTCTTCTGCTGAGCAGGGAGCCTGAAGTGGGGTTCCATCCCAGGACCCCAAGATCACAACCCCAAGCCAAAGGCAGACGCTCAACCAACTGAGCCACCCAGGTGCCCCTGCAATTTTATATTTATAATTCCATTGTTTCATCAAGTATGTGTTTGTGTTTATAAGTACACACACATATTCATACAAATATACCTTGTGTAATTTATTTTGTTTGGGCATTATAAAATTAACATCATGTAATCTCTTTTTTTAAATTTTATTTTATTGAAATTCAATTAATTGACATATAGTATATTACTAATTTCAGAGGTAGAGTTCTGTGATTCATCGGTTGTATATAACACTCAGTGCTGATTACATCATGTGCCTTCCTTAATTCCCATCACCCACTTACCTCATCCCCCGCCCCCAACAACCCTCAGTTTGTTTCCTATACTTAAGAATCTCTTATGGTTTGTCTCCCTCTTTGATTTCATCTTATTTTTCCCTCCCTTTCCTTATGATCCTCTGCATTTTTTCTTAAATTCCACATATGAGTGAAATTATGTAATTGTCTTTTTTTGACTTATTTTGCTTAACATAATATTCTCTAGTTTCACCCAAGTGGTTGCAAATGGTTAAGATTTCATTTTGTGATGGCTGAGAATCATATATACGATATATATAATACAATATATTTTTATTATATATGTAAATTATATTTTTGATGGCTGGATTATATATATGATGATGGATTATATATATAATATATAATTGAATATTATATATTATATAGTACATCTGAATACAAACACACACACACACATACACACACACACACACCTACCACGTCTTCTTTATCCATTCATCTGTTGATGGACATCTTGGCTCTTTCCACAGTTTGGCTATTATGGACATTGCTGCTATAAACATTGGGGTGCACATGTCCCTTCAGATCACTACATTTGTATCTTTGGGGTAAATACATAGCAGTGCAATTGCTGGGTTGTAGGGTAGCTCTATTTTTAACTTTCTAAGGAACCTCCATACTGTTTTCCAGAGTGGCTGTACCAGCTTGCATTCCCACCAACAGTGTAGGAGTGTTCCCCTTTCTCTGCATCCTTGCCGACATCTGTTGTTTCCTGACTTGTTAATTTTAGCCATTCTGACTGGTGTGAGGTAGAATCTCATTGAGGTTTTGATTTATATTTCCTTGATGCCGAGGGATGTTGAACATTTTTTTCATGTGTCTGTTGGCCATTTGTATGTCTTCTTTGGAGAAATGTCTATTCATGTCTTCTGCCCATTTCTCAACTGGATTATTTATTTTTTGGATGTTGAGTTTGATAAGTTCTTTATAGATTTTGGATACTAACCCTTTTTTTTTTTAAAGATTTTATTTATTTATTTGAGAGAGAGAATCAGAGAGAGAGAGCATGAGAGGGGGGAGGGTCAGAGAGAGAAGCAGACTCCCTGCCAAGCAGGGAGCCCGATGCGGGACTCGATCCTGGGACTCCAGGATCATGACCTGAGCTGAAGGCAGTCGCTTAACCAACTGAGCCACCCAGGCGCCCCGGATACTAATCCTTTACCAGATATATCATTTGCAAATATCTTCTCCCATTCTGTCGGTTGTCTTTTGGTTTTGTCGGCTGTTTCCTTTGCTGTGCAAAAGCTTTTTATCTTGATGAAATCCCAACAGTTCGTTTTTGCTTTTGTTTCCCTTGCCTTTGGAGACTATCTAGCAAGAAGTGGCTGCAGCCGAGGTTAAAGAGGTTTCTTCCTCTGTTCTCCTCTAGGATTTTGAAGGATTCCTGTCTCACATTTAGATCTTTTATCCATTTTGAGTTTATTTTTGTATATAGTGTAAGAAAATGGTCCAGTTTCATTCTTCTGCATGTGGCTGTCCAATGTTCCCAACACCTTTTGTTGAAAAGACTGTCTTTTTTCCATTGGATATTCTTTCTTGCTTTGTTGAAGATTAGTTGACCATAGAGTTGAATTTTTTTTTCAGTGAAATTATGTTTGTCACATTTATCCATACGGGTGACTGCAACTGTAGTTTAATTGCTGAAAAATATTTTATTCTGTAAATACTGCATATTTAATTTATTTTCCTATACAACGTCTGGGTAATGAGCCAATTTTTTTTTTCTATTACAATCAGTGCTAATACAAATATCCTTTCATATTTCTGTTTGGATACATGTGTAAGACTTTCTTTATTATATATCTTAGAGTAAAATTTCTGGTTGCTCAGCACACATACAATCAACTTGACAAAACACTGCTATTTTTCTTTTTTCAAAGAGATTCTACCAGGTTGCATTTTCACCAGCAGAACGTAAAGTTTTCTAATGCTCCATGTTTTCTTGAATAACTGATATTTTCAGAATTCTTAATTTTTATTTTGAGGAGGTGAAATTTTATAATTTAAATTTGAATGTGCTTAATTACTACTGAAATCTCACATCTTTTCACATTTCTATTGGTGGTTTTGTTTTACGTTTTTCTCTGAAATGCCTGTTCATGTTGTCTGCCCATTTTTTCTGTTGATTCACAGGGATAGTTCTGTTTGTTCTAGATGTTAATTTTTTATCAGTTCTATATGTTGGATGCAAGTATATTTTCCTAACCTGTGGTTTGTCTTCATTATCTTTTACACGCTTTTAAATAAACAACTTCTTAACTTAATATGATTGTATTTAATTTTCTTTCATATTGCACGTATTACTCATTGTGTCTTAAAAAAAAAACAAAACTTCCCTCTCCTGGGTCTACAAGAGAATCTTTATACCATCTGAAATTAATGTTTTTGTATGACATGAGATAGGGGCTAATTATATATTTTGTCCAGCACCATTTCTTGAATAATTTATCCTTTCTCATTTTGCAACATCAGCTATGCCATATTTCAAGTCATATATTGGCCAGGACTATTGCAGGCTTTAATCCATTGAAAGACAATAAGGATTTTATTTTATTTTTTAAATCTGACTGAGATAGAGACATATCATAAACAGAATAGTGGCCCCCAATGTTATCCACAGCCTAATCCCTGGAGCCTATGAATATGTTACCCTATATGACAAAAGGAAATTTGCAGATGTGATTACAGATCTTGAAATGGGAAGATTATCCTAGATTATTTGGGTGGGCCTAATATAATCACAAGGGTTATTACAAGGGGTGAGAGTGTCAAAGTCAGTAAAAGGATGTTTGACTAAGGAAGCACGTGTTAGAGTATGTGTTTTGAAGATGGTAGAAGGGAACATAAGCCAAGGAATGTAGGGGGCCTTTATAAACTGAAAAAGGCAAGGAAGATATTCTTCTGTGGAGCTGACACTTTAAGTTTAGCCCCAGTAGGCCTCATTTCAGACATCCAGAATTGTAAGATGATAAATTTGTGTTGTTTTGATCCATTACAATTGTGGTGATTTGTTACATTAACAGTAGGAGACTAATACAGGGGGTCATGGAGAGTTTGCACAGAGAAATTGCCTGATTTAACTTACATTTTAACAAGAGCACTCTGGATGCTATGTTGAAATAGAGTATAGGGGTCCAGGGTAGAAGCAGAAAGCAAGTTAGGGACTGTGGTGATAATAGAGGAGAACTAGAATGGTGGCTTGGACTAAGGCAAAACTGGGAAAGGTGGTAAGTAACTGTATTTTAAAAAATATTCTAAAGGTAGGGCTCTCAGGATTATGAATAGATTAGAACTGTTCTGTGATAAAGCAAGGTCAAAGTCAATTCTAAGAGCTTACAGTAAGCAACTTTTAATTGTCTAACTCAATGTATTTCATTTAAACACAGAGATTCTTCTCCCCCATCCTTACCTAATATCTATCTAATCTCTATCTCTCTGATCTATATCTAATCTCCATCTATCTATCTGAATACTTTTGCTGTTTCCTTTGGCATCTGGTTCTGCTTTTAGCAATCTGGACTTTTAAGACTGATTTTACTGCATACTTTGTGTACATACTGCTTTCTCCAAGTAACTTCTTAAAATCTATGTCTAAAAGAGCTGGTATTCTATTCTGAAATAGGGCAATGCTAAGTGTAGGTTGAGCAAGTCAAGCCTCATGATGGCATTTGTAGGACCCTGGGATGATGGGGTGACCCACAGAAATCCCTTCCCACTCATGTATGATGTTGGGCTGTTACTGGCTGATACAGTAATTCTTAGTGTTTATTACTGTTATGCTGTTTGACTCAGCAATAAAATCCTTATAGTAGCATCTCTCCAAGTGATTCCCAGATGAGTGGGTGAGGGACTGGAGGGAAGAGTTCCCCCTAGAGAGGGGTGTGTCCTATACTTCCAGAATGAGGATGGGAACCACAAAGTGGGTGTTAAGATATTAACAATTGACCAGGTGCTTTTGTAAGTGAAGGAACTAAACTCAGATTTTAAAAACAAACACACAAAAACATGAGTGTCTTTAAGAAAGAAAAAAAAGAGGCATGTGCAAGGAACTAACACAATTAGTTTGCTGAGAGTTTAGAAAGCAAATTCGTCTATAGCCCTGATCTCTGCACCCAAGAAGAAAGCCCCATAAACAACATGTAAACAGAAAACTAGGGGAATAGTAACTTACTGAAAAAACAATGGGATTCTTGTGCAGTACTGTAAGTGGATATTTTATAGCTATGAAGCAAGAATATTATATTTGGTCTTCTTCCTTTGATCTAATGAGTCCTCTACCTCAGGGTGGAAAAAATCTGACACTGTCATTAAAAACTGATCTACAAGCCACCTTTCTGTCTCCCTGGCCCACTTGAAAGTACATGTTAGGTCAAAGACTATTAGAATAGAATATTGGATCTATGCTGCTGAACAGTTTTCCTGATTCCATTCAATATGCCAAATCCTTCACATGCAGGTCACTGATAAAATAAATGAGACTGAGATGAAAAATTTAGAGCAAGAATAAATGATCAAGAAAAGTAATGTAGATAAATTTGTAGTGCAAGGGATTTTATTTTCCCTAATATAAAATTCACTTGCCTATCTTGTTGCAGTGTTCCAAAAGTCCTTTAATTAATTATGTTAGTCTAATTTCTGAAACAGCCCTCAAGTTTCAATACCTTCACACAATGGGCATTTATTTTTTTCACATCATGTCCCAAATCAATCAGCATGGGGCTCTATTACACTGACTCAAGGAGGAAGCCAGGTTCCT
>NC_138379.1:18374799-18439548 GCF_054177405.1 Leptonychotes weddellii
ATGATGTGAGTATTGAGAGAAAAAGGAATTAGGGCAAAATATTGATAATTGGTGTATTTGAATAAAGAACACATGCGTATTCTTTTTACACTTCTGGCCACTTTTTTGTATTTTGGAAACTTTCTAGCTTTTGCCTTTTTTAGAAAGAAATGAGTTTCTTCTAAGAAAGGCACTGTGACTTAATACCTGAAGTAGAATAATTATAGTAATAGAATTTTTAAGCTGGAAGGAGCTTCCTAAGATGTTGACCTTAGGGAACACATTTTTCATGTTTGTATTGCCAGAGCTTTAAATAAGGTGCTTGGTAAATAAAAGATGTTCAAAGATGCTGAAAGAATTAAGGAGTGGATGACAGCTCTTAAGGACAGTACCTAGAACCGTCAATATCAGCTGCTGATAGATGGCAGAATTGTTTTTCCTTTCCCTGAATAAGTAGTTCCTATAGATACAATTTTATAATACTGTATCTAAATCTACAGAATAAACCATAAAGACAACATTAGAACAGCAGGTGAATAACAGGCTCAAACTTTCCCATCCCTGGTAACTGCTAAAGGATCACTGGTGTCCATGACTGATTTAGACACTTAGAAAAGAGAAAAATGGCATTCAGGTCTAAGTAAAATTGAAGGGATAGGGATTTCAGGCTGTATATCCTAACCCAGGTTCTTCTGCCACAGTGCTATAGGAATTTGGATAAAACATGTAAGCTTTCTCTTGGTTTCCCCATCAATGGGCCAACCAGGCCTATCTGCTCATAGGTCATACAAGGGGGAAGAGAGTGGAGATTCTTTTATTTCAAGTTGGTAAACATAGTGGAGTGACTGAAAAACTGGGAAAACAAACAAACAAACATTAGATTGAGATAATTTGAAACAATGTGGGTTTAAATAGAAAAACTAGCCACATCTCTTTGGTGACCCCTTAAAATTTGTCAGCACATGACCTTCTGTTGTGAATATACAGAAAATGTACATTTCTTGTCTATTATAGATAGCTTCCAGAGATGTCCTTATTTCAATTTAATGTCTTAAAATCTACTTAAACACCAAATAAATGGGTTTCGCATTTGCATAATCTCTTACTAAGATTTACAATGGGCACTCAATAAGGATTAAGAAGCAATGAATCCTCACATAACTACAATACTGCTTTTCTCCCTGCCTTTCTTAGAAGAGGAACACATAAACATTTATTTCTCTGAGCAAATGAAAAATACAATTTGATTCTATTTCCTTAAGAAAATTCTTCTATAAGCAATTGGCATGTTTTCCATTTCAGTAACTGCTCTGTAATGGAATTTTAAAAAGCTTAAACAGGAATTTAGGCCTTTTTTATAGCTCCCTGTGTTCAAGGTTATCTGCTTATCAAAACGGTTTTCAAAGTGATGAGTTAAATACTAGTGAGGAAGTGACTGGTGGAAACAAAGGTTTTAGTGTTGAGACAGAATGTGGAATTATGAACGTTGCTGTTGCCTGTGTATGAGCATGGCCCTGGGGGGAGGGGGGATATATATATATATTTTTTTTTTTTCTCTTTTTTTAGAGAGAGAGAATGAGCGGGAGGGGCAGAGAGAGAAAGAGAGAGAGAATCTCAAGCAGACTCTGCACCAAGAGTGGAGCCTGTCTCAGGGCTTATCTCCTGACCCTGAGATCATGACTTGAGCCAAAATAAGAGTATCAAGAATGGGTTGCTTAACTGACTGAGCCACCCAGATGCCCTGAGGCTATATCCTATATTTTAAAACCCTGGGCAAAACCTTTCATTATTTGATGCATTGATGAATGGATTGGTTAGTTGAGGTTTCTAGGGTGGTCCGCTAATATTTGTACTACATTCTGGAACCTTGGCAGAAATATCTCTCCAGGAATAAAAAGTCTGTTTTATGTGGAAAGAAAAGAGAAAGTTAGGGAAATGATTCTTTTTCTCTAACACAGATTATATTTCACTGATAGACAAAATTTAAGTGAATGGCACTTGGAAATAAGCACACTAATTTACTATCATATTACCATTAAAATTACAATTGCATTGGAGGAGTTTGCAAAACTCAGAGATGATTTAAAAATAATCACGAAGTTGGGTAATGGTAGGAAAAAAAATCAAATAAATGAAGTATAAGAATAAAAGGAGAAAAATAGAGGAAATGTTTAATAGAATTCAAATATATATTGGCTATAAAATCCAGATGACGAGGACTGGTTACATTCAGCTTCCAATAAACATAGAGACAAACTGAAACTGTCAGTTCAGATCTGTGTTTGACTACAACTGGGACTACAATATGAAAGAAAGCAAAACAACAATAAAAAGTGGGTGTAAACGAATTGTAGGTTTTATTGTTTGTTAGTTTTCAGTTACTCCTAGATAAGTCAGCACTTCTGTGATGGCTCAGCAGGGACAGAACTTCTCTTTCTGTTCTACAATCCTTTGTGTGTACTTTTCATATTGAAGGTCATCTTATAGTGTAAAATAACTGCTGGACTCTAGCTATCTAGACTATATTTGAAGTCAAAAATAAGAATAGAAGAGGAGAAAGGCAAAAAAAAAAGTGTATTTCTAGAAGTTCCAGTCAATTGTTTTTGTTTATACTCACCAGACTCCCCTTTTTACAAGAGAAATATACATAAACATACATATACACATATGTATGTATATACATATGTATGTATATGCATGAATATGTATATATATATGTCTTTCTTAGAAATATTGACCTTATATTGATTAAAAAGAAAGAAAAATAGATATTGGATAGGAAGCCATGGCATCGACACACTAAAACCTAAATAGGGTGAGTTAAAGTCCTTGAAAAAACTCTCAGATGACTTGAGATAATATGAAAGAATATAATAACCAAGGTGTAAGGAATGAGAAAAATGGAAGAGAGGAAAAATTGGAGCTCCCTCAATTTTACCTACTTCTGGACATCCTCTAACTTTTCATTATTCTCTGATGGTTTGTGTGATCTTCCTGAAGGATATACAAATGACATTCATTAAAAGATACCATTTAGCTCTAAGCAAAGCCACTAGTCTTTTACCCATTTTTACATAGTAATGTGATTCAAGAGGTATAAGAAGGCTGTGATCCAAAGAAACTCTGTACTGACCACCATTTCTTTTAACATTTCACCGTTAGTTACCATCCGAACCCAGCTGATGCTCCTTATTAGATATGCATTCTTTTGAGTTTAAATAATCTTTTAAAATACAGATGCAGCTTCAGGAACTGTTGGCCAGACCCTCAGTGAAAAAGTGAGGACTATAAAGATTCATAAAAAGGTGTTCCTTGAACTCAAGAAATCTATAGGCCAGTGGTGGATATGAATAAATTTACAGAAAAATAAAATACAAGGTTATAAGTGTGATGCTTTTAAAAGCTTCAAGTGCTGGGGCGCCTGGGTGGCTCAGTCGTTAAGCGTCTGCCTTCGGCTCAGGTCATGATCCCAGGATCCTGGGATCGAGCCCCGCATCGGGCTCCCTGCTCCATGGGAAGCCTGCTTCTCCCTTTCCCACTCTCCTGCTTGTGTTCCCTCTTTCGCTGTGTCTCTCTCTGTCAAATAAATAAATAAAATTAAAAAAAAATAAAAATAAAATAAAAGCTTCAAGTGCTTAGAGGAAGAGCATCTGAGATACAGTTAGTAGTTCAAAACCTGAGAAAAATTTCTCTAGGAGAAGTACCTTAAGCAGTCATAAACATTTATGATCATGTCGTGGAGCAGATTTTTTGCTTTTGTAGCTGACTGAAAACATTAACTTGGAAATTTTTTTTTTTTTTTAAAGATTTTTTATTTATTTGACAGAGAGAGACACAGTGAGAGCAGGATCACAAGCAGGGGGAGAGGGAGAGGGAGAAACAGGCTTCCCGCGGAGCTGGGAGCCCGATGCGGGGCTCGATCCCAGGACCCTGGGATCATGACCTGAGCCGAAGGCAGACGCTTAACGACTGAGCCACCCAGGCGCCCCAAACTTGGAAATTTTACGATAGTGAAAAGGTAGGGAAGGGCTTGGGTGTAATGAATACAATCTAGGAAGACCAGATGAGATAAAAAATTGGAGGAGTGGTAGGACATGGGCAAAGGTTATCTTTACTTTTTTTGTTTGTTTGTTTCTGAAATACCCATAGACAGTATAAAGTGTGTGTGTATATACAAATATATATGTAAATGTAAATATGTATATGTGTGTGTACCTATATATATGTGCATATGTATGTATACGTGTGTGTGTGTGTGTGTGTGTATATATATATATATATATATATGAAGCTAAATTTGAGTCTATAGTTCCCCATTGATTCTTACCACTAGTCTATGCAAGAACATCCAGATTTGAGGGTCTTGGCAGTACACACGGAATGGGGATTTTTGTAAAAGGTGAGCACCATCATCTTTTTATACTCTTAGCAACTGTAGTCCAGAAACAGCATATACCTCTGTTCAAAGCACTTGCATTCAGCAAGGCACATAACCCAAACCCTGAAATGTTCAAGTGTCAGGACACAGACAACCTCCCCTTTTCTCTGCCCATACAGCAGGTCTTAGGTCTTTAACATTTATTTTACACAGCTTGCCACATAGGTAAAAGGAGGAGGGGGAAAAAAAAAAAACCATGATTAGAGAATTGAAGGAGTGGGTTTTGAAAGGTCATAAACTTCTAACTCTGAATCTGATACCAAGAACATATGATCGTGCAATTAAGTCAGAAGGCATTCTATAGTCAATGTATTTGGAATAACTTGGCAAGATCGCCATGTGGAGTGAATATATAGAGAGAAGTAGAAACCACATATTAAGAGGTAGTTTTTAAAATAAGTATATAGGGACGCCTGGGTGGCTCAGTCGGTTAAGCGTCTGCCTTCGGCTCAGGTCATGATCCCAGGGTCCTGGGATCGAGTCCCGCATCGGGCTCCCTGCTCCGCGGGGAGCCTGCTTCTCCCTCTGCCTCTGTCTCTCTCTCTGTCTCTCATGAATAAATAAATAAAATCTTTAAAAAAAAAATAAAATAAGTATATAATGAGTATTCATTTTTAATCCTAGCTTTTAAAACTTATATTCTTTCAAAAGAATTGAATGTGGCTTGTGCAATTAAACTAACATAAAATTATATATAAAAAAGAGTAGACATAATCAACGTAATGAGAATATGCTATTCCTTATACTCAAGTTAAGATAATGACATTGTCTTTTTCCTTTTCTTGCCCAAAATGAAAATAACTTTTATTTTTGTTATAGTTATTAAAGAAATGGTACTCATTAAAATTTCACACAATATAAAAAAGCTCTAAAGAAGAAAGTGAGATTTGCCAAAAGTAATAATACTAATGCTTACTTATATTTTACTACGTAACCTGCTTTTTCTAAACAAACACACACACATCTTATTTTATAGCCTGCTTTTTCACTCAATGCTATGTTGTAATTATGTTTTCATGTCAATAAATGTAAATGTGTATTTTAGTTTTAATAACTGGATTCTACATTATCATATAGATGTTTCATATACTTATATTATCCACTTCCCCATCAGATTAATTTAAATTGTTTTCAATTATTAAATATTATAATCAAACTCAGAACATTTCCTAGGATAGCCATATAGTCAAGTGTTTAATTGCAGAAATGAGAAAGCTCTGAGCTTTTATCAAAATCATTAGGATGGCTGGGGTGCCTGGGTGGCTCAGTCAGTTAAGTGTCCAACTCTTGGTTTAGGCTCAGGTTATGATCCCAGGGTCCTGGGATCCAGCCCCACGTAGGGCTCTGCACAGAGCACAGAGTTTGCTTGAGAGTCTCTCCCTCTTCCTCTCCATCTGCCCCTCTCCTGATCATGTGCTCTCCCTCTCTGAAATGAAATAAATAAAATCTTCAAAATCATTAGCATGGCTGGAAGAGTGAGTTCTAGACTGGGCTTAAAGGAATAATTTCCAAAATGATACCATGAAACAGGGCCACCAAGAGAATGACTGTCTTTCCCATAATCTGGAAGGCGGGACATCAGGAAGCAGTCCTTTGAATTCATGGAACCTTTGATTTATAATCCAAATGTCATGAAACTCCTGACCCAAGGAAAAGAACACTCAAGTTCGCATCTCCAGAATCAAGAAGGTCCTGCTGCCATCTTACCTGTTGGTCCCAGGAAAATACTCCTGAGCTGTGATTCAAGTATCAGGATGCTCAGGCACAGAGTATATGGACCCAGAGTTTTGCCACACTTTTAAGCTTTTCACTGGCAGAGTGAATGTCTTAGGACTCGACTCTCATGAAATTAGTGATTGGTCCCCGGGCTGCTGCCACAAAAAAACAGTTCTCTCACACTGTCAGCAGAAAGTGGAAGGAACTGTTACGTGGCCCCCACATGCATCCTGTCTTCCAAATCCCATGGGATTGTGCCTGCATAAATGGCCCTGACATATCAGGAACCCTGGCTTCAAGTGAGTCTATGTGACAAGTGTTTAAGCTTTCCTCATTGCACTGTAAAGGAAGGTCTAGAAAAGGGTGGAATGGAGGCTGAGTGTCAGTCTCTTGTAGTCACTAAAATTCCCTGGATAAAAAGACCTGCTCAGGAGATAGGCAGCCTGATTTCAATGTCAAACTATTGTGACATGGATCAAGTTATTTAATTTCTGTCATCCTGAGATTCCTCAGTTGTAAAACTGGGATAATAATAGATAAAAATCATTTGTGGTGTTTTATGATGATTAAACTAGATAACACATATGATGAAATGAAAAAAAAATGTCTGCCATTATTACAATTTTACGGACATCTTTCACAAGCTTGTTTGGTTATTTCTTTAGGATAAATTTCTCTAAGTGGAATTTACGACGAATGGACACACACATTTATGTGTTACAGTAGGATGTCAAATGTAAACAATGGCCAGATTTACACCCCTGCCCCAAATTGTGAGGGTAACTATTT
Source organism: Leptonychotes weddellii (assembly GCF_054177405.1). Taxonomy (NCBI): domain Eukaryota; kingdom Metazoa; phylum Chordata; class Mammalia; order Carnivora; family Phocidae; genus Leptonychotes; species Leptonychotes weddellii. Next base: position 18,381,722 of record NC_138379.1, read on the forward strand.
CTCAACAACATCTCCTAGACAGGTTATCATGTTTTTGTTTAAATTTGCAATATTTAATTAACGTGGGTAATCAAATTTTAGTCAATAAAGTGACTGGTTCATTTCTCTCTGCTAGAAATTGTTTATTCCTTTTGCTAATTTTCTATTGAGCTGTTTATATTACTTATTTATATAATAAATTTCTTGTTGATATATAAGTGCTCATTATAATGCAAGTATTTTAATATTTTGTCACACATGTTACAAATATTTTTTCCCCAGCTTTATTGATGTATAATTGGCAAATATGTGCATTCAAAGTGTACAACGTGATGATTTGATATATATAAACATTGTCAAATAATTATAACAATCAAGTTAATACATTTATCACCTCACATAGTCACCTTTTGTATGTGTGTGTGTGGTGAGAATGCTTAAGATCTATTCTGTTAGCAAATTTCAAGTATACAATACAGTTATTAACTGTAGTCACTGTTCTCTATAGTAGTAGGATTACTGTATCATATGCTATTTCTATTTTTAACTTTTTGAGGAAACTTCATTCTGTTTTCCATAGTGACTGCACCACCACCAATCCTATCACCAATGTACAAGGTTTCTCTTTTCTTTACACACTTGTCAATACTTATCATTTCTTTTTATAAATAGCCATTCTAACAGGGTGCGAGGTGATAGGTCATTGTGCTTTCAATTTCCATTTCCCAGATAATTAGTAATGTCAAACACCTTTTCATATAACTTGGCTATCTGTATATTTAATCAAAAATCATATAAATGTCTTATTGTACTAATATAATACATTGTGAAATATATTCCAAAATGGAAAATAAAACATTTGAAGTCAACCATGTAATTCATAGGTGTAAATAATATTCCTAATTTTTCCCCTCAAATCATGATAGATCCTGAACACCCCCAGAAGTTGTTCTGTTCTACTGAAGATGGCTGCTCTAGACGTCTTTTCTTTTCCCTGTAACATGGCCTTAGAGAAAGAAACAGAAGAAATTAAGCAAACTTTTATTTTTCTTTCCCTCAAATTATAAGAGTTTAGGTTTATAAAACTTGGCAACAGCCATGTGTCCAATATCTTCGTCGAACGAGTAAAGAAAGGGGCTACTTCTGATAAAAAGATGGTACCTGCCCATGCACAAAATAGATTGCCCAAATGATCCATGCTATTGCAGAAGAAATGCTAAGACAGGTTGAGCACATTTGTCATACAGTTTTGAAGCTCAGAATCATCAGTGGGATGATGCTAATTTTGAGTCTTCTTGGTCATAACACCACTGTATTATACTCAGAATTATTTAATTTTTAGGGTTGGTGAAACTCAGTGCTTTGAGTTGCTACACTGATGGATATCACAATTAGCACTGAAAGAAAAATCATAATCAGTGATCCATTCTGCCAAAAAGGTATCTTCCAGGGACTTTTAAAATTTTGTGTTTTTAGCTTTATTCATTGTAACACCTCATTTTTGAGACCACCCCTATATTTAAGTTTCCAAAACTTAAATAACTGGGGACTTTGAAAATGGACATAAATACATGAAATCTTCACATATTCTATCTGTATAATCTAAATTCTCATCATAATTTTGATTTAAAAAAATTTTTTACTGTAAACATCGAATTCATTTGTTTTTTTATTTTTTTGTTTGCTTTTTGTTTTGTTTCTGTTTTTACTTACATTACAGTTAGTTTAACATACAGTGTAATATGAGTTTCAGATGTACAATATATTGATTCAACAATTCCATGCAGCACCCAGTACTCATCACAACAGGTGATGAGTACTTAATCCCCACACTTGTTTCATCTGCTGCACCCCTCCCCCGGCAACCATCAGTTTGTTATCAAGTTCATTTTTAAGTAACATTCTAAAAATTCCTGAACTACAATCAAGTATAGTTTATTTAATGACAAAAAAGCCTTATTGGATATTTGATGCAGGAGAGACCAGAACAATGTGTCTTTTGCCGCTTCAATTCTTTTTTCATAACTTTAATACTAGTTCTTTTTCTCTAGTGATTTCTTCCAGATTCCCTTCTTTCTCACTTTTATTATTTTTCCTTTCTTTTCCTAATTGATATTTAAATACATACTTTGGTATTTGGACAGAAGAGGGTTTAGGGATGGTGATAAAATTAAAATTAAAAAAAGCTAATGTGTCAAAAGGTCATAGAGAACATTTAGCCAACTATATATGTAACCATATATATGTAACTATATATAACTATATATATATAAAACTATATAACTATATATATAACTATGTAACTATATATGTGTGTGTATATATATGTATATATTATATATATATACATATATATATAACTATATAACTATGTATATAGTAGAGGAAATTGAGAAAGGGAAATGAGACAAGTATAAAGCCATATATACTTTAGAATAATCTGTCATACTATATTAACTATTTATCTATATCTTATATATTATATAGTTGTATTTTATATTTTTAGGGCTTAGTCTTATGGTACCAAAACTGCTTTTATTCAAAACACTCATGAGAGGCATTAAATTTGTTAAAACTGTCTTATTTGACTTTGCTGAATTTTTTACCTAATTACCAAAATATTGAATTTAAAGCATTTGAAAATTCACAGCTCTTTCACATAATATTATTTACTTCTGATGATAAAAGTGGTTAGTTAGATAATATTGTCCCTATTTTAGAGAAAATGTGAAATGTGGAAAGCAAAGTCCAGGGCTGAGGTCCAGACTAAACCCTGAAGGTGAGACCACCTCTGCTCAGACGGGAAAGTCCATTCTTTCCTACCCTGTCCCATTTTGTCTAGAACATTAACCTACACTAGAAATCTTTTCTCTCTTAGGTTTTGCTGCCTACTAAAAAAGACTTTCTTTTTTACTTTGTGTTTTACTTCTTGTCTATCTCAAGTTTGAGCATTTGAGGTGCTAATTTATCAGCTAATAAAAAGGCAGTAATTGTAATTCTTAATTGAATGAAGGGTAAATCTCCTTTTTTAGCTTTTCCACAGCTAAAGCCTCAGCTGTGAATTATAGTAAAATTGCTATGCCACTTGTTTCCAGAGACTGTCACATAGGAATCAACTTTATCACCTTACCACTAGGGAGGTAGAAGAGTGTGTCATTGGTGAACTAAGTGCTTAGGTTGTGGACTGCCATTGGTTTTAAGATGAAAAATCTCATTTTTCTCTTCCATCCACGTGTTAGAAGGGAAATAGATGTCAAGGCTAGTCGTTAAATCATGCTGAGCATTACTAATTTAGTAAGGCTGTTATTTGCTGCACACTAAGACAGGTAACTAGGAGCACTTCCATGAGTAATTTTGAAAAGTGACAACTCACCAGATAATCATCACCAGTGTATCTTTGGTCTCTGAAAATGTCAAAGAATCCCCTCGAAATGCTCAATGTTACCCACTTCCATAGGCTGAGGACATGGCTTAATTATCTATGACTTAAAATTATACCATGCTCAATCAAATTGAACACTTGATACCTGTTCTGGAATCCAAGCTGCTCAGTATTTCTGGTGATTGCTAGACCTTAAAAACACTAGACTATACCTGAGCTTTAAATGTGTAAGCCTGTTTTGCCTTTCCAACAAGCTTACTACATACGCCACCTATGCCTTATGATTTTCCGCCCTTAAAAACCTAAGTCAATAAATCAAGGCTAGAGTCTGGAGAGTGTCCTAAAGATTTTCTGTGATTATTTCTAACTGCTTTGTAGATTCCTTCACCACTATTCCTAAGTATTCTCTGAGATTTCAACCCCTGGTCCCCTTTCCCTTTGTTTCCTTTTAGAAAACGCAAACTTCTTGAGATCTTCAAGACTCTTCACAAAGACTCTTCACAAAACTGTGACTGCTCCTTCTCCACCCTGACACCATGGCCTTCCCTTCCTGGCTTTTGGCCAATGCTTACTTTAAGTTTGCAAAGCAGTGACATTTTTCCTAGAGTTACCATGATTCATTGTGGTTTATTGTGTTTCCATTCCTCTTTCCCCTAGAATGTTAGGTCCCTGTGGTTTGGAGATTCCTTAATAATATTTGTTCCTAGTGTCTACTGCAGTGTCAAAATACAGTCAATATTCAATTAATGTTGACTTGAAGTAACAGCAGAAGCATTTCACCTTGCCATTTAAGAAGGATTATTCCTTTATATGATTTCAATCATTTAAAATTTATTTGGACTTTTTTTATGGCCTAACTTATAGTCTATCCTGTAGAATGTTCTGTGTACTTTGAGAAATATGTGTATTTTGCTGTTGTTGTGTGGAATATTCTATAGATGTATGTTAGGACTAATTTGTTTGTAATGTTGATCAGATATTCTGTTTCCTTGGTGATCTTCTGTCTAGTTGTTCCAACTTTTATTGAAAATGAGGTATTGAAGATCAAAGGTTACTGTAGAATTATCTATTTCTCCAATCAGTTCTGTTAGTTTTTGCTTCATGTGTTATGTCCTTTAATACAATGGAATGAAAGTAGAAATCCATAATAGAAAAGATTATGAAATACACAATTATATGAAAATGAAAAACACATTCTTAAATAATACATGCCTCAGAAAAAATCACAAAGGACATTAGCAAATAATGTGAGAAGAATTAAAACAGAAACACAGCACACCAAAACTTATGGAATGTGGCAAGAGTAGATCAGAGAGAAATGTGTTTTTTAAAATTCCATTATTGATTTGTGAATGTCTCTGACATGAAAAAGTGTGTGTGTGTGTGTGCGTGTGTGTGTGTGTGTGTGTGTGTATGTGGTGTAAAATCAAATGACATAATAGTATGTACAGGAAGATTCTGTTGTATTTTTTAAGTTATTGTCATGAAATGTATATCTTAGAGGGGGAGACTAGGGAAGCAAAATAAACAAGAAAATAATGAAAAATGCATTTTTTTTGTATTTTAAGATAAGAAATCAAGATTTAGAGACTTTAAGTGAATAGCCCAAGTTCACGTATCTAGGAAGTAGTTTGCTTTGAATCCATGTGGTCAGCATCTTTCCTAGAAAAGACAGGCAGGGTAAGGGTACAGCAGAGATCAAAGGAGTGGGGAATTAGTGGCAGTTTTTCTAGGACTCAAAAGATTTTAGAATGAATGTGTGGGGAAAATCTGTTCTTCAGGCAAAGTTAATCTTAGAAGATAATCTATTTCAAGTTATGGCATTTTTGCCATTTTGCAGTGGTATTTTTGTAGAACATAAAAATGTCTATTTCAGTGCCATGTGAGCATAACTTTATATAGAATGTGCAAGTATGGGATGAGGGAAGGATATGCTTGTGGCTTTAGCACCGCAGTGGAGGTATGCTCTGAATATGATGCCTGTCCTCATAGATGAAAGGTGAAAACAAACATCTTTGTGCAGGGAGGAGAAAATAGAGGGAGTTATCTCTTCAGCTGCACCTGCCCACACAGGTAGTTGTCCCCACCACCTGCTGTAGCACTGGCATCTGTCACCCACTGCTGGTGCTTCCTGCGGACGTCTGGGAAAGAGCCATAATTACTCTCTTTTCTGGGCTCATCTCACCCAGAACAGTCAGGAGAGATTTAACCCTGACAAAATGCTGATTACAGGAGAGATGGAAGGAAATGACCCCCCCCCCCAAAAAAAAAGATTTCTACTCTCCATCCAGCTGAAAGCACAGATCATGCCCATCCATGTGTATGCTTCGGACTTGGCTTTGAATCCTGGCTCTCTGCCTCCCTTTGTGATGGTGGGTATATTACAGAAGCCAAGTGACAGCCTCAATGACTTCTTTGGTAAAATGGGAGAGTAATGGTTACCTCTGGGGGATTAAGTGAGAACCTGTAATACACTGATACTTTTGGCATTCAATAAATAGCTTCTGTGTTTAGTATTAAATCTATGATTTGGACCCTCCCTGTTCACTCAGCAGGAAGATTAGCTATTATACCAAATGGCCAAATATTTAAAACTAGGAATTTTTTTCCTTCTTGTCAGGTTATCTAAGTTAAAATAACCATGTATTTCTTGTAGTACCAGTCTTCTGGTATTCACTGAATAGTAGTAACCACTGTTCGTTTTTTTTTTTTTTTTTCTCATCCTTAATGAAGTTTCCTTAATATGTTCTTAACTATATATCAACTAGTTATTGCAAACATTATTCTAATAAAATAGCTGCAACAATCATGTTGCCATTGCACCACCTTGGTTAGGAACTAATGATCAAGGACAGCTGAACGATAAAATTTTGGGCCCCTTCCGTACCTCAAAATGAAAAGTGCAATCTTTTAAGTCTATTTCACATTTTGAGGAGCCATATAATGTTTCATCTGGCTAAGAATTGCCCTAGTTTAAAGAGTTTGAAAGCTGCAACTTGGTAAAAAAAAAAAAAAATTTAACCATTTTTATAGACAGTGGAAATCCACTAAGGAGATGCAACTTCCAACAGATTTCCCAGTGTTTTAATGGAAAAGGAAAGGGAGACATGTTTTCTCATATCCCTCTCCTTGTCCTTGTCAATGAACAGCCTAAACAGATGTTCACTAAATAAATAAATAAATAAAATGTAAAGAGACAAAATGAGAGAAAAAGACAGAAAGCAAAAAGAAATCACTTTTTGTATTTGTTTCCAGGAACTACTAAAACAAAGTACTGCAGCTGAGTGATTTAAAACAACAGAGATCTATTTTCTTACCGTGATGGAGGCCAGAAGTCTGAAATCAAGGCTTTGGCAGCATCATGTTCTCTCCAAAGCCTCTAGGGGAGGATGCTTCCTGGCCTCTGTCAGCTTCTGGTAATCCCAGATGTTCCTTGGCTGGTAGATGCCTTACTCCATTCTCTGCCTCCCTCTTCACAAGGCACTCCTCCTGTGCCTCTGTCATCACATCATCTTCCCTCTTCTTATAAGGACACCAGTCATACTGGATTAAGAACCCATCCTACTCCAGGATGCTCTCTTCTTAGCTTAACTAATTATATCTATGATGACCTTAGGTCAAACTGGGGTTAGGGTTTGAATATACCTTGTTGAGGGACACAATTCAATCCATACCTCTAGTTGTTTCTTAGAAAAAATGTTAAGGCAGGTTCTGTGGAGAAAATATGAAGCTTTAAATGGTGAACACAGATAGTGTTAGCCACACATAGGCTTAGGGCTGGCTCTCCTGGAAGACAAAGTAGCCTGCAGGGGAATTGAACTGAGTCAAACCTCAAGAATCTCCTCACCCAAAGTCCCTTTACCATTTGCCTGTGAAGACACCATTAGAAATATGCTGTTGAGTAAATGTTTGTATTCATTACAATTCAAATATCCCTCAACAGAATAATGCTTTGAGCTGTTTGATTTTTTTATGTCCTTAGAATAAATGAGTTTGTCAGCTTTTTCCTGAAGGCAGCTTTTACCTGAAGGCAGCTTTGGATGTAGAGGGTATTAGAGCAGTGGGTAACTACCAATTTAAATGGAAGTCAAGACCACCAGAACAGAAACTTGCAATCTGTTGAATTGGGGGAAGGGGAAGAGCAACTCTTCACAACTTGTCACTAGACCACAAAAGGACAGGGCGAATAGTATGATGAGAATACAGTAATTCTGCATTTCCTGTTGCATTTTGAAAATATGACAAGAGCATCTGAAAGAATATATTCTTCCTAACTGTGTTCAGTTAAGCTTGGGGGAAAGGGGGAAAACAGCTTATTCTTCTTCCTCTACCAAATGCCTCAAATTATTATGCTGAATGAGTGCTATTGAATTTCCATTTTCACATCAGTTTGCTCCCTAAATTGTACTGTCAGGCTGGTTTTACTCTTCATCTGTTTGGTGTTTTTGTCCCTGGTTCTCATGTATCTCCTGAAAGTTACACATCTAAAAGAGCAAAGACAATGAGGGGCGCCTGGGTGGCTCAGTTGGTTAAACATCTGCCTTCAGTTCAGGTCATGGTCTCAGGGTCCTGGGATTGAGCCCCAGGTCGGCTCCCTGCTCAATGAGAGAGTCTGCTTCTCCCTCTGCCTCTGTCCCTAACCCCCACTCGTGCTCTCTCTCTCACTCACTTACTCTCTCTCTCAAGTAAGTAAATAAATAAAATCCTTTAAAAATTTTTAACAAATAAAAATAAAAGAGCAAAGAAAATGAAAATGCACTTCACAGATGGTTTAAGACTGATTGACTGGACCATAGAAATAAACTCTTAAACATGTCTATTTCTTGTAAGAATATTTCCTTAAAATTGTATGTTATTTTTAAAGCCTCAAATAGATTTAAAAAAAAAAAAAAAGCTTAAATAATACACAATGGAATAAATTTGTTTTAAAAAAAATCCTACAGATACGTTTTGTCAGTATGGATAAATCTTTATTTTACAAATGTAAACAAGTCCATTTATTTATCACCATGGTATAGATGTCCACTCCTCAATCACATTCTTCTTTTCCTTGAAACATATAAAAATAGATCAGACTGGCACTAGAGACTATATTTCTGCAGTTCTTACAAAAGGCAATAAACACATAGGGTCCTCTGACTATTGCCCCAATAGGATTTTTTAAATCTGCATCTTTAAGTTTTTGATAAGATAAAAATAAAATAGAAAGGAGACAGTTGTGTCAGGCATGTGTGTGCCCTAGTCGTGTGCACAGTTCTGTGTTTTTACAATGGAATAATAGATCCCAGTCTCCTAAGGGAAAACACTGTTGATCAGATAAGAGTATTCTGCAATAACTAGTGAGCAGATTCTCCAGGAGCGAAAGGTCTGGAAACCATGTGTGTCATAGTGGAATTAGTGGAGTTGATGCCAAAAAGTGATACCATCCGCTGGGGCCAGAAAGAACTCTGTAATGTGTTCATGGCCATGTCCTCTCTCCCTGTTAGCCTCCTTTCTCGTAAACATCAGGCGGTGGATCTGTTCTGAGTGCATTCTTTTTGAAGTCAGGATGCTGAGCTTTTGAGTCAGTTGGTGAAAGGCCATTAATTCTTCATTTCCATGAGGATTATATTCACTACTCAATAGAAACGATGTAGAAAGTGGAGTTTTACTTTCACATTTGTCCCTGAAAAAAAAAAAAAAAGTCACGACAGGACATAAAAGGATGTGGAATTTGTGTTATTGGCAGCTCAGGCAACATTGTTGCATGAGGTTTTTATCACCCCTGGGAGTGAAAGAGCACAAAGTCTTCCTTGTGCTCTTGATGAGCACAAATGAATGCTTCTCTGTGGTTTAGAGAAACCATGAAACCCCTTCTCATAACAGGAAAAAAAAAAAAAAAAAAGATCCTCCTTGGATGAAACCAAATGGTGACAAATGAAGAAACAACACTAGAAATAGGATGAGCCAGTGGGGAACTCAGTGAGTTACCTTTTCTTTTAGAATTAGATAAGGTTGTTTGCCCCATAAACAGGCCTCTGTGAGCTTTAAAAACTCTAGCAATCTAATCAACTGCAGTGTAGCCCTGTCCACTAGCCATTGCAATTCATGCCTGTGTTGTTTTCCATTGGTTCCGCACTAATCCTTTATGTTTATGCTTTGGAGGCGGGGATAGTTATGAGGGTAATGGATATGTAGTAAATGTTTCAAAATTTTCATCGCTCTCTAAACTTCTTTGTTCCTGCATTTTGTTTTCCCCAAACATCATGGTTTCTGAAGATCCCAGGGCACCGCACATTCTTTCTGGGCAAAATATCTTACCATTGAGCACACACATATCAACATGGCACACTTTACCCATCCTCAAAACTGGTTTCTCTGCCAAATCTTCCTCATCTGACCAATTTGGTTGTTCCATCTTCTGCACCACCACAGGAAGTTCTACTGAGCTCTGGTATAGTCTTATCACATTACATTTGAGTTTTTGAATTCTTTAAAAGTGTAGGAATTATTTCATATATCTTTGTTTCACTGGTACATAGCACAGTATCCTGCAAATGATGGGTGCTCAAGGAATGACTCTTCAGTTGAACTGAGTCAATGAACGAGGGGTGGGTGAGGAGATAAGCCAATGGACATATCTACACGTGTTGCAAGACTGTTACCAAATTCCTGAAAGGTAGTGAAGACTGGTGTTCTGTCCCATGTGATCATTTGTTCACTTATTAGTGTTTCATTTATGTGTTTACTTAGCAAATATTTCTTGAGGATCGACTCTGTCCAGAGATTAGAATAGATGCCAGGAATATATCAATGTACGAGACAGTTTTTGCTCTCAGTTTACTGAAAGATAACCCTGCTCCTGGTTTATCTTCATTTGGAGACTTTTCCCTCTTTAATCAGAGAAAATGCAAGTACACCACAAAAGATAGTATTCAGCATTACAGCCAATGTTACACAGTCTATAAATATCTCTAGCTGAAAGCATGACTAAGACTCTACTGCTGATATTACCCAGCTGAGCCAAAAAGTGAGCTTCATAGCCTCAAAGCCACCTTTGTTATTTACTAATTGCTTTTAACCTTCCGGGCTGTGCATTCCTGCTACATTACTCCTCTTTGATTTACAGTGTTCATCCATGTTACTTTGTTATAGGTGACGGTTTGCTGGAAAGGTGGTTGTGCGCACTTTTTCTCTTTACTCCCTTATGAAAACGAGTTGTTGCATCTTCAGAAGCTCTTTATCCAAGGACAATTTTTAGATAACAACCATAGTAATAAACACCATGCAGGTACCCATACTCACAGACACGATTATAGATCTTGAAAACAACGAATGGTGATTTATTATATTTTTGTAAAAAATTTGATAGTTTTGCATTCTAAAATGATACAGGTCTTAAGAACGTGCCTAAAGGTTAACATAATTAAAGGGAAAAAAAATCCATTTGTGAAAATCAGACTTTCAATATTCCTGCAATCATGCATGTGATCTTGTCACAGTGTCTGATAAGGGAAAGAAGATTTAAGATAGATTGCAGTTACCTGCACACCCATTTTCCTGGCTAATTAATGAATTATATTCACTGAGAGGGTACATTTCATTTCTTCTTGGTGATGGAACGAACACATTTCATCCTCTTTCAAAGTAATCATGCTATTTTCTAAGTTAAATATACTCTTGCATTAAATAATAAGAAAAAAACCAAACTTTTCTTCTTTAGAGAGTCAAGATAGGAACATTGTCAATATTTCAAATTTTTATGGCATGTATATTTCCAATTAGAAGCACAAATTTAAATTATCAATTCTACTTGTAAATTGCCCCTTTAAATTATTTCTGTTTTTTTCATCAGTCATTGTCTTACCTTCTCCCCCTCCACTTACTGGTGCAGCTTTCTTATAAATACATTCTACAACTGAGATAGATCAGGTTCAGGGAAATGTCCACTTGGCATCACCTGTCAAGACTGGTGTGCTGGGACAGGAATATGAGAATAGCATGTAAATGATTTAGACTATTCTACTTCTGCAGCATCCTGCATTATGATGTTTCCTAGGAAGGTGATTTTAACTGGTACTTTCATGAGTTAAAAGTAAAAGCTGTGGGGCGCCTGGGTGGCTCAGTCGTTAAGCGTCTGCCTTCGGCTCAGGTCATGATCCCAGGTCCTGGGATCGAGCCCCGCATCGGGCTCCCTGCTCGGCAGGAAGCCCGCTTCTCCCTCTCCCACTCCCCCTGCTTGTGTTCCTGCTCTCGCTATCTCTCTGTCAAATAAATAAATAAAATCTTAAAAAAAAAAAAAAAGTAAAAGCTGTGTAAATATTAAAAACATATACAGAATACTAAGTGAAAGTAGGTTCTTATAATGTCCACAGAGCAAGCAAGTCCAAGTAGCATGCAGTAGAGACATACACACACTTTTTTTTTAAATTTGAGGATATAGCCATGTAGAAGTCTTTCAAATTAACAAACATGTAAAACATTTTTTTTAATTAATAATAAGGTAAATTCTGCTTTGTTCCTAGCCAGAGTACCATTACCCAATAGAAGTAAAGGGGCTATAGTATATTTTTCTTTGAATATTGTCCTCTGGTGAATTGTGATGCTTAACATTCCATGTGTGATGACTGCATTAATGAGAAAATCAATTAGCCAACATTCATTTTATCTAACGAGTGTCTGAGGATGCTTTTCTTTTGCCTGAAGTGTGTTTTTCCTGTCCCTGAATTCTCACCACAATGTTACCTCTTCCGGGAAGCCTTACTGGACATCTCTGTCTATGTTGGATGCTTTACATCTCTATTCCCGTAGGATGGGAAGGGGTAGTCACTAGTGGGCCAACCTCTAAAACAATCTAAACTGAAAAAGAGCACTTCGACTTAGAGGAGGTGTAGTTTATGTTGAAACCTGAGGGATTGCTAAAGTTGGCTTTGTAGAAAGGAGATAGAAGGACCATCTAATGATTTTCAGTGAAATTTAAAAGAAAAAAAAAAGGAGTAAGTGTGCACATTTCCACTTAATTAAGAAAGGATAAAAAATTATATAATGTTAGGACAATTGGATAATCACATGTAAAAATAAATTTCCTTACCTCACACTAACTACAAGATTAATTCCAGGTGAATTAAAGATGAAAATGTAAACCAAAGCAAAACTAATTTTTAAAAATTGTTAGATAAAAATATCAGAAGATAGTGTTATCATCACCTTGGTTAAAAAAGACAGCTTTTTTTTTTTTATTCACTTTTTTTTTTATTCTTATGTTAATCCCCATACATTACATCATTAGTTTTAGATGAAGTGTTCCATGATTCATTGTTTGTGCATAACACCCAGTGCTCCATGCAGAATGTGCCCTCCTCAATACCCACCACCAGGCTAACCCATCCTCCCACCCCCCTCCCCTCTAGAACCCTCAGTTTGTTTTTCAGAGTCCATCGAAAAGACAGCTTTTTAAAAATCATAAAAATAAAAATTATTAGAGAAGATTAATTTAACATCAAAACTTTAAGTATGACAAGTAAAACCACTATAAACAAAGTTAAATCAGACAATAGTCTGTGAAAAATTGATTACAAACTATATAACAGATAACACAGTTATACCCAGAATATATAAATACCTGCCATTCAATATGAAACAAACAAACAAAAATATCATTTGGAAAAATGTGCAATGGGCACCTGGGTGGCTCAGTCGGTTAAGAGCCTGCCTTTGGCTCAGGTCATGATCCCTGGGTCCTGGGATGGATGCCCGAATTGTCAGACTCCTTGCTCAGCAAGGCATCTGCTCCTCCCTCTCCCTTTGCCCCTCTCCCCACTCATTCCGTCTCTCTCTCACATATAAATAAATAAAATCTTTAAAATAAAAAGAAAAATATGCAAAAGTATAGGAGGGAAGATTCAAAGAAAATAATAGGCTTATAAATATATAAAATGACGTCCAATGTTTTTTAACCAAAATTAGAAAAATAACTTTTTTCACCCATTAATTAACAAAAGTTAAAATGTTTTGACTGTAAAGTTTGGCCTCAGTCCTGGGGAAATAGGCATTATCATTTCCTGTTGGGTGGTGTGAGTTGGTTTAGCACTTTGTAGGTCACTTAAGTAGTCGAGTGAACATCTTTCATATTCATGGCTACCAATCAAGTCTGAATAGCTTTTCCCCATTTAGAGGTATTTCAACATTATGCATCCTACTTTCTTAACATAGAACTACCACAGTTGTCAGAGCTCAAACTTCCAGCCTCCCTTTTTAGGCGGAGCCCAGGCTTGTGATCCCCGTGCCATCGGTAGGAACCACTATTACAAAATTTGTATTGAGAAGTGAGAAATGCAAACAGAAAGGCTGGGGCTGGGGCTTCTGTTTTCCCATTTTCTCTCTCTCTCCCTCAGTCTCTGTCTTGCTTTGACTCTCTCACTCTCTCTCTCCATGCCCAGATGTCAGCAGAGGCTCCTCCTTTCAGTGAAAATAAGGGCAGCCTGGAAAGATCCCCAGTGGACAAGTTTGACTGGCAGAATTGGCCTCAGTAGGGTTCCCTCTAATGTTCACTGGGGCTGCTTCAGTGGTTGTGGGTCCACTGTAAAGTCAGCTCTGCGGTGCTTCTTGGGACATTGTTTCTGGAAGCACAGACTAGATTGAGGAAGAAGATTCTCCAGGACTTCCAGCAACCTTGTGAAGCTCCCAATACCCTATATAATATATATATATTCTGCTCCACCAGCCAATCAGCTTCTGTTGTGTTTAGTCAAAAGCCCTCATTGATAGAAATTTTATGGAAAATTGTAGAAAGGGAGGAAGGAGGAAGGGGGAAAGAAAGATGTGCTACCTTATACTCTAGTAATTACAAAATATACCATAGCACATAGCTTAAGACATTCTGACCATAAGTACACTGTGTAATAGGAAAATAAAAATGGCGGGGGGCCGGAATATATATTCCTATGAATTGGGAAATGGATAATAAGATGCAGTATAGTCATATAACAAATATATATTTATTAAAAACACAGATTTATATAAAACATACCCTACAAAAACACAAGTCTATGTATCTTTTATTATTACATAAGTATCTACAAATCTACTTCATTTCAAATCTAAGAGAAGACAGGGAAGTCAAGGAGAGAATGGAAATGGGTAATGAGAAATTGAAACTCCAGCTTCGTTTATAATGTATCACTCAAAGGGAAATGGATTCCTGCCTTTCTAACAGGTTAAAAATAAATAAATCTAAACACCAATGTCTATGAAATCTTTCAAAGAATTATGAATTATGAATAGAAAATACATAGAGTTGATTACAAATAAATACATATATATATCAATAAATAAAATTTCCAGAGGCTCCTGAGTGGCTCAGTCATTAAGCATCTGCCTTCGGCTCACAGGTCATGATCCCAGGGTCCTAGGATCGAGCTGGGCATCGGGCTCCCTGCTCAGCAGGAAACCTGCTTCTCCCTCTCCCACTCTCCCTGCTTGTGTTCCTGCTCTCACTAACACTCTCTCTCTCTGTCAAATAAATAAATAAAATCTTTAAAAATAAATAAAATAAAATTTTCAGCATCAGTGTTTGAATGGAAGCACTTTAATGAGATGTAAGTATATGGACATGCATTTTATTTGACTCAAGAAATGTCTTCCATCTCCAAAAGTCACACTACCTGACAGGAACTTCTGAAAGACTTTTGAAGGGAACTAATTGATATGGTCTCAAAGTGCAAAGTGGTACATAGTCCTGATTATTTCACAATTTATGAAGTGTGCCAACAAATGAGATTAGAAGATTGAAGATCTTTTATAACCAAAATAGCTTCTTCTTTGCAGGTGTGTTTCTTTCAGGATCAAGATTAAGATATATTACTATGTGAAGATTTTTTTTTTTCCCTGTTCCCAGAAGATGTCAGTTGCTACAATAACCAAGTGAGGAGTTAAATTTACTTTTTTAAATGAGGTTTTCAAATTATAAAGCAGATTATAACCATGCCCCAGAGCCATCTTCTTTCTATTGCATTATTCTTACATAGAAGCCTTCGTGATTCTGATGGCAGAGATTAGCTTGAGTAGGTGGTACTGAGTTAATTCATATCCTGGTTGCCCCGGGAGACCTAAATTTAAGCTGCCTATTCTTTCCTGGGGTGAGAAATAAAATGAGTCGAGTGCCATTTTCTTGGGGCTGTGCATTTCAAAACCTAGGTTTTGTCTCATTTCTTCTCTTAGAGTTACCATTTATTTACATTTTCTCTACAAGGCAGGTTTTACACTGCCAACTTTGGTTGAACATCAGGGAAACCAAAAGGAGTTTGTTGAACATAGAACTTCGGAGTTTAGGTACTAAGTGAAATGAATGGATCCGTGAATAAGTTGAATGGTGATTTCTAGTTCATTCATTCACTTGTAAGTCATTCAGAGACAGCACATTTAAAAATCATTAGGTGGGATACAATCACATTGAGAGATTGCTTACCCAGATAGTGACACAGTGAAGATACTCTATCTGTACCTCAGTGATCCTCCAGTTGGGAAACATTGCTCAGCGGTTTCCCTGCTCCAGACACTGGGCAAGGCGTTTACAAAGATAAATACATCAGTGTCATCACTCCCGATGAGGACTTGTAGTCTGGCATAGTCAGATGTATAAATTGATATTTTCAAAAAAATTCAGAGCAAAGTGGGGTAATTCTTTATATCCTCTATAATTCCAGTAATGAAGCTCTGCCTATATGTTTTTTAAAAGGACTTAATATTACTTCAGTGAATTGATGTTTATAAAGTTCATTATAAATACAAAACCATTTCTTATCTGATGGCCTTCTTTCCTAATGTCTTTGATTTAAGGAAACACAAATACAAAAACAGGTCCATGGTTTTATCATGCCATTCACTGTTGTCATCGGGTTGAGGGGTTAAAGCTAGAAGCTACCCATATCAGAATTGATTAAAATCAACCCATACTTTGTGCCTAAATTATTTTCTGTGGCTACCTAAAGGGAAACCTCTCCTGCTCTTCTACAGCCTCTGATTAAGAAAAGGGAAAAGACAAGAAACATAGTCAAAAGCTGCCTGACCTTTTGTACGGAGCTGTTGTCAAGACTAGTACCATTTTGCACTTGTATGATCAGAAATTGCAACAGTGTTGCATAAAATAGAGTCAAATGACGGCTATGCATGTAAAACAGGACTCCGAGTGTCTTCCTGCACCCTCCTCTTAATGCCTTCTCCCAGTGCTTGCTGTCTCCACGGAAACAGCATCTCTGGGATTCTGTTGAAGTGTATTTTGAAAGCTGCCTTCACCTGAGAAGTTAGCATACAACAGAGCTGTCCATATCTCTAGTCCTCTCAGATCATTTTTCTAATGAAAAAATATATGTAGAATAGCATTTGCTGAGTAATGATCAGAACTTTGTATTATTTCTTCTTTTTCAAAATTTGTGTGAGGTATTCAAAATAATTATCATGCCCAAAGTGTCATGCTATTTAAAAGTGTCATGTGCATAGTTTCTTTGGTTTTTTTTGTCAGTTTTAATAAATGAATAAACAGATTTTAGTTCAACCAAAGCATTTGGACCATGCTTCCAAACTGCAGAAAATATCCAAGGCAAGAACCCTGGATCAAGAAGTAGAGGAGGCATAGGTTTCTGTCCAAGATTTACTACAGACTAGTGTTGGATCTTGGTCAAGTCGTTTCTACTGGGGTTCAGTTTCTCAAGAAGCAAGTTGAGGCTAAACGAGATGATGTTGAAAAGGTCTCCTTAACATTCCCTCATTCTGTCTGTAGATTAGGACTGGTTTTACTTAATGAATGATGGATTCCATGGTCCTATTTTCCACTAATGATTACTCAATGCCCAATATTTTTGTCTATGATCCTATTCTCTGTTTTAATCAGTGTGCTGTCCCTAATATTCTGTCCAAGTCTTAAAAGAACACTGAGACCAGCAGTAGCCTTATTATGGATTTTCTTCTTTACATAAGTTCATGGAAAAGCCAATAAAGTGTAGATCTGTGCTGTGCAATTCTATAGCCACTGGCCACATATGATTATTTAAATTTAAATTGAAGTTAATTGAAATTAAATTAAGTTAAAAATTTATGTTCTCAATTGCACTAGCTACATGTGGCTAATGCTACCTCATTGAACAACACACACACGGAATATTCCCATCATTGCAGTACATTCTATTGGATAAGACTGGCTTAGATCATTTCTCATTTCTAACATTGAAATGTCCTTTCTAAGTCTTAAGCAAAAAGGAAGCCTTGTGCCTGAGGATTCTGTTCTAGCTATGGACAATGTGACTTTCATTTGAGAGCAAACTAATATTTGCAAGGTGAAGTCCTAATACTCGGGAGAGTACCTAACATGTCTGACATCTATAAACAGCTCTCGAAGTATTTACTGAATGAATAAATAAATGAGTGAATAAATTAATTCAAAGCCAAGTTTGGTAATTTTTTAATCAAATCTGAGGAAATCAGCTTAAAAATAATTAACTCTTTTTGTAGCAGATGTTGAGAGAACATTCACACTGGAACAAAAATAATGTCTAATGTGGCTTTAATGATTTGGTCATAAACTCAAGTGCCTATGTACACAGGAAGCAGGAATGTCTGTAATGAATTTAAGAGACTAAATGTAAGAAACTTTAAGGAGTTGCAGGCCTATGCCAAACTAAAGGAAACTTTCTACTCATTTTCATGAAAAAGAAGCCAGAAATCTAGATATTTACATGAAATTTCTTAAATTTCAAAGTTGACAAATAATTACCTATCATCTACCTAGTAATGTTGACTTGGAGTACAAAGCAATATTTTGGGTAAATAGTAGATCAGGTACTTTTTTAAGCTTTCTAAATCATAAAATTATCTTTTTGAGAAGTTAACTCTGAAAAAAAAAAAAAAAAGAAGTTAACTCTGCATTTTCATAACTAAAAAATAGCAGTGCCAGGAAGAAAACTCCAATACTCTGGGGTTGATTTTTCTTTTCTTTTTCTTTAACAAACTTACGTTAATGACAATGAAAAACAATTTTTTTAAAAGGATTCAAGAGGTGCTATATTTATTTTTGCACAACAAACTATCCCAAACTTACTACACTAAATTTTTGGAAAATACAAACTGCCAGTCTTTTTTTAAATTAATTCATTTATTTTTTCTTTGTTTATTCATCAAATACTTTGTTTATTCATCAAATACTTACAAATTTCCACTATCACCCAAATATCCTGTTAGCTTCATAGAAGAATAGGACACAACTTAGCTGCTTACATAGTAAAATAAAAGCAATAGTTATGCAAAGCCCTATTGTAGAGGAAAAGGTTATATGCAAAAATCTCACCGGGGGATGACCTTAGGTCAGTCTCTCTCATTTCTTACAAATTGGGGATTAACTAAACTCAACTAGGTGGTTCCTTCTTAGGATCTCTCAGGCAGCTAGTAAAGCAGCTGGTACTGGTGTTCTCTTCAGGGCTTTCTTATTTCAATGTTTGGCAGTTAATGGCAGTTGTTCTCTAGGACCTAAGTTAGTTCTCTGGGACCTTAGGATGTTTGGTTGAACATTTATATGTGATCTGTCCATGTGATCCAAGTTTCCTCAAAGCATGGTGGTTGGATTCCCAGGATGAGTGTTCGCAGAGAAAAAGCCAGGTAGATGCCATCATTCCTTTTTGCGACTTAACACCAGAGGTCACATAACATGCCATTTACCCTACTCTCTCAGAACAATCACAAAGACCTACCTTTGTCGGAAGGAAGGTACCCAGGCTCTGTCTCACGTAAGTCGAGGGAGCATGGCGTGTTTACGGAAAAGCATGTGAGACTAGAAATTGTCTTCCAGCTGTTTCACTGGAAAATACAATCTGCCATAGAAGCTTATTTTTTTATCTTTCTCTAACAAAGCATTCACTTTGTTCACTCATTTATTCACTCATGATTTTTTCAGCAAGATTGATTGTATTTCTACTATGAGTAAAAGATTTAATATCTGAAATTCTCACTTTTTCTGACTGAGAAAAATTTGGCTAATGATATAGTTCCAGGGAAAATAATGTAAAAATATTAATGTTGACACATGGTCCCTGGGGGCCTATGAAGAAAGGCTTATTTGGGCTGAGTAACTTTGTTGAGCCCAGCTGCTGGCTGCTACTGCAGAGAGGTCTAGAAAAGTCCTCCTGACAAGGGGCTAAGTGTCAGAGACAAGCTGCCTCAAGACGTGTGACAAGCACCGTGCACACATAGCATATGACATAATATAGTACAAAGGAGTGATAGCAGAATGTAAAATTGTTCATTGACCTGCAAATTCACCCAACACAGAAGTGCTACAAGTATTTTGTTTCTTTCTCCTTTTTTAGGGTCAAGATGAGAATAAAAGTCATTTCTATGATACTTTACATTTCTTCTAAAATGCATGTACCCACAACAAAGAGAACTAGCTGGGTTTAGGGATAGTTTCTCTACATCATGGAAAATTGAGATTGTTTAACATGGTGACTAAAATCAAAGTGCTTTTTTTTTTTTTAAATCCCAACTCTGCCAGGGGCAGCTGGGTGGCTCAGTCATTGGGTGTCTGCCTTCGGCTCAGGTCATGATCCCAGGGTCCTGGGATCGAGCCCCACATCAGGCTCCTTGCTCGGCGGGAAGCCTGCTTCTCCCTCTCCCTCTGCCCCCTGCTTGTGTTCCCTCTCTCGCTGTCTCTCTCTCTCTCTCTCTGTCAGATGGGTAAATAAAATCTTTAAAAATAAATAAATAAATAAATAAAAATAAATCCCAACTCTGCCATTTTCCCATTCAATGCACTATGCCAGTTAAGCTCTCTTGCCTCAGTTTCCTAATTTGTAAAATGATGACCATAATAGTGTTGACCTCATAAGTAATTCTTCAAGGATTACATGAATAAGGTGCCTAGAACAGGTCCTTATATATTAGAAGTACTTGATAAATGTTGATTGCTTTTATTATTACTTGCAAACACTGATGGCTTACTCCACACTCTGTGATGAAACAAAGGACTTGGAGAATGAACTGCTTGTAATCAGCCTCCAAGTTTAACTGGACTCCTTGAGGTGTGAAGGTTTGGGAATAGCTAGAATTATTCTTTAGGGCAATCTCAGATAAAAGGTAGCTATCTCTCCTCATACTGCCCAGACTGGTGTCTTCTTATTGCATGACCTATAAGCCATATGTTTGCTGGATTCTATCAAGCAAAATGTTCGCTGGAGGTACACATGGCAGTAAATACTTTAATACAGAAAGAGATAAACACTACTGTTTTTGCCAGTAGGTGCTATCATATTAATCTATTTTCTGCAACTTTTCTGCCTTTCCAGAGCCACTTTCCCTGTCAGCTGTGTTGGCCTTTTGCAAAACTTGCTTCTCCCTTTGTTTCATTCCTCAATATAGCTTTCTATCTCCAGTGGCTGAAACACACTACATCTCCAGTAAATGTGGATTGAGTTAAATTGAATTAGAAATCTTTATTTCATAGGGGTATGTGTGTGTATAAAATTATATTCTTCCATTTGAAAATTCTCAGTTAATGATCATCAAATAGGGACTTTTTACTCCACTGGTTTCTTTTAAATAATAAGTAAATAATTTAAATAATAAGTAAAACATTGAGAGATAGAGAGGAATTGACAAAGAGAAATGCCATAGCCCTAAGTCAGTAACCTTGAAGTACATCTATCAAATACTGTTAATGCGTGTGACAAGGGAGCATGCCAAGAGCTTACACATGGCGCCTAGGATGGCTGGCAGCATAAAGATTTCCTGTAAAGACAATGGCCTCATCCTAAAAGGCATATTCAATGATGCTTTGATTTATTTATTTATTTTTAAAGATTTTATTTATTTATTTGAGAGAGAGAGAGAGCATGAGAGGGGAGTGGGTCAGAGGGAGAAGCAGACTCCCCGCTGAGCAGGGAGCCTGATGCAGGGCTTGATCCCGGGGCTCCAGGATCATGACCTGAGCTGAAGGCAGTCACTCAACCAACTGAGCCACCCAGGCATCCCAATGATGCTTTGATTTAAAGCAGGTGGTCTAAAGCTGTGGAGAAGCCACCATGAAGGTGAGCTATGTCCCTATACAGTTCAATATAACAGAATGTCAAATGAGAGGTGAGATGACAGGCAAAACATGTAAACAAGTTATTTCTATTGTCTATGACAGAATGTTTTAGCTGAGGGACAACAGGAGTTAAAGTGGGATGGAAAAGGAAGAGTCTATGAGTACCACCTTCAAATCCATAGATTCTGAATCATGAAGGGCTTTGCCATAATGACACTGAACTCTTAAACAAGAAAACCATAGGGAAATATACTGTCTTTCCTGGGGTTATGAAAATTAACATACTGGATGTGAGGATGTCTGAGACAACAAATCCGAGTAAAGATTTCTCACTCCGTTGTGCCCCTCCTTGAATTATTCCTTAGCAGTCACCTGAGTCTTTTCGGGACTGGTAACAAATATAAAGAGACACACATGAGTCCCCTAAAATAAAATCTGCATAAATAAAATCTGCAAATTTAGACATTTTTAAGGAGAAAAAGAGCATAAACAAAAACAAAAACAAAATGAGTGAAAAGCACACATCACATAATATCATCCATAGTCTCAAATACTATAGACAATGTGAGTTATTTTCAAAAAGAGCTAAAAAAATATAAAGGTTCAAGAAGAGAAGACAATGAAAGGAGATATGAAGCTAACTAGCAAACCTCGAGGAACAACTGATTATATATAAATATGGCCTAAAGACAACATAGGGTATGGAATTGAAAAGAACAGTGACTTACAAGTGATAAGGAGGCTACTACATGGACATGGGGACAAAGGAGACTACGTCAACATTATTACTGAGAAAGATAAAGAGAAAAAAACCCATTAAACATAAAATAAAGCTTTTCTGACATAAAGACCTATATATTCAGTTGAAAGTGACAATTGTGTTCTGAGAGAAATTGGTAGAAATAATCACAGCAAGATATATCTTGGTAAAAGTAATAAAATTTGAAGGAAAATATCATTTATACAAGTAGGAAAAAACCCCAAAGTTTGTAAATTGTTTGGGACAACATGGATTTGGGTGGTCTTATGATTCTCTGAAGACAGAGTATAAAATAACAGATAACATTCTGAAGGTAAAAGTATGGTCCATGGGTTTTAAAGATTTATATGTGAGAGAGAGAGAGGGGGAGAGAGAATGAGCAGGGGGAGGGGCAGAGGGAGAGGGAGAGAATCTCAAGCAGACTCCCTGCTGAGTGAGGAGCCTGACTCCAGGCTTGATCTCAAGACCCTGAGATCATGACCTGAGCCAAACTCAAGTCGGACACTTAACAGACTGAGCCACCCAGGCTCCCTGGTCCACTGGTTTTATATACAGTCAATTTGGACTTAAACTATAAGGGTAACAGAAAATACTCTCAC
This sequence comes from Leptonychotes weddellii, assembly GCF_054177405.1. Taxonomy (NCBI): domain Eukaryota; kingdom Metazoa; phylum Chordata; class Mammalia; order Carnivora; family Phocidae; genus Leptonychotes; species Leptonychotes weddellii. The sequence goes on from NC_138379.1 coordinate 18,404,488, forward strand.
ATTTGAAAGCCCACAGGACTACAGCACCCACATGTTTGTCTTCACAAAACCACCTGATGATGAAATGCAGCCAATGATTACATGAAAAATAAAGAGATTAGAATGTGGGAATTGTGGTGAAGAGAAAAAGACACCGAAGTGATTTAATGCCAAGTTAAATGAATATTCAAACAATGGCTTCATTATAAACTATAATAATGATATAGTTAATGCAAAAATGACATAGTAAAATATAATAAATCAATAGAAGTAAGATGAACATCATCTTTCCATAGTAAAATGTCAATGTTATACTAACAAGTACCTAATCTCATAAAGAAGTCAACGTATTTTCCCTTATCATTGGAGGAATTTTCTAAAGAACATACCTTCTTGGGAAGAAAGATTTTTTTTTAGTTCAGTCATGCATATATCTTCTGTTCCATTCAGTTTCTTCTCATTTGGTTACATTTGAGTAAAACTAAACCCCCACTGCTATTTTAAAAGTATATATCTCCTTCTACCTTGTGTATGTGTATATAGGCACAGACAAGTGGTTATGGCATTGTTAACCAAATGTCAGTAATTGTTATTAATGATGGGATTTTGTAAATTTTTATTTTTATCTTTTATGAATGACTTGATTTTTTATACAATATAAAAATTTTTATACATCATTTTTTTTTTAAAGATTTTATTTATTTATTTGAGAGAGAGAATGAGATAGAGAGAGCATGAGAGGGGGGAGGGTGAGAGGGAGAAGCAGACTCCCTGCTGAACAGGGAGCCCGATGCGGGACTCGATCCCGGGACTCCAGGATCATGACCTGAGCCGAAGGCAGTCGCTTAACCAACTGAGCCACCCAGGTGCCCCATACGTCATTTCTTAATAGTAACAAAATTTATTACTCCTTAAAAATTATAAAGCTATTTATTGCAAACAAAATTAATTTTTAAGGATGTCGTCTCAAGAAAGAGAAGATAGCCCATCCAGGAATTTCAAGATTAACTTAATTCCTAAATGTATTATTATTATTATTATTATTATTATTTTTTAGTTTACTATTTTAAGTAGGCTCTCCAATGTGGGGCTTAAACTCACAACCCTGAGATTAAGAGTCACACACTCCACCAACTAAGCCAGCCAGGCACCCCAGTTTTTAATGTAAATTGACTACAACTCTTCAGAAACCCTCATCGTGGTGTGTGTGTGTATGTGTGTGTGTGTGTGGTGCATATTTGAGTTGCTGGAGGATTATTTAAGGTTCTGATGGACAAACTACATCAGTATCAAGATATCATTCACAAACACTAGATAAAGCCAACAGATTCCTCAAGCCCATCAGTATGAGAAAATGAACAGTGTTAACCAAAGATAGTTGCCTGGGTAATGCCCCTTGCGGCTCTAGGTAGAAGGCAGGTGGCAGTCAAGGTATGCACCATGGTATCAAGAAGAAAGGAGAACCTGAAGCTAGTGCATTTAAGTTCTCATAATAAAGTCAGTCTCAGGGGAAACAAAGATGGAAATGAGAGAAAGGCTCATTTGTGATGCAGTCATTCTTGCTGTCAAAGCTTTCATGGCTTTTCAGCAGGCCACAAAAGGCCAACCCACTAGAATATGAATCAGATTTAGTCAAGGCCCCATGGAATAAGTAAGAGACATCGGACCTCCCTGTTTGGATCCTAATAGCTTTTTCCACCTCAGTAACCTCTCACTGTAAACAAAAAGCTAGGACTTTTTTTTTTTCCTCCCCCTTGAGGGTCCTGGGTAACTGTCAAAGATTTAATGGCAACGTGCAAATCCATGAACCAACTTGTTTTGAATGTTTTTTTCCCATCAGCTGGCCTGGGGTTTAAAACATATGCCATTGTCCCTTGTTTAGACTTGGAAGGATCTGATCACTAGGCAGAAAGAAAGTAAAGGTATGAGAGAAAGCAAAGAAAGATTTGCATCCCAATTTCATGCTTCAGCATATGGCAGAGGAAACACCACTTTTGGTAATGGGAACAGTTAATGATTTTTTTCAGTCAAACGAGGGTAATAAAAGTGTGTTGTGCCTTCTCACCCTTAATTTGCGAAATTGATTCCACTTGTGATCAGATAATGTTTAAACACATAAGGAAGGCTGTGCATCCTTTTATTGACAGAGCTTTGTAGAAATATTCTCAAGATGGGCTTCCAACAATCCTGGGTCTAGTGCCAAAACTTATACTTTGCCACTCTTTTTGACTCCCTTCGTGGATAATTTTAATCATGCTATCCAAAGAAACCATATCGTATTTGCTGATTTTTGTTCCTATCTTTTTCTTTAGCATACAAAATACAAAGGATACCGTCCAACCCTGTTGCGGATTTTAGAAACTGTACTAGGCTTTATACTAGAAAGCCTTAGGGAGACTCTTGAGTTCCTAAAAACCCCTTTATTCCCTCTGATATTATTCCAAGACTCTTGGCATATTCTAGTTATGCTCTTGGTCCCTGAAGGTGTTTGGGCATGCCACCCTTGCCTCCATTCCCTTGGTAAGTCTGTCCTGTGTATTGCAAACCACTTTGGAGATTCAACTCAAATGAGTAAGGCATGAAACTAGACGCTAAATTACATGATGTGAGTGACTGTCCATATATATGGAAAGTGATTGAGTTTAGTTTAGTTTTTTTTTTAGAAGAGTAAAAAGAAAAAGAAAAAGAAAAGTAGGAAGAAAGTGAAGAAGCAAATTTTCCAACAGTTCTCTTTGGAAAAGACTTTCCAACAAGTTTTCTCAAATCACTTCTGAATGGTTCCAGGTGGAGTTGTCCCAGTGAGAAATTGTTGGTGTATTTGGGCAAAGTGGAAGAAAAGCAGAACCCTCAGTTGTATCAGATGGGTTTCCTGTGACAGGAGACAGATGAAGAGGTGCTGGCTGATTCTTGCTTATGCTCTCTTCTCTCTACTTGTTTCTGTAGAGGGTTCTGCAGCAACACCAGGCTCAGGAGAAGACAGAGAGACAACAGCCCTTCGAGGACAACATCACCAGCTCTCCTTTGAAACCCATTATGGCAGCTGGTTAGGAGTGGCTGCAGATATCCTCTTGTCCTCTTATGTCAGTGCTCAAGGAAAGTTGTTTAAGAACCTCTCCTTGGGGTGCCTGGGTGGCTCAGTCAGTTAAGCACCTTCCTTCAGTCCAGGTCCTGATCTCAGGGTCGTGGAACTGAGCTCCACAATGGGCTCCCTGCTGGGCGGGGAGTCTGCTTCTCCCTCTCCCTCTGCCCCTCCACCCTGCTCATGCGCATGTGTGCTCTCTCTCTCTCTCAAATCAGATCTTTAAAATTTTTTAAAAAAGAACCTCTGAGCCTCCAGCTTTTCTTTTTTGTCCCTCATCTCTACAGTTTCTTTAATAATTATGTAACCTCTCAGTCCTATAATAAATCCCTCATTCCATAATAATTATAAGAGTTCTCTTTCTTTGATTGAACCCTGACTGATACAGGCTTATTTTTTATAACACAAAATTCTGGAATGCATAAAAAATTCAAAGAGCCAAAATTAAAAAAAAAATTCTTTTTCTCCAGTATATAATCCTAATTCCCCCTGCCCCAACCCCTCTCATTTTGAATCTACATGGGTCAGGCTTTTCCAGCAATATTTAATAAAACCTATTTCTTTGCAGAGTCTTGATAAATTGTTAATTTAATTTACACAGGAAAAAAATAATACTCTTTCTTATCTCTATAATTTACAATCTGTTCCTAACCAGGCACTGTTTCCATACATATTGGTCAAAATAACAATCAAATAAAAATGTGTGAATGGTTTACTTCTGGGTGAGGATTCTGGGTTCTAGGTCTGCTATAAAGTTCTCTTTCGCTCCGTGTTCTTTCTCTGACAGAGACACTGATTCATGGAGAAATACATACCTAACAGTATTAAGGCTTGCAATGTAAGCAAACATGTTAATGTCCCCTAAAAGTGCATTGCATGGTTGTAATCTGAATTTTGCTCTTATGTTGCTGAACTTATGTATATTTTCAACCTCTGGGCTTGTTTTAGAATAAAGGATTTTATAAGTATTTTATTAAAACTGTCAGAAAAGATCCTATTGGGCTTAAACATCTCATGTGCTGCTCTAGTTTTATTATAAGATTTGGTACAATGTTATTTTCATCCCTGACATGAATTTCACAGTGTTTGAAATTTTGAGCATCACATATCTACCATTATCATTCTAAGCAGAGGATGTTCCTTTTTTTTTTTTTTTCTCTTTCTCTGTCTTCACTCCTTTTTATCTACCTTCCTGCTTCCCACCTTTCTTCTATTATTTTATTTGAGGTTTTGTTGTTGTTTCTTGGTGTTTTCTCTAGTTGGAAATCACAAGGCCTCTTTTATATCCTTTTCATCATTTCTTTTTTTTAATTTTATTTTATTATGTTATGTTAATCATTATACATTACATCATTAATTTTTGATGTAGTGCTCCATGATTCATTGTTTGCATATAACACCCAGTGCTCCATTCAGTATGTGCCCTCTTTAATAACCATCACCAGCCTAACCCATCTCCCCTCCCCCCTCCCCTCTAGAACCCTTAGTTTGTTTCCCAGGGTCCATAGTCTCTCATGGTTCTTCTCCCCCTCCGATTCCCCCCCTTCATTTTTCTCTTCCTACTATCTTCTTTTCTTCTTCTTCTTTTTTTTTTTTTTAACATGTAATGTATTATTTGTTTCAGAGGTACAGGTCTGTGATTCATCAGTCTTACACAATTCACAGTGCTCACAATAGCACATATCCTCCCCAATGTCTATCACCCAGCCACCCCATCCCTCCCACCTTATCATTGTAAATCCATGTATATACCATCATGATTTTGTGAATTACAGTGCTAAAAATACAGCATTCTTCATATAACTACATTATGGTTATAAATAAAGGAAGAAGATATTTTATTTTTTAAAGTCCTGATTAATGATATCTCATCTTTTCTGGGTACTTTGGGCTAGTGAAATTCCATTAAGAGAAAGAAAAAAAGAAATCAATAATAGAAATTATTGTATCTATATTATTTTTTAATATACATATTTGACTTAGGGAGCTTATTCAGATATTCATAGAGATCTGTGTGTTTTGACACAGGGAATATTATGAATTTTAAATATTCTTATAAAATATATCTAATATATTCAAATATATCAAATATATCTAATATATTCTAATTTATTAGCACTATATTGACCTCTATATGAGGATAGAATGTTTTATCAGATAAAGCATAGTAAGTTATTTTAAAATATGTATCTGTATTTATCACAAAGGAATGATGTTCAAGAAATTTGTTTTGGACTTATATATTGTATTGCCCTCTTTTCTACGATATCTATGCAAGTGATTCTAATGCTGCTAATCCTTTTGATTCTTTTTTTTTTTAAATCTTTTTTATTCTGCTTTCTGTAGATGGGACAGCAAATATCCTTTATTGTGAAAGATTTATTTTCTGCACCAACATAATCGAGTCAATCAATAAAACATAATGTTTCCCCAGGTATTCTGCTATGCACAACACATTTTATCAACAAGTGCACGTTAAGAAAACACCTAAATCCCCCTCTGACAGACATGTCACCTTAGAGATTTAAAATAATAACAATAAAATAACCATATACCTATAGCCTGGAATTTAAATAGCTAAGTCCTTTTTTTTTTCCTTATACAAAGTTACTTGGATATTTATGATCTGGAGTCCGAGTATAAGTTTCCTGAAACTAAAGTGGTAGATTCTATAAAGAATTTTTGGTAAAATATCAGCAAGATGGTGGGATAGAAGTTTCCAGTGTTCTTCCTCTCACAGAGACATCAATTCGAACAATTATCCATGCATGAAAATGCCTTCACAAGGGCTAAGGATCCCAAGTGAGAGATTAGAGGTCCTGAGTAGAGCACAGAAACAAGAAAAGACCCCTTCAAGAGAATAGGAAAAACGGTTTCACATTATCCCAGTCACCCTGCCCCCAAATCTAGGCGGGCAGCAGAGAGGGCTTCCCCATGGGTCTAGGGGTGAGGAGTGAGTACCTGACTTCATCCCAGACACCAGCACCAGGCCCTCAGACTCCAGACTCTTGATCTGCCCCAGCACTAGGATGGCCTCAGAGATCTAACCTCTAGGCAGAGTCCCATGGCCCCAGGCTCCCTGCCCACCCAGTGCCAGGCTGGCCCCAGTAGACACCACCTCCAGGCCAGTTCCGAGGGGCCCAGTCTCCCAACCTCCCAGACCCAGGCCTGCTCTCTCAACTAGGATGAAAGACTTCAATGTAAGTCCTGAAACCTTAGAACGGTTGGAAGAAAACATAGGGAAAAATCTTCTTAACATTGGTGTAGGCAATGATTTTTTGGATATGACCCCAAAAACACATGCCTAAAAGCAAAAATAGACAAATGGTATGCATCAAATGAAAAAGCTTCTGCATAGCAAAACAATCAGCATAGTGAAGGGACAACCTACAGAATGAGAGAACATATTTGCAAACCATATATCTGGTAAGAGGTTAATATCCAAAATATACTAAAATTAAAGCAGAAGAATGGTAGCCTGCTCAGTTAGGATCCTACAGCTGACTTTCCCTTGCTTGGTCTGCCATATTTCTAGAAGTGATTCTTGGTGGCAGAGGTAACAAATTACCACAATCTTGGCACCTCAAAATAACATCCATCTAATAGCTTACAGTTTCCATAGGTAAGAAGTTCAGATGAGCTGGACTTGGTTCTCTGCATAGACTCTTCACAGGTCAAAAATCTAGATATTGAACAAGTCCAGGTTCTTATCAGAAGGCTCTGGGGGATCATCTGCTTCTAGGCTCACTCAGGATTCTAGCAGAATTAATTTCCTTCTCATCTGTTCCATGTGGCCCCCTCCACCTTTAAGTGAACTGAAGCAGGTAAAGTGCTTCTTGAGAATGTGGGAGCATAAAGTAGTATGCAAGGCTGAGCCCCTTTTTGGTTCTACCTTTCAGAGCTAACCCACTGTAGAGGGAGTGCATTCTCTACCACCCTTCACCATGCAGAAAGAGATTCTGGGCCTGCAGAAAGCCCCATGTTTGCTCAGTTATGCCAGCAAAGGCATGGAGGAATCTGTTAAATTCAGGACAAAGTGACAGCAAGCCAACTTAACTGCAGATCGAAAGCTACATCCTTTAAAAGGCTTTAAAGGTAATTAAATGGCATTTTGTACTCTCCCCCCATCTGTTTGACTCTCACTTACTGAACTCAGAACAAGCCCAATACTTTCAAACTTCATAAGCCCCAAAACCTCAGTTTCAGTCCATCCAGAGTTGGTTAAACTCTAGGGTATCGACTCATGCATCCAAGAACAAAGAAGAGTGGTTAAATAAACAAATGCCAGTTCTGGAATTTACAATGGAGTGTGCTTTTCTCATGGACAGGAATGCATGTCTACTATCTAGGGCACCATGTTCTCTGGGATAAAGCTCCATGAGCATATGAAAAATTAGGTAGGAGTTTGATGGGTCCGATTTTAAACAAAGCAAACTAGATGTTCTTGAGGGATATTCTATCTAGGTCATGGAAAACTCTGATGAGATGTCTTATTTTTGTTTTATTCTTATATTTTAGAATCAGAGAATTTCTGTTTGAGACCTGATCCTGCCATTTGCTGTATAAACTTGGGTAAGTTTGACTTTTCTGAATTTCAATTCATCTCTAAGACATGAATAATAATACAACCTGCTTCATAAAGTTGTTAAGAGAATTAGGTGATACTTATCATAGTATTTAATCCAGTGCCTGCCAAATGATAATTGTGTGTATACACATGTATATATACACACATTATAGATTGAATATATATATATATTACCTATATAGAATTTATTATATATTCTACCTCCTTTCATAAGCATAGACAAGTTCTTCATCTATGGTATCTTTTATGATCTCTAGTAAATGTTCTCTTTTTATATTAGTGCATCTTTAATTTATTTTTCAGACTTATTATTATAACATTATCTTATATCTCTTTTTCAACAATCATGTTTTAGTCACATGTTCATAATTTGGCTATCTTGTTTGGACTTGGATGATTTTCTTCCCTCTTTTAAAAACTCCATTTTCTCTCACATGATTTCATAGCATCCTGTGTTTTTCTTTATGTACTTTATCAAGTTTGTAAGTTTTATCTCTGCTTAAAGAACAATACCCACTTTGTTTACTACAGTATCTAACAACCAACACAGTGCCAGGTATGTAGTTGGTTGTCAATAAGTATTGAAAGAATAAATAATGAATGAATGAATGAATGAATAACATTCCCAGTTGAATTATGTCTTGTTGCAGTGATTTCAAGTTTTGGAGCTCACTACTATTTCCTTCCTTATGCATTGGTGAATGATCTAATTAGTATTAGCCTGGGATTATAAACTGAGATTCTTACAAAGTCTAAGAAGTAATGTACAGGAAGTAAAAGGGGCCATGTGTAAAATGACAAATGGCAGTTGGCATTCTTTCTCAGTGTCAGGGAGGCTGTAAATTGTGGTAGGGATTGTGGTAACTGGAAAGGTGTGCCTGTCTAAAGATGAGTGACCCTTCTCAACAGCTAGATATAGATATAGATATAGATTAGATATAGATATAGATAATTACTCAGCCATAAAAAAGAATGAGATCTTGCCATTTGCAATGACATGAATGGAACTAGAGTGTATTATGCTAAGAAAAAAAAAGTCAGCCAGAGAAAGACAAATACCATATGATTTCACTGTCATGTAGAATTTAAGAAACAAAATGGATGAACAAAGGGGAAAAAAGAAAAGAGAGAGAAACCATAAAACAGACTCTTAACTATAGAGAACAAACTGAGGGTTGCTGGAGGGAAGGTGAGGGGGATGGGTTAAATGGGTGATGGGTATTAAGGAGGGCACTTGTGATGAGCACCAGGTATTTTATGTAACTGATGAATCACTAAATTCTACTCCTGAAACTAATATTACATTATATGTTAACTAACTGGAATTTAAATAAAAATTTGAAACAAAAAAAAGTGATTAAGACACTATCAGTGGACTAACCAAAAGGATAATTTGGGTTTTTCTTCTTCATTTTTTTAAGATTTATTTATTTATTTGAGGGAGAGAGTATGCATGGATGGGGACAGAGACAGAGGGAGAGGGAGAAAGGAGATTCTCTCAAGCAGACTCCCCTTGAGCTCAGAGCCTGACGTGGGTGAGACTCAATCCCACAACCCCGAGATCATGGCCTGAGCCAAAATCAAGAGTTGGACACTCAACTGACGGAACCATCCAGGTGCCCCTGGGTTTTTCTCCTATTTTATTTTGTGTAGCTTTAATAACTGATGACCCAATTACGTTTTAGAAGATATGACCTTTCATTAGATGGACTGTCATATAATGGCTTGTAAGACTAGAGACTAAGAGAAGGCTCCCCTCACTCTAGAGGCACAGACAAGGGAGGCATTTTGACAAAGACTATAAGACTCACTAATACCATCACCAGGGTTTCACTGCTATGCTACTGCAAGTATTAAATTGTATATCTTCACCGTAAAAGGAAAAGATGGTCTTAAGAGCAATAGTTCCCAAGACAAGAAACTTTTACAAGACAACACATTATAAGGTGCTTTTATCAGAACGTTAAGTGAAAATTAGGCACAAAAAAATAAATTAGAAAACATCAGGAAAAACTTTGGAAAATGTCACTTTTGTTCAGTAACCTTTGATTCATTTTGCTATTTGATACCCACAAAAATCAGACACCATGATGGATTCAGTTGGTTATAGGATGCATTTAATATGTAATTTAATTGCATTTCCAATGTAGTAGGACATCTATTATTCTGAGAGAAAGAAAAGTCCAAATTCACTGAGGTTGACATATGCATCAGGATATTCTTAAAAGAATAATTCAGCATTCTCTTTTTAAGTCTGACTTCAAAGCACCACTGATAGATAAAGCAAGGCAGAGTATAATTAAAACCAATTAAATTCAAACAAAAGCAAAATTGTTTAAGTATATTCATCATCCAGTTTGAATCTTATTATTATATTCATTTCTCCTTCATTTCAGGGAACATCATTTTTAAGTCTAGGGATACATCTTACAGTGGGAGGTGAGGGAGGGGTCTATATACTATTGTGGAACTCCATTACTTCTGAGGACTTGAAATGACAATGAAAAGAACAGCTATGATTAAAATCACAAGTGCTTTTGTGTTTATTTATTTGTCTGTAATGTTATAGATCATAAGGAATATGTATGTATAGTATTTTGTGCCTGCGTATAGGGTTTATGCATATTGGCCAATAGTCATTGTGTTTTATTTTATCTTTATTTTTTATTTCTTTTTTGTCTTTGTGTTTTAATAGGAAGATTATGAGGATTAGATTAGAGGGAACCAAAAAAAAAAAAAAAAGATCAATTGGTAGTAAGAAGTGGCAAGCAACAGTTTGTATGAATTCTCACTTCAAAATTGAATATTTGGGGAGCCTGGGTGGCTCAGTTGGTTATGTGTCTCTCTTCAGCTCAGGTCATGATCCCGGGGTCCTGAGATCCAGGTAAGCAGTGTCAGGGGGGTGGTCCCTGCTCAGCAGGGAGTCTGCTTCTCCCTCTGCCCCTCCCCCTGCTCATGTTCTCTCTGTCAAATAAATAAATAAAATCTTTAAAAAAAATGAGTACTTTGTGAAGCCACTTTTAATTTCTTAGTCACCAAGTAAAAAATACAGTTCTTGTTTGTGGGGAAGCCCAGTTACAACACTGTAGTACAGCATGAATGAATAGGTGAGTGTTTATACCGAAGGCCTACTTACAAGACACATTTTTTAGTTCACCTAGATTTCGGAATTGCCATATACTAAATGTGTCTCCTTCAAAATTCATATGCTGAAACCTAATCCTCAATGTGATCGTATTAGGAGGTGAAGCCTTTGGGTCCTGAGGGTGAAGCCCTCATGCATGGCAATAGCACTCTTATAAAAGAGAGGGCAGAGAGCTTCATTACCCTTTCCTCCATGTGGAGAGATGGCCATCTAGGAAGCTGGTTCTCACCAGACACAAAGTTTGATAGTGCCTTGATTTTAGACTTCCCACTCTCTAGAACTGTGAGGATGAATTTTGTTATTTAAGCCACCGGGTCTCTGGTATTTTTGTCTGAATGGGCTAAGATAAGAATAAAAATAGTTTCTCTCCTTTTTAAGTATAACAATTTTTTTTCAATCAAAGGGGAAAAAATGTTTTCTTTCCCATTTGAAGGTGGAAGAAACAATTTACTCCACAAAACAGAAAGCCAGGGAAAGTTCAACTCCAAGAACTGTCCTTGTGGAATAAAGTGTTGGTAAGACTGATGGCCACTGGAATGACAAAAGAACAATGACAACACACACACACACACACACACACACACACACACAAATTAAAACAGCAACAACTCGGGCGCCTGGGTGGCTCAGTTGGTTAAGCGACTGCCTTCGGCTCAGGTCATGATCCTGGAGTCCCGGGATCGAGTCCCGCATCGGGCTCCCTGCTTGGCAGGGTGTCTGCTTCTCCCTCTGACCCTCCTCCCTCTCATGCTCTCTGTCTCTCATTCTCTCTGTCTCAAATAAATAAATAAAATCTTAAAAAAATAAAAAATAAAAAAAAAATAAAACAGCAACAACTCATAGTTCTACCTTTGCTAGCAAACTCCCAGGTAGAAAACGCTTACATGAAAAGTGATGTAGCTTTTTGTTTATTTCCAGACATGTGTGCCTAAGCAATTCATGCTACTGGTACATTATAGAAGATTTTTGGCCATGAGAAAGAAGGAAATCCTTCCATTTGTGACAACATAGCTGGACCTTGAGGTCTTATTGCTAAGGAAAATAAGCCAGACAAAGACAAATAGTACATGATGTCACTTATATGGGGAATCTTAAAAAAAAAAAAAAAGAAAGAAAGAAAAAAGAAAAGAAAAAGCAAATTCATATAAACAGAGAGTAGAAAAGTGGTTGCCAGGGACTGGGTGGAGGGGTGGGGGGGTAATAGGGAAAGTTTGGTAAAAGGGTATGAACTTTCAGCTGTAAGATGAGTAAGAATGGAGTTCTAGTGGGGTGCCTGGGTGGCTCAGTCGTTAAACGTCTGCCTTCAGCTCAGGTCATGATCCAGGGTCCTGGGATCCAGCCCCGCATCAGACTCCCTGCTCCTTGGGAAGCCTGCTTCTCCCTCTCCCTCTGCTGCTCCCCCTGCTTGTGTTCCCTCTCTTGCTGTCTCTCTCTATATCAAATAAATAAATAAAATCTTTAAAAAAAAAAAGAATGGAGTTCTAGTGTATAACACTGTGACTACAGTTGATAACACTGTATTGTATTGTTGAAACTTGTTAAGAGAGTAAAACTTAAATGTTCTCATTTTTAAAAAGATAATAAGACAGGTGATGGACATGGACGTGTTAACTCAGTGGAAGAACTCTTTCACAATACATACAGGTAACAAATCACAGTGTACACTTTAAATGTCTTACAATTTTATGTGTCAATTATACTTCGATTAAGCTGAAATTGTAAAAAATATATTTTTGTAACATGTTCTGGAGTGTGATGCATCTTGGAGTTTGTAATATTTCAGATATGAGCTGGACATGTGATTGATAAGGTGTCCAGAAAGGACTAGATACTCAAATGAACAGTCATGTAGGGGTGGGGAATGAGAGGAGGATACCATTCACCATTCTCAATTCTTTCTAGAGTTGATTACAGAGTATTTATGTCCTGATTGGTGACATTGCTATTCTTTATCACATGATAATTTGACATGTCTCTTCTTAGATCATACTAATTCTGTAAAGCAGAAAATTTAAAACACTTTTTGCTATTTGTTAGTCATAAATTCATAAGCACAGAATGTTAGAGCGGTCTCTAACATGGTGGGGAAGGACTTTATTCACTTGCCAGATAAGGAAAATGAGGTCCAAGAAAGATAATCAATGGGGCACCTGGGTGGCTCAATCAGTTAAACATCTGCCTTTGGCTTAAGTCATAATCCCAGGGTCCTGGGATCAAGCCCCACATCACACTCCCTGCTCAGCAGAGAGCCTGCTTCTCCCTCTCCCTCTGCCTGCTGCTTCCCCTGCTTGTGCTCTCTAAATAAATAAGTAAATAAATAAATAAACAAACAAAATCTTTAAATAAAATAAAATGTCCCTCAAGAAAGATAATCAATTTGTACCACATCACCCAGTGTGGTAGACAGAATAGTGGGTCCCCAAAGATGTCACATCCTAATACCTAAAAAAATCTTGCTGAAGTCAGAAGGGTCTTTGCAGATGTGGTTGAATAAAGGACTTGAGATGGTCACATTATTTTGGGTTACTCAGAGAAAGGCAGGAGGGCAGAGTGAGAGAGTAAGGGTTCTGACTTCAGAAGCAGAATTTAGAAGCCAGAAATGTCAAGGAGTGAATTCTCCCCTCCAATTTCCAAAAAGGAATGCAGTCTTGTTGACCTATTTAAGATGTCTGAGCTCGAGACAATAAATGTGTACTGTTTTAATGCACTAAATTTGTGATGATCTGTTACAGCAGCAATAGGAAACTAATATACCCAACAATGAAGTTGTATAAGCAAGTCTAAAAACAGTGGGTCCTAAGTCCAAGTCCTGTGGCTATTCTACTATATCATATTGCACTTGTAAGTCTGTACCCATCAGTACACATGGATAATGTTCTAACCAGATCATTTTATCCAAAGTTAACTTACATTTACAGAGCCCTTGCTGTGTGAAATTTCCAGGACTAGGTGCTAGACAAGAACAAATAGGAAAAAGGAATATATTTATACATATGAACAATCATACCTATAACAATGTCATTTAATGTAATAGCATGATATTCTCTACTCTTTAGAGTCTGCACAGGCTAGATATCTTTACTAGGGTGTTAGCACTGCATTGGGAGTCTTAGTTATAGGATCTTTTAAAAATACTCTTGGTCTACCCAACCCTAGCCATATGACAAATGACTACAGAATACCCTTCTCATTTTTACATAAAACAACATAGACATAATTTAGATAATATATATTAATCTGAATCATGTGAAATAGCCAATATCCTGATACCTTCTGAAATGTGGAAATGGCAATTTTATAGAGTTTAATTCTATAAATGCCTGTGGCAGACACTGTAAGGTACTACCCAGGTGCCCCCTCAGAGAGATTTGTTGCCCTGTTGTTGGGTTTTTTTTTTAAGATTTTATTTATTAATTTGAGAGAGAGAGAGAGCAAGAGCACATGAGCAGGGGAGGGGCAGAGGGAGAGGGACAAGCAGAACCCCCACTGAGCGGGGAGCCTGACTCAGGGCTTGATCCCAGGACCCCGAGACCATGACTGAGGCAAAGTTAGGCACTTAACCAACTGAGCCACCCAGGTGTTTCTCGCTGCCCTATTTTGAAAGTGCTGTAAGCACTTGAATATTAGCCCCTTGCCTGAAGTCATACAGTTCCTGGATCTAATGACCGATGACGAAGTATAGAGTTTTGGCCATCTTGGTCCAAGTGGGGACAACTCTGAAAGGTCATTCTAGTTCTAGAACTTCCTATGAATTGAGCTATTGCTGTTATGAGACCTGCATCACAGCTTTACACCTATTTCTGCCTGGTCCTGCTTCCTTTTCCTTTCTTCCAGAGTCATCCTAAGGACACTCCTGAATAAACATCCTGCATTCTTACCTCCCAGAGAATGCAACTTGCAACAATGCCACTTAATACAATAACATATAAAATTCCATGATATATAAAAGCTCAGTGTTATGTCTGCACTAATACGATGATGTCACAGGCTGGGAAATTGCCATCAGGAGCCAACCTTCATTTGTCAGTGTTGTTCCAGTATGTCTATGGCATATTTGTTATAGAACTGTCCATCGATCATGCATTGATGATATACATTGCATCAACACTCGCTGTGTGTTATGGAGTAGTAATGAAAATATAAGTCAGGGCTGTCCAATCTTGCCACCCTTGTCTTTGTGCCTTGGTTTCCTATTCTATAAAATATAGATAATTGCAGGTACCACCTCATCTGCTGGTGGTGATGATGTAAATGTTACATGAGTTAATACATATTAAATCTTCAAATGGTTCCTGACACTTAGTAACCACTCAGCAAATGTTGGGTATTAGCTATTATTTCTGGGTACTAAGTCCCAAGAGTTTCTCTTGTATTATCAATCTCTCTTCATTGACTCTTGACCTTTCAGTATACAAATATTCTCAGCCTCCTACATGAACAATCAAACATGCAAGCAAACAACTAATGTCTTTGTCTTTTCTTTCCCTCTTTTAGTTACCCTATTTTTCCCTTTTTATTTTTTTATAACAGGTTGACCTCCAGTCATTACTTTCTAATGATCCATTCAGCCCCAAAAGAACTTGCCCCCCACTCCCCACCCCAAGTTTCAACCATTGGTTAACAGGAAAAACAGCTATAGAATCTAGTTACATCTCCAATCCTGTTTAAAGTTTTGTCTGATTTTATTATTTAAATACCCCATTCAGGGAGCCTTTAGTCTTTGTGATACAAGTGTTCAGCCTCCCTCAGAGCCACCCATTCATTCCCTTCCCTAGTGTAGGGCATCCCCATGAAGGGAATTTCTCTCAATAATTGAAGAGTCAGCATCCTTGGCATAATGCCTTCTTACTCCTGTGATCTCTGGGACTTAATTCCATGTCCACCTGTGTGTTGCTTGTTCTGGTGGTATTTGTGGCTGAGATAAATTGTCATCTAATCTCTTGTGGCTTGTTAGATCTCCCTCCCTAACTCTTCCTCTATTACCTGACCAATAAGTGGTCTGTGGACTTCCAGATCCAACCAAGTTATCTCTCCAGCCTGCTGGTCTGATGATTTACCTTCAACTACAGAGGCTAATCACGTCTATCTTCAAACCCTTATCATTAAACTTCTATCACCATGTCTTGTCTGAATAGGCTTAGCTAGCTAGTATACTTATCCATACCCTCGAAATAGATGCTCAGAGAGCAGAAATCAGTAATTCAATTTTGACTTTTTTGCCTACCTATTCTTTTTCTTTTCTCCCAACTGCCCTAGGCCTAAAAAGGGGGTGGGATTTTCTGTTGTCTCCTGTCCCCATTCCCATCCTAGATCATTTTCTTTCCTCTAGCTAAGACATACAAGTTATCTTCTCATGACTAGGGAGACCTCTATCAGATAAACCTTTTAATATCAGTTTCTTGATATGCTAATGCACATGATCTTAGCTGAAGAATGAGATAAGATCTTTCATGATAATATTAAATACTAAAGGGTCACATATATCTCTTGAACTAGGGACTAGGTCAACTAACTTGAAGGCTTTGCAGTTACTATTTTGTGTGTACCACGGGGTGGGGGGTGGACTGATTGGTTTAATGTTATATTGCTCTAGTCATGTTGAAATATGCCTAGTTACTCAAATGCCCAGTTATTGTGCATATTCTGTTCTTTTGGCCAAGAATGCCCCTATTTCCATTCTTCAACTAAAAAACTTTAACCTAACCTTTAAGATAGAAATCAGATCCCACCTCTTCTGTGAAGTTTCCTTGGATTTCTCCCTGGATTTTCTTAACATTTCTTAACAATTGCCATACAATACCTATTAGTTTCAGGAGTACATCATCATAGTGATTTGATAGTCCAGTTACCATCTGTCACTATACAATGTTATTACAATATTATTGACTATATCCCCTATGCTGAAATTACATCTCTGTGACTTATTTATAACTGGAAGTTTGTACCTCTTAATCCTCTTCCACTATTTCAATTTATTTAATATAACAATATAAGAGAGATCATAAGGCAGTACATGATTAATAGTGAAGTAAGCAATACAGACAGTAGTTCTTGACAAATTTAGAGGAGGGAGAGATTGTTGTAGTCTAAGATGGTTTATAAAATAATAAATGGGAAAATGAGGTAAACTTGAAATACAAATGATTAGTACAGATTCATCTGGTATCTACTGATTAAATCATGTATACTTGTTTGTTAAATGTATGTGTCTTATTTAAAAATATACCTATAACTAAAAATTTACCTCTGTGTAGGTGTCTCAAAGGTGTCTCAATATTATAGCAATTTGGTGGGTCATCTGGATTTATCATGATTATAGGTTTATGAGGGTTGAGAGGTTTAGTTTTGTAATACTTAACTCATAACTTGATGTATTAATTCATTTAGTCAAAACATTTATTCCATGTCTGCAATGTATAATGTACTCTGTTAGGGCAGATGGGAAACTAAGATGGCTAAGATTCTCTCTCATGAGCTTATAGTCTCATAGAGGGAGATAAATATGTAAACAGATAATGCAATAAAGTATTATAAGTCCCATTAATAGAAATACACAGAGGGAATTATTGAGCATAATGAAATTACTCAATTCACAAAGCAGAGAATTTGTTTAGTCTAAGTCTTGAAAAGTGGATACATGTCTACAAGGTGGAAAAATACAGAAGGAGGAAGAACAATGTGAGAAAAAAGAGAAGATGAGAAGTTTGGTTTATTTGGAAACTCTAACGAGTAATTTGCTATGGTTGTATTGTAGATGCACCTAGCACACGGGTAGTTGTTGCAGTAGAGAGCAGAGGACACTTCAGGAAGAATTGGATCATTTCTCCTTTAGTCTCTTTCTCTACTGGGAAAAGTTCCCTCTTTACTATGTTCCATTTTACTTTTATTTTTAAGGATATGTTTCTTAGAACTTCCATCTCCTCAAAAATCTTAGGCACCCCTCTGAACCTCGCAAAAATTCACTATCTTCCATGAGATGTAAGTTTTAGATGTAAATATTCCATAATTCCTACTTGTGTAACCTAGTGTTTCTCTATCTCCAGTGATAACATATAGCATGTTAAAACTATTGAATCTTCGGGCGCCTGGGTGGCTCAGATGGTTAAGTGTCTGCCTTCGGCTCAGGTCATGACACCAGGGTCCTGGGATCGAGTCCCGCATCGGGCTCCCTGCTCCGCGGGAAGCCTGCTTCTCCCTCTGCCTCTCTCTCTCTCTGTCTCTCATGAATAAATAAATAAATAAAATCTTTAAAAAAAATAACAAAAAGCTATTGAATCTTTTTTTATTTTATTATGTTATGTTAATCACCATACATTACATAATTGTTTTCGATGTAGTGTTCCATGATTCATTGTTGGCACACAACACCCAGTGCTCCATTCAATACACACCCTCTCCAATACCCATCACCAGGCTAACCCATCCTCCCAACCCCCTCCCCTCTAGAACCCTCAGTTTGTTTCCCAGAGTCCATAGACTCTCATGGTTCATCTCCCCCTCCTATTCCCCCCCTCTTCATTTTTCCCTTCCTACTATCTTTTTTTTTTAAACATATAATGTATTATTTGTTTCAGAGGTACAGGTCTGTGATTCAACAGTCCCACACAATTCACAGCGCTCACCATAGCACATACCCTCCCCAATGTCTATCACCCAGCCACCCCATCCCTCCCACCCCCCACCACTCCAGCAAACCTCAGTTTGTTTCCTGAGATTAAAAATTCCTCATATCAGTGAGATCATATGACATGTCTTTCTCTGATTGACTTATTTTGCTTAGCATAATACCCTCTAGTTCCATCCGTGTCATTGCAAATGGCAAGATATCATTTTTTTTTAAAGATTTTATTTATTTATTTGACAGAGAGATTGACAGCAAGAGAGGAAACACAAGCAGGGGGGAGCGGGAGAGGGAGAAGCAGGCATCCTGCGGAGCAGGGAGCCCGATGCGGGGCTCGATCCCAGGACCCTGGGATCATGATCTGAGCCGAAGGCAGACACCTAACAACTGAGCTGCCCAGGGGCCCCAAGATATCATTTTTTTGATGGCTGCATAATATTCCATTGTGTGTGTGTGGTGTGTATATATATATATATATATATATATATATATATGGTGTATATATATATATATATACCACATCTTCTTTATGCATTCATTTGTTGTTGGACATCTTGGCTCTTTCCATAGTTTGGCTATTGTGGCCATTGCTGCTATAAACATTGGGGTGCATGAAATCTAACCAAAAAGGCAAAGAATCTATACTCAGAAAACTATAAAATACTCATGAAAGAAATTGAGGAAGACACAAAGAAATGGAAAAATGTTCCATGCTCATGGATTGGAAGAACAAATACTGTGAAGATGTCAATGCTACCTAGAACAATCTACACATTTAATGCAATCCTTATCGAGATACCATCAACTTTTTTCAAAGAAATGGAACAAATAATCCTAAAATTTGTATGGAACCAGAAAAGACCCCGAATAGCCAGAGGAATGTTGAAAAAGAAAAGCAAAGCTGGTGGCATCACAATTCCGGACTTCAACCTCTATTACTAAGCTGTAATCATAAAGACAGTATGGTACTGGCACAAAAACAGAAACATAGATCAATGGAATAGAACAGAGAGCCCAGAAATGGACCCTCAACTCTATGGTCAACTAATCTTTAACAAAGCAGGAAAGAATGTGCAATGGAAAAAAGACAGTCTCTTCAACAAATGGTGTTTGGAAAATTGGACAGCCACATGAAGAAGAATGAAACTGGACCATTTCCTTATACCACACACAAAAAAAGACTCAAAATGTTTGAAAGACCTAACTGTGAGAAAGGAGTCCATCAAATTCCTAGAGGAGAACACAGGCAGCAAACTCTTCAACCTCAGCCACAGCAACTTCTTTCTAGAAACATCGCCAAAGGCAAAGGAAGCAAGGGTAAAAATGAAGTATTGGGAGCTCATCAAGATAAAAAGCTTTTGCCCAGCAAAGGAAACAGTCAACAAAACCAAAAGACAACCAACAGAATGGGAGAAGATATTTGCAAATAATGTATCAGATAAAGGGCTAGTATCCAAAATCTATAAAGAACTTATCAAACTCAACACCCAAAAGTCAAATGATCCAATCAAGAAATAGGCAGAAGACATGAACAGACATTTCTGCAAAGATGACATCCAAATGGCCAACAGACACATGAAAAAGTGCTCACCATCGCTCGGCATCAGGGAAATCCAAATCAAAACCTCAATGAGATACCACCTCACACCAGTCAGAATGGCTAAAATTAACAAGTCAGGAAATGACAGATGTTGGCGAGGATGCGGAGAAAGGAGAACATTTGTACACTGTTAGTGGGAATGCAAGCTGGTGCAGCCACTCTGGAAAACAGTATGGAGGTTCCTCAAAAAGTTGAAAATAGATCTACTATATGACCCAGCAATTGCACTACTGAGTATTTACCCCAAAGAGACAAATGTAGGGATCCGAAGGAGTACATGCACCCCAATGTTTATTGCAGCAGAGTATAGGGATAGAGGGTACATACCTCAGTATCATAAAAGCCATCTATGAAAAACCCACAGCGAATATCATTCTCAATGGGGAAAAACTGAGAGCTTTCCCCCTAAGGTCAGGAACACGGCAGGGATATCCACTATCACCACTGCTATTCAACATAGTAGTAGAAGTCCAAGCCACAGCAATCAGATAACTAAAAGAAATAAAAATCATCCGAATTGGCAAAGAAGAAGTCAAACTCTCACTCTTTGCAGATGATATGATACTTTATGTGGAAAACCCAACAGACTCCACCCCAAAACTGCTAGAACTCATACAGGAATTCAGTAAAGTGGCAGGATATAAAATCAGTGCAAAGAAATCGGTGGTATTTCTATACACCAACAACAAGACAGAAGAAAGAGAAATTAAGGAGTTGATCCCATTTACAACTGCACTCAAAAACATAAGATACCCAGGAATAAAACTATTGAATCTTATCACCTTGCCACATTACTGTCCCTTCATCTTACTCTCAGCTCATTTCCTTTACCTAGCTCAATTATTAATTCAGGTACTCTTTACAGTGACCCTATAAGGTAAATGCTATTATTATATCCATTTTATGGAGGGGAATACTAAAGCATAAGGTCACACAGTTAGTCAATGTCAAATCTGGTGTTTAAACTAAGAGGTTTAACTGAGGTTTAAATTCCACCAGCATGTCTATCCACTTCCTTACATCTAAGTCTATATAATTGGTCTTTCCTTTACTATTGAAGACCAGCCCTCCATGAGGTTCTACCACCTATCTCTATTCAAGGACATCATTAATTCCACTCTCTTTTTGTTGTGCATCATCAATTTGCCCATCCCGTGCAAAATTTCTGATGGTCATACAAATATGCTCAGCTGTAATATCTCTCATATCTACAAAATCTCTTGACTTAACTTACTATCATCGCTATCAACTCCGTTTATCTCCCTCCTTTTGAGGGTAGGTCCAATGTTCTTTTTTCAGCTTTTTTATTTTATTTTATTTATTTATTTTTTACTCTTATGTTAATCCCCATACATTACATCATTAGTTTTAGATGTAGTGTTCCATGATTCATTGTTTGTGCATAACACCCAGTGCTCCATGCAGAATGTGCCCTCCTCAATACCCATTACCAGGCTAACCCATCCTCCCACCCCCCTCCCCTCTAGAACCCTCAGTTTGTTTTTCAGAGTCCATCGTCTCTCATGGTTCATCTACCCCTCCGATTTCCCCCACATCAGCAGCTTTGGACATAGTTGATTATTCTCCCCATGAAATACTTTCTTTACTAGATTTCCAAGACAATACAAATCCAGGACTCTTCCTTAATGACCTCCTTGTCACTAACTTTGCTGGTTCACCAGCATCTCCCATATCTTTATAAGGGTCAATCCATGAACATTTTCTCATTATTTTTAAAAAATCAGAATTAATTCCCTCATCAATTTCATCTAGTCTCATATTTTTATATGCTGTCAATATAGTGACAAACCCAAATTTGTGTTTCCAGCCCTGACTTGTTCCCTGAACTTCAGATTCATATATCTAGTTGCCTGTTCACCTGTCTGTTTTGATATATAACAGGTGTCTCACACTTAATATACCTAAAACTAAGCTCCAATCTTTCCCCAGTCCCATTACGATTGGCTTCTCCTACATTCTTTTTTTATCTCAATAAAAAGCCAAGTCATTCTTACAGTTGCTCAGACTAGATATCTGGACTTCTTTCTGATGTTTCTTTTTCTCACATATCCTACATCTTATGAATCAACAAGTACTGTCATCTCTACTTTTATGACATGTTTAGATTCCAAACCCTTTTCACAACCTCCACACTACCACCATGGTTCAAGTCACTATCCTCCCTCAGATGAATTCTTTGTTTAATTTGTTTAACTAACGCCAGAGTGAATCCTCTAAAATATGTCAGGTGACATTTTTCTGCTCAAAACACTCCATTGTCTTTTCATCTCACTCAGAGAAAACTTGAGTAGATGGCCTATGAGGTTCTATAAGACCTTTCTAGCCCCATATTATTTCTCTGACTCATTCTCCTCATACTCAGGAGTATGTGGAGCCCATTTCAGGGTACTCATTGTTTCTTCTTGTTTCTCAGGTTTTTTTGAATTTGCTATTCCTTCTACTTGGGAAAATTATCTGCTCAAGTACCTGCAAGACTTGTTCTCCCAAATTCTTTCAGGTCATCTGTATGGTCACAGGATTTTATGCATAAATTTGTATCAATCCTTTCCCCATTCTGGCTTTCACCATCCATGTTTTCTGTTTTAGTAAATTTCCATTCATATATGAGTACCTAACATCCTATATATTATTATTTATTTACTGGTTTATTTTGTTTCTGTTGAAAATGTAGGCTCTAGGAGTTTATGCTTACTATATTCACTTACTTATTCACTTACATATCCCTAGTATCTTGAATATGAAGTAAATGAATGAATATACAGAAGTATATTAGAAATCAGTTTAAATGTTTTCTAGGAAACAAGGAAAAGAAAGAAGGAAAGGAAAGGAATATGGAAAAAGGAAAAGAAAGAATGAAAAATGTGTTTTCAGCTTTTTTGTTCACTTTTTAATGTCAAATGTCTGCAGACTATAAAGATATAAATTCATAAAAACCTTTCTATATCAAAATGCAAACTTCATAAATTGCTGTTTTTTCCCATCTTGCTCTGTCTATGCTTATTGTTAGTTGGAAAACTGTAGGCATTTTTGTATGTTACTATTCCAGATTTGGTCAGAAATCAGCATTTTTAATAGATTGAGAATGTTTATTAGTTGCCTTTGTGACTTATTAGCAGCATAATTATCTCTGTAACTGAATTTTCTCATTTATGAGTTGGGGACGATAATTGAAATACCTACTTCTCGGTATTATTGTGAAGATTAAATAAATTATAAACATTTCTGATATACTCCCCTCCCAACACACACCTTTATGTTTTATAAATAATGAAACATGAGTGTGCTATGTTGGTAAGAGCTTTGGAATATAAAAATATTAGGTTTAATTTCAAGGCTGTTACCTACTAACTGGATGATATTTTGAGTTACTTTCAGCTTCCTGTGCCTCATTTACTCTCCTTATCTGTACAATGGATATCAAAATTAATACCTCAAAGGTTAATTGTGGAGAAAAAGCTCAACACTATGAAAGGCACATATTAGATATCCAATAAATATTATTTTTTTCTCTCCTCTTCACAATTAATCTCCCCTGTTTCTCACCTCAAACACCATATTTGAGGCCTCTCTTTGAGATTACACAGGGTAGTAGGAAAAAGTTTCAGTTAATAAAAATTTTTAGAATCTCAAAATTTGTGTTTCTATGTAGTGTTTTGTTTATTATTAATAACAATATTATTTTTCTTCAATAATCTTTTTGAGACGATTTGGGTAGACTGCCTAATTGACCAAGAACTATAGGTTTTCACACAAGTTGGACAGCTCTTCAACTCTTGTCATTGAATCATCAACATATCAGAGCTGACTCAGAAATATTGGTACCTATCTAAAGGATTGTTACACAGTGATTTTGTTAAAGAGGCACAGGAGATTTTAGAGTAAATGTTCAAATCATAAAATACAATATGTGAAACTGAAGCAACATGAAAGAAAATATGAGATTTGCAAGTGTGTGGGGTCTCTGATCAAAGAACCTGTATTTGAGTCCTTACCTTGATTCAGACCCTTCACTACTTTGCTTCTGTGCCTCAATCTATGAAATTGTAGTTATGCGTTATGATGTTTTTCAGAATTGCTACAGAGATCAAATAAATTAATCAACCAGAATGTGATAGGTAGATTCTAAACAGTTAAATGGTTGCCAAATAACATTATTAATGAAGATTAGCTATATGTGTGTGTACACATTAGCTATATGTTTGTGTTGGTGCATGTATATGCACACACACAGATATATTTGACCTAATCATTAGTAATTCAAGACTATTTGAGATCAATCTATTGGTCAGTGAAAACATAGAATAAACTAATTGAGAAATAAATGTGAAAGAGAGTGAAGACAGTCTTCTCTTACCTGTTTATTCTTTCAAAAAGTCATGACTGACGACATTCTAAGCACCAATATATAAGAGTACATCCATGGCCTCATTTTAATTTAACTCATTTGACATAGTCACTGAATCATTCCTCTATGTATGGCAGTATTTTTAGATGACTTTTCCAACGGTCTCCATTTGACTTAGGAAGTATTGCCTTGCAGTCTTGAAAAATAACGGATGACCATCCATTGTCTTTTATTATTTTGTATAGGTAATGCTTGCTATTCAACATTGGATTTGTATAATTAATTCATTAGGTTTAGATAATATGTCTTCTACTGTTTTAACTTCACATATTGTGGGGAAAGATTTCTGAAAACATATAGTGCAGGGATTCAACATATATTATTGAAATGAGGGTGGGGTAAATGGCATAATTAGAGTATTAATTTGTTCATGTAACAAACTGTTGAGTATATACTATGTATTTGACACTGAGTCTTTGTTAAGCTTTTAAGTATACCTCATAATTTATGTAGGAATTTCTAATGACTAATCTTGAATTTGATGCTGCTAGTTTTCCTGCTTATGATCTATTAAATTATATATATATGAAATCATATAGCTTTGGTTTTGGTAATGATATGAAGTTCATTTAGTCCAATTCTCCCAAGCAATAAATGAATTTCTTCTTCCATTTGATATGGTTTTCATATTTGTGAGTAAACCTCTCACTAGTGGGACAAGTTGATATCCAAATGGTTGATATAAAATAGAAACATATGAAAACTTGGAAAAATAAAGCTAAGGGTTTTTTAAATTTATTTTTAGTTTTTGGTAAATCTGGTGTAGTCTAGATTTTTATTTAATGTTAGTAAAATTCACATGTTCTTAAAATATATTTTTAAAAAATCACACAGTGATTTCAAGCTATCACCATAGCAACTATTTGCATCAGAATAACTATTTTTTCCCAGAGCTATTTCTGTAACATTAAATCCTTGATAATACTTTATTATTTGGTATCTGTTAAGTCCATATGCACTTTAGCATCTAATTTACTTAACGAATTATGTCTGACAAGAGAGAAAACTTACAGAACAATAAACAACACTATTAATTACCTCATGAAGCAGGAAACCACTATATTTGTCAAGTAGCATTGTGTCTTCAAAATAATGCCACCAACTAATTAAGTAGGAACATATTCCATTATTGGGATATATATCCTTTTTTCAAATTTATTCATTATAATGAAGCAAAACCAGAAACTGGGACTAGTGAGATTGCAAAATTGCATTTATTAGAGAGGCTTTTATCCTATTAAAAACAAAGCAAAGGAAATGGAAAAAGGAAGAAAAGTTGTCTATATGTAAGAAAAAAATGTTGCTGTGGCCACTGTGTGCCATTTGTTAGTTTTTCTTCATTAGACTCTTGAAGGTAATTACATGATGAAAGAGAAAAAATGCCATTTCAACATAAAACAATAATTTCATGGGGATACATACTTCTGTTTTCCCCTTGAATATTTATTGAGTGCTATTTTTATTTGAGAAATATCTGTTTTCTTTTATTTATGAAAATTTAAAGGGGACATAAGGATTCCACAGACCTGAGACCATGGTAGTTTATTTTCACTTTTTTTTATTTTTCCTGGTTGGAAGAAAAGGAAGGTATAAATAAAGAAAACCTTGCAAGAGAGAGCAATAAAGTGCAGTTTGCTTCCATGTCCTCTAGGGCCTCATAAGTTTAATGGTCCATAATTTAGGTGAGTCATGTTATCTGTATTTTTCTTATTTTGTTTTGTTTTGTTTTTTGATTTTCCTTGAGCACGGACATATATCTGTAGGGCATATAGGGTGCATTGTTCAATCTGATGGCTTAGGTGGTGGTTGCAAAGTGCTGAACATGATGCAATTTTACCTAAATGTTCCAACCATATATTCTAGTTGCTACATATACCTACTGGGCTACCGGGCGGTCAAAGGTCGACTTTGTAGAAACAGGAAATTTCACCTTCTCACCATGTCTCAGCACCACCAGACACTTCTCCCTGTTACTCTTACAGTTTCTGTGTCCTAATGCTTCATTAAATAATGATATGGCTTGATGAAGTAGAAAAGTATATCAACTTTGATAAACCTATAATTCTAATTTACCCTGGATATTGTTTTGAATTTCAAAAGCACTAGTATGATCTAATACAGGGGTGCCTGAGAATTGCCTGATTTCTATATCCCAGAATAAAATGTTGAATTCTATATTGTTCAGTTGCTTCAGCTAATATTTGAACAAAATGCTTTTGCAAATCACCACTTCACTAGGGTGCTTGAATTAGTGTTTCACATGTGAAACTTATTTATTTAAAATAAATAATGTTAATTTGAACATGTAAACCTATGTTCTTTATACACTCGATTTATTTTTATATCAATAGCAATAGCTGGAGGAACCATTCATCCCTGTGGGTTTTCACATTTTGAAGCAAAATTAAATTGTTTAAATATTTTTAGGGTTACAAGTTGCCATAAAACTACAAGAAGAAGAAAAGGGTCTTAGCCTTTGAGGCTATAGAGAGCTTTCCAATAATATGTAAATACTAAATCTTCTTGGGTGAGCATGATTTTCTCCCTAAAGCAAAACTATTTTTCTTTCTGATGCTGTCGATGGCAGCATGTCATTTAGAACTCAGTGACTTCCTATGGGAGTTGCTAAGACATGTTCAGTTTACATTGAGCTGCCAAAGTCATCTTTGTCTCAGTCCAGTGGCTAATAAAATTACAGTGTTAAGCAGTATTGAAGAAAATAACTCTGAAAATACAACTTTAAATGGAGCTTTACCACTGCCTCTAGCTTCATGCCTGCCTGGAGATCATCAAAGCTCATCTTGTATTTCTTGAGCTTTCCTTTTTTCCCCTTGTTCTATCCTCAAGGGCTTCCTAATTCCTCAGTCCCAAATACACACGTCCAGCCTAAAGGTCCAATTGTTGGTGCCCGCTTATTTCATATCATTATGGTCTTCTAATGCTGGCCAAAATTTCTTTGCTTCCAGAATGGATTTCATGCAAGGCTCTGAATGTGACTGAAGTTATTCCATTAGCCTCCCATTTCCCTTTTTCCCTGAACCTCTTGAATTTGTAGAGCAATGTATTTTCACACTAAGTACTAAGAACTCACGGGAACCTAGTAAATAATTGCTTGTGAATTTATGTGCATTCATGGATTCAAGAAGTGGTTATAATGCATTACTTTTCAACTGGTAGTGAGGAGGAACAAAAGAGAGCTATAAAAGTTACTGCTCTTCTCTACCTGCTTTTTATCCTATCTTCAAAGAAGACAACATATAAATTGAACAAATCTACTGAGAGAGATAGATAAAAGATAGATGGATAGCTGAATGCGAAGATATAAAATGAAGGTATTGATAGAAATCAAAGTTGAGGAAGGGGTTAGTTCTATTTTTTCCCATTTTATCAGCCCCTGTCTTTGTGCAAGATGACAGCGTGTACTGTTCTTGAAAATCAGTGACTTTTATTATTTAGTCAACAATCCCAAATAAATCACAATAATGGAATGTTAGTTAAGTCACTGCGTATGGGAAGAAAACACTGTAACAATAGAAATAATATGTTTATTTTTTAAGAGAGAGAGAGAAGCAAGCTATTGAGAGGATTGAACCAAAGTGGCCAAGTGAGTTCTAATGCCAAACAAACCTCTCTTCCTGTCTAAACTTGTAATACTTTTTAGATGAAAGATTTTAAGCATGTTATTTATCTTCCCTGAGACTCAGTTTTCTCATTGTTAATATGGAGAAAATACAAATAATACTGTCATAAGACTTTTGTGAGTAGAGAATGGGTAAATGCAGATTGGACACTGAGCATGACAGGGATTGATGTTAAAAATGGCCAGTATCAGCATATCCTTCCCATGTCATCATCATCATCATCACATTACCAATGCCATTTTATTTGTACTATGATCGTAGCTTTGACCAGAAAAAACACCTTTAAGTATTGGTATAGAGTAGTGGTTAAGAGTGAGGACTTGGAAATTCAACCGTAGGCTTTTAAATCACTCCCCACCACAAACAAGATCTTACATACTTCTTTTAATCTCCTAAGCCTCAGTTCTCTTGAAATCTAGCTAATCATAAAGTGATTTTATAAAATTATAGTGAGGATCAGCTGATATAAATTGTGTGTTTTCTGGCACACAGTAGGAAACTGTGTTAGTTTTTAATCACCACTATTATTGCTGTTATTAATATCTTATAGAATATTATTTTTAGTTTTTCCCCCTTCCTGCATCCTCTTATCTCAATAAATACATTCCGTAGATAAGATGGTGTTTAGGGTATTCTCTGCTAACTGACTGAGAGAAAATACCAAAGAAATAGACTTACTTTGTACATTTTGAGTTTTTATTGTCTTTTAAAATAAACTTTATTGAGGTATAATTTAAATGAGTGTATAGGCCAATGGGTTTAGAAAATGTACACTCTTAGAACTATCACCATAGGTTTTGGGGTTTTTAAGTTGACTTTTGTAACTAATAGCATGATGATTGTTTTTAGCAGAAAAAGCAACTTGAAAATGCAAGAATTTTAACTACTGGGATTCACCTCCCTATATCCTGCATGATTCAGAATATTATATCTTTGCCCTTAATAACCTATCAAAGACTATCTGACCCATGTTAGATGAAAATTCCATAGGCTGAACATAGGAGTAAGAAGGGTCAAAGAGAATGGACCTAGGGCCCTGCTTTCTAAATGAGGTGAAATGAGAGGTCTTGAGGGGTAACAGAAACTCCAAATAGGCTTGGAGGCTATAAAAGCAGAGGACAATCTGAGAGAGAACCCAGTAAGGTAGACAGCTTCACATAATACCTACATGCCAAGCATGGTTTAGGAACAGGAAAAGAGGAGATGGCCAAATTAGATATATAGTCAATGGGTCTCTGATACACTTAGCATTTTCTGGACAGTGAAGTGTGAAAACAGTGATGTTACCTGAGTGCTCAAGAAAAGCAGAAGTACTTGAGAGTGAGACACAGCTGAGAGGCCTGTAGTCAAGAACTTAGCTGTAGGGGTGCCTGGATGGCTCTGTCCCTTAAGTCTGCCTTCAGCCCAAGTCATGATCCCAGGGTCCTGGGATGGAGCCCTGCTCAGTGGGGAGCCTGCTTCCCCCTCTCCCTCTGCCTGACAGTCTGCCTGCTTGTTCTCTCTCTCTCTCTGTCAAATAAGTAAATAAAATCTTAAAAAAAATGTAGTTGTAGACTAATGATTACAGAGCAGGTAAAACTTAGGTTGTCCCAGTTATTTACATGGATAGACAAAATGTTTATTAAAGGAACAATGTTTATCTCAGTATAGTTCATCATGGAGAGGTGGCAGTGACCAGTGACCAGATAGTTACCTTCCTACCCAATGCATTCATTAACAATCAAATAGCCTCCAAGAAACTAGACTAAAACCCAGTGTGAGGCAAGGGAAAACTTTCAATCACTGAGTCCTTGAAGTGACCCAGAATAAATTTTCAAATCCTGCTGGAGATGAAGCTGAAAAAAAATTAATAAAAATTAAAACTAATTATGGGGGGAGGGATAATTTTATTTCTACACCTGGTTTGTGGTATGAGATTTATACCTACTATATTATTTATTAATGGAAACAAATTTGGGGGAAAGAATGGGGCAAGGATGGGATAGATTTCTCTCTTTGGGAAGCTTTCTTATATCTTAAAGTCTTAGAAAGAAGGTGGAATTAATAAAGCAAAACAAAACAAGAATGTTTTGTTTCGTTGATTACACAGTACAATATTTTTGAACCCATCATCCAGTTATTGATATGTTGACAACATACCTAAAATTACATTCCTTTTGTTTGGCTTTGCTGATGGTATTCATGTGCTCATCACATGACAAGCGTTAATTTGCTGACCACTGTTAACCCTGGGTTTCTTTCCCTGCTCCTTTTTTTTTTTTCCAGTTCATATATTTTTCTATCCATTAAACTGAAATTGTTGATGAAAGAATTTTAAAGACATAGAATCAATCTTCCAGAATATCTCCTCTGAATATCAGTGTTTTGGAAGTAAGCACTTGGGCTTAAATGTGAATTACAACAGAAAAGAATCACTCAGAATAGTAAAATTGTCGGGAGGATACGTAGTTAAAGGAAAAAGAATACAAATAAACAGTAATAAAAATCATTACTCTGGGGTGCCTGGGTGGCTTAGTTGGTTAAGCATCTGCCTTCAGCTCAGGTCATGATCCCAGGATCCTGGGATCAAGCCCCGTATCGGGCTCCCTGCTCAGCAGGAAGCCTGCTTCTTCCTCTCCCACTCCCCCTGCTTGTGCTTTTTCTCTCGCTGTGTCTCTCTCTGTCAAATAAATAAATAAAATATTTTTAAAAAAGGTGATAAATTGGACTATTAAAAAAATTAAAAAAAATCTTTACTCAAGTGAATAAGATAGACAATATATTTTTTTAAGATAGATAATATCTTCTAGGCATTCCTTTACTTAGTAAATAATAATATCTTGATATTACATGTCAAAAATAGTAATTTTTGGTACTGTGGCTGTAGGGCTTCTGAATATGTCACCCCAAAAGATTCCACTTTGGCAGATTGGTTATTTGGAAATAAAGGTACTTGAGAAACAGCCAACATTGGGGTGCCTGGATGGCTCAGTCGTTAAGTGTCTGCCTTCAGCTCAGGTCATGATCCCAGGGTCCTGGGATCGAGCCCCACATCGGGGTCCCTGCTTCGCAGGAAGCCTGCTTCTCCCTCTCCCACTCCCCCTGCTTGTGTTCCTGCTCTTGCTATCTCTCTCTGTCAAGTAAATAAATAAATAAATCTTAAAAAAAAAAAAAAAGAAAGAAAGAAAGAAAAAGAAGCAACCAACATAAAAAGGACAGTCTGCTAGTCTTTTGTCCCCTTGAAATTAGATGAATCTCACTTGTGAAGGGCACCCTCCCTTTTCACCAGGTTTCCTTATCACCAGAGACAGGGAATGTAGGGCCTAGAATGCTAAGCAAACCTTGTTACTTCTTCAGTAGTTTACTATCTCCAGCCCAAACAGCTTTGTCTTGTCAATTCTTCACAAATGTATTGTTTTTTTTGTTTAAAAGGTATAAAAGCTTCCTGTCCTGGTCACTTCTTTGTGTCTCCTCTCTTTATGGGGTTCCTGTATGTATTACATAATTAAATTTGTTTTTCTCCTGTTAATCTATCTTTTTATTTGGGGGAATCTTAGCTGAGAACCTTGAAGGTTACAGGGGAAACTGTTTTTCCTCCTTTCTCATGACTTATGAACAGTAGTCCATGTAGGAGACACGGAGAAGAGTAAAAAAATGTCCCTGAGAAATGTATGAGCCTGTGGGGATCAACTCAATTGATGCATCTGTATGGTATTATTGAGGGGTAATATTCAAAATGCTTAACTGCTATTCAGCAGTGACAGCAACTCTACAGAAAATAAGTCTCTGCCTCTGTCAGTAACTTGTTTTCTGAACTTTGGGTGGACCTGGGGAATTCCAAGGGATGGACCAAGTCTGAGGCAGACAGATGGGCAACACTCAGAAGCTTGGAAGTTGGCCGTTTACCTGCCCAATCAGAGGTATTTTAATGTTTTAACAATGTATGTGGTTGTGGCAATGCCTACTGGCTGCATTTCAGCCTAAGTAATGGAGAGCTAAGCATTAACAACTGGTCAGTACTTAAAGGTAACTATTTCATGATCAAAACTATTCATATGTTCAATTTTTAAGGAATTTTAAATAAAAATAGATAATTATAAATGTGTTGTGAAGGTGCTCTTGGAAAGTTAAAGAAATATCCACTTTCTTGTAAAATTGCAATAATGATAAAGTGAAATAATGGAGGTGACTTTATTGTTAGTGTTATAATAGACTTTATGTTGTCTGATATCACTATTCTAGATAATAGACACTTAGCCAGTTGTCACTTATGGGATCATCTTTACATTATATACTATCATCATCATCATCGTCATCATCATCAGTTCTTCAAAATCCCCCAAGAATTAACTCACAGAGACTAATCCATTCAATGGAATAAGAATATATCTAATTTCTTTTTTTTAAGATTTTATTTATTTGAGAGAGCAGGAGAGAGAACATGAGCTGGGGGAGAGACAGAGGAGAGGGAGAGGCAGACTCCTCACTGAGCAGGGAGCCCAATGTGGGGCTCAATGCCAGGACCCCATAATCATGACCTGAGCCGAAGGCAGACACCCAACTGACTGACCCACCCAGGTACCCCTATATCCAATTTCTTAAAAAAATGAGTGTACACACATAAAATATTTTATGACATAAGGATATGTGATATTGTGATTTATAATACGAAATATGTATTTGGTCTTCTTCTCCATCCTGACACAGAGCTCCAAAAACCCTTGGAATATGCTATGATGAGAGCAATAAAGTTGTAGTTTGTTATGGAATGAAGTAACTTTTGGACCCTATCTAAAGACTGGGGGTTCTGGTTGCCAAGGCAGCAACAATCTGGACTTGTGATTGGCAACTGAAGTGTGTGTGTGTGGGAGGGACATTCTGGTAGGACCAGGATGTGATGCTATCTCCAGGTAGATAGTGTCAAAATTGAGTTGAACATTCAGCTGGTGTCCAAGAACTACTTGGTGGTGTTGGTGGTGTGGCAACCACCTCCCCCCTCCACCTCCACTCCCAGCAACACACATTGGAATTATTTGGTGATCAGAACCCTTAGAAGGCATTTCATTTCATAAGCTTAGGTTTGACAAATGCAGACTTTAAATCTGATTTTGACACAGAAAAACTCTGAAGTCTTTCTTTTAAGTCACTTAACCATAATAAGCTTCAATTTCATCCTCATTAAACTGTGATAATTATATCTACCTTACAGAGGGTAATGGGTTAAATGGAGGTCCTCCAAAAGATATGTTCACTATGTAATTTCCAGAACCTATGAATGTTACCTTATTTTGAAAAAGAGTCTTTGCAGAAGTAATTAAAATAAGGATCTTGAGATGAGATGATCCTGGATTATTTGAATAGGTCCTAAATCCAATGTCAAGTATCCTATAAGAGTATGGGATATAAAATGAAGAGGGAGAGGTAGTGTGACCAAAGGAGCAGGGACTGGAGTGATGGAGCCACAGTGCAGGAATGCCAACCACCAGAGCTGGGAGGGGCAAAGAGTGCATTCTCTCCTCCAGCCTCCAGAGAGCAGGAGACAGTTGAAAACTTGATTTCAGACTTTATAGCTTATCAAGCTATGAGGGAATAAATTTATGTTGTTTTAAGCCCCTCAGATTGTGGTATCTTGTTTATACCAGTCCTAGGAAACTGATGTGCAGGGTCACTGTGAAGATTGAATGAAAAAATGTATAAGTTTTGGAAAAATAAATCTTAGGATGTCTTGGAAAAATAAGTCTTAGGATGATACACACACACACACACACACATAATTCCAATAATTTCTCACTAGTAATACTATGCTACTGTGACTAAAAGATCTATTTCTTTCTTTTTTTTTAAGATTTTATTTATTTGACAGAGAGAGACAGCGAGAGAGGGAACACAAGCAGGGGGAGTGGGAGAGGGAGAAGCAGGCTTCCCGCCGAGCGGGGAGCCCGATGCGGGGCTCGATCCCAGGACCCTGGGATCATGACCTGAGCCGAAGGCAGACGCTCAACGACTGAGCCACCCAGGCGCCCCTAAAAGATCTATTTCTGTGTGTTTCTTCGTTTATTTTTATCTATCAGCCTGGTATTTATTGCTTTATAGTTACTTTGGTTTAGCTCTTGATTATAATGGTATCCACTACAGATGAAGACTTTTAAACAAAGTAGGCATTTCGTATAGTGGAGTGGATCAGAATCAGACTGAATTGCAGTCTCATTTCAATTTCTTGTAGGTACCCATGTGATTTGGGGGAAGTATCATATCCTCTTCCTAACTCATGTTCCTCATCTAAGAAATGGGGGTAATAATATTTATCTTATTGGGTTGCTATGAGGACTACTAATACACACATTTAATCATATACATTTAATTTGTGTGTGGGTATGTTTGTGTATATATGAGTGAATATATTTATATATTACATCTTTTTTCTCAGAGAATAAACAAAAACTTTCTCTTATGGGTGGTTATTGTGGATGCATAGAACCTGAAAACAAGGGATAGGAAAGAAAATATTAGCCTTTTATTAAATATCTAATAAAAGTTCCATAACATATTATGTATTTTTATTTAAATGTGTTATTACTATTATCATTACAATTTTTATTAGAGTGCTGTGCACTCATGCATATACTTTGTACCAAGCTAAATCCTGAAGTGCCAGGTATTTGCAAAAAAAAGCCCCAAAACAAAAACCCTAAGATTCATTTTCTTCTGGTGACTGAGATAGTGTATCATGTAAGTTTTCCCTTCTCTATTCTGGAATATTAATTGTGTGTCCTTCTTACTTTCATAATTAATTAGCTATGCTTATTTTTTTTTAATTTTTTTTTATTCTTATGTTAATCCCCATACATTACATCATTAGTTCTAGATGAAGTGTTCCATGATTCATTGTTCGTGCACAACACCCAGTGCTCCATGCAGAACGTGCCCTCCTCAATACCCACCACCAGGCCAACCCATCCTCCCACCCCCCTCCCCTCTAGAACCCTCAGTTTGTTTTTCAGAG
>NC_138379.1:18440048-18449235 GCF_054177405.1 Leptonychotes weddellii
AGACGATGGACTCTGAAAAACAAACTGAGGGTTCTAGAGGGGAGGGGGGTGGGAGGATGGGTTAGCCTGGTGGTGGGTATTGAGGAGGGCACGTTCTGCATGGAGCACTGGGTGTTATGCACAAACAATGAATCATGGAACACTTTATCTAAAACTAATGATGTAATGTATGGGGATTAACATAAGAATAAAAAAAAAACTTTAAAAAAAAAAGAGTGGCATGTTTGTTGAGTGTCAAATGAAAACTTATTTGGACACTTTTATAGGTGCCCAGCACTCAAGTATGTCTTTGAAGGGGAAATTAAGGTAATATTTCAATCCTTAGATTTACATTCAGAGCTTCAATAACTTGAAATTTTTCAAGAGTAAACACTTAGTTTGACAGCAGTGTTGGGGGGGGGAGAAAAAATAATTTTCTCTCTACCTTTCTAGGTTCTTGGTTGAGGACTCCCTCCCCTATAATAAAAAGGCTAATTGACAGAAGAAAAACAAACAGAAGTTTAATAACATGTATACTCCTGGATACATGGGAGGTGCCCAGGAAAACTGAGTAACTCTCTAAAATGGTCCAAGCCACCACTTTAAATACCATTACCAGCTAATGATAAAAGAAGATGTTGTAGAGGGTTGGGGATCCAGTTGTGGAAGGCTGTCAGGACAAGCACAGTAAGCCAGGGTAAAGATCTGATGCAGATTTCAGTGCCTGTCTTCTCCAGTGATAAAATTTCTAGAGATTTAGACCTCCTCCTCTTCCTAGTACAGGCAGGGAGACAGGCTTGCAAATGGAGATTTCCCTCACAAATGTAAATTTCTTTTACAGAAGGTTAACTTCTACTTGGTTTTCAGAGCTTCTCCTGTGTCTGTTTTTTTTTTAAAATAATCAACTCCAGATAAACCTTATGCCAAAGAAACATATTTTGGCGTGGCAAAATTTGTTCCCCTTCATTATAGGGTAATAGGAGGAAATTATAAAATCATCAGAGCCATCAAAATATTTTCTGAAATTATCAGTAATGGAGGATAGTTGCAAAAAGGCAGGCCCCTGTTCTAGGAGGAAACTACCCTTAAAAAGGAAAAGACCCTATCCTGTTATCCAACACCACTCTGGAAGAGCCCTCCACCTTTTCCCATGTGAACAACTACCTAATAGGTAGATGAGCTTGTAGACAAAAACCTGTTTGGGTGACAGGCACATGGAGGGTTAATCAGATTAAAACAGCTGGCCAATAATCTCATAAGAAGCCCTAGGATTAGAAATTCCAATGATAACCCTCTCTGATCCCCTCCCTTTTTGGGAGTTTTGTACTATTGCTCAATAAACTTTGCTTTGCTGCCCATCACTCTTCCTCTGGTCGACCTTTTCATTCTTTGAAGGGGCATGACAAAGAATGGCAGGCACTAAAGGAAAAGAAACCCTGAAACATCAGGGCCCTGCTTAATATTGTTAAAAAACAAAAATTTACTGATAATTTCAGAAAATATTTTGATGGCTCTGAGGATTTTATATAGGTATGAATTCTTGGTAAGAGTTAGCAAAAGTGACTCCATTTTGGACCTGACTTTTTTTGTTATTATTATTTTGTTTTTTAACACTATCTTTTAGTACTATTAATTCAAAGAATCACTAAATTGGTTTATCTGGAACATATATGATCCTTAAGGGCTGTATCATTAACAAATATTTTACCCAACCTAACTTTGGGTTGGTAGACGTTCTGGAAATGATATATGACAGTATCTGTGTTCTCTTCCTTGTTGTTAGCTAAGCCTAAAGTATAAAAATTGCAGTCCCTCCACCACAGGCTCATTTTTAGCAAGATTGTCTAGTTAGGCTAAAGATGATAAGAGGCATATTATTGTTAATTATATATTTTTTTGGTTGTTTGTTGTTTTTAAAAATTGGTATAAGTGATGAATTTGAGAAGATACTATTTGGGCATGTTATAATACTAATCCATTTAAGAGTTATGACAGTTCTACTGGTGAGAATCAAATTAATTGTTTGCATCAGGAATTTTTAAAAAATTCATTTTTTGCACACCATATAACTCATCTTACTCTTATTAGAGTATATTTCCCCTTCCCAGAGCAACTAGTATTAAACATCTCTTTACTCTTTACTCTTCAATCCTCATTTCTAAAAAGAAAAAGACATTTCTAACCCTCTTTCAATCTGTCTACTAATCTTTAACTCTTACTCACTAATTTACCCAATTCCAATCAAGCCCTTATCTAAAACTAGACCTTAAAACCTTTATTAATATTTTACCTTCACACCCCTGTCCCAAACACTACTAAGATTCTGCCAAGGTAGGATGTCAGCTTTACTTTATCACCAGTTTATTTTTGTAATTGGTCCATAGAAACCTGCATTATTATTTTAATTATCAATGACAAAGAAAAATTTGCCAATAATTAAACTATAAATTTTGTTATTATTTAGAATTTTTGTTTTATTCTTATAAAATCAGCTGAGTCAGATTTACTTGAACATTGATGTATCATGTATCATCACTCTTGTATGTATAAAAAGGAAAAGCAAGTGAAGTAAATAGGTTAATGTATTCTTAAATATCTTCACATTTAAGATACATCTGGTTGGGTGCCTGGGTGGCTCAGTTGGTTAAGCGACTGCCTTCGGCTCAGGTCATGATCCCAGGGTCCTGGGATCGAGTTCCGCATCGGGCTCCCGGCTCAGCAGGAAGCCTGCTTCTCCCTCTCCCACTCCCCCTGCTTGTGTTCCTGCTCTCACTGTCTCTGTCTCTGTCAAATAAATAAATAAAATCTTTAAAAAAAAATAAATAAGAAAACCTTTAAAAAAAAAAAGATACATCTGGTTTTCAGATATGTAAAAATATAAATAATGTGCCACCTAGATTTGAAGAAAAGTCTCCCTGAAACTCCCAGTTGCCAATCTATCTCTCAGTACACATAGGCTAATCCTCTAAATGCCTCCACAAGAGGTCCTGTTTGCCTCAGAGACTCATTTACATTGAGAGAGCCTTGAGTCTGGGACACAGCGATCTTGTCTGAAGAATCCCTGATGGCAGGGCCCATGCTCTCTCAAGCCTTTCATAGAACTGACTTCTTGAGGGGCTTGCATATTCCATCATGCTTCCCTTATTCTGTCAATTCTTGGGAGCTGAAATAAAAATGTGTTGGACTGTAACCTTCCATATAGTTCCTTTAATGTCAGGAACTGAGAGAAGGTGGGAAGAGGTAAAAATGAGTATATGTGCTTTAATAATTTTTTTAATGCAAATCTTTATCTTAGGGCATGATAAGCAGAGGAGGTTTTGCAGGAATATTCAGAGGACAAGAGAAGAGGTCTTTGGCAGGAATAGGAAAAGAGATGTGAATCACGAGGTAATTTTTCATCTTTCTCTCTCACCTCCCTTCCATAAATATACTTTAAGATAATATCTTATTTTCCTGTCTTCTCATTAAGTGCATAAAGAGCTTTTGGAGGTACAGTATTTCATTATTTGAATAAGTCTGAATAAATGCCTAGTCTTAGGACCATACTGAAGGCAGACTTACATTTAAAAGACCCCCACTGAGGAATCAGTAAAGGCCTGTTCAGTACTTTTGGCAAGTTGCTCTAAAAGAGGACCATGGCATCATAAGTCAGAAATGATCACAAGGTGTGAATACTAAAACATAAGACTGGGGTTACCTTTTAGAGAATGCAAATGTGACCCAGAAATAGGCTGAATACCTTTTCCCAACTGTGTATTTTTTGAAATAGTTATTTAATATATTTTTGGGCCTTTTGTTTTATAATGACAGTACTCTGACCTTTGGACAAAACAGGTCTGAGTCACTTGCAGAGACTAGAAATTGAAAGTTTAATATGAAGCCCATGTCTAATTGCAGTCACCATCATTCCACTCACATAAGGGATATACTGGAACACTGGAGAAGAGAGAGGAGATAGAAATTTATTGCATATTCAGCAAAAGAGGATATTTTTCTCTCCAGGCCTTGAAAACACAACAGACTCCCTGTTTTCTACTGTTGTGGTAGAACATATAAAAATGAAGAAAATAAGAAAGGTTAGTTAAAGGAGATTTTTTTTTTTTCTATTCTAAGAGATTCCCTTCAAAGTGGGTGTGGAAGTTTCCTTCCCTTGAAGCCCTTTAACAGAGAAGTTAGGATCTTCACATATGAAATGCATAATTTCTTTTAGTAGTGTAAACACAAAAATATATTATTATGTAGACAGAAGTCTCTACTCACTCAGGGAAATTATTGACCAGGAAGTCAAAGGATATGACTTTGACTAAGGAGAGGTACCTCTACTTAGAAGTAAGTAGTCCTTAGGAAATGTAATAGGATAGAGGAAGTTAGCAGCCAAGAGGGGAGAAGCAAGAAGAGAATAGTAAGTATAAACTCATCAGGATGGAGTCCAATAAAAGAATAATTATTGAATGGAGAAAGAAGCAGCAACCATATAAAACAAAAGGAGAGAAAATAATGAAAGGGAGAAAAAAAATACTGTTTATGAAAGACCTCGAATTCAAATGCATAATGATCTGTAGTCAATGGACCAAAGTCCTAGTAACCTGTAACTGGAATAGCAAGACTAAGGTGACATGAACTCTAGTCATCCTAAGAAAGAACATAAAAATAGCAAACTAAGTTAAAGAAGATAGGACAATACAACTGAGGTGATGATCTGTTCTTTATTGGATGGCTGGAATGGATGCACTTTTGTTTTTTGTTTTGTTTTGTTTGATCTGCCAATACCTTCTTGGAAACTACCCCTCTCCCTTCTAAAATAAACATGTTTTATCCCTTATTCATTTAGTTCAGTGTTGACTCCACCTTTCCTGAATCCCCAAAACTTATACTGTCCTGGCCAATTTCAACCCTCTATTTTCTTGGGGGATTTGGGGATTGGTGTGTGACTCAAGCCAGGGAAGTCAGAAGTCTGCAAAGGTTTTCACCTGAATGATTAATCCAGACAACCATGTCTTTTTCCTCTAGGTTCTCTACTGTGGGAGGATATTAGACTTGGAGAGTATGTGTATGAGCAATAGAAACAAAGAGAGGGATTTAATGCCATTATGTGTGACCTT
This sequence comes from Leptonychotes weddellii, assembly GCF_054177405.1. Lineage (NCBI taxonomy): Eukaryota > Metazoa > Chordata > Mammalia > Carnivora > Phocidae > Leptonychotes > Leptonychotes weddellii. The sequence continues at coordinate 18,445,130 of NC_138379.1, forward strand.
TGATTCATACCTGAAGCTGTCCTACTCAGAAAATTCAGTGATGTGAGCTGATCTATTCTTTCTCGTTCAACATGAGATAGCATAAATTCAGTTCTTATGTTTGCTCTGGGAAGTATACTTACTTAATGATATTTTGGTGATTAATGGTGATAAAATACATGGATGAGAAAACAAGTTCTGCTTTACTGAAAGCCTTTATAATGGGCATTTTATTTTCTTCTTCAGGGCTTTACTCCAGAATTCACATTTTGTTTTAATGTCTACCCATCTAATAAAAATGCTCTTTCAGTCTTATTTCCAAACCCATTTCCAGCCTCCACCTAGTTGTTTGCTTTTACAAACACACACACACACCCCTCAACAGAATTGTCTACATATAGCTTCTTCAATTAATAAACTCTTCTTCACTTTTTAACCCACTCCAATTTACTTATGTCCTTGCTATTCAACTAAAATCACCTCATTAATGCAACAGAAACTACCATGCTGACAAACCATTAGTCAACTTCATCCTCAGATCCTCTTCTTAAACTCTCAGCAGCACTTAAATAGTTTTTCATATTTTTCTTAGGAGCAAACTCTTCTATTGAGCTTCCTATGTACCAAATGTGTTCTAAGTGCATTAAGTATATTAGTTCATTTAATCCTCACAACCACACTTTGAGGCTGGTAAGATCGTCATCCCTGTTTTACGAAAGAGGAGATTGAATATCACAAGGGAGGAAGTAATTTTCCCATGACCATCCAGCTGCTTGGTGGAGATTGGATTAGAATCCAGACATTTTGGTTGCAGTCTGTCCTCTTAAACGCTATATCACACTTTCCTCTTATTTATCTTATACTAACTTTTTAGAAACACTTCTTCTCCTAGTTTCTGGCATGTTACAACTTGCTAATTTTTTTTTTTTAATCAGATACTCTTCTGTTCTTTTTTTTTTTTTCTCTCTCTGTTTCCTTTTCTATAGTTGGTCTCTAAATTTTGGAATGCTCCAGAGTTCATTTTCAATCATGCTTCCCTATATAATCTCTTTAGTCAATCTCATCCAGTTTTATACTTAGAATATTAGCAATTTACTTTTGACTCCTAAATCTATGTTACCATTTTTGAGATAACCTGGAATGCCAGAGTCATCTTCTCTTTGAAGTATAACATCATAAATACAGTGAGTTTATGTCTTCAAGCCCACCAACCCACATTACAATGAAATATATCAAGGAAAACATGTTCTTTCCACAGAACTTTCCCACCTTCGTAAGTGGCAACATCACCCATTGAGATCTTTAAGCTAAAAAACTTGGAGTCACCTTTATTTCCTTTTTCTCATCATTCATAAGCAATCCATCTATACCTGTTGGTTCTACCTCCAAAATTAAGATAGATTTCTTTTACTTCTATCTCTAGTGCTACTACATGACTGGTTAATCCCTGACTCTTAACCAGTCTCCCTGCTTCTGTGCTTGTCTCTTGACAATATTTTCTCCTTATAGTAGCCAGTGATTTTTAAAAAGAAAATCAAATATGTCACCCACCACTGCTCTCATTAAGCCTCTCAGTGGCTCCCCTTGAATTCAGAATAATATTAAACTCTATATGATGTTTGTATATGTTCTGTCTTCTGCCTCCCATTTCCCATCTGATCTCCTTCGATATTTACTTCATTCCAGGCATACTTACTTCTTTGCTGATCTTCAAATATGTCATTTGTTCCACATTCAGACTCTTGACACTTTCTATGTTTCTCTCTGGATGGCATTTACTTATCTTTCAAGCCCCAGCTCAAATGCAACCTCCTCAGAGCCACTTCCTGCAACATTCTAATTACTCTTTATCAGATAAGCCTATTTGTTTTCTTATTAGTGCCACCACAGTTTGTAATTACATTGTCTATTTATTGGTACTTACTGATTTATTCTCTATCTCCTAAAGACAAGAATAAAAGCTCCATGGAGGCAGACATCATTTTTTCACAATTTAATCTCCTATACCTAGGATAATGCTAGCCATGAAAATAATTACTTTTTAATGAATAAATGAATAGATGGATAAAAAGGATTTTATTAAGTTAATATAATTAACTTTCACTATAGGCCTATGAGACAGAGACAAAGTTTCTAAGAGCTTTTTTTTGTTTTCCATTTCATTATTTATTTATTTTGACAAGACACAGATCTCATAAAGGTTAAAGCTGTGACTACAATTCTAGCATAGATAATTTTTCTTACCCCCTTCACAATTTTATTTATATGTGTGGATATATGTATATATACATAAACATATTTAATCTGTTTAAATAGAGAATTTGCCAGTTTAGGAGGGGGGATTGTGATACCATATAGTATGTGTAGCCTAAGTGTCTTTAAAGTTTTCCAGTCTTCTGTGATACCCCATTACTTAAGTATCCAAAAAACAAGACAAACAAACAGACACAAGCTCAAACCTGGCATTCTAGGTGACTGCCGGAATAAAAATAAAAATAATGATAATAACAGTATATTAATAGTAGCTAACACAGACATAGTGTTGACTATGTGTCAAGCATTATTCTAAGAACTGTGCATGCTTAAATACTCATGCAACTTAAATCCATTCTCTCAAATATTTTCAAAGCCTCCATGGGAAAGTGTCAATAAATCTTACCTGTGATCACCTTTTAGTTCGAATAGTTGTTCTAGGTCTTCTATTTCACTCCCTCCTCCCCAACATCTTGCCACATAGTCCTTCAGCAATTTCTTTTTTTTTTTAATTTCTTTTTTTTATTTTATTTGTCAGAGAAAGAGAGAGAGAACAAAAGCAGGGGGAGCGGCAGGCAGAGGAAGAAGCAGCCTCCCTGCTGAGCAAGGAACCTGATGCGGGACTCCATCCCAGGACCCTGGGATCATGACCTGAGCCGAAGGCAGATGCTTAACCAACAGAGCCACCCAGGCATCCCCTTCAATGATTTCCACATTCTTTCCTTTAAAATAGTGCTACAACTTCCATGTTCATTTCTTCAAAATATATAAAAAAAGGCTCTAAAGACTTAACAAATTTCACTAAGGATCTGGAATACTGGGAAGACACCTAAGAAAAGAGAAGAGAAAAAAACTGATTAGATACCATGGCTCCAAAATCCATTAGCTAAATACATGATAAATGGTACTTACTAGATCTCTCTATTCTATGTTGGCACGGCACATCTCTATTCATTTCAGCTTTGGGGGCTTAATTTGCAGGTGATGTGTAAATAAACTGAAACTTAAGGATTATGACTGATTATTTCATGTCACCAGTTAATGGCAATAGAAACTAAAAAACAAAACAAGTCTGTAGCAAGGATGCAGGATGTTGAGCTCACCTTGTCTGAGTTCAGTAAAATATTCCAGTCTTGTGAGGGAATGTGTTGCTTAGGATTTAGGGGAAAACATTCAGTTGTACGGATTGAGACATTTTGTTAGGTGATGTACAGCTAACACACAGTTAGTTACCCTAGAGATCTTAAGGTTTTTGGAAGGAGACTAAGAAAAGTTTGTACCTGTTTGGACATCACATGTCATTCACAAGAGTTGTACTAAATTCAAGGTTAGGCATGAAAGGAAAGCATGAGCAACTTGAACCAAGTGTCTAGTTTGTGACCTCTTGCTCCTTTATTTCTCATCTAAGAAAATTTCTTGATTCAGTTTATAAACTAGAGATTATTGCTAGCCCACTCCTTCAAAAGGAGTTATTGTCTGAACAGGAATATACACCTTTTAACCATATCTTTAACATAATCATCTTAAATACAAATATACACCTCTTCAAACTATTTTGTTTCACAGCTTACATTATTCCATACCATTTTCTTGAACCTATAAATAAACAGTACCCTAAGAAAAGCAACATATTTTGAAGCAGTTGATGTGTACTGATCATTTGTATTGACATGGATTAATTTGTGAATCTTATGGCAACCTAGTGTTTTATTCTACAGAGACATAGTCAATGGTGAATATGTAAGTTAGCTGTTAAGAAAGAAAGAAAGAAAGAAAGAAAGAAAGAAAGAAAGAAAGAAAGAAAGAAAGAAAGAGAAAGAAAAGAAAGAAAGAAAAAGAGGAAGGAAGGAAGGAAGGGAGGGAGAAAGGAAGGA
>NC_138379.1:18449335-18469941 GCF_054177405.1 Leptonychotes weddellii
AAAGAAAGAAAGAAAAAGAGAGGAGGGAAGGAAGGAAGGGAGGTAGAGAGGAAGGGAGGGAGAAAGGAAGGGAGGAAGGGAAAGAACGAAAGAAAAAAGAAAAGAAAAAAGGAAGGAAGAAAGAAAGAAGAAGAAAGAAAGAAAGAAGAAACAAAGACACAAAGAAAAAAGAGAAAGAACGAGAAAAAGAAAGGAAAGGGGAGAGAGAGAGAGAAAAGAAAGAGTAAGAGCTTTAGAAAAATTCAGATGTTTTATGTAAATCTGATCAAACTCTAATCCAAAGCATAAAATGATGATTATTTAAAATATGATATTGAGGGGCGCCTGGGTGGCTCAGATGGTTAAGCATCTGCCTTCAGCTCAGGTCATGATCCCAGAGTCCTAGGATCGAGCCCCGTATTGGGCTCCTGGCTCAGCGGGGAGCCTGCTTCTCCCTCTGCCTCTGCTTCTCTCCCTGCTCATGCTCTCTCTCTCTCTATCTCTGTGTCTCAAATGAATAAATAAATTTTTTTAAAAAAAGGTAAAAAAATAATAATAAAATAAAATATGATATTGAATATCAAATTTTAGTGTATTTTATAACCTTTAACTTCAGGTGAAAACAAAATTTTGACACATTAAACATAAAAAAAAATTTTGAGGAGTTTCATCACTGTTTAGAATTCTTAAATTCGGGGCGCCTGGGTGGCTCAGTCGTTAAGTGTCTGCCTTCGGCTCAGGTCATGATCCCGGGGTCCAGGGATCGAGCCCCGCGTCGGGCTCCCTGCTTGGCGGGAGGCCTGCTTCTCCCTCTCCCACTCCCCCTGCTTGTGTTCCTGCTCTCGCTATCTCTCTCTCTGTCAAATAAGTAAATAAAATCTTTTTTAAAAAAATTCTTAAATTCTTCACAAAAAGAACCAGATTTAACTATTTTTGACCGCTGTGGTTTACAATCACTACAGTTCAAGAGCAGCAACTAGACTGATACATGATCCAAGTCATCCTCTGCAAGATAGGTTTCAATAAATATTTTTGGATTTATGTTTAAGGAAAGTGTGTCATTTTATGGAGTTAAAACTTCAGATAAAGGTAGATTGTAGAAATATAAAAAATAAAATTTGAAGTGATTTTTTTGTGAAAGGCTGGGATAAAACTAAAATGCTCACTGGTAATAGAAGTATATAAGTAGTTCCTTAAAAATTAAACTAGTTAATATGTCAATTGGAAGTTGCAACCCTGTTATGAAAATCTGATTTATTTGTTCATTTTATTTATTTATTTATTTATAATCTTTGCTCTGAATTTTTTTTACAATAATTGAAAAATACCCAACCTTTGTTTCAATGTATGGTTTAAATTTTCAGGTTCGCTTTAATGCACTGCTAAGTCTTCTAAATTTAAGGCAGACATTCTTTGTAATCATATAGCCTAGACTTCCAAAAGAAGTGAGAATCATAAATATTGTTATTGTAGGAGATTAATTCTGATTTATTTTCACAGATCTTTGAAGCCTTGATATATAGTTGTTTTAATGCATTCGTTCATTCAAAAATCTTAGGAAGTGTGTACTAGATTAAGCTTCCATGTCTCTTTTTGTGAGAGCTCAAAGGCTTGGTAATCCTTCTTACCTTAGAAGAATTTATTTAAATCAAGAAATATGGTTTGGATGGAGCAATCTAACTGAATTTGAATGAGTTCAAAATTCTTTAATGAAAATGAATTTGTGATATGATCAAATTAATAGTTAGTGGAAAGGAAATGGAATACATTTAAGATGCTACAATTTGTATGTACCAAAGCATTAGAACTGTTGAAAGTTCTAGAAGCTTGACAGGTGGGTATTTCAAGTGAAGCTGACCTCAGCTGAAAGACACATAAACCTCTAAAAGTTATTGTGCATGTTCTAGAATTACAGAATAAATTTAATTAAATCAAAATATTTTCTTCAAGAATTTGATTTATGTGTTCTAAAGTTATGACCCAAATTCAAAGATACAGAAAATATATTCAGATTTTCTTTGATTGGATAATAAAAATGGTGTTCTACTTTGCACATATTAAATACACCAAATTAAAGGGAGCTATTGAGTTAAAAAAAAAAAGATGTTTACACAGAATCTAGCTATCAGAAGAAAGAAATTTTTGTGTAAGGGAAACAGAACTAGCCTCCATATTAGAATTGACCTAAAGGCATAATTTTGTTCAGCTGTGCATATCAGGAATGATTATACCTTCCTTAGAGCCTCAGAAATTAGCTCTACTTTGTCTCAGGTAGTCAAGAGACCAAGAAATCAGTTTAAATAGGAGGAAGGCAAAAGGGAGGTGGGAAGCATTGTATAGCAAGAATCATAACCAATGTCAGCAACAATTTGGTTTGCAAATTGGCATTGCTACAGTAAAGATGATCAGTTCTCCCCACGTTCTTGCACAAGACTTGGAGTTACGAGAGAATTCATAATGATTCGTGAACCTTGATCACGAGAGTAAAGAATCTCTGCACTACTTTCCACCAAAATTACATAAACTGGGAGCTTCCCAAAAGGGAGATCAAAGAGCTCCCAGGAAGGATGCAGATCGGGGTTGAGTTTTCTAATTGGTAAAGTGAGATTTGTAATAATTAGCTAAGAGCATTATGGTTCATAGTAAAAGCTAATGTACCTAGTGCAGAATATGACACATAATGTGGTTGAGTCTATATCAGTTAATGGAAAAATGGAGAGAATGTTTAAATCTGATAGCAAATAAACAGTCACTTTATGCAAGGACCATATGGAAGACAAAAAATTGAATGAATAAGGTGCTAGAGTTTGATCTTCTCTCTGGTGTGTAGGCTCTACTTTAAATCAAAAGATGATGCAAATCCAGGGGGATTTGATTATCACAGCATAATATACTAGATCTGAAGACTTTGTGTCAAGCTATTATTCACGAGGCTTTTTTCTTCCAAAGCTGACTTGAGTGCCTCCCTTCATCAAATGGAAAGAGGATGTCAAAATCACATAAGGTCACCATTACAAAAAGAGATTCTACAGGAATATGCAAAGTCTTTTTGCTTGGCAATAGCAAAATATATAATCCTGTGACAGAGAGAGGAAATCTACTTGTTTGTCTCAAAGCTTATATTTATATGGTCACGGCTTGACTCTGAAGTCATTCCTTGAGCTCATTTGAAATCTCAAGTAGGAATAAATGTCATCCAATGCTGAAATATTGTAAAAGCAATTCAATTCAATTCAATGTTTATTTATAAATATATCAGGCTGGAAACTTGCATACTTTGTCTAAAGAATTCTCAAAGATGTAGTCATTTCAACCGTAATCTATTACCATTTATTTAAATCACTGTCATGGGGGTAATATGTAGTAACATGTTCAGATAATGTTTTATAGATTATCTAATTGAAAGTTTTCAGGTTAAACGCATTGGAAATCTTTATTTAATTCTAATATGACAATTAGAAGTTGGAGAATATGTTCTTTCCAAAGATCACTCTTTTATATGCTTATTCAATCATTCATTGTTGCCATGTATTCCAAAATCTTTTATTAGTAATTTTCTAGCTCATTTTCCAGGCTATACTATAATGGGGACCCACTGAAACTGTTGAACAATGTCTCGGTATCATTTTAAATAAAAGTCATTAGTATTGATCAGTATGGATTTAATATTTAATTTGGGAATTTTGTTAATATTTCTGCTCTCTGCTGTACTTTTGTGCTGGTAGCTTCAGTAGAGATAGAACCAAATGATAATGATTTGACAGGTAAGTAGGGGTTGTAAAGATATGAAGCTGGCAAATAATTTAACTCTCAATAAGTATCTAGGGACATAATTTATCTTAAAATGCCCTTAATAAGTTAAAAGGAAAAGTAAAATGTTTGGATCTGTTGAGAAAAAAAATTGAATAAAAACTTTAAGGAATGTTTTTCGAGTTATATATAATTAGATATTTCACTACTAATTAAATTATAAAGAAGCTGAATCAAGAGGCATTTTTATTTGAATTCCAAATCGTCCAAGGGTCTTTCTTTGCTTTACACCACAAGTTAATAGCAGCATATGAAAAAAGTCACCACTGATTAATGTTGGGTTCAAAAACACGTAAAATGCATTTCTATATATAACATGTAAGCCTAGTTTCATTTACTAATAACCACAAATAATGAGTAATCAAAGCACAGTGAATGAACTAAACAAATAATTAGCTTTGTGGTTTGAGATATAGAAGAGAAGTAGATCCTTAAAGCTTCCCAACTGGTACATTCACCTTGGCATTTAGTCTTTGGTATGACCCTGTAGAGGTCAAGGGCAGGCCACCCAAAATGTTCCCCTTAGACATATTGATTATTTTAAATAAAAGTTACTCCAAGGAGCCTGTGTAAACAAGAATGCTCAGACCCTCTTCTGTCTCCCTGAAAGATACCTTCTCTTTACACATCCTTATCACCAGAATAGGAAATTCAAGGCTGAGAATGTTGTATAAAAACCCTTTTTTTGGGGCGCCTGGGTGGCTCAGTTGGTTAGGCGACTGCCTTCGGCTCAGGTCATGATCCTGGAGTCCCGGGATCGAGTCCCGCATCGGGCTCCCTGCTCGGCGGGGAGTCTGCTTCTCCCTCTCCCACTCCCTGTTTGTGTTCCCTCTCTCGCTGTGTCTTTCTCTGTCAAATAAATAAATAAAATCTTTAAAAAACCCTTTTTTTAAACTAATTTACTACCCAAGCCCAAATTCTGTTTAGAAATCCTTACTAGTTGAAGCTCTCAAAGTTAAGTCTTCTCTGTTCTGTCAATTTCTCACAGATTTATTGTCTGTCTGAAAAATAGAAAAACTGCCTGCCTTGGTCATTTTTTAAGTTTCAATTTCATCACTGGGCCTTCATGCACACATAATAAAACTTTTCTCCTCCTTTTAATGTGTCTCATGTAAATTTAATTCTTAGTCCAGCTAGAAGAATCTTAGACTGAGGAAAATTTCTTCCTCCCCTTCAACACAGAAGCTCAGATCTTGCTGGGCTCAAATATAATTTTGATTTTTGAGTAGGAGAGAGAAGAATAAGGAAGTATAACTCAGTTGTTTGAGGGAGCTTATTGACAATTCTAAAAAAATATTCCTAAAATAATATTAAGCCTTTGGACTTAAAGATGAATCAATCAATGTTTAATACAGGTTACCTAATTTGTGACCAAACTTTGCAAGATATTTTGTGAATAGAGTAGAAGAAAAGATAAATACCTTTTTTAAATTATGCTTTTTTTTTTAATGTACCTCTATATGATCTCCTTTCTACAACACTCAGTTTGGTTATATATTTATATATTCATTGACTATGATTGCATCCTTAAAATATATGTATTTACAAGGCTAAAGTAAAGAAGTTTGCCATTCATGTGGCTTATAAAAGACCAGATACCAACTAACTGCTACAGCAGGAGAGAACAAGAAAGGGAATTTTATCATTCTTCTACTGATACCCTAATTTCAAGATATTCCTTTCATAATCCTTTCTTCTTCGAAGAGTTGTGGCCATATAAGGAATCTTTGACAGAAGATCACATCTGAGGTAAACATTTTCAAATTAATTATAGGCTTCGGAAAGTGTTAATATTAATTACTTATAATTTTGATATAACTTATTAATGATAGAAGCAATTAGCAAACATGTCTATTTTGTTAAAGAACCTACTAGTTCTTCACTTGTACACATTACTTGGTACTAGTATTCTCTTTATGCTCTGCAAAATATATATATATATTTCAGTTATTTATTTATTAAGGATCTAAAAGTAATTGACACGTATTAGAAGCTAGACAGTGTAAAATTGTGATGTATTTTGTTTATTTTTCTAGTTTATATCAGTTTTAAATGGCATTGAGATAAATCAATTTAAATCTCTATTCTTTTTTATTTTTAAAGATTTGTTTATTTATTTGAGAGAGGGAGAGAGAGCATGAGTGGGAGGGGCAGAGAGAGAGAGGGAGAGAGGATCTCAAGCAGACTCCCTGCTCAGCGTGAAGCCAGACATGGGGCTCAATCTCATAACTCCGAGATCAGGGCCCTGAGATCATGACCTAAGCCAAAACCAAGAGTCAGATGCTTACCGACTGCACCATCCAGGGGCCCCTAAGTTGGTATTCTTAAATCAGACGAAATCATCAGTTTAATCAGATAATCAGTCCATTAGTTAAATGAACCTTTCATTCAGCATTTATTAAATGCTACATCCACAAAACTTGTGCATCTATCTAATTGTTCTATAGGACTCAATGAAATATTCTATATTTTGAAGATAAGTAAGACATACAGGAATGCAAAACAAATTATGTAGTTACTTAAAAAACAATTCATTTTATAACTGAAATACAGCAATTTCAGGGTTACTACTGGAGGTTAAGTTTTATCGGAGATATAGACAAAAGTAAATTCTTCAATTTCTTCTTGAGAAAAGGAAATACACTTAAGTACTTAGACTACTTCTACAAAATCAAAATAGTACAAGCTAGGGAAATTATTATCTTGATAGCATTTATGAGAAACACCCACCACCTTCAATTTGCTTAAATTATGCAGATACGGTATGGAAGGATCCTAGATTTGCTGAAGTCCCTTCTTTGTTCAATATACATCTATCAGTATGCTGGTGCACGTGTAGACTTTTGACTTCAGATGTACCGAAACAAAAATGAGCAGTTATAATAAATAATCCTTCCCTGATGTATAAGGCTGAGCAGTCAAGTGCATTGGTGGTATGAGATGCATCAAACATGAGAAATGCCAAAATGGCAGGAAAGAAAAACCAACAAGCACAAGAGCATGAATCAAGGTGGTAACAGTAAGTAGGGTGGAGGTTCCCCAAGTACTAAATAACAAGTTTCTTAGGCCTCTGCTGAGGCATTTTCTCAGAGTGATATTTTATGTGAGCTCAGATTTCCAATGAAACGTTAGCTCCAAGAATTTCCTTTCCCATGCCCCTTTGGCTCCTCATTCCAATTCTTATTAATGACATAAATAAAAGCCAGTCTTTTGTCTATGGTTGACTAGTACTTTTGTGTATCATTTTAATGTATATACCATTGTATCATATACACTGTTGTTATTTTATAGATGAAGAAACTGAAACTCAGAAATATTTAGTAATTTATCCAAAATCCCAAAGCAGCCAAATTGTGGCGATGGAATTCAAACCCAGCTATGAATGGCTTTGGGACTTGTGCTCTAAAATACCTAGCTCTGTTTCCTTCTTTCACAAACAGAAAGTCCTTTTTCCCTCTCAGTTCCAGGTGCAGCTCACTTAAACCAGTATAAGAAGGAAGGCTTTCAGAATGCAGCATGAAATTCACTCCTGACAACTCATCTTAATTTTGAACATTGCAAACATTTTGTAAAAATTATATATAATTTAAAATTAGAAGCTCGAGGTTTGTGTCTCTGACACTAATTAATAGTATTGTATGGGGCAAATTTCTTGGTATTCTGAAGCCTGAATTTTCACATCTACAATATAAGAATGATACTCACCTTAAAAGGTAGTATTCAAAAGTAGTATTAAATAAAATAGAGTTTGAAAAAAATCACTATGCATCTGTAAGTTATTTTATATAAACTATCAAAATAGCCCATAGTCTATGATTGCTTGGACCTTTCTCTGTATACAGTGCAAAGGGAAATTGATTCAATTAGTGTACTCTTAAAAGAGACAAAATTGGTTGCATCTTATATGCTATTATATTTCCCAGATCTATAATGATACTGATTAGTTGCCATATCCTCATTGACTGCATATCTTCCTTTGTGAAGTGTCTTTTAGCTGTTTTGTGCCAATTTTTATTGAGTTATTTATGTATTTTGATTGATTTATAGATTCTGTACATATATGACAAATATACACTTTAACACATATAAATAAATCTGTAAATTATTTAAAAATATATCCTTTATGATGTATATATGATTTCTCATATGAGAATCAACTTTTTCTCTTTTTTTGTCAGATATATGTAGTATAAATATTTTTCTCAGTCTCTTAGTCTTTTTAAATGTGTACTTTGATAAAAGATCTTAATGTGTTGAAATCAATTACATATTTTTTCTTTTATTACTTGTGCTTTTGTGTTTTTAGAAGTCTTTGCCTATCTATAGATCATAAAGATAGTTTTCTTTTAGAAGTTTTATACATTTAATTTTTACATTTAGTTCTATGATTCATCTCATAGATTTTTCTGTGGATGGTATGAAAAAGTATTCAGGTTTATTTTTTTTTTCCATATATACAGCTAGTTATTCCAGAACCATTTAAAGTGTACTCTTTTCTCTTCCTCCCAGATGATCTCTCTGCCTATGGCAGGTTCACTCCTCTGTTAATATGCCCACTCAACAAATGCTTCTCAGGGTGACAGATCTCTGTTCCCCCAGGAAGAGATCATTGCTCTCTGCAGTTTAATTTCCTTAGACATCGTTATGTCCATAGCTCTCTGAAATCTTTAAAGTGATGAACATTTTATTTGGATTTTGTTTGTTAGTCGTTAGAGGAGAATTTGTGTGACTAAACAGCACTTGAAATATCATCCAAACATTGATGACTTAAAGATCATAAGAGTCTGAATTTCTAAACACCTGAAAGTCTCTATTTTATTTTGTAGGGGACACAAAATTATTATATTTATATATTATTAATATTTTTTAGCCCTGGAAAAGTAACCCAAGTAATAGCTTGAATCTATTGATGGTTATGCATAGTTCCAGAATTACCTTCCATCTAATTTTCCAGAAAGGTAAAAACAAAGTATTATTCAGTGAGCTAAATTCTCAGCAGGGAAACAAATTTTTAACCTGGTTGCCATGGTAATTCCATCCCTGTATGCAATTCCCACTCAACTTGGCTTGATGGCATTTGGGCTGAGTAATGAAATGGGAGGAAAGGACTGATGATTTTACTTTGAAAATATCCACAATGGGAAGTATACATATTTCATTCCTTCCTTCTACACTCCCTTCATTTTCTCCTTTCTCCAAAGGTTATTATTCTCACAACGAGGATAATAGTTCTAGTGGATGCATCCATTTAAATGCTTTCACATCAAGACTAATAGTAGGTCAGGAGAGTATACTGACAGGGCTAAATCCTGGACACTGATCATTTATGGGCCACATCTAGTAGGTTATCCACATCTTTCTACCTTGAGCTAGTTGTGGTCAATTATACTATATAAGACTGTATTTCATGTCAGAATTAAAGCATTCACCTGATCTTCTCCATTCTAAGTGCACATAAATATATGGGCTCCCAAGTTTGACATGACTACTTAAAGTGAATACTTTCAGTTTTTTTTCCCCAGAGTATCAGCATAACTTATGGAAATATATTAAATTGCTTCTCCAGAAGTGAAATCCTGCCATATGTACTAGAGAAATGTGCCACAGATGGTTATGTTATGTATGAACGTGTGAAGAAATTAATGTTCACCCAAACATACTTCAAAGGACATTGTAATACAAATTTAGGTTACTATCTGTGCATGGCCTTTGGCATGGTCTTTCCCTTCTAAAACACATTCTTTTTCCTCATATAGAAAAGTAATAATTCCATACATGCTTTATGATGTTGATGTAAGGCTCAACAGAAACATGTCTGTAAAAGGTAGCAAATGCAGCAAATGTGTTTTCTTCATATCGTAGATAGATGACTACTATGTTATGCCCCACTGTATTTTTTGCAGTTCCTAACATTCAACTCCCCAAACACTGTGTGGAGGAATTCTTTGTGTAATTGAGTAAGTAGGTGAGAACGAAGGCTTGTGCCAAGGCAACGTCTAACATGCACAGAGGGAAATGATTCTCTTAAAAACTGTGTTCTGAAAGGGTGCTACTGGTTTCCACCCTCAGCATCATAGACTTCACCAAAATTGTCAGTTTGGATTCATTCCAGTTAGCTTTATTTTACTGGCTAGAGGGTTTCTTTAATTGTAACCATATATGGTAACCAAAAGCTTGACTGATGACAACTAAAACCATACCAAGGAGTAAGAATCACCCAAATGCAGTTCTAGAATTGATTCTAAATATATTAAACAAATTATAAATATTACATGACTCCTAACATAAAGTTCTCATCCCTTTTCTTTAATGAACCGATAAGACATTACCAGAGTGGTTAAAGGGAGATTTGTGGGGTTATGTGTTGCTTTTCTGATTCAGTTTCCATTTCTTCCAGCTTCCACTTATTTCTGTTCCAGAAGAGTTCTTGTACCGTTCACTCCACACTGGAATAGATTATTCTCTTTTCTTTCTTTCTTTTTTTTTTTAAAACAGATAATCAAATGTATTTAACAAATATCTTTACATGTTAAAACTTTACGTTTTTTTTAACATTTTAAGTGTACTTTTTTTTTATTATTATGTTATGTTAATCACCATACATTACATCATTAGTTTTTGATGTAGTGTTCCATGATTCATTGTTTGCTTATAACACCCAGTGCTCCATTCAGTACATGCCCTTTTTAATACCCATCACCAGGCTAGCCCATCCCCCCACCCTCCCTCTAGAACCCTCAATTTGTTTCTCAGAGTCCATAGTTTCTCATGATTCGTCTCCCCCTCCAATGTCCCCTCCTTCATTTTTCCCTTCCTGCTATCTTCTTTTTTTTTTTTAATATAATGTATTATTTGTTTCAGAGGTACAGGTCTGTGATTCAACAGTCTTACAGAATTCACAGCGCTCACCATAGCACTTACCCTCCCCAATGTCTATCACCCAGCCACCCCATCCCTCCCACCCCCACCACTCCAGCAACCGTCAGTTTGTTTCCTGAGATTAAGAATTCCTCATATCAGTGAGGTCATATGATACATGTCTTTCTCTGATTGACTTATTTTGCTCAGCATAATACTCTCCAGTTCCAACCATGTCGTTGCAAATGGCAAGATTTCATTCCTTTTGATGGTTGCATAATATTCCATTGTATATATATACACCACATCTTCTTTATCCATTCATCTTTCGAAGGACATCTTGGCTCTTTCCATAAGATCCTTATTCTATTTGAGGAAGTGTTTTACTCTTTTATTTATTGTGAATTTCTATGAAGATCTTTTCTCTTCAGTATGCTTTATAAAATGTCCACTGGTTATTTGCTAAATCTGGAAAGAGATTTTTCTCTTCTTCCAGTGCTCTGTGCTGCATGTTCCTTCCATTTCTGTATTATGTAGAGACACAATATATTTTGTTCCTTGTGTCCAGAAAAGCCATCTGCACATTTGAGTCTAAGATGAAAAATTGTCCCTTGTACTTCTTTTAGCATCAAAGAAGTATCTCTTGATAGCAATATGTCTTGCATTGATTTGCAATTTAGTAGTTTATTTCCACCATGGTATGAGGTATATCACCTCCTAGAAGCATGTTGAAGAATGAGCAGACACACTATTCAGATGGTAAATTAAAGAGTCAAAAATAAGTGTAGGTGTCAATCTCAACATTCTCTTCCTTCTCCCACTCTTAAATTTTGTTTCTCTACCTTTAACTCTATTTCTCTACAAATTCTTTCTTAGCAACTCTTAGAATTATAACTAATACATCAAAGTAACCTGATGTATTTCTGTTCTGTTTCTGATTTCTATTTTTCAACTCAAGTGGAGTCCATTGAATGTGTCCACAATAATCCCTGCTGAAGTTCCCAATCAAACATATTCATTACATGCTTTTTCCCCACACATATCATTCTAGGTTCCCTACTTTGACTACCCTAAGTTAGTTCCCCAGTAACCTGGACTCTAGAACTCAAGCAACTTTCATTTTTCTCTGTGCCATTATTTATTTGGTATGCAATTCTACTGCAAAAATATTTATCCTATTTCCGGTTTTCTACTTTGTTGCTACTACTTTCTTCTAGATCCTTGTACCTTTGTCTTGGACCCTTTCATTTCTCCCTAACTTGTTACCTTGCTTCTGGGATGTATTTATTTTTATCTCATATAATATGTTTCTATAAAATTAAATTTCAAGATACTATTATTACATTTTACTCTTTCTGAAAAATATTAGGTGGTTTGCCATTACCTATAGCAGGTTTGGTATAAGCAAAGGCAGGGTTTGTGGATAGTTCATTTTTAAGCCACCCCCACCCCCGCCAGTGCTTTGCACAAAATTAAGACTTTCTATTTATTTTATAAGTGGAAGTAAATATGGTTTGTTCTGAAATAAATGATGTCTACACTGTGGATTCCTTTCCCATCAATAGCAGGATTATCAAGATGAAAGCCTGTTTATATAGGATCTTTCTTTATTCCTTTTTCATTTAACCAACAAATATTTATAAAATATCCATAGGATGTTAGGTACTGTTCTAGACACTAGATTTAATGGGTATGAATAGACTGATGGGGCCTTTGCTTTCAGAGATGACATTGTGGTGACTGGGGCTTGGAAGGGAAGAGAAAATCATACCCACACATATAACCTTGGGCAGACACATGCATTATGATGAGCAATGATTGATGCTATGTTATAGATAGTGACTGGATGCAGTATCTACTTTGGACTGAGTGATCGTAGACATCTTCTCTGAGGCAATGACAGCTGATCTAAGACCTGTAAAATAAGGAGAAAAGAGCTATTCAAAGTTTTGAAAAAAGAGAATTCTAGGAAAAGAAAACAGGTGAGAATGAGTATGATGTATTTGAGGAAATAGATGACTGGTATACCTGGAGGGTTATCTGGGAAAGAATATATTCAGGATATATATTCAGATATATTCAGGGCATATATATGAAATAGATACCACTGGGATTTCAGTATCACAGACAAAATGTGCTAAGTAGATATTATAGTAATAAGCATGGGGCAGCAGTCTAATAAAGTATCAAGTTGAGTAAACAGAGAAGAGGAAGCAATTTTCTTTTTCTTAGGTGGTGGTTACACATCACTAGGAAGAACTTTAGGGGAAGGCCTTGGTTTGGAACTCAAATGGCTTTAGCTATAGGAAGAAGTATAATATAGACTTGGTATTAGGAAGAGACAGTATTTTGCACACATAGTTATCTAAAGAGATAGATTAACTCTGAATGGGCATCTTAGATTGTTAGTATCTTTGGCTAGTTCAAAATTAGGTCACTCAAGAAAGCCTCTTATATATGGGCAGAGTTCCTTCAAATTCTCAGTAGGAACCAGTCTAGCTCTACTAGGGCCTAGAGGACTTGCTAGGATTTTTGTTTTGTTTTGTTTTCCCCTCTTCATCTTTAATGTTGATGATTCAGGGTGATCCAAAAGCTATTAAAGCTCCCTATTGGTGTTCAACATATATCAAATAGTAATGAGAGGAGACTTGAAGGTGACATCTTTCTAATCCAGTTCACAGAGACAAGTTTGTTCTTGCAATAGCACACGATGAAACTTTAATAATTTAATAACTTTGTAAAGAAAGAATTTATCTATCTCCAGAGTTCTGTCTCTTTCCCTGACATCTCCTTTGGGACCTGCAGGATTTATGCTTATTTTAAAGTTAAAATGTGTTCCAAGATGTTTCTATGCAGAGAGTAGTAAGGGTATTTGCTGTGATTCTCTGAAGTAGAGTGACTTCCAAGAAGGGAGTGAGAGTGTAGGGCTCATGGTAAACTTTCTTCTCCCAGAAATCTGTATACTTCTTGCTGTTTTTGAGGTTAGCACAAAAATATAAGGGCAATGATAAACTTTACTGTTATGAGTAAGTGGGTCAAATGGGAGGAGAATTATTATCAATAACTACTATAGGAAAGCAGATTTCATTATAATCTTACAACCAACTAGTCTAGAATTTATGAGATCTGATTATCTTGCTGCTGAAGATAATGCTTTTCTAACCATAGTCATCTAAACTAGGAGCTGCTAGACCAAAATAAGTCTGTGTTCTTGCTCATGGAGGAAAGAATATGTGTTATCATTTTCATTTGTTTGTTTAAGGAAATTGAGCATCATATAGATAAAAGGTTGTATACTAAAAATTCTGTTATATTAATATAAAACTACAGAAGCTCAAATCTACAATTGAGAAGAGATCTCTGTGTTTCCCATAAAGGGAAACTAATTTCCTGGCTTTGTTCCCTGGGGCTTCCATGTCTAGACATATGGTTCTAAGTATAAAAATAAATACATATGTATATAATATATACTATATACACATTATATATAACATAGATACATATGTATAATGATTCAGTGTCTTACAGTTACAGCAATAAAAGAAGTGGAGAAAAGTTTAGTCTATTAGATTTTTCCCTTGATAAACATTTACTAAGTATTTTTAAAGTAAGAGATACTATATTAGATGCCAAAATACCAAGATGTTTAAAAAATGGTTTCTGCCTTAAGGGAACTCATTGTTTACCAAATACAAACTTTTCTTACAATTATAATATAGAATAGAGTGGACTATGATGGGTATCTGAAGGAAGTGCCCTAGAAAGAAAAATAAATCTATTGGCAACTGGATCCACAGTTGTTTTTATGGTTTGTGTCTTTTGTGTCCTAAGAAATACTTGCCTAATCCAAAGTTGCAAGGATTTTCACCTATATTTTCTTCTAGAAGTTATATAGTTTTAGCTCTTAAAGGTAGGCATATGATCTATTTCATTTTAGTATATGTATATAGTGTGAGGAAAAGGTCCAAACTTGCTTTTTGCATATAGATATCCAACTATTTCAATATAATTTTCTAAAAAGACCACATTTTCCCCCCATTGAATTGTCTTGGCACATTTTGCAAAACTCAATTGACCATGCATGTAGAGATCTCAGTTTTTTAATACATCTGTATGTGGGAATGTCTAGTCTCTTCCAGGGAGCCACATTAGTCTCTATTTATCTGCCTGTTCATGGCCTGGATGGCATTTTTCTCATTTGGGATATGTGATAAAACATTTTATACCTGAGACATGCAAAGAGGCTTAATACCTGAGGAGTGTAAGTTTGAGGATTTGGTCACAGTGGAGAGAAGGTTGGGGGCAGAGCCGGTAATTGTTTGTACTTTAAAAAATAATTGAATCTGTCACTATGATATCTTGGATTTCAAAGGTTAAAAGACCTTAAATTATGTTTGATCACCAAGCAAATTGTCACTTGTTCATCACCATGGGGTGCTGATAATGCTGGTTGGCCATCTGGCCCTTATTTCTAATGCCAGGAAGCAGTGACTTGGCAGGGCTGAAGCTAGGAACATTTTAGTTATAGTAAAAGGCAACTGGACATTCTCAGTTTGAAGCCATGAATTATACAGTTTAACTTCAGAACCCAGTTTGGGAAAATAAGGAAATATTTTATCTTTTTATGTCAACTTTGACTTCTCAGTCAAGATACTTAAACCACTTACAGCTTACATACTGAAATACAAATTGAATTGGGGTCTGGGTTTTTTTTGTCCTTTTTTTTTTTCCTAAATTTTTTTTAAGTTAGTTCTTTGAAGTTGTATATGTATGGTATAAATTTCTCATTTGAATGCAAATGAAAATATGCTCTATTATATCTAGAGGCATTACCTTCATATCAAAGGGTTATTAAGGTTATATTTTTAAAACATTCTCACAGAAGAGCGCTGCAATTCTGGGTCAATTCAATTGTTATTTGGTCCAGAAGTATTACTCAAGTCCCAAGGATTCTTTTGAAAATTTGGATACTCTAACATTTTACTTTATACACCATTGAAATTTAGGATTGAAGAGGCCAAGATTAGCAGCTTAGAAAAAAAATTGGAATGCACACCCTTGGTGGCTGTCAAAAAGGTCAAAGCCATCTTCAAAACCAACAATAGGATTGTATCTATTTCTCTATAGAGAATTCTCCAGTGCTCTTTTAGCAAAACTGAGATCTTTAGATACTTCCCTTTATTAAATAAACAAACAAAAATTCTGGGTGTTCCCCACTGTCAGTGAAGAAAATCTGAACTAAATTTGTCATTCAGATTTTTCTGTGATCTGGGTCCACCATCCCCTGCAACCATTTTACTTTCTAAGTCCAGACTTTACATACTAAAAACCTTACAGTGTGCTATCATCCTATTTCAGGCCAGCCATTTTCCTAATTCAATATTATCATATGTTTGGTAATACCTTTTGTGTGTTGGGTCTATGTGGCTAAATCTTAAAAGACCAAAATCTAACAAAACTAAGCTCAAATGGAAACTGGCCCAAGAATTATTAGTTCATTAGTTTCAATAGCAAGTGAGCTCAGTAGTCCACTTTTTTATAGTATTTATTTATTCAGCCTTGATATATCCATTTTGATATACGTATACTTTTTAATCCAGATTTTGAGAGCATGATCCATAGCTCATTTAGCTGTGAATTAAAACCTATCTCAGAGTCTTAATTATAGTAGGTACCTATTGCAAGTTGGTAGACTAATGAAAAAAATAAATAATTTAATCATTTTCCAACTTGAAAAAATC
The DNA here is from genome assembly GCF_054177405.1 of Leptonychotes weddellii. Taxonomy (NCBI): domain Eukaryota; kingdom Metazoa; phylum Chordata; class Mammalia; order Carnivora; family Phocidae; genus Leptonychotes; species Leptonychotes weddellii. The sequence continues at coordinate 18,465,724 of NC_138379.1, forward strand.
CATGCAAGGAATGTTCTAGATACTTTAAACCTAACTCATAAATCTTTCTAATTCCATCCGTCAGTCATTTCTGAAACTGACAGCCTCCCATTTTAATAACTCAGTATTAAGTTCCTTTAAATGAAGTGTATGCATTAATCAGCATCTGATATGAATAACATCTGGCATGACTTCATGAGTGATTCAATTTCACTGTTCAGGTTCAATACTCTAGAGCCTTACTACAATAAAAATTACTCTTGTAAAACACTCACTAGGTCATGGTTGGTAGCATAGCATTTTCAGTCAAGCTCACTCTATCCAAGTGCTCCTCTCCTTGAACTATGTTAACCTAAACATATGTTATCCTCCTTTCCCAAGCACCAATATTAGAGTCAAATACAACTTTATAGATATATTTCAAGTGACATTTCTATGTTGCTATGTGAAAAAAGACTTATAGGAATCCTTCTTTATTTCCTTTGCCACTTTTATACATACAGACCCTCAGTAATTACTCATCCAATAGCAGAGAGGATTGAAAGCATGACAAGTGCCAATTACTGTCAAGATTATCCATGTGAACTAGATTTCAATTACTGGAATGGAGAATTTAATTTTAACAGTTTACATCATTATATATAGCATATATATTGTAGTCTAAGAGGTTTTAATGTGAGCATTTCAGAATCAGTTATCAGAGAATTAATATTGAACATTCTGAAAAAGTAAATTAGAATAGTGGTGGTGATTTTAAGTATGTTGTTATTTATAATATTTGAAGAGAAGTTCTTTATTACAGAAAATGCATTATAAACTCACAAAAAACACATGAAAATTTTAGTATTCAGGAATATTCATAAATGATAGGTAATACATTGTTCATAGAATACTTCTGGTTTGGAGTATAAAAAATAACTCTCTTCTTTGGAGATGAGAAAATCTTATTTTTGCATGATCCTTGATAATTCTTTTTAGATAAATAATCATAGATATTTACAACTTCAAACCTTTTAATATTCAATCAAATCCTTCCCTAGGAGGACTAGGGAAGAGACCATAGGTGTTATTAGTGAAGTACTAAGTAAATAAGATGATTTTTGTAATAAACAGTACTGCAAGGAAAATAACAATTATTTTCCTAACTAAAGGGAAAATGGACTATATGTGCAAAAATAGACCCTGAATGGGAAGAAATACACATGCTTTACCCTATAGACTGAGAATATATTGTGAGATCATCATGGGATAGTATGTATTTAACATGAAATGATGAGATATCTCCTGCACAGAAAAAAAACTTACAAATGTAAATAAATAAATATATACATATATACTTATGTATATATAGTCTAAAACAACCAGTTTTGTCTAAATTATTATTTTTGTAATGACTTAGTATTTTTCAAACAAAACAACTGATAATTGATTATTACTGTTGACTAACATACAGTTGTAGTCTTGGCACACTATGAACACACTTTCTTTTCTCATTTTCCTCACCAAAACTCTGTGAGTTGGATTTTATGATTACTCCATTTTGCAAGTGGGAGAAAAAACAACAAAGCACCCTGACATGAGTTTACGTTAACCACAATCATGAACTATTAATTGGTGGTCCCAGAATTTAATCCCAAATGTTCAAATCTCTTTGGCAATATAAAGTAAAAATTATCCAAAGAATGGGAAGGAAGAGGAGAGGAGAGAACATATATATATATTTTTTCTGGGTACAAAAATAAGAACTCATCATTCTGCTTTTCCCTTTTTTTTCTGTTCTTGTCTTTGAATCTATACTGTAAAATAAAAGATAAAAAAAAAAAAGCCTCCAGAAATCTAAATCAGCACGTAGGTACTAACTAATTTAGTTTATTAGAATAAGCCATAAAAATGCATGTGCCTGCTTTTCTCATCCAGGTGGTCCTTGGTGTGACTGGAGAAAGCTTTAACCCACACAAATGTAATCCTTGCTCTCTGTAGCCAGGATATTCTGGAGTTTATATATATCTCTAGGGGACTGGGAAATTTTAAGACTTCTGTTGGGTTACATTTGGGGATATGGTTCTTATCAACAAATTTAGCATTTTTATAGTCTCATTTGGAGCACAACTTAATTCAAATATATTTGTTGCTCTCAGAAAACGTAACCAATATCAAAGTCATAAGAAAATAATAATCATTTATCCATAACATGTCTTTGACTTTAAAGCTGTCTTGCTAAGGATCCTTGACTAATGAGGATGTTCTTTATCCTCTTTTCTTCTGCTTTCTACCTAGCACAGAGTAGATTATCACTAATAGGCACAAAAATAACTTGGGAAAATAATTAAAATCCAGGGTAAATTAGGGTTTTATGTTAAGTTCTACTTACTATATTTCAAAAGACACAAGAGCTAATATTGTCCAAAATACACTTATTAGTCTCCATGCACCAAAGGAGAAAAAAATAAATAAAATTCTCTCAGAAAATTCACTTAATATATTTTATCTTCCAAGCATTAATTTATCTTGTGAATTTCATTTCTAGGAAAGCCTTCGGAAACCAGATATTCATACCTGGTTTCTGCTGATGTTAGTATTCTTGCTGTTCTTTGATTTGTAGCTACATAACTCTAGTGTCCGACTCTGTGGCCACATGATATTTCACTCTATTCCTTCTAGAACAAAGGTCCTATTGCACTAAGTGCTCATCCTACTCCAGCGTGACCTCATCCTAAGTTATTACTTCTGCAACAACTCTATTTCTAAACAAGGTCACCTTCTGAGGTATTGAGAATTAGTACTGCAACATATCTTTTTGGAGGATACAATTCAATCCATAACAAAGACAAATAAGATGAAGGGAATCATATAGCAGAGATTAATCCTAAATCCTGTTTTGGCAGAAATTTTGGTTGTCCTCCCAACCTCCATTCCACCTGTACACAATTCAGCCATAATTGTTGGGGTTGCATAAAGCACAATTGTTATCCACAATCAGGCCTCTTTGGTCAATACAGATGACATAAACTCTGTTAGTCTTAATACATAAACTCAAATGATGATGTACTTGAACAATTATTTGTGACATCTGCTATATTATGGGAAATGCCATATGTTGAGACTTCATGTCTTATTTTACACAACTGAGTTACAAAAACATATTACCCAGAGTCTAGGCTCTTACAAGTGTTTCCGTTTTAGGACAGAATCTTCTCTCTCACATACATGTTCTTTATTTCTAGAATTTTCTTTTTTTTTTTTTAAGATTTTTTATTTATTTATCTGAGAGAGAGAATGGGAGACAGAGAGCATGAGAGGGGGAGGATCAGAGGGAGAAGCAGACTCCCCGCTGAGCAGGGAGTCCGATGCGGGACTCGATCCCGGGACTCCAGGATCATGACCTGAGCCGAAGGCAGTTGCTTAACCAACTGAGCCACCCAGGAGCCCTATTTCTAGAATTTTCAAAAAGAATTGAAATGTACCCTCTATCCTACACTTTGAAGATTTTTAATCAAGAAAGGATGCTCTACTTTGTTAAATGCTTTTTATCCATCTATTGAAAGGATCATATGGTTCTTGTTCTTTCTTTTACTAATGTATTGTATCACACTGTTTGATTTGCGGATGTTGAACCAACCTTGCATCCCAGGAATAAATCCCACTTGGTCGTGGTGAATAATCCTTTTAATGTACTGTTGGATCCTATTGGCTGGTATGTTGGTGAGAATTTTTGCATCCATGTTCATCAGGGATATTGGTCTGTAATTCTCCTTTTTGATGGGGTCTCTGTCTGATTTTGGGATCAAGGTAATGCTGGCCTCATAAAATGAAGGGGGGAAAATCAGAGGGGGAGACGAACCATGAGAGACTATGGACTCTGAGAAACAAACTTAGGGTTCTAGAGGAGAGGTGGGTGGGGAAATGGGTTAGCCTGGTAATGGATATTAAAGAGGGCACGTATTGAATGGAGCACTGGGTGTTATATGCAAACAATGAATCATGGAACACTACAGCAATGTCCACAATAGCCAAACTGTGGAAAGAACCAAGATGTCCATCGGGCGCCTGGGTGGCTCAGTTGGTTGAGCGACTGCCTTCGGCTCAGGTCATGATCCTGGAGTCCCTGGATCGAGTCCCGCATCGGGCTCCCTGCTCGGCGGGGAGCCTGCTTCTTCCTCTGACCCTCCCCCCTCTCATGTGCTCTCTCTCTCTCATTCTGTCTCAAATAAATAAATAAAATCTTAAAAAAAAAAAAAA
>NC_138379.1:18470441-18490421 GCF_054177405.1 Leptonychotes weddellii
CTAATATTGTTTCATCTTATGGTATCACTTATCTCTCAAATTCTGCCCTCGTGATCCAGCAGTTGTTTATCTCACTTTTTCTCAACTTCTTTATTCTCCATCATTTGGTCTTCTATACCACTAATTCTCTCTTCTGCCTCATTTATTCCAGCAGTTAGAGCCTCCATTTTTTATTGCATCTCATTAATAGACTTTTTCATTTTGACTTGGTTAGATTTTAGTTCTTTTATTTCTCCAGAAAGGGTTTCTCTAGTATCTTCCATGCTTTTTTCAAGCCCAGCTGGTATCTTTATAATAATCATCCTGAACTCTAGTTCTGACATCTTACTAATGTCCATATTGATTAGGTCCCTGGCAGTCGGTACTGCCTCCTGTTCTTTTTTTTGAGGTGATTTTTTCCATCTTGTCATTTTGTCTAGAGGAGAATAGATGAATGAGAGAATGAAATGCTAACAGGGTAACACGACCCCAGAAAAATATACACTAAACAAATCAGAAAAGACCCAAAACCAGGGGAAACAAAGGGAAAGAAAGAAAAAGAAAAGGAAAAAAAGGATATGATCAGGCTGGTGAATAGATCAGTGCCACACACTAGATTTTGGGTGCATTTTGGTCTGTTAGAAGAAACTGCCCCCCAAAATTTTAAAGAAGGTAAAACTTATATATGTACAAAAATAAGGGTAAATACAATGAAGGGATGGAATATGACTGTAAAGATGAAAATTAAAAAAGATTTTATAAAATGAATTGATAAGAAGTTGGTTGAAAAAAGAAAGAATAGAAATTAAAAAAAAAAAAAGGGAGAGAATGTGATCAGACAGGAGACTAGAACAAAGCCATACACTAGAGACTTAGGGTACATTTTGGTCTGTTAGAAGAAACTGTATCCCAAAATTTTAAAGCAAGAACAACTTATATATATATACCAAAAATATGGTTAACTACAATGAAGGGATTGAATGACTCTAAGAATGAAAAAAAAAAAAGATTTTTAAAAAAGGGATTGATAAGATGTTAGTTGAAAAGGGTAAAAGAAAATTTCAAAAAAAAAAGTAGAAAAAGAAAAAAAAAGAAAATTAAAAAAATTAACTTTGAAAAACTAAAGAATTGGGGCACCTGGGTGGCTCAGTCGTTAAGTGTCTGCCTTCGGCACAGGTCATGATCCCAGAGTCCTGGGATCGAGCCCTGCATTGGGCTCCCTGCTCCGCGGGAAGCCTGCTTCTCCCTCTCTCACTCCCCCTGCTTGTGTTCCCTCTCTCGCTGTATCTCTCTCTGTCAAATAAATAAATAAAATCTTAAAAAAAAGAAAAGAAAAGAAAAACTAAAGAATCATGGGGAAAAAAGCCATGAATCTATGTGCTGTATTCCCCTAGCGCTGGATTTCTGCAGTTCTCATTGATTGGTAAACTTGGTCTTGGCTGGCTGTTCTTGCTGATCTTCTGGGGGAGGGGCCTGTTGCTGTGGTTCTCAAATGTCTTTCCTGGAGGTGGAATTGCCCCGCCCTTGCCAGGTCCATGCTAAGTAATCTTCTAGGGTTTGCTCTCAGGAGCTTTTGTTCCCTGCAAGCTTTTCATACAGCTTTGAAGGAGGAGAGTGAAAATGGTGGCCTCCCAATCTCCACCCTGGAGGAGCCAAGAACTCGGGGCCCCACTCCTCGGTGCGCCCCCAGAAAAAACAGTTAATCACTCCCATCTCCCTGGTCTCCGGCCACACTCCATGCTCACCCGGCCTGTGACTGAGCATTTCTAGCTCTGGCACATGACCCTGTGTGGAATCTCCAAACCCAGCAGACCCCTGCGGTACACTCCTGTGCTGCTCCTCCCGAGGGAGGAAGGGGGGTCTCCCCAGATCTGCCACTTGTTGGGTCCCTGCTGGAAGAGCAGTGGCCCGACTGTGCCCTGGATCATGGTTTATGGCAACCCCGAGCTGAGAGCCCACTCCTCGGCTCCGTCTCTGCAGCCAGCTTCCCTGCTCTGATACCTGGGAGCTCTGCCGCACTTAGGCACTCCTGGTCTTTCTGTGACCCTGAGGGTCCTGAGACCACACTATCCCAGTGAGGATTCCAACCACTGCTTAGCCACAGGAGCGACGTCCCTCAGCGGAGCAGAGTTCTAAAAGTTCCAATTTTGTGCTCTGATCTTCTAGCACTTGCTGGTAGTGGCTGACGGAGGCTCCCTCCCCTCGCTGTCTATCTTCCCAAATATCGCCTCGGATTCACATCTCCACACGTCCTGCCTTCCAGAAAGTGGTCACTTTTCTGTTCAGAGAGTTGCTGCTATTATTTTCTTCGATCTCCTGTTGAATTCATGGGTGTTCAGAATGGTTTGATCCCTATCTAGCTGAATTCCTGGGACCAGATGAAATTTAGGTCTCCTACTCCTCTGCCATCTTGCTCCTCCTCTCAAATACATTATTTTTCAATGGCATTATCTATATAAGGAGGTTACAATTGATAGTCATTAATAAAATGTACAAAAAAAAAAAAACACTTTAAGGAAGTTAGTAAAACTAAGCTTCCATTTTCATTCAGTAAAAGGAAACTAATCCTGCAAATTCATATACATTATACCATTCCTGAGTTTAAAAGTTTGATTCTTGAGTTGAACTAAGTTAATTCAGTGTTCTTCTCCCTCTTCTCTTATTTTTTCTCCATTGAATTAGGGGAAGGTGAGGCTTGCATTGTCTTGGTATTCAGGAGGCGACATCCCCCTGCTGTCCTTTGTCCATCCTGGCCTCTGTTGAGATATAAGGCAGATAACTTTCATCATTGTGCAATGTTGTTCTCTACTGATGTCCATGGTCTAAGCATCCTCTGCTCTTCAGATGCATATATCCTTTATACCAAAATATGAACTTCATTCACACTAGCCCCAAGGCTGGGGTAGAGGTGAGGAGTAGTGATCATGAAGGCATAGGACTCATTTTCAGGAACCCAGACAGTTTCTAATCCAATCACATCTGTACTCAAGGAGGTAGAACTTTAAGTTCCTTTGAGTTGGAATTAGCTCTGGAATTTTAGCTTTGTTTTCTCATTTTTCTTTTTTTAAAGACTTTTATTTATTTGAGAGAGGGAGAGAAAGCAAGCACAAATGGGGGGATGGAGCCCAAAGCTTTCAGGGCTCCATCCCAAAACCCTGGGATCATGACCTGAGCAGGAGGCAGAGGCTTAACTGAGCCACCAGGAACTCCATCATTTTCCTTTTCTTTCATTCATACACTTCATTTTGCATTTCTTTAGGCTTTGGCACTTGATCTTCCTAAGCCAACCCATTTGGAATTCAGAAGAAAACACACACACACACACACATGCATATACACACACATGCACACACACACACACACCATTTATCTTTCAAGTTCCTAGCTCTTAGAACCTTTTTTAAAGTGTGATTTTTAAGATGCCTTTTTCTTCCTATAGATTTTATAAAGTCTAGTTAAGAGCTCAAAAGCCTAAAATTGGGCACTCTTATTCCTCTCTTATACTCCGAACCCAGGACAGGATGAAAATACTTGCTGCACTTGATTAATGATGAGAGACATTAGAGTTAAAAAGGATTGTCAAACTAGGAAATTTGATCTAAAATTTTCCTTTACTGTATCTATAATATGCAAAATATTAGGCAAAGGATAAATTTAGAGATGCAGTATGAATTGAACTAGGGAAAGTGAGATTTTGATGAAATTCGCAATCATGCAGTTGACGAAAAAAGATAATTAAGTCACTTTCAGTCATAACAGATGTGTTGAGGTTAAGGCAGAAGACTGAGGTACATGATAGATGGATGAAATGGAGTAGGTTGGACATCAGCAAATCATATTTCATTGTTCTGTTAGTCTTGGCTGTATGTCAAAAGACATGTAGGGGTACCTGGCTGGCCCAGTCAGTTAAGCGTCTGCCTTCAGCTCCAGTCGTGATTTCAGGGTCCTGGAATTGAACCCCTTGTTAGGCTCCCTGCTCAGTGAGGAATCTCATTCTCCCTCTCCCTCTGCCCCTTGCTCCGCTCATCCTCTCTCTCTCAAATAAAAAAAAAAAAATCTTTAAAAAAATGACATTTATTACTATTTTTTAAAAATTAGAGAAAAACACTTTTTTTGCTTTTATTTTAATTTAAACAGCCAATAATTAAATTGTACAAACACTGTTATTTATCCTATTTTTATCCTACCTTTCCTACCTAAATTTGTAATATTAATTCAAAGATCACATCAATAGAGCCAGCATCATCACTTGAGATAACTTCCCAAATTGGTTCCAAGAAGTCTTTGGCTTAAGTAATTACTCTCCTCCTCTCTTTCTTCCTTTTTTCTGTATAAAATTGTCATCAGATTACAATACTATCTAATGGATTGTTAGTCATTCTAAAAACTATAAATATCCTGTTTTCTGTTTTGTTTTTTTTTTCCTTGTAAGGAAAATGTTGGGATAAAGATGACCACAGGAAGATTGAGTTTTTCACTCTGCACTAAAACTCAGTATTATGTGTTACCTTAAAATCTGGGGAAATTAGGAGGGCCTCTAATTGCCTAAATTTAAGATCTCTTCACCCTGTTCCCATGGATAAGGTGCCACAGTCAAACAGTCCTTCTTATCAAATGGATTGTTATCTGTGCAGTCAAGTGCTTTGTGTTTGGCCATACCCATCACCCTAGGGCAAGAAATTCTCCCTCACCAACAAAATGCATAGATGATTTAAAAAAAAAATTACTTTGCTCATTTACTCAAAACCTATTCATTTTAGTGACTTCAGTTGGTTAGGCATTGAGCCAAGTACTTCGTTCGTGTTTATATTTACTTCTCCTAATGGCCCCCCATATTGATGTCATTATCTCTGTTTCATGAGTAATAAAACTGGAATTCAGAGAGGCTAAGTAATTTTGATCCAAATTACAGAAAAAGTAAGACTGAACCTACGTTCTATTCTAAATTCCGTACTCACTTTATTACCCACATTATTTCTATTAAAAAGAAGTTTACTTAATAAATAAGTGCAAGAGAGTATGATATAAAAAGTTTTCCTTGAAATCATTAGGAAAAAAAAATGTTTGCCTCTTAAAATGGACAAGCTCCTCTTTCTTATCCTGGTATTTCATTTTTCACTGATATTGTTGGATGAGAAATACAAAAACACATTCATGTTAATGATGATAGTAGAATGAAGGTGTTAACTATATTTAAAATATGTGTTATCTGTTAGCTTGAGTCTTTTGTGCTGGAAGCACAGATGTAAAAACAGATTTAAGTCACTGGGACAACTTTGGCCTTGGGCTGTCTTCTCTTTCACCAAACTTCTTGAGCAGTTCTACAATACCCTTGTCCACGTTGTCCCCACTTATGTTCTTTCAAACATGGTTGTTAAAGCTGAGTGAAAGTCCCAGAGGATGGATCCTAAAGAGACTCAGGAGACTAAGTTTTATATACTAACTGGGCTAAAAGTACAATTGATCTCTCTTCCCTAATTCTTTTGTTTTTCATAGAAATACTATGATCTTAGAAATAAAAATACCACATGAAACCATTTACCTCTATCTCCAAGAATTATATTCCTTTCCTCACAAAGGATAAACTAAATGGGGACATGCTCTGAGAAAGTCTGTTTACATACACTTCTAACTAAGGATATTCTTAATACATATATTCCACTCCCTAATTTCAATTTCTTTCATGACTCATTATCAGTTATAATGTATTAAGAGTCTAATATGTGGCAGACGCTACACTAATTGCTATACATATATCACCACATTTCTGCATTGAATTACATCCTCACATTAATTATTTCCATATGTCAATGAAAAAATAAATGTATAGATAATGTAAGAATGTGCTTAGATCCTGTACTTCATTATGAAGGAGCCTGGAGTCAAACCCAGGGCTGACTCCACAGCTTATTCTTGACTCATTAATTATGGTTGGACTGAGTGATTTGGAAACACCACAGCCTGCTTTGAAGGCCAAAGCTACTCATAAACACATATTTTGGTAGAGGTGGATGTTTTCACTGGTTTTCCTGCTGCCTACTTGATTCCTAAAAATACACTGTTGATTGTTCATACCTTCAGAGAAAATCACTTTTCCATAAAGTGCCCATTATAGCGTGTCAATGAATGTGATAACATGCATAATTTATCTCAGGGGAGTATGTAATTAGAAAATTAACCTTTTACTTTCCTCCTGTTAATCAGTTATAGAAAATGATTGAAGAATAATACATTAGCAACCAGGTACTGTATTATCGTGCTTTTAATTTCTAAGTTACTCGATAAGAACAAAATGCTAAGAGACAATAACCTCAATATGTTAAGCAGAAATGGCATTTTGCACATATAGGGACCTACTTCCCGAGTCTTTCATTTGATTTTTAAAAATTCTTTAAAAAAATTCTCTTATCTTGTGGTAGTATTTTACTCAATGACAAAGAAAATCCAGGATTCTATTTTCACCTCTAAAATCATCCTTACTTTTCAGAAAGCATGGTGTTTGTATAAGGTACATACATGCTTGCACTTCCACAAAAGGATCAAGAACGTGTAAAGTAGGTGACGTGGCCTGAGAAATTGGGAGGAACCAGCAGCTCCACTGTCAGCCCCTATCCTCCCCCACTGATGGCTGACTTGCTTACTCAATTCCCAGAAGAGCTTAATTCTCTGAACTGCGAGAAAGCAATCTCATCATTATTGAAAGATTTGATCAATTTTAACTTGAGACCTCACAGATGCTGATGGGCAATGTTGGTTTTGTGTCTCAAAATTACTGGGTCACAGCCTTGATTTTAGGCACATCATTTGTGATATTTTATTCCTTAGAGACATGTGTGAGAAGGCAAAAAAAAAATCTGAGATATATTAAAACTGTGTGTGCTAGAGGGTGAGGAGCATGGCATTGAACTTGGAATCAAGAAACAAAATGCTTTACTGACTGTTTAGTTTTGAGTACATCACTTAAGTTCTCAGAGTCTTAGTTGTTCCATTTGCAAAATGGAGATTTTTTTTTTTTTTTTGCCCTATAACTCAAAGAATTTCTGAAGAGGCAAACACTAAAAAAAAAAAAAAAAAAAGTATGTCAAACATTGCAATTGTAGTTTTAAGAGTATGAAAAAGTAAAATATTGTTATTCCTACCAACTGCTATCTTTGAGTGGCTAAATTTTTATTTTTATAATAAAAGTGAGGTAAAGGCAGCATTCTATATCTTCTTATTCTGAAATTCTCTGTAAAAGTAATTTCTGGTATTCTAAAAATGTTCCATAGAGTAGCACCTCCCCTCCACCCCCTGTCCATGGTCTCAGTTTCCATGGTTACAGTTACCCACAGTCTTTATGAAAGAGATGCAGAGGAAGATTTGACATGGAGAGAAAAGAAGGCAGTGTGAATACTTAGGCAGAGATTGAAGTGATACAACCACCAGCCAAGGAAAGATGGTAGCCACCAGAAACAAGAGGCAAGCAACACATTCTCCCCTAGAGGATTCAGAGAACACACATCCCTGCTTAACACCTTGATCTCTGTCTGCCTAGTTGAAACTGATTTTGCACTTCTTGGTAAGAAAGAGTAAGGGAATAAACATGTGTTATTTTAAGCTACCACGTTTGTCATAATTTGTTAAGCATCCATAGGAAACTAATACACTGTCCCACCCATCACCTCAAAGAATATTCTAGGTAAAATGTTGAGTGACTGTGGCAACTTTTTCTAAAACCCCAGCTTACCACCTCAAACCTTTGCTTCACTGCCCCTTTTTAGTTCTTGAAAAGTTCCATTTGCAAAATTCAACATTGCCTTCTCAATGAGAAATCATGGGATGCATTGTCTTCTCATAAATGCTCCCTTGCATCCTGGGTCATTTATGATACAAAAGGAAAACTTTTAGCTAGTGAAATTGTTGGGGTTAAATGAATTGTAAAATATGAAGTAGAGTTTCCCAAGTGGAATGATTCAAATTTCTCTTTAATGGTATGAGAATAGATCTGATTTTTTTCTTAATTTAGATTCTTTCATTTTCCTTTCTGCAATGAATTATTGCACATGATGTGTCTTAGTGGATTCTCCTAAGAAATTTTGCATAGGAAAATAAAGGATTACATCTCGTAGGATTTCTCCTTCCTCTCCTTTCAGGCATGTTGTCGGTTTGTCTGTCTGTCAGTCTGTTTGTTTATTTAGGTCCCCATTGGTGACTTAGTGCCCCTGTTTTTACTGGGAAACAAAATAACTTCACACTAAAGGATCTTAATACTATAATAAAAACAATGGATGAGACTTCTTACAAGATTTAAAACCATGCATTTTTTAATATGTTTAAAAAGAAGTAGGTTAAGAGAAAATAATTTTGTTGGAATTTCTAAAATTTGTCACTTCTTTTGGATGAGAGATTTTTCCTTCCTATATAGGTTAATACACTGCTGTTTCCCCCCCACTCTTATAATTAACTGAACATGGACAATTCAAGAGTTTTTTCTCCAGTTAATTTTGGATAAACAATAACGAAAGAGGCTGTTTTGAATAAATAAATATTGAATTAACAAGCTGTTTTGCAGAGATCATCAGTGATTGAGGATATCTATAGGTGTTAACTAACTTGTTGAGATATCCCTTAATCTCTATAATATGCAGAAGAGAATATATTTATCTTTTTGACCCATATCATGTACTAAATATAAATACTCAGATTTTTATATCTAAATAGCATTAATTTTGTACTAACAAATGCCCCCCAAAAGTTTTCTTTAATGATTTATTTATTTGAGAGAGAGAGAAAAAACAGAGGGAGTGACAGAAGGAGAGGGAGAGAGAGAATCCTCAAGCAGACTCCCTGCTGAGCACAGAACCCTACAGAGCTCTATTCCAGGCCCCAAGATCATGACCTGAGCAGAAATCGGATGCTTAACTGACTACACCACCAAGGCACCTCCAAAAAGTGTTTTTTTTTAATTTGTTTTTAATAATACTACTAAACACAGTGCACAGCAAATTGTCAAAACAGCTAACAGAAAAATATATTAGGTAAATGAAAGTAAGGGAAACATATAGCTTTAACTGGCATATCTATAGATCTCTAGCATACTGTTATATTTCTAATTCTTATCTCTGCAGCCGTTTCTCTTTCAGTCTTTATCTCCATTCTTTTACTTATGTGTTATATTATTCTGTGTGTGTGTGCTTTAGTTAGTGAATGAAAGAGTTAAATTAGAAATTCCTAAATTGGAGGTAATAGAGGTAAAATAGGATAAACAGATGGTCTAGGAAAAAGTAAAGGAGGTAGAACTAACACAGATTTTTGATCTGCGCACTGATTACAAGTGTATGCCTTTAAAAAAAACACAAAACCTGTATCCTTTTAATTTGTGTGCCTTTCTGAACATATCACATATCTAAGAAATTCATTTAGAAGCATAAAGAAAAAAAAGTGGCAAAGTGATTAAAATGCTTGCAATGAAGTAAAAGGAAAATAATTTTTAAATGAAATAGCATTAGGGAATATAAAAATCTCATTCTCATATTTTTAAGAATTTGTTACCTTTTTTGAGGAAAACACTTTATGTATTATTTAACTCAACTACTACACTCTCTTTTGGTTAGTTAGGAATGTTGTTGGTTTGGGTCAGTTATAATGAATGCACCATCCCATAAGCAATAAGTTGACATATCACTTTGGTCTAATTTAAAAATTTCAAAGCATAGTAGTCTGAACTATGAAGAGTGAATTTCAAAATTATCTTTCGATTAAGCAAGCAAAATTATCTTTCAATTAAACACAGAGTCATTTTTTACCCTATATACAAATTTTGGAGCAGCAAAGAAGTTCCATTCTTTTTTTGGCATTGAGTAATTTTATTTAAAACCAGGATCTTCTGGGGGCATCTGGGTGGCCTAGACAGTTAGGCATCTGACTCTTGATTTTGGCTCTGGTCATGGTCTCACAGTCATGGGATTGAGACCAGCATGGGGCTCACACTCAGTGCATAGTCTGCTTGTTCCTCTCCCTCTGCTCACCTCCCCCCACAATTGCTCTCTCTCTCTTTCTCTCAAATAAATAAATAAATAAAATCTTAAACAAACAAACCAGGATCTCCTATAATAAAATGGATTGAGGGCTTGGAGTAGCATGAGGATTGGAAAATTTTTGCATTGACAACAGGAGTCCTTATTAGCATTGAGATAAACTTGTATTTATATTTCACAATTATTTTTGTATGTTTTAAAATGTTTGCCCCTAAATATCAAATGATAAAGATTATATTCTTTTTTTTTTTAAAGATTTTATTTATTTATTTGACAGATAGATACATAGTGAGAGAGGGAACACAAGCAGGGGGAGTGGGAGAGGGAGATGCAGGTTTCCTGCCGAGCAGGGAGCCTGATGCGGGGCTCGATCCCAGGACCCTGGGATCATGACCTGAGCCGAAGGCAGACACTTAACGACTGAGCCACCCAGGTGCCCCGATAAAGATTATATTCTGTTTAATGTCCACATTTTGAGAATAAGAATGTCATGAAATTGGGATCTTTTAGTTCTGCAGGAAGTCAAGGTCCAGAAATATTCAAAAATGTTGTAAGATTCTTTTTTTTTTTTTTTAAAGATTTTATTTATTTATTTGAGAGAGAGCAAGCACATGAGAGGGGGGAGGGGTAGAGGGAGAAGCAGACTCCCTGCCGAGCAGGGAGCCATACGGGACTCGATCCAGGGACTCCAGGATCATGACCTGAGCTGAAGGCAGTCGCTTAATCAACTGAGCCACCCAGGCGCCCCAAAAATGTTGTAAGATTCTTTAAGGTCCTTTAATTAGAAGGGAAAATTCAGGATTACACCAGAAATTTTAGTGTTAACTGGCAGATACCTTGACAGGGGAAGTATATAAAGGCCTAATGTGGGAAATGAGGGGTGGGTAGATAACTTAAGTCTCAGATGGAAGTAAAATGGAAGAAATGGAAGAGTGGGAGTAAACTCTCATTAAAATAAATGTATAAAAGCATTTCTATGAACAGGTTGATATATTAGTAAGCATTGGAAGATCTGTAGGTGGGGAATGGAAAGGTTGTAGATAAAATGGAAATGCCTTCATTCATAGAGAAGTGGTGGGCTGACAAAATAAAAATACAGACATAAGTTGTGCTCTAGTACTTGAAGTGTTCTTCCATCAGGGAAATTTGGGTGCATACCAATCTGTGTACTTCTGTAAGAGAAAATAATAACTCAGCATCAGAGACATTGCCTCAGAAGTTTCAGGACTCTCTAGGCATATTCAGATTTTTTTCTTATATGGGTGTTGTTAAATTTACCTGGTGTCTTATTCAGTTTGGATGGCTGCAACAGAGTACCATAGACTGCATTGCTTAAAAAACAAACATTTATTTCTCCTAGTTCTGGAGGCTGAAAACACAAGATCAAAGTGCGAACAGATCTAGTGTCTGGCAAGGACATAATTTCTGGTTTGCAGATGTTTGTCTTTTCTCTGCATCCTCTACATGGCGGAGAGAGATTTTCTCTCTTGTCTCTCTTCTTATGAAGGAATTAATGCCACTCATGAGGCATGACTTATGATTTATTTTCCTACCAAAGCCACTACCTCCTAACACCTTCACATTAGGGGATAGGATTTTGGGATTTCGGGAGGATACAATATTTAGTTCATAACAGAAATATGTAGTCCATAATATTTTTATAGTATATGAAAATATATAATATATTAATACCTCCCAAATTTATTTTTTTTATCATTCAGTCCTTTACTCACTAATATAATAAATTTTATGTTTCACTTGGCTCAGACACTACAATGGTGAACAAAAGTGGACAGTCTCAAAGCATATAATGAATTATCTTATGTAGTCTAAGAGGTGGGAAGCATGGCATGGAGACAGTCTGTTGAGCACAGTCATGAAAAATAATGCATTACCTAGAAAAACTGGGAGTGTATCTGGAAGGAGAATGAATAGTGCTC
Source organism: Leptonychotes weddellii (assembly GCF_054177405.1). Lineage (NCBI taxonomy): Eukaryota > Metazoa > Chordata > Mammalia > Carnivora > Phocidae > Leptonychotes > Leptonychotes weddellii. The sequence continues at coordinate 18,482,377 of NC_138379.1, forward strand.
CAGACAGAGGCAAAAATGTATGCAAAGGTAGATTAGAGTATTAGACAAAGCATAGCACATTTGGGGAACTGAAGCAAGTCCAATGGTGCTGAGAAACAGAAAATAGGTGGCAGTACCATTTGAGGTACATCCAGAGAATCAGAAAATAAAGAGTATTGTGCATGTGTGTATGTGTCAATTTCTTTATTCTAAATACAAGGAAGACATTGAAATATTTAAAGAGGAGATAAAAATGATAATGTTTGTGTTTCAGAAAATCTCCTGGCTGCAGACTAGAAAAATGAATTGGAAGGTGGTTCATGCAAGGCTATTGAGGTAGTCCAGATAAGAGACGGTAGTAGTTTGTTTTGAAGTTGGATGGATAAAAATAGGTAAATTCTAGAGAAATATAGACAAAGTCTTAATACTGTATCCCAAAAATTGAGTGAGAAAGAGATTTCTAGCTCCTAGAAATCCTGGTTTCTGGGTCTTGGAATATATGTTGGGGCAATTTAAAAAATGGTGATCCTGTTCTATGTGAAAGTCCATGAGTTAAGCTTGGGGACAATGATATCAATATGCCTTTGAAACATCCATGAACAAATGAGAAACAAGTAGAATAGAGGATAGATTTTGTTTGCCATAAATCATAATATAAATGATATTTGAGGCCAATGTTGAATGAGATTACTTTAAGAGTATAGTGTGAGAAGAGGAGAGAACCTAACATTGAGTCTTAGGGAGTTTTTTTTTTTTTTAAGATTTTATTTATTTATTTGACAGAGAGAGACACAGCGAGAGAGGGAACACAAGCAGGGGGAGTGGGAGGGGGAGAGGCAGGCCTCCCACTGAGCAGGGAGCCGGATGTGGGGCTTGATCCCAGGACCCTGGGATCATGACCTGAGCTGAAGGCAGACGTTTAACCATCTGAGCCACCCAGGTGCCCCAAGCCTTAGGGAGTTTTAACCAGAGAAATAGCACAGGAAAAAACTAGGCAGTATTAGTCATGGAATGCAAAATATGAGTCTTTCTAGAAGCAAAGACTTAGCAGCAATGCCAAATGCTAGTAAGAAGTCAACAAGTTGATGATTGAAAGTCATCGAATTAGAATTCTTCCTATAGATGAAACAAGTTCAGGGAGCTTGGTCTGCTACCTGAGGGAGAAGCAAGATAACAAAGATAGTGAATACCATGTTTCATGGCACCCCTCTGTAGCAGCATCTTACAAGCATTAAATTTAAGGATGAAACAAGACTACAGAGATTATTTCAGTCCCCTCCTTTTGAAGATGATCTCTTTAAAACTCGAAGAAGTGGCATGATAAAGAATATAGAGTAGTGAGGAGTGCTGTAACTCAAACTGACATCTCTTTAACCTCAATATTGGGCACTCTCCATAGTCTTAATTGTCAGTGACATTACAGATTAGTATATTGTCATTGCAGAAGGTAACTCAAAGTATATCCAAAGAAATTAATCTCTGATTAATTTCACCAAATAACTACCCCAGTATACTCTAAGGTATATCAATCTCTGAAATAATATTAGAGATCTTTCTATGGCACTATGGCATGTGATTAAAGAGTAACTCCCAGAAGGGTGGAGGAAAATTATAGGCAGGGGTTACTTTAAAAAAAAAAAAAAAGATTTGCGGGGGCGCCTGGGTGGCTCAGTCGTTAAGTGTCTGCCTTCGGCTCAGGTCATGATCCCTGAGTCCTGGGATCGAGCCCCTCATCGGGCTCCCTGTTACGCAGGAGGCCTGCTTCTCCCTCTTCCACTCCTCCTGCTTGTGTTTCCTCTCTTGCTGTCACTCTGTGTCAAATAAATAAAATCTTTAAAAAATAAATAAATAAATAAATAAAATAAAAATTAAAAAAAAAGATTTGCTTTGGATGGCAGTAAACACTAACTCTATCTACTTAACATTTTTTTCTCAAACAAATGCAATATAATATTAAGCTGATCTATTCTTAGTTTAAATAATATCAGTTGACTTTTTGTTAGGAAATTTAAAATTGAATATCACATCAGAAAATTCAGCTATAATATGGATAAAGAGAGGTAGCATCTAAAAGGTACAGATAACCATTGCTTACACATAATGTGAATTTCAAGTGAATTAGAAACACTCATCAACAAATAGTTACATGTAATGTGCTTGTGTAAATAAAATCACTTCTGATTTCTGTAATTTCTCAGAATCTTACAGAAAGCTTGTCATTTCAGAAACCTTGGACTGATATGCATCATTCATAAATTACCTTCCCTGACTTCCAATACTATATCATTTACAAATGTTCTGTCCACATATCAAAAGGTTGATTGTTGACAGGCTAAATATCCATGCCATTCAACATGAATTCCTCTTGATCAGATTCATGTACTATGGTCATGATTGATATTATTTTGATAGTTGATTGAGATAATGTGCCAATGCTGAAATAAATAAGTTAAAGATATATCACCAACTCCCCTCACCTTACACTGTAATATTATAAATCATCTCATAGATTTATACAGTTCAGATTCTGCATACTAATCTCTACACATAGGTAGAGAACACTCTTATAACAAAGATGACATCATTTAATCTTACTAGCTTCTCCAAAAGAGATATCTGGCTTCCAATTCCAGATATGAGGGGAACAGCTTCTCTGAACTTAAAATTTTTAACTAAGATGTTCACTAAGCTCATGTAATTCATTATAAGTTTTGTTTATTGAAGTATCTTAAGTGCTTATGTTGATTTCTGGCACATATTAGATGTTCAATAAATACTTGTTAAATAAATAAGACAGACAAAAAGATTAAACATTAAGAATCACTGTCAAAATAAGAAAGCACAAAGCAAGTCTATGTCATCTCAAACATTTTTTTCCTTAGCATCAGCATTTACAGCCACTGAAGAATCTCTTTATAAAATTTTGGCTTGAGATTTAAACTATAAGTAAGGGTTTTACATTAAATATATTGAGTTTATGCCCATTAGCTAAAAGATAAACATTTAAAGCAAAGATAAATAACAATCCTGGATGTTGTAAATGGATTTTATTTTAGTTTGCCAGTTTGATCATATATCACACACTGAAAAATGCTATATGTCATTACATACTCACTTCAATAGGCTAGGGATTACAATTGTTTCCAGAGCAGAAAGTCAAACAAAGTTCATAAAAGCAAATTAATTAAGTGTTTGAATCAAAAAGCTGCCTAAAACGATCACCTGTTGTTCAAATTTACAAAATCCCAAACCATCCCAAGAGGCGCTCTACTTAAAACACTACTGGAACAGAAGCAGTATTTCCCAGAGGTTGAGAATAACTTGTGAATAGTAAATTATGATGCCAGAGGCAAACATCAATTTTAAATATTCTAATTCTCTAACATATTTTTAACAAGGATGCACAATAGCAGGGAAGAGGCATCTTTTCTTCAAAATTTAGTGATGAAATGAAACTGATAGATGGAACAAAGTTTCTGGAGTTGAGTGGGCATTCAAACATCAGGTCATGTGCTCATTATATACGGAAAATGGATGCTTTATCAAGAACAACAACCCAAGTAATAGTATAAGTTAGCTCTTTGATTTAAAACAAGATATTTAGAACATGATAATATCACCATCAATTGAAAGGTGTTTTGCAAGTAATAATGATCAAAGTATCAAAATTAATTACTGAGTGGTTAACTTTTGGATTTATATTCAAATCTATTTAAATATATTCCTGATTTAGCATCACTTTCCCTTACATTTGAACATATCCCTTATGAAGGAAGAGAAAAAGATGGATCCAGATATACTAGTGAGCTAGGATTCTGACCCAGCCCACTGCCTATCTGATCTTTACCCAACTATAGTAAGTGATCATTTCTGATTGATTACATATTATGGCAATTACAACTTATCTTGAATTATACTTAATTACACCTGGCATGATCAAGAAGTAACAAGAAGACAAGTATGGCTGGAAATTTCTGGAATTTCACAATTGGTTTGCAAACTTACTTTAAAAATATTCCTGGAAAGGGAGGATAAGAAAACAAAAATACAGACCAAAGCATGCTGGAAAAACAAAGAAATACAGATCAAACAAACAGAGATCACCATCTTAATGATGAAAGGTTAATTATACTTATTAATTTTTTTAAGCTAGAAAGTTATGTGATATTAAGGCACTCTCCCTCCTATGTAGCTGGTAGGATGTTAATTGGCAAAGTGTCTTTGAAGCAGAATCAAACAGTACTTACTGCAATTAATAAGCACATGCTCTATAGACTTGAGAAACTTTCAAGTGAATGTGAAAGGAGATATGTATGAAGATGTTCATATTAATGTTATTTGTTGTAACAAAAGCTGGAGGCAATGTAGGTGACCATAACAAGGGTAATAGATAAGATAGATCTACATATTGCAACATGACTACAACGCTGAACCGTAATATTTGGATGAATAAGAACCCACTTTATGAGTGGAGAGATGGTTAAATCCCATTCAGAATGCACTGCTGCCTGAAAACTGGGGAGGGCTGAGCTATATGTTGGGCAGATTACATTAACACCCTCTATGAATGTTATGGCTTTTTGTGATTTGGTTCTTTAATTATAAGCATGATCCCTCTTTAGAATTATTAATACTGTCTTCTTCACTCCTTCAGCTTCAACCATATTAGCCTCCTTTATTCTATTCCATTATTCTAGATAACATCTCAGTATATAAGAGCTTTTCCATGTAGTGTTTCCCTTGCCTAGAATGTTCTTCTGTGAGAAACAAACATAGCTCCTCAATTTTCCTCCTTTGTATCTTTTCTTAAATATCACCTTTTCTGTGAGGTCTTCCTAGCCACCATATTAAAAATTTCAAGTCTATCAGAACCATAGAATTCCTGTCTCCCTCCTCCTTTTCTGATTTATGTTTCTCCCTAGTTCTCACTCTCATTTACCACACTATATATATAAATAATGTATTTTGTTATCTCTCTTTCTTTCTTTTTGCCTGTCTTGTACAATGGTCTGCCCATTGTAAAAGTGTTCAATAAATATTTGTAAATTATTTATTTTTTCCTAGTATCTATTTGATCTGGCATTAATATTGCTAAATCAAATTTGTTAATTTTTAAATTTGTCTTTGCCGTCTATATATTTTCCATCTGTTAGTCTTAAAATTTCTCTATTTTTTATTCAAATATACATTTTCTAAATCAAGTGTAAATCAATTTGTTTTTCTCTTAATCCAGTCAGGTTCATGGTATTTATTTAATATTTATTTTTCCTGCATATGATAAAAAACTTTAGAGAGATGGGTGATATGTATTGTGCTTAATTTTGTCCAGTGTCTAGTATAGTTTCTGCACATAATTGGAGCTCAACAGTGTTTTTTTATTTAAAGAAATTGGTACATGAATACTTTTTTTTCAAAATATGGATAGCAACTTGTAATAAAGATAGCATAGGCTGTGAATTCAAAATAACACAAGCTGAATCTTTTCACAGCAAAACTAAATATTATTTTTTCAAGTTTTCTCCATGTATGTATATGTACATAAATATTTGTAATTAGAAAATATACAATTATATATATAGTCAATGGGAGTGAAAACAAAAATAAAATTTAAATAATTTTAGTGTCTTTAGGAAATACTGAAGAAATGTATAATTTTCATATTATACATATTTATGTGATATTATTCTAGCTGTGAAAAATTAATTTTGAAATATTCATGTTATGAAGATGAAACTCAACTTTTTTCTTAAGTTTTATTTAATTTTTGACATTAATAGAAATCCATTTCATGAAGCAGTTTACTATATTACAGTAACAAATCAGTTGTGACATGTTAGCTATTTTCCCCAATAATGGGTAATGTTATTAAGTAAAAGTATGTTAGATATTGGGCATTCACTAAGGCTTCAGTTGAAAAATAACATGTTGCTTTCTTTTTAAAATTAAATTTTGCTAGCTTAAAAATACTGGTGACTAAAATCCTGAATTATTTTTTACTTTTACCTGTTCTATTTTAAATAATCTTTCTACATAGGAAAAGGTTGCATGCATGGATCACGATTCACATTATGACAAACAGAATTAGAGGAGGAGAGGACTCTGAGTAATGTATTAGGGTTAGTATAATACAAATCACCAAAAGGGCTGATAAAACGCAGCTAAAATCACACACAAAAAAGTCTCTATGCTCATGAATCTTGTGGCTTTACTATTGCAGTAGATAATCACCATGGTAAAAGCTTTGGAGACAGAATAAGGGTAGAGTAAGTCTTGGAAGATAAATTAAGAAAGTAAAATCCCATTATTATGGATAATACTATTCAGATTACCATGTCAGCAGGGCTGAATAAATTAAAGAAGTCCATCTTGCTGAGAATTAAAATAATGATTTACAAAACATCACACGATACTATTGAATCTTCGGGGTTCTTCAAAGAAAACTCTGATTTAAAATTCTATAGAAGTTCCTACATAGATAACAAAGATGAAAACAATACAAATCTTACTGATTTTTTAAAAACCTCTGTTCTTGATTTCTATATTTTGGTCTTATATTCTTAGGAATTGAAATAATAAAGATAAAGATCTAAGTAAGATAGCTGAAAATTTTCCCAGAAATGGAAAAATCTTATTTTATCATTGTCTCTTTTTCTTTCTTTCTTCTTTTTCAAGAATTCTTAGCCGTTCTGAATCAGTTTAGGAGAAAGTGAAATGAATTTCCAATTAAATGGGATAATGGACTATGCTATGGCTGATACTGCTCTCTCTCCAATTAAGATTCTATCTAGGATTAATCTACTTTCTTTGGATGAGAAATACACAGACTCTCACCAGCATCGTGTGCCTTCTTTTCTGAGAAGCTCATAAGTACTCTAACTCTGGTTTGGGATAGGAATCAGAAGGACTATTTTCCAGCAGCAAAGGTATTCTAATTGGGATTGCAGGTAGAGAGCTGGGCCTTAAATTATAGAGAATTAAGTCCTGGGAATCTGTCATTTCCTAATGCCAGCATCTAAAGAATATTATGGGTAATTATTTCTAAAGAGAAAACTTTAGGCCACAATGTGGTTACATGTTACATAGGAATATAAACAGGCAAGTGCAGATGACTGCAGTATTTTTTTCTCTTCTCTTCTATCCCCTCATTCTCTCTTTAATCCAGTCATCTGTTTACCACATCCTTGTGGGTTAAGCAAAGAAAATCCAGGAAGTAAGTGATAGGAGGTGTTCCTTGGTGACTTTCCACCTGTTTTTCGAAACAACACATACCTTCTCCCAGCTTAATCTACCTCCTTCATTTACTCAGCACCTTTCTAATGAAGTCTGAGTAGCTTACAGCATTGCAAAGTCTATGCTACTTGTTATTCGATGGATAATTTTAGAAGACTCACGTTCTAATACTGTGGAAATATAACACAACAGAGGAAAAAAATAAGGGAGAACTATATGCACTACTATGGATGGAACTCTAAGGCCTATCTTTCAAAAAAATACCTACAGCTTTAACTAATATGTTAAAACCCTCACACACACACATCATATCCCACCCCCCCACTACAAAAACACACATATGTCTCACTGGTATATAAATGGATATAAACATTAGAAAAAGAAAATGATTATCTGGTGAAAGCAAGATTCGAATTTCAGAGGTGCAGGATGCTAAAAGAGGAGTTTCTTCCTACCTGTAAAGATTTTATTATTGATTTTTTACAAGCAGAATGTATCCATTGTCTTAGCTGCATAATTTATAAAATAAACAGAAGAAAGCGAGAAAGGGATGGAAGGAAGGAAAGAGAAAGAGAGTAGGTCTTTTGATTCATTCAAAATATTTCTTAAAAACCCATAATTATGCAGCGATCTGGTTTACAATAGATGGTCAAAAGATTTCTGCTGAAATGGTAAATAAATGACAGTTTTAAAAGACATAGCCTTTAGTCTTACAGTAGTGTGATTATTGGCAATTTAATGAGGCAGAATAATCTTATTAGGGAATTAACTGTCTCATTTCTCTGCTGTAGGCTTCTTATAAATAAAAAATGTATGTTGCATTTACATTCAAAAAA
>NC_138379.1:18490921-18552551 GCF_054177405.1 Leptonychotes weddellii
AAAAAAAAAAAAAAGAAGGAAATCTTGCCAATTGTGACAACATGGGTGGACCTTGAGCATATTATGCTAAGTGAAATAAGACAGAGATAAATACCATATGATTTAACTTATATGTGGAATCTAAAAATGAAACAAACAAAATTCATAGATACGAGAACAGATTGATAGTTATCATAGGAAAGGAAGTTGGTGGGTGGGTAGGTGAAAAGTATGAAACAGGTCTCTTGTATGGGACAGATGGTAACTAGATTTATTATGGTGCTCACCTTGTAGTGTATACAGATACCAAATTATTATGTTGCATAACTGAAACTAATATAATGTTATATACCCATTTTACCTCAATAAAAATAATAAAATAAAGAATATGTATGCTCAAACACTGGTATCCATGTCCTGTATTTTATTCAATATTCTTAAAAATGGAATGCTCAGGATTCTCAAATAAAAGCATTATGAGTTCATTGAAATTGCTAAACATCTCACAAAGCAAAATCTGAAAAGCATTAATGTGCTGAGTGTATTCATTCTTTGCCTTTAAGGGATCCAATCTGTACATAAAAGCTGAATTATTTATTATACTTTTGCTGTATGGAAACAGGAATTTTTTTTTTAATCACTCCCATAAGCTGTTCTTAGTTACATGTTCAGAGATACAGCAAACCTTTCACTATTAACCCCTCCCTGGTTGACAGAAAGGTCTTAGATGTCTTTAACTAACAATAATTTCATTTAGGTGAACATCAAGATTTGAGCGAACAGTTTGAAAATGTGTATGTTTTCCTTGAATACTTTTCTACAAGGTAACTTAGGAAAATGGCAAGTTTCTCCATGGAAGAACATAATACTATTTCTATTTCTGAACTGAATGATGGTAAAAATCTTGAGACTGAACAAATCTCTATGGTTTTACCTAAACACCCCCCAAAAAGAAACTGGTTTTTGAAGGGAGAAAAAGTTTGCCACCAGGATAGCCTGGCTTCTAATCATGCTGAACATACCAAAGATTTATTTCTTTTTCATACAAAGTCCATTGTGGAGAGGGGTAACTTTCCAAAGCAACTGTTCTCCATACAGAAATTCATAGTTAGAGGCTAGTGGTGTTTACACAACTTTGTAGCTCTACCATCTGGAATGTGTTGTTTGCTATGCCAATTAGCAAAGAAGAGAACGCCTATGTTGAGTATATCAGTCAGAAAGTGGCTCATGTCAGTCACTTCTGCTCACAACACAGAGATAGTAACTTGGCCCTACCCAACTATAAAAAGGGTAGAAAATTATAATCCCTCTGTTTGTGGGGAAAAGAAGAAAAGTTGGTCAGGTCTCTCCAGCACTAGATTTGTGATCAAGGACATTTCATGTAATCTCTCAGACACTCTGTTTCCTCATCTGTAAAATGGTGATTCCAGAAGTTACTCCATAAATTTGTTGCATGTTTGAGTTTAATTTACATATGCAAGTATCTAGCTTGTGGCCTAGTGCACAGCACAAATTCAAGAAAACATAATTGTCTTCTTCCTATTTTTCTGGCCCTTGTCAACTCTACAACAGCTTCTAGTGAGCCGTTCCCATCACTTCATTTTTCCTCATTTTTATTTTAAAATGAAAAGGCATTTTTAAAGAGTGCTTTCAAGTAGAGCAACATTATTTCCTGAGGGAATATAAAAATAAAATTTAAAAATTTATTTAATAAGACACCTCAAATTATTGTTTCAATGAGCCACTGATCTTATTTCTGGATAACAAATATAAATATTATAATTGTCATAAAACTGCAGATCCAGCTGGAGCCTATGGTCCTTCTGTTTGGTTTAGCTATTTCCTGGGAAAATATCAAGGGACAAGGCAAGTGGCAATCATCTTGTGGTTATTCTACCTTGAGTACTAGTAAATCATCACCAGGAAATCTTATTTCTTGTATTTCTCTCTGAACGAAGATCTTGATTTCTTTTTCTTCTGACACTTGGTATGTTCCATTCTCTGCTCCATGGTGATGGAAAGCCTTCTCAAGGATTCCCAAAACGATCCATGAATTTAACAAGACTGATAGGTGAAGAGTTGTAACACCTATTAAGTCCTTATCACATACTAAATTATGCTTATAATTTTACATGAACAGTCTTATTAACCATCATATAAAAAGGCTTTATTATCACCATTTTAAAGATGAGGAAAAGGAGATGAGAGGAAGTTTAAATCATGTGTTCATGCCATAAAGCTCATAAACACAAGTAGGAGATTTCATTTTGGATAAAGTTGAGGCTTCTTTCGCCACACTAGAGTTCTCTTATGGACACGAGGTAATTTAGCCAAGGTCACAAAATTAATACAGGCTAACACAAAACAGAGTTTTGAATTCTGTTTATTTGACATCAGAGCTCTGTCAAAGCAGAAATTATACCGGGCAAAGTTAAATAGGGAAGGATGACTTTATTCAAGGTTATCTGAATAGGATGGAGAGACCAGAATGCAGTCTGAACTCAATTGCACTGAAACAAAAGTGTGAGAGCTTTTAAGAGCTGGAATGGCAGAGGAAGCAGGTATAGAATCATAGGCCATTTTTGTTTGCAAATTGTTCTTACCCAAAGGAAAAATATTTTCATGACAGGAGGTTTTTACAACTTGGAGTAAGATGTCCAAAGGCCCACAGAAATGAGGCTCCTACCTCTCAGAGAGAATGAGACGGGGGGGGACACTATCTCCCTTGATGATCACATTTCAAAGGACTTGCTCCCAGGTCCTAGAGAAAGTGTTCCTGTGTCTTAAAAGTAGGAAGAGACCTTTTAAAAGGATTTGCATCTTAGAGGGGCAGAGAAAGAATTTAGGACACGTTCTCTAAAGAAAATTCCCAAAGAAAAGAGAGGGAAGGGCTCTGTGATTAGTCCACCTGGATTTTGTAAGGACCAAGATGAGAGAGAAGTAAGGAGCTGAGAGGGAAGAAGCCTGTCTAAGGTCTCCTCAAGCTGAAGGAAATGTTAAGGCCTTGTTGGTCACCACTATATAAAGAATTCTAATAGAGCTCTTAACTTGAAATAAGAAAAGATGCAGAGCTAGAGACCCAAAACAAGCCCGACTATTCCAAAGGAAGGTTTTCCCTTTTGTGTGGAGTCTCTAACTGAACTCCTGGGTATAGCAGCAGTGATCATCTGGCCCCTGAATGGGCAGCACAGAGCAGTGGGATAGAAGCTGAATGTTCAGGCAAAGCTTTCCTGAAGTAAAGCACTGGTTAATACCTGGGATGTCCGTTCATGTAGAGCTGATTGCACTGCAAAGAAGGAACAGCAGAATCCAGATCTAAAGCCAAATCAAGCTATAGCAGTGTTACGACCACCTCAAACTTAGTGGCACCAAAGTACTAGTATTTTATTTTGTTCTTGGATTCAATGGGTCAGACATTCACATAGGACTTAGCAGGAATTGCATGCCTCTACCCCAGGAGACATGGAGCCTGAGCTGGGAAGACAATAGATTGGACTGAAGGACCAAATTCCAAGATAGCTTCTTCATTCACATGTCTGCTCCTTACAGAATAGCTAGAAGGCTGCTCTCAGCTGCAGTTGCCAGCCAGGATACCTACATATGGTCTCTTCAATGGGGCAGCCTCAAAGCAGATGGACTTCTTATGTGGAAGCTTCCTATGTTGTTCAGTGAACAATGTGGAAGCTGCATATCTTTTTGTGCTCTATCTTCAGAAGTCATATATAATGACACTTCTGTTAATCTCTATTGATTCAATGAGAAACTTACCCAGAATCAAGGGGTGGAGATATCCTTCCTTACAAGGGAGTAATGTCTAAGAATTGGGAGCCAACTTTTAATCTACCATAGTTCCTAAAAAGATGAAACTGAGGCAGTTTTGAAACTACAGAAACCCTAAAACTGGAAAGCAATGTGTGGAAGGGGAGGCCTTCTTGAAACTGTATTATGAAGGTGTGGATCATGCCACCAAATAGAGTCCAAAAGGCTTGAGAATGTCATAAGGGGATGATGCACACAACTGGTGTTTTCTTGTTTCTCTGCTGTGATGAACACCTTTGAAGACTTCAGACCTTGCTCATGGGCCTTGGGTCTCTCCTTAAATAGCAGTAATATCCTGTAGAAAGGTTTGAGAGACATCCTTTCTTTTACTTGATTTCTTCATCTTTTAAAAGAGCATAATAAAATCTCTGTAAAAGTATTGTGTAAGTTTAAGATAATTTTTATGTAGGATTTAACACCATACTGGAGGCATAATATACCTAAAACAAATGTGAATTCTTCTGTTGAATATATGTCTAGGCATTTTTGTTTGTGGCAGCTGGCCAAATAGATGTAAGGTTGGAAATCATAGAAGGTAATGTCTTTTGAAGGGAGTGGATGGTGCAAGTTTCCTGGGGAAGGATAAGGAAAATGGAGGAAATTAGTTAATGGTTTCCAATTCTTATGGTAAATTACAATTTCCTGGAAAACTTGTAAAAAATACATATTCATAAGCTTCCCTCTAGACTTATTGAATCAGAATCCGGTGGTGTGATGCTCAGAACTCTGTGTTTTTAAATTAGTTCTTCAGTTGTTTCTAATACAGCCAGGCTGGCTGGCAGCAGTCTGAGGGTCACCACCAAATGTATTACATTATGCTGTAAAAACTCATCCGGACTGCAGCCTTATATGCATTCCTCCCCTCTCCGCTTCAGAAACTGTCATTGTGATCAATCATTAAACAAAATGTGAGATGACATTTGTCAATCCTGGGTATGTGAATGATAAAAGTAATTATCACCCTTCTGATTTTGCTTTTAGTTAACAAGAAAACTAATTTAAAACAACTTTTCTTTATGTTTGATCAGCATCCTGGCAATTTGCCTGCTTAATATCGATGTTACAAATATGCAAATACAGAAAATTAAAAGTCACTCCATAGCATTTTAGCAGTTGAATAAAGTATGTTCATAAAAATAATTCAGATGTATTTTTAATACATACTGTTGAGTTAAAGGTTGCCATTATTGTTTGTTTGTTTGTTTTCTGTATGTGCGACAACCTGGTCAATTATTATAATTATTTTTTACTACATTGTCATGTCTCTAAGGTGCTTGAATTATAGAACATATATCTAATTTTGTCTTTTTTGTAAATCCTCATCAAAACCGGTCTTACTTCCAATTCTACCTGAACAATATTAAACATCACCCTTCATTTCTACAAAATCAACAAAACAGATAAATGAGAGATAATCTGGGAGAAAGAAAATACCAGACTTCTGAAAACGAGTTAAAAGGCAGTTTATAGCTTTTCTCATAAGTAGTAAAGACCTCCTTCAGCTACTTCTACTCTATAGTCTAAGTGACTGTAGTAGATTCTTAAAAGTTTATCTGCATTGGAATTATTATCAACTGTAGTTTCATTTCAACAGGAAATCAGTGAGCTACCACCTGAGTTAGTTTCCAGAAATGAGGGACAGCTGAGGCCCTTGTTCTATGTCATTACAATATTTTTTTTTTCCCCGCAAAGAAGGATTTATGGCTAGTTACTGCAAAATATTTAGGCAATTGGTTCTTAAAATTTTAGGGTCTAACAACGAATCTATTTAAAAACAGAGTGAAAAACAACACTGTACTCTCCATCCCAATCCACCCGTTCAGCCTCCAACTGGGCTTTCAAAGTTTCTACAACAGAAGATGTGACCTACTTTTTTGGAACACTGTCAGAGGTGCATTCTCCTCTCAACTGTGATAATAACAGAAAACTTGCCAGTAGAGAAAAAGAACTGAACAACCTCACGAAATTTAAATCCAGATCAGAGACGTGTAGCTATTTGTTCATAGAACAGACTTTAGAGTACTTTCTGTATATGTGTTTTGCCATATCAATGCTGAGAAAATTGGCTGGGAATGGAGATTATTGTCAATACTTTGAGAAGGAAAATAATTAAACAAGATTTTCCCATAAATCTAAAAAGGCAAAAGAAAAAAAAAAAAGGTTAGACAATCCTTTGTGCAAATATATGCACATGCTGGACTAAACATTTTTTGTTGGCTTTCACAGGACCATAGACTTCATTTTTCAAAATAAGAGGTTATTGAGTCACTCAGGCTTATATTCACTCTTATATTTAGAGTAGCAGAAAATACCCTAAATTCCTAATTCACAGCACTCACCACATTTTTTTTTTAAACAGTAGTCTAGAATCTTGGATCACAAGACCTTGGACAGAAAAATATGCCTTCACACATCAAGTGGAAAGAGAGATTACATAAAGGATCTAGCACCACACCTTAACCAGAAAAGTTATCTAGCTGGTGACAATTACACTTTTAATCAACTTGTTCATTTTGGTAAACTGGTAGATAGATGTAGCAGTAGACATGGCTTAGAGATATGACCTCTATCTTCCTTCACAGAAAGACAAACAAAACAAAAATTACCCCACTTCTGGAGTGTCTCTCAGTCTGTCCTAATTCTTTGACAGTTCCTGTTTAATGATTTTCCATTTCTAACAACAGATCCATTTTTATCAAATGGAATCTAACACAAAGCTCTATAAAGCAGATCCAAAGAATGTTTTGTTGGTATAAATTATTTCATGTTCATTTCATTTTTGGTTTTCAATTTATTTTTCAATTTTGTTTTTCTTGGCACACTGTTGAGAAATCCTTGATTCACACAGATAAATAGTTGCAAATGGTTTTCAAACAGTTTTATGTTCTACCTTGCTACAGTTTCGATTTAAATTGTAGAAGCGACAGAGGCAGTGATTTTTTTTTTCAAAATTGTATCATTATCTTACCAGTATGTAACTAGTACTTATTTTCTTTAATTGAATCTGATAATGTTCTTTTGACAACTAAAATGTTTACTGTTTGAGGGAAAAAAAAATTACAAATGTATCTTGTAACTTAGGAATCTTTTAAAAATGTCATCAGTGTGATACCTTGGATTCATCTATCAAATAATCATGTAATATTTCAAAATAGTCAAATTTATTTCTCTTTGCATGCTGAACTCAAATGTTATGCTTCAATTTTAATGCTGATAGTCTTCACGTAAAAGTAGGTAGCTCTGGGGCACCTGGGTGGCTCAGTCGTTAAGCATCTGCCTTCGGCTCAGGTCATGATCCCAGTGTCCTGGGATCGAGCCCCATATCGGGCTCCCTGCTCAGCGGGAAGCCTGCTTCTTACTCTCCCACTCCGCCTGCTTGTGTTCCCTCTCTCACTGTCTTTCTCTGTCAAATAAATAAATAAAATCTTTAAAAAAAAAAAGTAGGTAACTCTGAATGTGAACTGGGCTTGTGAAAATTCATAAAGGGAAACCTCACTGAAATGAACTAGGGAGGATAGAAGGGGAGGCTAGCAGGGGGAGCCCCACCACTTGTCAATTACAGGAAGAATTGTCAATTACAGACCCCAACAGAAAAGAATCATCAATTAACACTCCCCACAGGGACCACCTCTGCAACTCAGCCAAAGAGAAACCATCATCACCCTGGACTCATGCTTTTCTCCAATGAACTTTCTTTCAAAACAACTCCTTCCAATTTCTTCCTTTAACAGACTTATTTAGATTATTAGGAACAAAATATGCAAGCTATTTCAACAATGTCTGGAGTTTAACATCTAAAATGTCATTTAAAATTCTTATACTGTAAACTTTCATAGAGACATACAACAGATTCCAGTGTAAGTGTAAAAAAAAAAATTAACTAACTTTAGGATTACAAATAACTCTAAACAAAATACAATTAAAATCATCTGCCTTAACATTTTTTTTAAAGATTTTTATTTATTTATTTGACAGAGAGAGACACAGCGAAGCAGGGGTAGTGGGAGAGGGAGAAGCAGGCTTCCCGGGGAGCAGGGAGACTGATGCGGGGCTTGATCCCAGAACCCTGGGATCATGACCTGAGCCGAAGGCATACACTTAACGACTGAGCCACCCAGGCACCCCCTACCTTAACATTTTAATAAAAATACAGTAAGTACTGATATTATATGATAATATTTTGTAGGAAGTTTTCTTAACCAATGCTATTTTTCTATGAAACATAGAATAATAGCTTACACATAATAAAAGTTTCATATATCTTATTTTCTTACACTGTTTTCAAATTCTCAATATAGATATCATCACATTTTTGACAATAGCTTTGAATATTTAAAAAATGAAAACACTTAAAATGGTTGTTTTTCTCTTCAGAATCATTTTTTCAAATATATTTTAATAAGAACCTGAAAAATGAAGAGAATAGCAACATCTGAAGCTTCTTCCAGCCAAAGTGTGAAGATTTCAAATATTCTTTACCTTCAAATTAATGTATTAAATGCATTGGATTCATATCTTTGGGTTCTTTTCTATATTCTTATTAGGAATTTGTGCTAACTGTATATTCACAGATTTTTTTCTCTTTTAAGATATTTATTGCACTATAAATAGCACTGATTTAATAAATTATTCTCTGAGATTGTGTGCTTCTTTCTCAGTGTTAGGTAGCAACTTGCTTTAAACAATGTTATAAGTACAGTTTTGAAATCAGACTTTAATTTTGTTTGCCTAAAATATTTGATAATATTGAGCTTATGCTGAAAGAAGCTGAGAGTCTTCTTTCAAAGTATAGATAATTGTGTTTCAAAATGACATGACATTTTAGACCTCTTTTAGAATTTCATTTCATAAAACACATTAAAGATCTAAGTAAGTTTTATCATCATAAAAGGTAAATCCCAATTAAAAATAACTTGCATCATATATTCTAGACTTCATGTGATCTATGTGTAAGTTTTAGGTCATTGTTTTATTTCATTTACTTTTATCAATGTGCTTGGCATTAAGGAATTGGTTGGTATGAGTGTTTGACATTTCATGTTGAGCCTCGTAAAATCTCATCATATAAATGCTTTTTTTGGTTTGATCTTCTGTTCTCAATTATAGAACTCTTTCTAATTTTAAAAGTCATTATTCTGTCTCACCAGAAATGAGCATATATTTTGTATGTCTGTGTGGATGTATGTGTATGCATAAAACAAGAAACACTACAAAATTATACAGGCTGAGTTCCTTATATATTGTTGCCTCAAACAACCCGCATCTTACCTGTTCTTGTTATTATTATTATTTTTTAAAGATTTTATTTATTTCTTTGACAGAGAGAGACACAGCGAGAGAGGGAACACAAGCAGGGGGAGTGGGGGAGGGAGAAGCAGGCTTCCCACTGAGAAGGGAGCCCAAAGCGGGGCTTGATCCCAGGACTCTGGGATCATGACCTGAGCCGAAGGCAGATGCTTAACGACTGAGCCACCCAGGCGCCCTCTGTTCTTGTTACTATAAAACAATTCTTCCATGCTGAGAACTTACTCCAGCAGAAACAACTGAATGTTTTAGGGGACATATTAGGCATCAGGACATTAAGACTTGCATGAAAACCTGCAGCATGAGGGCCCCTGGGTGGCTCCCTCAGTTAAGGGTCTGCCTTCGGGTCAAGTAACGATCCCAGGATTCTGGGATCGAACCCTGCATCATGCTCCCTGCTCGGCAGGGAACCTGCTTCTCCCTCTCCCACTCTCCCTGCTTGTGCTCTCTCTCTCTGTCAAATAAATTAATAAAATCTTAAAAAAATAAAAAGAATATCTGCAGAATGGATACAATTTGTAAATAGAGAATCTGGATAGGTTCTTCAGGCAAAGAAAATAGTCTATGGGAGTGTTTAGAGGCAGAATTGAGCAGTTGTATGGGTCTGAGGTGTCTGGGGTGAAGGCATGATAGAGGAGACCGACCTGTCCTTAACAGAACCTTTGAGTAGGTATTAATTATGGAGAGATAAAGTGGACCTAAGTGGAAGCCTGAATGTCTGCCTGCCTCGAGGGGTTCAAATTTTAATTTTTAGTAAGGCTATTGGCAATTAAAAGCCCTTACATGATTTGTGGTACAAAATTGATAAGAATAAAATAATTACTTCAAAATATTATTAGAGAAAGTAATAAATTTTAGGTTCTCTTAGATTTACCATTTACCAAATGTGCTCCTAGATTTACCGTTTCTTAAATTTCAGCCTATTTTCATGTGACATTTGGATGCCCTTCAGACTTGAGGACATTATCTTTTGTGTGGACAACAACAAAAAACACTAGATGATATAGGCAATGTGGCATATACACTGATTTCATCAACTTGGGCAAATAAACTGTGCTCATGAACCATGTAATCAACAAAGACACCAGGAAATGGTTGTCTCCAGTGTCCAGATCTCAGTTCCTACTTCTACATGACGGACTCAAAACTGACGTTCTTCCTTCCCCACCTGAAAGGAATTCCATTAAAGCTTTGGGTCAGAAGGAAAAGATGAGCTATCAACATACCACAATTTTTGACAGCTTTTCCATTTGGATATGCATTTCAATCAGTTTTAAATCAGAGAGACAATAAAGCAAACCTCTTTCAGCTTTCAATTTGCCTCTGCAGTGATGGGTGCCCTGTCTGATATT
The DNA here is from genome assembly GCF_054177405.1 of Leptonychotes weddellii. Classification (NCBI taxonomy): domain Eukaryota; kingdom Metazoa; phylum Chordata; class Mammalia; order Carnivora; family Phocidae; genus Leptonychotes; species Leptonychotes weddellii. The sequence continues at coordinate 18,501,376 of NC_138379.1, forward strand.
TACAGTTCACAGTCTCATAATAATGGATGATTCTGGCACCTTGCTTTTCTCTCTATATTTTTCTAACGCTTTCAGCAATTTCATTAGAGTTGTTTTTTAAGATGACAATTAGAATAAAATGAAAAGCTCAAGAAGCCGTTTGAAGCATAACAAGAAAGGAAATATAATCTAACTTTGAAAAAATATGTATTATTTTATTCTGCTTCTTTCTGACATCTTCATTTATTTTCTTCTCGAAAAATTCCAGGTAGTTTTTGGAGGGCCTTTTAGGTTTTTCTGTGACCAGTCTATACAGGAGACATTCTCTAGCACATTTCCCATGAATCATTCTTCCCCCTCACCCTGCACAAAATACTAGTCCACAAATAACTCTACCTTGTCAGTTTGCCTGGCATTTACCTGGATGTCTTCATTTCGCCATCCTAATTCCACTGTCATTCTATAAAATTAATTAAAAGTGCGTCTGTGCTCTATTGCCATTAAAAAAAAAAAAAGGTTAACATTGACAAGGATCTTCTTATAATGCCACATTATCAGTAAAGAATTTTGTTTAAAGCAGTCTCTTTTACCACCCCATGAAACATGGTAAGGTGTAGCAAGTTTGATTTTTTTTTTTGCAAGTGAAGAATAGCTTCTTATGTTAAAAGTAACATACATACATTTAATTGACTTAGTAAGCTGATGGGTTTATCATCTCTCAAAATTCTCCTGTGATGTAGGTGACATCATGGTGACCAAAAATGGAAAGACGTACATGACTATTAATCGGTTGTTAATATATCACATTTTAATACATAAATCACAACCATATATCGGGAAAATTATTAGGCAAATAAGCTTTTTTTTAAATCTAATTAGAACTACTTTGTAGAGATCAGGTCACACTTAGAATCCGTGTGACATTTTGGGTGCTGATTTTAATAAGTCATTTTCTAATTACAAGTGATGAAACATCTCCAAATATAGTTTAGGAAAACAAATCCATTGGCTCTTATAAAAGATGAGCCCCAGGGCACAGCTCTATTTAGGAGGTCAACAAAGAGTGTCTTTCTCTTCAACTCTCAACTCCACTAATTTCTGTTGATCCTCATTCTTTACAGTTTCTCTTCATGTGGCAGCAATTTGGGGTAGCTTACTCATATCCTTCCAGTTTAGCAATTCCTTCAGAAAATGGATTCTCATCCTGAAGTTGATTTAATTAATCACAGGGATAATTGTGGCTAATCTGACTGGCTCTGTTTGGATGCATTATAATAGAAATCAAAAGGGACACTCTTTGAGGCAGTTTGAGGCTGCATGATTGACAGCTTCATACTTCACTTCCTAGAGAACTTTTCTTTCCAGAGCCTGAAGAAGAGGAGAAAAACCAGAGGTTCCACAGTCTGCAGAATCTTATAAACAAGCAGTACCTATCTGCATTTTTGATAAAGTGATGGGAATAATAAGGCCACATACAGAAATAACCCAGAGAAGAAAAAATTTTTGAAGTAATATGATATCTTCCTTCATTTTGTAATCATTTAATAAATACTTATAAACTATTTATTATATAACAATATAACAGACTCTAGGCTAGGTGCAAGGAATACAATGCCACAAATAGGGGAAAGAATAGTCATTGTTCTTCCAAAGAACCAAATAAAGGAGGAAGCATAACAATTATTCTGAAGAGCCCATGTGGTAGAATTAGAAAGCAGTGCATGTAAGATATAGAAAATCTCTATTAAATATCTGAACATATATGGGAATATGACCTAGCAGGAACAGATATTCTTCCCAGTCATAGAATTCTTGGTATTTTTGTGGTCCTTCTCGAAAACCTATGACTTCCTTATGATTCCATTCTGTGACTTTTCCCTGAAGATCATTATGTTTTGCCAACACCTATATAAGAATACTTTTTTGGGACGCCTGGGTGGCTCAGTCGGTTAAGCGTCTGCCTTCAGCTCAGGTCATGATCCCAGGGCCCTGGGATCGAGTCCCGCATCGGGCTCCCTGCTCCGCGGGGAGCCTGCTTCTCCCTCTGCCTCTGCCTCTCTCTCTCTCTCTATCCCTCATGAATAAATAAATAAAATCTTAAAAAAAAAAAAAAAAGAATACTTTTTTTTTCTAGTGATCTCATACTACCTCCAAGTTTAAAACACACCTAATTGTTCACATGAATTCTACTTTTCACAATTTCTATGAACATCTCCATTCAGATACTATTACCTGAAAGCCAATGTGTTCAGAATTAAACTCTTTTCTTCCTCACTTCTTGCTCCTAAAATCCTTCATCCATCAATGGCATCATGTTAACCCCAATTAAAAACACTCACTTTCATCTTTGAGTACTTATTTTTCCTGAATTTGTTATTATTTCTCTATAAGTCAATAAGAACTACTGATTTTTTGCAGTCATGATTCATATGAATATATGAATCAGAACCAGGGGAAATCTTCCTAAATGGCTACCTTTATGGACCAGTTGCTAATATTAAAGACATTATTTTGAGCTTAAGTGACATATTTTTATAATCACAAATTATGGTGATACAAATACTTATTTTTCTAATAGAATAGCTCATGGAAGGAGGCTTTGAATGAATATCAGTGGATGATATGATCTCAAATTTAAATGAATTAATAACACATCATCATTCCTAAAAAAAAAAAAAACATTCTTGGATCTTAGAGATATTTTTAAGATGACTTGAAATCAAATTAAGATAACTGGTCAGATCTCTGGATCAAATCATGGCAGAACTTTGTAACATATCAATTGGCTTATTTTAATGTGGGGTCTCTCTGAAAATTCTCATCTTTATTAATGCTTCTTGGCATATGTTTTAGAATCTCTGTGCCGATGTTCTTGAATTGTTGGCACAACTTAAACGATGATGTACATTTATATTATGATTTGTTCTACATGTAGAGTATGTTTTCCTTTGAAGAGCTTTATTTCCAGTAGCTTCAGCAATGACCTTCATTCTCTCAGATGTTAACTCTAAATTTTCTTAGTTATTAAAATAGTTCTGATTTAGTACATTAAGTTTCTACTCAGCATTCCTTTGCTTTATCTATTATGAGATTGGCATTATGTACATGCAAGTTACAAATAACTTATTCATCTTTTTATTAAATCATATATAACACTTTTTCTGAAATCAAATTTAAATCTAGGGTCCTTCAACTTTGGTGCTTCACAGAGTTGCTGAGAGATTATTTTAATATCAATACAATATAAATAAAAATGATGATAACTAATCTTCATTGAGTGTTTCGTATGTGTTGGGCTCTATGCTTTACATCAGTTAAATCATTTAATCCTAACAAGGACCCTAGGAAATAGATTATTACCTTATTATTCAGATGAGGAAACTGATGTAAAAAAGATATTAACTAACCTGTTCAATGTCACAAAATTAGTAAGTAGAAGTGGGATTTGGACCCAGGAAGTTCACCTTCAGATTAATCCAGGCTCCATTATTGAGTGGTCATATACCAAGCACTTAGTATACATTATCTTAAATATTTAGTAACTGTACAAAGTTTAAGTAGAAAAGTATGAGGATCTTAGGAGATACAGAAATTGTGAGGAGGAGATAGGATTCAGATTCAGCTATGTTTGAATCTAAAGCCTGGGGTCTTAAATTACTACATATTATATTTTAACTGAATACAGTAATAACATTATAGGTAATTTGGGAAAATACAAGAATCATAATTAACAAAGCATTAATAAATAACAGTATGCAAGTTATTAAATTACTTTATCTATAATATTTTCCCAAAATAGAAATGACAATATTGACTTTTATTGTTTTAATCAATATTATCTTAGCATAAGACAGTTGTAGTTTTCTAAGTCTATTATTTCTTTTTTCATTTATTATTAGTGATGTGGGTAATGAAAAGCCTCCAAATCATGACAAATGCTATGGTAATGAAAATCTGGTAAAAGGGACCAAAGGGGCAAAATTCCCATTTGCCCATCTTCTCTCTATATTTTTCTAGTAAGGGCCATCTTTTCTGTGTCCCTAATTGTCATAAAATATGTTTTGTGTTAAGAAAGACAAAACACTTTAGGGTTAGGGACTAATCCCATTGCTATTCTGTGCCTAGATAATATCTCTTAACAGTGTGTGACTTAAAGTATACATATTGGCCACCTAAAGACATCAAGGCCTGAACCCTGGAACTTGTACATGTTGCCTCATTTAGATAAAAGATCTTTGCAAATGTGTGTTAGGGATCTTGATGTGAGGAAATTACCTGGATTATATGGAAGAAAATAATGTGAAGATGCAGGCAGATATTGGAGTGATGTGGCCTCAAGCCAAGGAATGCTGGAAACCACCAAAAGATGGAAGAGACAGGAAAAGGATCTGCCCTACCGCTTTTGTAGGACTGTGGTCCTACAAACAGCTTGATTTTGCACTTCTAGCCTTCAGAACTGTGAGAGAACAAATATATGTTATTTTAAGCCACTGGGTTTATGGTAGTTTGTTACAGCAGCTCCGGAAATAAATACAGTGCTTAGATATCATGTTAATGTTTAAAAGGAATGATAGAAGGAAGAACAGAGGGCAGGAAAAATGGATAGTAAAATAGATCTTCAAATGGACACTGTGTATCTATTTTGGCTTAACCCAAATAAGGTTCTAATAATAATAATAATAGTAATAGTAATAATAATAATAATAATAAAGTGAAAACTCCTGACATATTTCAATGTAAAGTGCTATCACCTCAACAGTGCTTGCAAAGGATGATCAAAAACTAAGAGATACAAGAGAAAATGGATTCTGATGACAGTATGACACAGAATCAGCCCAAAATTTCATTAAGGGTGTGGTAGAAGAACTGGGGTGTATACATGTAAGGCATAGAACAGGTATGGAGGAGCAGTGGGGGAAAATAAAGGGTTTATTTTTTTCTGATAACACCCAGCATATCTCATTTGTTTCACATAATTGTTGAAGTGATGGCAAGAGGGAAAGATTAATCCATCATCTGGCTATCAGTGCTCCATGTGATGGCTAGTCCCAGCTGAAGGGGATACCCCAAGGAAAGGGGTATTTATAGTGCAATGACCTCATATGAGGTCTTCCTGCTATCCCTTTATCTCCTGATGCAGACAAGAGCTGTCTAGATTTATTATGCAGCAGAAGAGGGCACTGGCTTTTAAGAACCCAAATCAAATTTCTTTCTATCCTTTCTCTCTACTCCTTAGGCTCAGAGTAAGCAGTCCCTATAAGGTAGTCACTATAAAGCTAAGTCTCTCTTTCTCTCTCTGTCTCATTGTCTCTCTCTCTCTCCCTCTCTCTGTCTCTCTGTTTCTCTCTGTCTCTCTCACCTATTTACCTCTCATCTATCTGTCTCTTTGTGTTTCTGTTTTCCTCTTTCTCCCCTCCACCACTTTCTCCTTGACAATGTACAGAGAAAAAAAAGTTGCAATTAACCAAGATGGCTTTAAAAATTCCTCTCAACTTGACTAAACTTTAGGTCAGCTTCCTCCTGACTCTGTGGCTCCTGGTCTTTCATTTCCCAGAGTATTTTCTTTAGCGAACTGATAATTGTAAATTCTTTCTCTACCCCTTTGAGATGCAAATTTTTTAAAAGTCCTCATTTTTACAACCCAGGAATGTCTTTCTCTAAGACTTGGAGGAGTCACCATTTGAAATGTAGTCACCAAGGCAGACAAAGTATCTCCTACTCTCTGTGGTGAAATAGGAGCCTAACTGGGGTGGGTACCTCACTCCAAGTTGCAAAACTACTTCTTGCTATAAAGTTTATTTTTCCTTTTGGATGATGCCCTAAAATCCCCTTTAAAACTCTCCTGCCCTTTGTTTCAAGGGAGTTTAATGCACACTGAATTTTGGCTTCTCTCCCTTATTGCAATAGACTTAAATAAAGTCTCCCTTGCCTGTTTAATGTTACCCAGTGCAACTTTTGCTTTGATATGATATAAAAGAAGCCAAGTAGTTGCCTTTTTTAAAAAAATAAGTGCAATTCTTTGGACGCCTGGGTGGTTCAGTTGGTTGAGCATCTGCCTTCGCTCAGGTCATGATCCCAGGGTCTTGGGATAGAGCCCTGCATCAGACTCCCTGCTCAGCGGGGAGTCTGTTTCTCTTCCTCTCTCTCTGCCCCTCCCCCCAGGTTGTGTGCACTCTCTGTCTCCCTCAATCTCTCTCTCAAATAAATAAATAAAATCTTTTAAAAAGTGCAATTCTTTTTCTAATTATCAGAAAAGAAAATTGAAGCTGGAGTCACTGTTGATAACTTTAAAATTTTTTGAGCACAAATAACATCATCTTTTCTTTTTAAAAAAGATTTATTTATTTATTTATTTGAGAGAGAGAGAGAGATATCAGGGAGGGAGGGGCTGTGGGAGAGGGAGAGTGTTAAGTAGACTCCATGCCCAGCACAGAGCCCATTGTGGGGCTCAATCTAATAATCCTAAGATCACAACCTGAGCCAAAACCAAAAGTTGGACCCATAACTGACTACATCACCCAGGCAACCCAACATCATCTTTTCTTGAAAGCCCCACTTATGTTTCTGTTCATGTATGGGTTTTTAAATGGCAGTTATTTTTGTTTGATGGAAGCAGAATTTTTGTTTATTTAGTAGTTTATTTATCTTAAAAAGCTGAAGGTTCAAAGTGACCACTTTGAAATTTTGGTTACTCATTTAACATAACCACTTTTTTTTGGTCCTCAATGGAAGACCTGCTTAGTAAGGTAGAGTATTGTGTTATAAAACAAGTAGGAATGACTCAATCATCTTTCAAGGTGAAAGAAAATGACAAATATATGCATCAATGATTCATGTTACTAACTGTAAAAATTTTTCAGGTTTTGTGGAGGTGCCATTTGCATTTATTGACCTCTGCCCTTGTTTAGCCTCATTCTTTAAAAAGATGCTTTTAAGAAAATTATAGAATAAGAGAAGTTTGGTCATGAAAAGGACATTAGGCTAGATAACAGTCTCATCGCCTTCCTGGGTGAAAAAGTTGAGCTTCACAATGTATAGGTGATTGTTCCACACTCATGTGGAATAAAAAACATTTTTATCTACTTGGCAAAATTATGTCTCTAGAAGATGTAGATGCTGAGATTGATGACAATGATCTCTTCTGTTCTTCCAGGTCCTCTTATCTAGAAATTTATCTACCTTTTGACTTTCATTTTCTATCTCTCACTGCCTTTTCTACTCAAGAAATTTAGTACTGGCCAATCAAGAGATATGGCAGTTTGGTCCAATTGGCTGATTTCCAAGTGAAAATGAACTGTTTGCCATTCCAGTGGAAAACCGTCTTTTGAGAGATTAGTTAGTGCCCATCATTGTACCAGAATTTAATCCTGCCCAAATAAAATAAAGATCCTTGATAAAATAAAGGAAATTTTCAACTTTTCATGTTTGTGGGCCCTGTCCCTGGGCTCCCAGCAAAGCTATACTTTAACATTTACCAAGGTCAAAGTGACTTGGCAAAACCTCGAAGCATGGGTTCTCTTTCTGTCCTAAGCACATACTTTACATTTGTTTTGTTAAATAATAATAGTAATAATAACCAAAAAGGAGAATTCCAAACATAAAGATGAGAAAAAAAACAAAAAAAAACAAAAAATCTTCCCTGGTTCCCATTAGATCTGTCATATAAACTTGCATATACAAAAAACATAAGATAAAGTCTATAACTTTCTGGAATGTCTTTGTCATGATGATTTGTAACTCTTTATGTAATAAAAAACCCCCCAAAACAAGAAAACATAGATAACCCTGCACCAAATGTTCCTTCCCCGAAGCACTCTCTTCTTTCTGAAGAATGTGTATCCCGGGGAGCTGTGCTAACTTGGGTTTGAATAAAACTCTTCCTTTTGCTTTAAAACTTTTTAAAAAGTTTGTTTATTTTGCATCAACATCCTGAAACTGTCAAGATAAAAACTAGATCTTAGATTATATAAAACATACCAAAGTATAGAATCTTGGGACTTTAAGCCTAAAACTGACTTTTTTTCTCCCTCATCTTGTCCAGAGCAAGAGGGAAAGCAAATGAGGCTATTAGGCGCTGCATAATTGAGGATGGCTCTAAATAGTTTCCTAGTGGCCTGAAAAAAGTGCAGATTTCACATTCTGGAAATAGCCACCTCCGCGGTGCAATTGGGCCCTTGGCACATTAGTGAAGAAAAATCTGTTTGTATAGACTTACTTTTGTGCTTTGCTAGTCTTTACATTGTAGGTATAAGAGGTGTTATTCTCCATTTACTATGTTACCCAAGTGAGTCAACAAAAATATCATCTCCAGACTAAACATTGTTTTTCTTAACTTTCTATTTCTACATCAAAATTCATATGGGATTTCTGTGGAATACTTTGTTCCTCTCACGTGCAGTGACTACTATGTTTGTTTTGGTCAATGATTGGAAAAGTAGGGCACAAAGTAAGTGAGATTTATATTTTCTTCTGTAGACTAATCTCATCAGTAGATTGTCCTGAAACTAGCCTTTCCACATCTATGTTCCAAAGTCTTGTTTAAATGCTGATGAAAATCTTTGTTGTTGACTTTTAAAATATATGTAATTCCATTTTTAGAAACAATAATATATATATGAAACTCTCTTGCTAAGGCGTTGTGTGGAACTTGCTGAGTTCTGAGCCTAGGGCCAGGTTGGATATTGTTAATAAGAAAGCCATGGGCAGGGAACACTTGCACCCTCATGCCAGATATGTGGGTGTTAATTACATGGCTGCTATCTGCTCTCTGGGGAGAACCAACTTTTTTCTCCCAGGCAAAGACACAATGTTGGGTAAAGAATCCAAAGCTCTTTCTTACTATTCCCTGGTCTCACTGACCTTATTTCTCTTTCAGAAATACATTGTGCTTATTTCTACCTTCAGGATTTTGCAATTGCTATCTCTTCTCCCTAGAATGTTCTGCTTCCAGAATATTGTAAGTTACTAACATACTATTCAATTACCATTTCAAATGTCACCTCCTCTGGATTTTATTTTCTTCACATACTAATCTCTTTGCAAAATAATCTTACTGATTTTTTATCAGTCAAAAATATATGTTGAGTGGCTGCTATGCAATGGGTACTATTCTATGTTTCCAGAATACAAAAATGAAAAAAATAATGACGTTTCTACCATCAAGGAACTCAAATTGTACATACAGGATAAGAATGTGAACAAATAAATAATTTGTGCTATGACAAAAATATCAACCATAACTCTAACATTAGAGTATATAGTAAATGAGGATGCCCATTTAACTAAATATGGGGCAACCTCTTAAAGAAATTGTGTTTAAACTTGGATCTGAGTTTGTGATGATCTTGGAAATAAGCACTCTAAGCAGAAGGCACAGAAGTACTAAGCTTTGGTATAATTGAGGAAGAGAATGAAAGCAAGTGGATGAGTGGACAGAGGTAAGTAAGTTCCAAGTGATTGATAGAAACCAGATGGTGTTAGTCTTTAGTTCTGAGGCAGTAAGGGATTTGAATTTTATCCAAGATTAATGGGAAACAAGTGAATATTTTAAAAAAGGGAAGTGACCAGTATTGTACTGTATGCTAACTAACTGAAATCTAAATACAAGTTTGAAAAAAAAAAAACGATTAAAAAATAAAAAAGGAAAGTGATAAGATGTTATTTACATTTTTTAAAGATTCCTCTGACTGCCTCTGTGGAGGATGAGTAAAAGGTATCACACTGGAAAATTAACCCAAAATTTGTTTTAGTAACATGTACTATACAATCTGAGTGCCTTAATACGACCAAAGTTTATTTTTCATTTAAGTAGAGAGGTAAAATGGGAGAATTTTTGACTTTATGAGTCAGCAAAGATAGGGACTTACTGTCATCTCATCACATGGCTATGTTTGCCATGACAAGGGAATAAGACCTCAGAAGTGCAACAAACAGGAAGTGATGGAAAATATCTGCTCAAAGTCCTGTTTGCTAGAACTCAGTCACAGATCCAACCTAACTACAACAGTGCTAAGAAATGTAAGAGAGCAATTAATATTCCATGAGCATTAACTGCACAGGGCAAAGAGGGAAAAAATATAGGCATCCAACATGGTAGGAGGAAATTTTGGAATGAGAATAAGTGAGCTGGAAGAAAAGACATTATCAGAGAGCATTGAAATTGAACATTTTGGGGAGAATTATGACCCACAGGAGTGGATTCCTAAGGAGAAAAACCTCATTACAAAAGAGATAAAAATTGAGAAGTCAAAACTATGTGAATTTGAAGTTCTTCTGCTTGTGAAAATTAATGTGTAATCATTAATCATTTTCTCTATATCTTTATTTCTACATTACTTGTTTTTTTGATTGGTAGTACTCTCTCTTTCCATCCTTATGCAGTTAAGTGTTTAGTAGGTGAAAACACTATTTTCCCCTAATGCCCATATTGAACCTTGAATTTTCTCTATATTCTTTATGACCATCTATTTTTGCCCACCTCTACCGACTGATTTCTGTGTTGAAGTATCACACAGAGCAGTTACTTTATGAGTAACGTTGTTTTCCTTTCTTTCTTCCTCTCATTTCTTAATACATTTCTCTATTATGAGCGCATTACATGCTTCAAGAAAAGATCTCTGGACTGGAGGTAAGGAGGACTCCACTCTTATTTTAGTTCTGCCTCTCACTTTCTACATTCACTCACTCAAAAATATTCAAGAGATATTTATTAAACTCTTACCATGTGTGAGATTCTAAGAGAAAAATTGGGGATAAAATGAGTAACAAGAAAGATGTGGTTCTTGCCTCATTGAATTTACGTTCAATCAGAAGGAGGGGAATGAAAGAAAAGAAAAACACAGTAGACTTTTCACAGGTCAGTTACTGAGAATCACGTGGAGTCATTAAAAGACACAAATTGAGTATTTGTAGGTTGGAAAATTGTTTGCAAATAAAGTTTTTTGTTGTTGCTTGACTGATATTTTGCTTTTTCTATATATCCCTCTGAGTTTTGAGGATTATTTTAAGCGATATGAGATGGTAGGCTTCACTAGCATTCTTTCTTTCCTTCTTTCAGTGGTCCTTAAACCATTACTGAGCTGTGGATTTATTGCCTATAATAGTAGATCAAAGGCAACACTAACTCACTACACACTGCTTCTTCATATACAGCAATTTTAACCTATGTGGGTTTCTGACTCTCTGTTAAGACAATGAGATGACTTGCAACTTAGCTTCTTCTTGTGTAAGTCAATGTTTGTAATTTCTGAGACCTGTGGATGAGACACAGTGCATAAATACCAGGAGTTATTAATAAAGTGTGAGTATTCACAGTGAAGTCACTGAGAAATGACAGGAGCAAAGGAATTAATTATTCTTATTACGTCTCTAGCGATGGAAGCTTGAAATTAGAAAATCTTTTGATATTTATAATACTATTTCTCTATATACATTTTGTTCAATATTTTGCTTTCTTTGGTTCTCTATATACATGTTCCAAACTATCAGACAGTACAGCATCAAATTTTATTTCAATATGAGGTGGAAACTTATAAGAAAAATAAACTTTTTAGGAAAACATGCTACTTTTTCTATGTGAAGCAAAGGTTTCTAGCCCATGTCATTGTCTGACTCCTATTAAATATCTTACTTCTGCATCAATTTTATATTCAGTCAGAGGGAGTAAAGATCAAGGAAAACAAGAATTCCATGCTTTGTTTACCAATAGTCAAGTTGACCCGTATTTAATCCTAGAAATTTCCCCTCAACTACACATTTACTTATGTGGACAGAAAAGGCTTGAATTAGCATCATGTCTGCTGGGATTGGATGGGGAAGCAGCTGAGTCCGAACCTGCCTGGTTTTACTCTGTTTTTGTCCCCTTTCCAAGACCATGAACAGAGTTCTAGGTCTGATATCTCTATATGGGTCTTCTGCCCTCTGTAAGGGCTCTTTTCCACTCAGGAATTAGCTTCCTCTTCTCATTTGTTGCAAAAACTACAGGTAGCTTTTGACTAATTCAGTTCAGATAAAGGTTTTATTGTTGTTACTGTTGCTGTTGTTTGTGAATAACCTTTCATTATATCATTTTATGCATATATATGTAAACATATGTATACTTAATGTAATTTCATATTATATTGTCATTATATGATATATGAAATTGCATATAACATTATACATACTTACATATCATTATATGTATTATAAAATATAAACATATATAAAGTCATTATTTTACTTTCTCTAATGCCCTTACTCTATTTTATTCTTACTCTATTTCATTATCCCTTCATAATCATTGGTCTAATTATAATTAGCATAGGAAGCATTCAAGATAAGCTCTTACTCAAAAAAAGAAAGTAATGGAAGGACGGGTGAGTGGCACAGTTAGCTGAGTGTCAGACTCTTGGTTTCAGCTCAGGATGTGATCTTGGTGTTGTGAGATTGAGCCCTGCATTGGGCTCTGCTCAGCATGGAGTCTGCTTGAGATTCTTTCTCCCTCTCTCTCTGCCCTTCCCATTCCTGCCTCTCTCTCTCTTTCTAATATAAAAAGAGAATCTTAAAAGAAAAAAAAAAAAAGAGTGGAGGTGGTATCATTTTTCTTCTACAGTATCTCACTTTCTGCCATGATAGTATCAGTAGGTTCATGTGACATATCTCCCAAGACAGAGCCACTTAATTTCCTTAGTTAAAAGATGACTTCAAAGATCAAAGGATCAATCTAAGTTCTTAGGAAGCCAATTGAATTATAAAAGTGAAGTGATTCCTTCAAGAAGATGTGAATTCTGTCTAGATTTGTAGCTCAAGAAAACGATTAGAACAGTGATAGGACCAACTTGACTCAAAAGAACTGTGGGAGTGCAGGTTTTGAATAGTTTTGTAGAATTATGTTGTTTTCTTTTGTGAAGATTGCTTAGTCTCTATATACAAGAATATATGAGTTTGTGTGCTCTAAACATTTTGCTCACAGATAAGAAATTTTGTTTGGGTTTGGTGAAAGTCTAAAAGCAGGCTCCAGAAATCATAAATGCAAATACAATATCTATGTGAATAGTGGGTCAAATAAATTGATATTAATTTATTTACAGTAAATAAACTACATAATAATGTAGAACAGAAGAATATTATTCACTAAGAGAACAGAACATAGAAGCAATTCAATGGCTTTCAGAGAATTCTTTCAATAATTTGAAATATAGTTTTGATTAATTTGAAGAGATTCAGCAGAGTGACCAAAAGTCTAAGATTGCTAATACTACACCCAGGTAATAAAAATAAACATTTTGCGCACCTGGGTGGATCATTGGTTAAGCAACTGTCTTCGGTTCAGGTGATGGTCCTGGAGTCCCAGGATTGAGTCCCACCTGGGGCTCCCTGCTCAGCGGGGAGTCTGCTTCTCCCTTTCACTCTCCCCCCTCTCGTGCTCTCTCTCTCTCTCATTCACTTTCTCAAATAAATAAATAAAATATTAAATAAATAAATAAATAAAGATTTTGATTGTAATCCTCTTAAAAATAAGAACAAATAATTAAAATCCTCTATGTCAGGCATTGTTACTCCATTTAATCTTCAAAGCAAAGCTATTGAGCAGTTATAATTAGTTGTAATTTATAGAAGCAGAAATTAAGCTAAAGTTGGTGAATTAACTTGCCAAGGTCATATAAAAATGAATAAAATTTAATACTAAAATTGGTTCTGTCCAAAATGCACACTGTGCTACTATATAAGAATGCATTTAAATTTTCTAAATGTAATTATAAGAGTTACTTGATTTCTCAAATAACTAGCTTGGCAATTCTCCCCATTCAAGTTTTATTTATGGGGAGAGGCTATGTTAATATTGCTGTTATATATTGTGTTATTAAAGAAGTATTACATAAAGTACTTTCATTTAGGAAACCATTTTTTTAGAACAAATGTTATTTTATTTCTAATTATAAGAGTTACTCTAATTATGCTCATTGTAAAAAAAATTAAAAATCATGAGAAGAAAAAATATTTTCCAATAATTCTTGCACTTAATAACTACTCTAAAGCCTTTAAAAATGAATATTTTTCTAATTTAACACAACAAAAAAGCAGTAATATAGATACTTCATTTTTTTTTTTACTTAACAATACATAATTTGCTTTAGATATTTTTCTAAAATATTTTATTATATCCTATGGGTATGTAATAATTTAATGAACAAATTATACTTGTAATTTTATTTAATATTAATATATTTCTTATAGAACAGAACAATTAGCATAAAGCTCCTTGAGCAGTGGGGACCTTATTCTTTTATTCTCCTTATTCATTGCTGTACTCTCAGTGTCTGGTACCTGACATATAAAAGATGCTCAATATCCATTCTTAATAAATGGATTTAATTAGTTAATATTAACAGACGCTTTGATGAATTTTTTAGGATAAAGAACATGAAGTGGACTTACTGAGTCAATACGTATGCATATTTATAATATTTATTTTATTCACATTGACATTTACTTTCCAGAAAAATTGTGTTAATTTTTGCTCAAACTAGCAAAATACAGTGTGATTTTTTTTTCTTTGAATCTTGTTTTATTGAGTGATATTATTCTAGCTCGACTCTGTAAATATACCATTTGCAGGGTGACCTATTATTCCCTCAACCTAAAGTGACTGCTCCACAGAGCCCTCTCTCCAAAATTTTCTCTTTTGGGGATCTGTTTTGTAAAGAATATAACCTTGCCCATAAAGAGTTATGGCCTTTGCCCTAGGTTTCTGAGAGGTAATCTTTAAGCCCTTAGAATGTCATGGCTTGGAGATGTGTTGTTGTTGTTCTTGTTTTTACCTGGGGCTATTGGGCCAGCCAGATAATAAAATGAGATTTAGGATAGGGGCTTTGAGTCATGCAATATCAGCCCAATCTCCTGAAAAGCTGGAAACTGAGATCAGATTTGGAGGCTGTTAATTATGCCTATGTGATATAGCCCCAATAAAAATTTGGACATCGATGCTTGAGTAAGCTTCCATGGTTTGGCAATACTCCATGTATATTGTCACACATTCTTGCCTGGGGGAGTTAATGCTATCCTTGACTCATGCAGAGAGGACAACTGGAATCTCCATGTTTAGAATCCACCTGGAATATGCTTCACAAATTTCCTTTCAGGGCTGATTTTAATTTGTATCCTTTCTCTCTAATAAGCCATAACTCTGAGCATGACAGCTCTCAGTGAATCCTTTTAGTGAGTTATTCAATCTGAGGATGGCTTGCAGAAGCCCCCAAACTTGCAATTGGTGTTAGAAGTGAAGCTAGTCTTATGATCAGTTCCCTAAATTTGCAGTTGGCTACTCTTGCAGTTGGTGTCCGGAGTACAGTTCAATAGAAAAGCCCTGACTCACTGAAACATGTGGTTCAGGAAGAGGAAGGATGACAGGAAAGGAGATCCTGAACTTTTAATTCCTAGCCTCTGCCCTATGGGCTTTATCCTTTGGCTGATTTTAATCTCTATTCTTTTTTTTTTTTTTTTTTTAAAGATTTTATTTATTTGACAGAGAGAGATACAGCGAGAGAGGGAACACAAGCAGCGGGAGTGGGAGAGGGAGAAGCAGGCTTCCCACGGAGCAGGGAGCCCGATGTGGGGCTCGATCCCAGGACTCTGGGATCATGACATGAGCCGAAGGCAGACGCTTAACGACTGAGCCACCCAGGCGCCCCTTAATCTCTATTCTTTAGCTCTATGAAATTATTAACTGGTGAGCATACCAACTCAAGGATTCTGTGAATCCTTCTAATGGATGATCAAACCAAAGGGTGGTCTTCAGAACGCTCTAACTTCACAGATGCAGTCATAAGTGAGGACAGTCTCATGGACTATGCACACTTTAACTACCCAGGGTCTCTGTAACTCTGTCTCTCCTTTGTCACCTATTACTCCTGGGTTTATGTCATTAACCCTTAGAATTTCTCTGTACTCAGCCCAAAGCTTTGTAAAACAGTGTCTCCATTCAAACCTCAAATTATCCTAAGTTATAGATACATTTCTCTTCTGCTGAGACTCTGACAATTGTAACATCTTTCAGTCTTTTATTTTTAATTTAATGCATATAATTAGGAATTATTTTTGGTATATGTGCAATAGGTACATTATTATATTTTATAAAAAGCTAAATGCTTTCTGCAATGTTAAAAAACACTCTGGTTTAATTTTGTACTATAATATTCCCTTTGCTTATATTCAAACACATGCAAGACTACACCCATGATGTCTGGATATGTGTATATCCTTCAAAATCCATGCAATTGCAGCTCTGGACATGCTTCTACCTTCTTTCAGGGCTTTTATTACTGTATACATTGTAATTTTATTCCACTTTTCAAACTTTTACAATGCATGGCTTTCCTCATTCATAGTAATTTGAAAATATCTTATAAATGCATGAGAATTTATTTACCTTGACGACTTCATATATATACATACACATATATTTATTTATAATTTAAAACAATTAGGATGAAGAGAACTGACAGTTGATACTATGTAAACTCTCCAACCAAAAGAAGTATGAATTACAATTTTCTTCAAATTTATTCAACCTTTTAATGATGTTTAGCATAATTCATAGAAGTCTTAAATACTTGCTATTAATTTCTGTACATCTATATTTTGACTGATATTTAAAAATTTTATTTATTTATTTTAGAGAGGTAGAGATTAAACATGAGTGAGGGGAGGGGCAGAGGAAGAGGGAGAGAATTTCAAGCAGACTCCACACTGAGCACAGAACCTGACCCAGGGCTCAATCCCACAACTCTGAGAGCGTGACCTAAGCCAAAACCAGAAGTTGGTCACCCAACCAACTGAGCCACCCAGGTGCCCCTTGATTGATTTTTTTTTGTGGATATTTATTCAAAAACATTTCTGGGACATAGAAAATATTTTTTGCATATTTTTAGACAAATATTTAACTATGTCATTGTAATTATTTGCAACTTACTCTTTGAGATTTATATAGTATTCACATAAAGAAAAATGTATCCCTTCCTTTTCAACAAAACTACTTTCCCCTATTTAAATTGTACTGATATAGCTTTCAGAACACTAAGTACTAGTGATATCTGTCTTATCCTGGTTTTAAAAGGAATGCTTTGTGTTTCAACATTATCATGTTTATCATTGATGTAAAATAAATATTTTACATTGTTAAAGAACTACCTAAAAGACTTTACAAAGAAATGTTGGATTTTGTGAAAATTTCTCTTAGTATTTACTGAGATAATCTTGTGACTTTGTTCCTTTGATTTATTTATAGGGTACATTATATTCAGAGATAGTAATAACATTAAAGAAAGCTTGATATTCATGGAGTGATTCAGATGAGCTAGACATTGGGTTAAGTGCTAGTTTACTAATATTAAATCATTTTGGCATTTCTGGAACAATGTTAATTGTATTCTATTTTAATATCAGGCTGTGTTATATACTTATTTTATTTAGGATTATTTTCATTTCTAAACTTAGTGGGGATTTAGGTATTGAATTGTTGTCTCAAAAGTAATTTAAAACCTAGAAGAAATATTTTGTTATATATTGGCCTTAAAATAGTTTTTTACATGTTCTCATAGCCTTATTATTCTGTCTTTCCCACTGGCTGCCTTCATTTGTAACACACTTATTTTTATTTCACTTATCTAAGTTATATTTAACTGAAAAAACAGGTTGTACATAAGAGTCCAATGTGGCAAGCATGCCTGGGAAGTGTTAGCATGGAGATTAAAGGTCCTTTTGGAGAAGAATTTCTAAGGAAAAATCAGGCTCACCCATTCAGTTTAACTATCTGCCTCTCAGTTTGTCCTGATACCTCAACCCAGGAGGCCTCCAAATCTTTTATGTTTAAAAGATTAAGGGCACCTCGGTGGCTCAGGGGGTTAAGCATCTGCCTTGGGCTCAGGTCATGATCTCAGGGTCTTGGGATCAAGCCTAGCGTGGGTCTCCCTGCTCAGCGGGGGTCTGCTTTTCCCTCTCCCTCTTCTCCTCCCCCCTGCTCATGCTTTCTCTCTCTCTCAATAAATTTAAAAAAACTCTTTTTAAAAAAAGAGTTAAAAAAAAAACCTATGCAAAAGCTGGGTGCTTTGTTTTACTTCCATGAATTTTTCTGACTTCAAAGTATGACCATGGTTGGTTCATCACAGTGGTGTCTGTGGCATTAGAGATGTCCCTGTTAGCAGAGGTGACAGTGTATTAGAAAAGGGAGTGGGGGTGGTGATGCATCTTCAATGTAGACATGTGCCCTCTGGGCAGGGGTTACTGCCCTTCACCTCAAACACTGACTGTTCCATTGAGAATGGCGATGCTTTTCTTGGGCATTGGTTGTACCTCTGTCGTATTTTTCTTTAGCAGACAATGAAGAACTCATGAGCATAAATAATCTGAACAACTAAGGAAGAACTGGTGATAATCAAAATAACGAGTTTGCATGGAATCATCAGAGAGTTCTTAAAGATTCCCTGAAGTATTTAAGAAGAGATACAGTCCCAAACAGGCTTTGTATAGCTGTAATGCTTCATTTAATACCCCTAGACTTCTGTGTTCAGAGAAAAGCAGGTTACAGGTCGAAACTTCTGAACTTCCTGGTTTTTTCTACTCTACTGACAAAAGACCAAAAAGAGATTAATTTAATTGAAAAGCATTGGATTATAATGCTGGACATTTAAAATTGCTTTTAAAGCAGGATAACCACCACACACAGGCACACATGCATGTATGTACACACACAGTCTAGAATTTTCAAATATTTATAGTATTTAGATTAAAGAGAAATGATGATACAACATATCACATTAGAGGTCCACTAAAAAGCTGAAGTTCCTCTGTTTTTAATGATATTTAGAAGTAGATATTCATAGTAAGGAAGGAATTTAAAGAAGATTGAATGTAATGAATACCCTTGGGCGTTTTTGTGTAATCCCAGTTGTAGAGAAAGGGCATAAATAACACGGTCAAGTTAAAGTTTTTTTCTCTGACTTTTAAAAAGTAAAAAATCTCAGTGACTCATTTGGCTAATATACAGGGGCTGAACCTCTAAAACTACCTGATTCAATGATTTGAAAAGGTGTGACAATGAGTTTGGATATGGTGAGAATGGCAATTTCTGAATAAAATAGATTAGATAGATAGATAGATAGAAGCAATAAATAAAGTCATGCAGTGTTTGGTTCATAGTACTTTAAATACAGCATGAGAATCTGAAATACTAAAAATGATCAACTTAGCTAAGTAGTAACTGCTTGAATATTTCTAAATACAAAGTACAGAAGCAAACACTTGAAAACAAGCTTCTGAGTGTTATGCAAACTCTCAGAATGTGCAGTTGGGAAACTTAGGATATCATTCCTCTTCTAATAACTGGGAGGAAAGGATCTTGGTTTTGGTATTAAGTGTTCATGTTGTCACTAACAGTGGGATTTGGGACAGATGAATTAACCTCTGAAACCTCAGTTTCTTAATCTGATCAGTTGAGAGGATAACCTCAGGATTTTTGTGAGAATTAATTTAGATAGTGTGAGAAAAGTCCTTAGACAAAGACATATAATATAATAAACAACGAAGCACAGCTAATGAAATAAACAAAAATAAATAAATAAATTAGGTGCTCTGCCGTTCAACTCCTCTGGATATATAACGTTTGTTCTATAAAATCAAGAGATCAAACTAAAGCTATTAGAATAGTAACTGCAGTTCCTTCTAACTATTGAAATACTGGGCTTTTTTTTTATTTTAAAAAATGTTGTCAAGGGGCGCCTGGGTGGTGCAGTCGTTAAGCCTCTGCCTTCAGCTCAGGTCATGATCCCAGGGTCCTGGGATGGAGCCGCGTGTCCAGCTCCCTGCTCACTGGGGAGTCTGCTTCTCCCTCTCCCACACCCCATGCTTGTGTTCCCTCTACTGCTGTGTCTCTCTCTCTGTCAAATAAATAGGTAAAAATCTTTAAAAAAAGGTTGTCAAAAGGCTATTGTTAAAAAAAAGAAAAAGACTATTGTATGTGTATGTATTCCCCTGTGTGTGTCTTTCCGGTAAGCAAAGGTGGGTGAGAAAGGGTGTCTGGCTTTTAGAAAGAAATCTGTAGGAAATATGCTGAGCAGATATTGTTTGCTCTATTGATTCACAGACACTGCTGTTTGTAATTGTGATAGGGCTTATTTTCACTCTGCTGTTGTAAGTTAAATTTTATAAATGAAAGCTGGGCCAGAAAAAACAGAATGCGTTAATGATGTCTGTGGCATAAAGATTTTATTGTTTTGCTTTTGTTTACAAATAAACCAAGATGATATATCACAAAATCTTTGAGTTATGAAAGGATCTTAGCAACTTTTTGCAACCCAACTGCCTATCCCGTAATTTGCTGTTTAAAATGGTTTTGGGAATATTCCTTACCTTATAATGGCCAGGTTATTAAGTGATGAATGCTCTAAACAGTGGTATGCTTAAGTAGATTACATAAGAAAGAACAGCATTGTCTATTAGCAACTAGAGGAAGAAAATTTTCAAAAGAGGGCTTTATTGCTAGAATGAGGATTGCTAAAATCCACGGCTCAGGAAATGTATAGTTTTGTCATTTTTTTTTTATACTTAGCAGCTTTATCTTGGGATTTCTGAAAAATGATACATATTAAGCATAAGCTGGGATTTTCAATATCCAATTAACTTTGAATTCAAGTTGGCCCATTAAAAACAGAGCCCGTTTAGCCTAGCTTTAAATATATCCTATTTTTTTTAGTATAGAGTTAAAGAATTCTGCTGTTTCTTAGTCAAAGATGACACTCATTTGACAGTGTTATTATCTGTACATGAATGTGGCTATTAAGTCTGAATCATCTCGAACTTTTCAACTGATTGTGTGTAGAATATTCTGTGTGGCTCTTCTATTAGAGATGCATATATTGAGAGATTCTGAAAAAAATACAAAGAAATAAATTATTTTCCCTATGACCTGTCTGGAACTCAAAGCTAAAATGAACCATCCATTTCAATTCAGTTCCATTCAATTTAATTCAGTTTGATTCGATTTGATTCTATTCAAATTGACTTGATTTATTCAACAAATATTTCCGTAGAGGTGCAAAAGAGGAATGAAAATCCCTTGGTTTTTTGAGTTCCAGTGAAACCCCACTATGATTAGGAGATGGAGTTTACTTCCAGTCTAAAACGATTTGGGAAGATCTCTCAGAATAGGTGGCATGTAAGCTGCGGTCGGAACAAAGAGTATGCTGACAAAGACAAACAAGTATGGCAAACCAATTATTGTTGGCAAATAATTAAAGTCCTTGTTCTAGATAAAGCTGAGCAATGGAGAGGTGAAATTAGACCTGTGCATATGGGAAAGAGAAGTGGGCCCAAGGAATGAAAATGCACGAGACCTCGGGCACCTAGGTGGCTCAGTTGGTTAAGCGTCTGACTTCAGCTCAGGTCACGATCCCAGGGTCCTGGGATCAAGCCCCTGCATTGGGCTTCCTGCTCAGTGGAAAACCTGCTGCTCCCCCTGCTTGTGCATTCTCTCTCTCTCTCTCTCTCAAATAAATAAACAAAATCTTTTAAAATATTTTTAAAAAATGCATGAGATCCTAATTTTGGTGGGTGAAGCTGCTGATAAGTAGCTATACTTAGTTCTAGAGACCATCATGAGCAGAAGAGGGATGTAAAATGATTGTGCTCAAAGAAAATAAGGCTGGAGACATAGCTATAATGAAGCAGAGGAGTCTACAGGACAGTAATTGAACTTCAAACCACTGCCACTGGTCCAGGCTAGAAGAGTAAAGACCTGGGATTGACCCTTGGCAGCCTTTTGCACACCAGTTCTCTAGACTATCTTTGCTTCCAAGCATTCATTCACACGGTTGCTCCATTCTGCCAAACCTATATAGTCAACCAGTCTTTCTGATCCCAATGTTCTCACTTCCTCCATATTACTCCTGTTATTATTACCTTGTTTGGTCCATAATTACATATTGGGTGTTCAATAAATATGTTTGATTAGATAATTTAAATTATTCCTTCTCAAAATGTCTCAGCATCTATAGCCTGTGCTGCATAATTTTGAATGCACTTTTATTTTTTATATGTGCTGTTTTACATCTCAGAAAGTTACCCAAATTTAAGGTGGTGCTACGGACTAATTTGTGTCTCCCCCCAAATCCGTATGTTGAAACCCTATGATGGTATTTGGAGACAGGGCCTTTGGAAGGTAGTTAGGTTTAGATGAGGCCATGAGGTCATGGGATTCTCCTAATGGGATTAGTCCCCTTATAAGAAGAGACTGCAGAGCAAGCTCCTTCTCTCTCCTCTCTCTCTTTCTCTCAATCCCACACCTCCCTCAGTCTCTCTCTCTCTCTCTCTCTCTCTCAATCACTCAGTGCCATATGAGGATATAGCAAGAAGAAGGCAGTCTTCTGCATGCCAGGAAGAAGGCCATCTCTAAATGACCATGTTAGCACCCTGATCTTGGGCTCCTCCAGACTGCAAAACTGTGGAAAATAAATGTCTGTTGTTTAAACCACACAATTCATGGTATTTTGTTATAGTAGTCTGAGCTAAGACAGGTGGGATATCCAGCTCTTATGATAGTTCTGTCCTATATATTCCAGGTTTATATTCTAATTGCTATCGAAATGGCATTAGACAAGATCAGACACAGTTATGAGTCTCAATTCCTCGTGAGGTAGAAAAGATGGAATGGGCCACTTTTAGTTTCTCTGTCTTAGACCCACAGCTTATTGAGTTCCTTGCCCAAAGTAATTTACTCCTACTGAGACCTGCCAAAATATGGGATTCCCAGAACCTTAATATCCTCCGAGCTCTCAGTAGCATAAATGTTACCCATCCTCTGGTTAATGTCACATTTCTAATCACTTATCATTTTTATTTACAGGCACCTGTAGTTTTGAAGAGCCTAATAATATGTGCATGCTTACTCAGATTCTCATCTTTACCTCATTGGGCCCCAAATGTTGCAGTACATTGGAATCAGTTGGGGGTGTTTAATAACAAATACTGATGCCTGGCTCCCAACCCTAGACATTCAGATTTAGATGGCATGGAGTTTAATTTGAGCACTGGGGCTCTTCAAGTCTCCTCATGTGATTCTAATGAGCACCAAAGCTTGGACTCCATTGCCTTTATTTCAATCTAGGCCTCTACAACCCAGCCTTATCACTAGACCATTGTCAAGGGAAAGAGATTTCTTCAAAGTGTTGTAGTTGTATATATGTGCATGTATGTATTCCATTTTTAGGATAAATTACCTCTTATGTTTTCAAAATTCACAACCTAATTTGAATACTATTGGAGTTTTTTTTTTTTTTTGAGATTTTATTTATTTATTTGAAAGAGAGAAAGCACAGGGGAGAGGGAGAAAGAGATTTAAACAGACTCTGCACTGAGTGCGGAACCTGACGTGGGGATCGATCGCACGACCGGGAGACCACACATGAGCTGAAACCAAGAGTTAGGCTCTCAACTCACTGTGCCACCCAGGCACCCTAACTCTTGGATATTTAGATTATAATAAGCAGCAGAGAATGCACTATCTATACCACAAAGCTCTCTCTTCTGTAAAATATTTACTTAATGACCATCCTTTTCATCTTTCACTAAATGCTATAGTCTTGCCCAGGTGAGAAGGGAAGTCATCTCTCTTAGCCATCAGAGCTTGATACAGCACTCACAATTAATGGCACCAAATACATCGAAGGAGATACATCTTTTTGCTTAACAAAGGGTTTCTGCTGCTATATCCATTTGTTTGCCTGGATATTTTTCAATATAAAGCCAACTCTAGCAATGAAACTCCAGCTAACATCCAGCATCTCAACAACAATTGCCATTGGATTTTTTGGTGCTTTTAATTTGTACAGCTACATTAGTTAAAAGTTAAGTGAAGGGCTTTTCTATTTTACTATTTCTAATCCTGAAAGCTATGTTTTTGATCCCCTTTTCTTTTATTGGATTGAAACATCTGTTGCTGACAGGTCTATGTAAGAGTACCAAAAACATTAAGTATTATCAAGAAACTGACGTTCAACAGTTTGTGTGCACAGATACCATCCTTTAGGAATATTTTTGTATCATATCTCCCCACGTGCCTGTAAAATAAAGGGTTTAGGTGACTTCTTTTCAAATATTTGTCACCTAAACCATTATAATGGCAGTGTGCCCAAATATAAAACAACATAAATGTACTCTTGTTTTCAGTGGATCTGGTTAAAGAATAAAATTTAGCTTTTTGACTTTTCCAGTTATCATGGCTTCATTTGGCTTGGGCTAAATTCATCAGAGACTGACCCAAACAGCAAATGGAGGATTAAATTTCATCAGGAGGTAAAACAAATTATAAATAAGGGCAATGATTTTATTGTAAAACATACTAAGGATGTTAATAGATTTAGCATAATTCCTTTCTTCAGAGACTTTTGTGGACTAAATAGAATATTCTTCACTCTCCCACTCCAATTTCTATTTGAGAAGCTTTTTTTTTTTTTTTTTAAAGATTTTATTTATTTATTTGAGACAGAGAGAATGAGAGACAGAGAGCATGAGAGGGAGGAGGGTCAGAGGGAGAAGCAGACTCCCTGCCGAGCAGGGAGCCCAACACGGGACTTGAGAAGCTTTAACATACAAAATTAATAAGACAAAAAGGTAGCAAAATTATGTGGCAGGTGGAAAGACAGTATTTTATAGATTTTTTTTTCTTTGCTGGCTTTCCATATTGTCCCAGAAACTTCAAGAAATCTTGTTCCTTCAATTTGAAGTTAGAACAATTTCTAGTACTGTGCCCATGACATTTTACCAAAGATTGTACCTTGCTGTCTCTCCACTGAGAGCATGAATTGTCTTTATATTTCTTCAGCTGCTGATTCTCCATTGTTAGAATCTGCTCTCATCTCCCACTTTGACTTAGCCTCTCCCTCCCTTAGACTTACTCATGCTCCCATAGCACCATATTCAATTCTCTGCAGTAGATGGCATTTTAACACTTAATGGGTGTATGGTAGGCAGATTTTTGGTCCCTTGATCTTTGCCCCTTGGTGTTAACCTGTGGATATGTTATGTTACATGAAAAGGGAATTTTCAGATATAATTAAGTTTATAGATATTAAGATCTTAAAATTATCCTGGACTTTCTGGTTGGACCCAGTCTAATCACATGAAATTTTAAAAACAGAGAAATGTCTCTGGAGTCAGAGATGCAGCAGAAGAGAAATCAGAAAGATTAAAAAATGGGGAGGACTATGTGAACCATTGATAGTTCGAAGATGGAAATGGCAACAGAATGGGGAATGTAGGTTCCTAAGGAGCAGAGAGGTCTCCCACCTGACAGATAGCAAGAAAATATGGACTCTAGCCATACAACCACAGGAAACTATTTTGTCAACAACCTGAATAGACTTGGAAGTGGAATCTCACACAGACCCTCCAGATTAGAGCTCAGGCAGCTGACACCTTGATTTGGCTTTGTGAGATTCTAAAAAGAGTCCCCAGTCAAGCCCACCTGGACTTCTAACATACAGAATTAAAATAAATAAATAAATAAATGTGTGTTGTTTTAAGCTGCTAAAATTGAGCTAACTTGTTATGGCAGAAATAGAAAATTAACATTGAGTGAGATGTGACTTAATATACATCCCAGTATATCAGGCATCTGACACTTATGATCTTGTAACAATTAAACACATGTCTCCTGTTCTATAGTGTCTGCTTTTATTATTATAAATGCTTCCTTAGAGAATTATTATTTTTTTATTATTGTGCTTTAATGGTCAGTATCTATTTACTGAATGAGAGCCGGATCCAACTCTTTCATGTGACTTCTGTGGTCAGAAGCCTTCCATCTTTATGAGTGACAAAGGCTTCTTGCCGATCCATGTGAAATAGAAAGGGAAATTGATGTGGTACTGCATAGTGGGATATCAAGATAGAGCAACATCAAGGGAAGCAAGTTCCTAAGTGCCATAGTTTGAGCTGATGAAGTAAGCCACACCAACATCTAGACATTTGGGCCACATATACCAAAAATTGGTCTTTTATGTTCAAGATCATTTGCATGAGCTTTCATATCACATACAACACAAAGTTTTAATTGATACATAAATACCTCTAAAATTTGTTTTTAAATAGTACTAACTAAACTTCAAACACGTAATCACTAAATCATGTTTACACTAAGTATTACTCTAGCCCCCAGGTATGCTACATTGATTACATCTTTTCTGGTAGATCATCAGTGCCTTGAAGTCAGAAACCATGCTTAATGCACATCATGAATGCTATTAAGACTGTACTGGACTTGTGTTGACTAAATAGCTGAGAACTCTTAGATAAAGAACTAAAATAAAGTAATCATTTAGGGATTGTTTTCCTCCCATGAAGACCTCAAGCACTTTACAGTCACTTTTAGTTTCAGTATTAAACAGAAAGTAAGACCTAACATTCATACAAACTTTGTGGTGCAGATAGAAACAAAACAAAGTTATATATCTTGTGTGTTTGTGAGTTTTAATTTGCTATTGGTTTGTGTTCACTATTGAAGTTGATGAATAAAACAGTCTTGGTTAGTGGAAAACATTTTCTTTATCAAGCAAAACATCAGCATATTAGTCTTCATGGCTAATTTAATGGAATCACATGTATCTGGATGCCAGATTCATTTTGGGGAGGGGGAGATATATTTTAAGGTATGCTGAATACCACCTTTAAAAGAAAGTCAGTGCTACTTTTCACTTGACTTTACAGGCCAGATATGGATTTAGACAAAATTAATTGAGGAAAATACTTAAATATTTTAACTTACACAGAAAATTGAACCTAGATCCATTTCTATATATACATTTTGAAATCATAACATTCTTTTTTTTAAATGTTTTATTTATTTATTCATGAGAGTCAGAGAGAGAGAGAGAGAGAGAGGCAGAGGCAGAGGGAGAAGCAGGCTCCCCGCCCAGCAGGGAGCCCGATGCGGGACTCGATCCCAGGACCCCAGGATCTTGACCCAAGTCGAAGGCAGACACTTAACCATCTGAGCCACCCAGGTGCCCCGAAATCATAACATTCTTATGAAAATAAAGATTGAATAACTCTTTGCAGGAAACTGGGTTTGAGGACAAAACTATCTGGCCTATTTTTATATATTGACATTTAAATCTCCACTTCAGCTGTTGTTTGGTTTTAGGGAACAAGGGGTATCTAATATGTATGCTGCTGTCATGGATTTGGTAAAGATACATCAATACCTATTTATTGAAATGCTCAGAGCCATGCTATGATTTAACATACAGTTGTATTGATTCAACAGGTTCCCAGGGAATATTTTGGATACTCATTCACTAACAATAAAGTTTAAGCAATCAGAGAAAAACATCAAGAGGTATATTGTGGAGTGTTAAGTATTCTATCTCTGCAAAGGAATGGAGTGAATGGCTTATTGGGTTCTAAATATCTGGATAGTGACGTTGAAGTCTTTGTAATAGAATAAAATTATTGTTGGCTAGTATATCAAGTGATTGTCCCTTCCTTTTCTAAAAATTGTTAGTTGTTTTTTTTTTTTTTTAACATTCAGTGGAATATATTTACTCTTTTACATGTATAACAAACAAGAGTTTTAAACACTTAAAGAAAGGCAGTATATTTTGCCAGGATTGGTGAGCATTTTCTATTTCTGAGCAGATGATTTTATTTGAAAAGATGTTTTTCTCCTATACATAGTTTCTTTTCTCTCCTGAATTCTACCAGCCTGCCATTGATTCTTTGTTTAAAACATCACAGCTCATGACCATGGCCATGGCTGTCACACATGGAGGTCTGTGACCAATTGGATTTCACTAAATCATGCCTTTACGTGTGTGACTCACTTCTATCTTTTGAGGCAATGATTCTTTGGAATAGATTGATAATGTCACCTACATCTTTGAATTGTAAAGCTAGAAGATATTATGCAAGTTAACGTCCTTCCTCCTGCTTTTAGGCAGGTAAAATTCTAAGCCATCTGGAAGAGATTGTGTTCTCTTTTGAAATATTTAAAGGCATAGGCCTCACAATTCTGACATGTGTATTTAAGTATTTCTTACTAGTAGTGATCAATAAGTTCTTTCCCATATCCCACCAAAATCTCTTCCATGACTTTTTCTTTTCCTGACATTCTGGAAATAGAAACAAATAAAATAGAACAAGTATTTGCTTCAAGTTACCATTCAGAACTTCTTTGAGGTGAATTTATATTACTTCTTTTTCATTTGCAGGGGTAAAAACATATTTTCTAATGCTTGCAAATGTGTCACATTGATTTTATAAAAGTTTAACATAGAATTGCCAGCAGAAAATGTTTCACTAAACTTTTGGTTTCTGTCTATAAGACATATAATAATAATTATTATTAATAAAAATAAATCATTTTTATTACAGCGCTTGAAGGTCTAAAAAAGAATTTTATTCAAATGAGTTCACATAGATCTCTCCCACTGATTTTCTCACAGTTTTTATTACAATTTTTTTTAACAAGGAAAGGATGGTGAAGGATAAAATAATAGAAGTAATAGCTGAATTAAGAAAGATCTTAGATCCTTAGGAGTTAATACAAGATTTCATTCAATCCAATCACTTACTCACATAAGGGATTGGCCCAGAACAGGAAAAAAAAAATTAAACGTTTATTTTATTCTGATCAAGAAGAAAATAGTTAATAAAAAACAGGGTTGGTCTGAATAGAAATATTTTGCTTTATTTTAGTTTTACTCATTTAGAAGTGAGAGAGAGCCATTTTCCATTAATGATGAGAGTTGATTCAGTAGTTCTGATTGGAGAAGAGTTTGTGTCCCTACCTTTGTTTGCCTTTGTTATATTTGCTTTTCTCTAGAACCTGTGAGCAGATGAAAGATGATCTACAGAGAAAATAGGATCCTTTAAACTTCTCATGATTAATTTATGGAAGTACACAAATTTAATATTTTGCTGAGGAATGTTTAATACAAAATACAATAAGTAGCTTTATCCAATTGAATAATATAAGCCCTGTTCCAGTATTTGCTTCTATGACTTACCAATGAAACTATATGACTGATTCATTTATTTTGTAATCAGACTTCTCTTTCCCCCTACTTTCTCCCAGTTCCTATATTTGGCAAGCCGTTGCTTATCTCTTTTAAAACTCCTTTATTTTATTATTATTTTTTAAAAATTCAGATGGCCACTGCCTTCAATTTTCCTGTTTAAGTTATAATCTGTTTTGTTTTCCAGTTTGTCAGGACTATCTAGTGCTGGGTATGTGTTGCAATAGATCAAGAAGTGAACATTAGGGGAACAAAGAAGGATTAGGACACTCTTCCTAGGAGACTAGACTTAGTCCATTCAGGGTACTATAATAAAAATACCAGAGACTGGGTGGCTTAAACAATCAACATTTCTTTCTCATGGTTCTGTAGTCTGGGAAGTCCAAGATCAAAGTGCCATTAGATTCAGGGTCTAGTAAGGGCCTGCTTCCTGGTTATCTTATTGCAATGTCCTCAGAAGACAGATGGGATAAGGGAGATCTCTGGGATCTCTTTGATGAGAGCACTGATCCCATTCATGAGGGCTCCACCCTCATAACCTAATCAACTCCCAAAGGCCCTACTTCCAAATACCATCATATTGGGGATGAGGTTTCAAAATATGAATTTGGGGGGAGGGGACACAAACATTCAGTTTATTGCATAAGGATAGAAGTGTATCCTAATAGGCAAACCCCCAAACACAAGTTAGACTGATAGAGATTTAGCATGATAAAAGCCATTATTAGTATTGGAATAATACTTGTTATTGGTATTGTTGTGTTCATTATGTTTATTATTTTAAAAGACATAAGTCACTTACATAATGTTGTTTATTGTTTTTTAACAACTCAAAACTGACAAAGGAAAGGATGCCATAATTATTTTCCTGTAGTTGAGGAAACTATGGCTCAGTGGGTCTAAGAGATGGCCATTTCAGAAATGGATGTTATGTAAGTATGAATAAATGAGATCAAGGAAGTAAGCTAAAGATAGACACATCTTAGGAATCTGGAGAAAGCCAGCCTCTTTTAAGGCACATCATCAAGAATGAGGTCTAAAAAATCTCTCAGGGAAACATAAGATTTCGAATCATAGGGCAAAGTAGAGAGTGGAGGGGAATAAGGTACTAGCACTGGGAGCAAAATTATTAGATAATTTTGTATATCTAGGACACAGGCCAATTCTAGAACTTAGCCTAGTCCAAGGTTAAACATAAAGTTAGGGGTATATATTGATTTTAGGCATTTAATTAAGTAGCCTACATCTCCCTGGTAGGGAATATTTTGGGTAAGGAATTAGGATAGAGCTTCACTATATCCTTGAAAGCAAATCTTTATCCATCTAACCTCTGTGGAGTATGCTCTTATTTTCCAATGTTGCTGATGTAACTATAATTTGGAAAGGTATTGAAGGCCTTCCTAAGATTGAGATGCATTATATCTCATTGTTTTTTGTCTATTGTTCATTTCTTTATCTCATAAGATGTTAACATGCATTACTGCTCTTCAGCTGAGTCAACAGTGATGACTTTACAGTGTTATCAGACTTCAGTGTGCAACTTAATCACTGGGGAGAGGGTGTAAAAACACATAATAGTAGATTCCACCCCAAGAGTTTCAGATTTAGTAGATGGAGGGTTAAAAATTTGCATTTCTACCAGTTCCTAAGTGACACTAATGCTGCTTATCTCAAACTACATTTTGAGAACCACTGTTCTAAGCTACTAGCAAGAAGTCAGTTGCATTTATATTCTAGGAAAATAGTACTCGATGCAAATATAACAGTGTTTCTAGTCATTATGTGGCTTGGAATGCAGTAGGGACCCAAGGCAAGTGGAAATTTCTGTATTTTTTCTGAAGCCAGCTTTCCTAGAAGAGGTCTTCTAGATAGTCATAGGTATTCATTTGAAAATATATGACAAAAAGCTTTAACAAATGAAAAAAAAAAACTACATTTTTCCAAGTATTTCATAGTTCAGTTGTTGACAACTTGTTTGCTAACGCTTAATAATTCAGTCTTTGAAATATTCATGAGATCCATCCTTTTCCAAAGAGATATGGTGATTATTATTCAGAGGCATCATAGTAATGAATAATAGCCTGTAGAAGCCAATTATACAGTAAGTCAAAGAATGTTGGCCATTTATATTAGGGCATATATTTCATGTCCCTTAAACTATGTTACCTAATTATCATTTCTCTCAGCTCAGCATTTGACAAGAACTGAGGAGTACATAATTGGAGATTAAGTTCTATCAAGAATCTGAAGAATTGATTTTTTATTTTGCTGATTAAATATGAAACACTGTATCCTAGAAACTGGTAGCAGGGTTGATAGTTTCTTGCTAAACCTAAGAAGCATACCTAGTATTTTTATAATACTAACAAAATTCAGAAATATTATGTGATAATATAATTTTTAAAATGGACCTGTATTCTGTTGTGCTTTAAAGATGGGTCAAATGAATAAAAGTGTTTTTTTCCTAGACTGGTAGCAACCTGCATCTATAATTCTGTGACTGCATTTAGCATGCCCTTTTTATTTTTTTTAATCACCTGTTTATATGCTTCTCTCCAACTAGATTCTGAAGAGACAGAACTTCTGATTTTCATTTTATTTCCTCTGGTGCCTGGCTCCTAGTACAGATTCAAAGAGTATTTGTTGAACTGCTGACCAATAAGCTTCAGTCAAACTATGTAAATGAAACTTAAAAAATGGGATTTTAATTTTCCTAAGTTTCAGCTCATTCCATCTGAGTATGTAACTGTGGCCATAAAACATGCCGATCCATTACCATACAACAGTCACGCCACTTTGTAGTCCCTCCACACTGACATCTCAGCCTGACCTCCCAGCTGGATTTTACACAGAGCTTTCCTATGGAAATACACTGGTTAGATACAGCCTTTCAGCCATGTATGTAAGCTGCATGATTCCAGGTCATACGACAAACTTGGAAAGCATTCATTATTCTTTTCTAATTGCTGAGGATTCATATCTAGGTAGCCGAGTTTAGATACAGAGTGCTGCATGAGAGGCAACCTCCTGAAATAAGACAGGAGTGGGGTGGAGGTGGGGGCGGGAATGCCCGACACATCTTACCACAACTACATCATCAGCCAAAATCAGATCACCCAGATCATCTTAATGATGCCAAACTTTAAGTCAGGGAAAAGGAGCCATGCACAACATGCCTCTGGAAATTGCTATCTTTTTAATCAAAAGAAATTATAACTCCATTGAGACTTTTATCTCTGGAATTAAATGTGCTGCTAGAGTTTGATGTCTCTGTAATACTGCAAGGGAATATTCTCTTCATCTTATTGATAGATTTGCAATAGCTAAGTCAGATTCATAAGTAGCTGTCATTAACTGCACGAAAATGATTTGGCCTCAAATATATAAGTGACCTCTTTCATTCATATTCCTTAAGCCTTAGCTGGCCAAAGTAACTCACATGATTAGATATTTGCTTATCTCACCAGTGATAGCTTTTATTAATCTCCTCCTTGATTATGTTCCTGAAGGCACACAGGCCTTCCCTCTTCTTTAACACACTAGCTCTAGTACCTCCTTAGTGCCTTGGTGCTTACTGTATCTCCAACCTGGACAATTCCCAAATGCCTTCATGGTTCACATCTTTTTGTCACTTCTTTCTCAGCTCAAATATCATCCCTTCTCTGATTTATGTGTCTAACATCAAAAGTCTCTCCTGGTCATTTCCAGTGTATCATCTGTATCAGTTATCTATCAATACATAATGGACCACCCTAAAATTTAGAGGATTAAACTAGCAATCATTCATTATTTTCCACAAGTCTATGGATAATTCTATGGATTCCGGGATGAGTAACTCTACTCTAGGTCAGGTAGGCTCAGCTAATCTTGTCTAGTTCTTTCCTGCATCAGCTGGTAACTTGGCTAGGGGATTGACTAGTCTAAGATGACTTCACTCATGTCTCGAGTGATTAGCTGACTGATGCATGGGTTAATGCTGATGTCTGGGCCATATGTTTCTCATTTTCTAGCAGGTTAGTCCAGGTTGTTCCCAAATAGCTAGTAGAAGCACATGAGGGGTTTGAGACCCATCCATAGAATTGGCACATTGTCATTTCTGCCATATTTTCCTGCCAAAAGCAAGTCACAAAGCCAACCCAGAGTCAAAAGGTGGACAAATTGACCACACCTCTTGATGGGAGGAAATACTAAGTCATATTACAAAGAGCATTGATATAAGGAGAGCTAGAGAATTGGGACAGTTTTGCATAAAATCCACATCACACTATCTTATTTTTCTCATAACACTTATCAGCACTGAAATTATATATTTTGTCTTTTAATTTGTTAATTAGCTATTTTTCCTCACATGAATTTAAGTTCCATGAGAAGCAGAATGTTATCTGAGCTTTTCTCACTGTTGTATACGCAGGGTCTAAAATATCATTTACCAAGGACTTATTAAAATATGTAATAATACAATAGATAAATGAACTCACTGGCACCATGTGTCTTTAATCCCTCTCAATGTCTATTCTTCTTTGATCAATAAGTTAAAGACACCTATTCCTGCCTCAAAAGAAGACATTCCCCACACACTAGAGTTACAGAAGAACTGATGGAATATACTCTAAAGGAAATGCAAATATGTGTAAGTTTCTCATCATTCTCTTAAGCAGGTTGCTGCTGGTCATATTCCTTTATTTTCATTAAGCTTCTGAGCGAAAGTTTCTTTTCGTGCCTCATATAACTGCCACCTTTTGGAATTCAGCAAAACTAGGGGGGGGAAACATAGTGAATAAAGGAGTCCTTAGGTCATGAACAGCAATTTGCAGTCTATACATGGCAGCCAGGAAGTAGCTGAAGCTTCAAAAGCTTTGTCTGCCAAGGAGGCACCAGTTCAGGATGAGCCAGCGATGTGAGAAACATAGACATTTTCTATCTTTTTCTGCATCTGTGGGAGAAAAGGGAAAAGGCACTGCCGTATTTGAGAGCCAACTGTGTGCGAAGTGCTTTTCTGGGTGCTTACAGAGTTCATTTCCTCCTCATTACTTTGCCAATTTTGAAGATATGGCGCTAAGAGGAGCTAAGTAATTTGCCAAAGACTAAATAGCTTGAAAGAAGTAGAAGAGGGATTTAATCCCAATCCTCCTCTTTCACTGTGTTCCAAAAGCTAGGAAATTAAAAATAGAAATAATAAACTAAGAAGAATACAAATTTATTTCTTGTAGAGAGGGCTAATCTTTTTAGTGGAATTAACTAAAAAGGCTAGACACATATAAATAAGCAGCCTGTCCTAAGTACACAGAACCAAGTAAGTTTGAAGAGTATAGCTATCTGAATCAATTGGATCAGGATGATGCATATGATTAGTGATGGAATTGACCCCAATGTCTGGTAATCTTAATAAGGGGTCTTTGAAACCAGAAATCTCACTTTATAAGGTAAGGTGCCCAAGAGAAATACTGGTTACAACAATGATCATGAAAATAGGATAACAAAGGAATATAGGGGATTACTGAGAATTTAGGAATCACAGTCTAAAAAAAAAAAAAAACATATAGGACAATGTATTATGATGTAGTTCAAAATGTAAGGCAATGACAGAGGAAGATAATGATTAAAACAATAACCATAACCCAGGATACAGTACTAATAGGAATGCTAGAAAGAAGTACATCACAAAATTTATTGTACACACAAGTCATCTGAGGATCATGTAAAAATGCAAATTTTCATTCAACACATCTAGGTTAGAACAAATTCCTACCCTTCTAACAAGTTCCATATGAAGTCATGGGTGGGTCCAAGTACCACACTTTGAATATCAAAGGTCCACTTGTCAACAAAAGAATTCAAGGTAATTATAAGGTATCTAATAAGTGAACAAGAAATATTCATGGCTGAAAAACTCCCTCTCTGACACACAAATACACAGGTATGCACACTCTCACACACATATGCTTTCTCTCTCACACTTACACCTACATGTGCTCCATCAAAATATATGACAAAACATCCAATAGGATTACAAACATAACTGAAATACTATGGTCAGCAAATGCAGAACTAAAATTGCAATTTAAACCAGAATGAGAACTGAACTGTTTGGAAAATGTACAAGTTAAACAGTTAGCTTTTATTTTTGATAAGCAGCATGTATTGTTATTTATTTATGTTTTGATTATTCACAGAAATATGCCCTTTTTTCTGGAGTTCTTTCATTCCTATGCTGGATTCAGTATGCTGGGCTTTAGGCAGAGAACACACACTTACTGACCTGTTAATCAAGTGGTTCCCTCACTGAGGACTTTTATATAAATAGCTCGAGATTAGGTACAGGTTACAAAGTTGAGGTCTACAGAGAATTCTGCCCTTTTTTAGCAGATAGAAATAGCTATTTAAAATTGAAGTTTCGTCCTGTGTTGCAGGATCTATCTAGAAGAAAAGCAATCAAGCTGAGAGCAATAGGATAAATTAAAGGTGGTTTAGACAAACTAAGGTAACCTATCTAAAAGGTTAGGAGATGAGTTAAAACTAAAAGAACATCTTCTGATTGAGCCTTGAACCAAAAATCATTAACAATTCTCTTGAAGTACATGAAGAGTGGCCTTAAGAAGCACCCAAGATACATTTTCTACCTTTACACAAAGTGCAAAAGTAAGTGAGGTAAGCATGATGATAGAAAGATTTATTTTATTTTTTAATTTTATTTTTATTTAAATTCAATTAGCCAACATATAGTACATCATTAGTTTTTGATGTAGTGTTCATTGATTTGTTAGATGCATATAACATCCAGTGCTCATCACATCACGTGCCCTCCTTAATGCCCTCACCAAGTTATCCCATCCTCCCACCCACTTCCCCTCCCACAACCCTCAGTTTGTTTCCCAGGTCAAGAGTCTCTCATGGTTTGTCTCCCTCTCTCATTTCTTCCCATTCAGTTTTCCTTCCCTTCCCCTATGATCCTCTGCACTGTTTCTTATATTCTACATATGAGTGAAACCATATGATAATTGTCCTTCTCTGATTGACTTATTTCATTTAGCATAATAGAGAGGTTTAATTTAGAATTAAAGAGTTGACTGCTGAAGCATGAGGGGACTTCAACAGAAGAACAGGCTATGCCAAGGAGGTTATGCATGTTAGTCATGTTCTTTCAGGTTATAAAGAATTAAACATGCTCAGATTCCCTCAGAAAGGGAATCTTACTGTCAAGATATATGGAGACAGATGGAAAAGAGGGATTGCTGAAAAGCTAGTACCACCAGAAGAAAAGTTCCCACAATTTAGGCATGAATAATAATTGCTAAGTACCTCTAACAGTTAAACCACAGCTCCCATCACAGAAGAAAGACTACATGGAACTTCATTCTCCCCTGTAGCTTTATAGCACTTTATTGTCTACCCTGTTTCTATTCTTCCTGAAGCCTTTGATGATCTGAACCATCCCATGAATATTTGCATATTTTATTTTAAGATGTTTTGAGAAAGAGAGAGAGTGAGAGATCTCTTTGGTTCAGTTGGTCATTGATACTATCTTGATCAAGTATAGCTCTCCTGTCTGTCACCATTCACTGGTTAGCCAATAAATTAGAAGTCCTTAAGACAGATACCCAGCCTTAGTCAACTAAGCCAAGCCAAAGTGAGGAACACATATAGTCAATTTTCCTCAGAAGAAATGCAGGCAATGAGAGGCACTCAAAGCCTAATAAACTCCTCTCCAATCCACTTTTAGAAGACTACCCTTTCAGATCTTCAAAAATGGGACTGCCAATGAATTTTCTGGGGTAAATTACATGGCTTCAAAAGGGAAGAAAGAAAAAAAAATTTAAATTTTTAAATTTTTAAAAAAGAAAGAAAAAAGAAGGAAAGAAAGAGTATGTCACTATTTGAATCTCAACTTCAGCTCAATGATTATGAGAATGAAGTATAAGTTCTGTGTCATGAAGGAATTTGTGTTGAAAGGATTCTGCTGAAAGTTGTCTTTTCCATAAATTTATACATTTACTTCTATGTTATAAAGAGATACATGCCCTGTGGGGAGTAGAATCAAACATTTATAACTGAAAATAACTTTTGAAGTTATCCAGGATGATCCTATACTTTTTAGAATAACAAATTAGGTCCCAGAAGATCTGCTAAATATGCCTAGTAATAGGTAAGAATTATGGTAATGTCAGGTGTTTTTTATTTATTCATTTGAAAAAAAGACTTCCTTCAGAACTTACTGTGTACAAGTAATTGTGGATAAAATACAACCTCTGTTTTCAGAAGGGTTTTCAGTTTACAGTCACACAAAGACATGGGCTTTGCAGATAGACTGGGTGGGTTGGAATCTTAGGTCTACCATTCCTTAGCACTGACATTGGAAAATTACTTATTTTCCCTAATTCTTGGTTCCCTAATCTGCATGATAAAGACAATGGTATACACTTCCTGGTTATTGTGAAGTTACATTAAATATTAGTGAAAGTGTTTAGTACGGAGCCTGAGACAGAGTAGGTATTCAGTCAGTGTAAGTTATCATTAATCTAGTTCACTGTGTATTCTCCTATACCTACTTTCAGTGTTAAAAGTTTATCTAATTGTGGGGTGCCTGGGTGGCTCAGTCATTAAGCGTCTGCCTTCGGCTCAGGTCATGATCCCAGTGTCCTGGGATCAAGCCCCACATCGGGCTCCCTGCTCCGTGGGAAACCTGCTTCTCCCTCTCCCACTCCCCCTGCTTGTGTTCCCTCTCTCGCTATGTCTCTGTTTGTCAAATAAATAAATAAAATCTTTTTAAAAAATTTAAAAGTTTATCTAATTGTAATAGGGATAAAAAATAACAAAAACAGCAGTGGCAACAATATTCTCATCATTGTCA
Source organism: Leptonychotes weddellii (assembly GCF_054177405.1). Classification (NCBI taxonomy): domain Eukaryota; kingdom Metazoa; phylum Chordata; class Mammalia; order Carnivora; family Phocidae; genus Leptonychotes; species Leptonychotes weddellii. The sequence continues at coordinate 18,539,248 of NC_138379.1, forward strand.
TCGGTGATCATTTACATCATCATCATTTACATATATTGATCTATATGTGAAAAAGAAAGTAGGGAGATTAAATACAAATTAATTTCTAGTGCTTAGTTGAAATAATGAGATGCATGGTTCTCAAAATGCAGTTTATAAAGCAAAGCACATGAAGAGACATAAGTATCATTGAGATACAGTCAGAAAGGTCTCCCTAACACATGAAGCAGCAGCAATACCTACTCCAAGAAGGGATGCGAAATTTCCTACCTTGATAGAAACATTATGGTTGGTTGTAAAGTGAAGACCAGTTCTTGAGCCAACTTAGGTAGCCCATAGTCCTGGGTAAAAATCACACTTATTGGCTGTTTGAATCAGCTTAGGCAAGTTATTTAACTCTTTATGACTTACTTGCCATATCTATAAAATGGCAATACCAAAAGTATATAACTCTCTTAGATGTTTTGGTAATTTAACAAAATATAGGTAAAAATGCTTAATACAATACCTAGCACAAAAAAAGGCATTTGATACATGTTAATCAATTTGCCCTGCCTTGCTCTAAGAAGGAGAGAAACATAGCTTATTAAGTGCTCTTTGAATTCATGACAGCTTTAGTCGGCTGGTTCATGTGTTCAGATCTGGCCATTTCTTTATCTAGAGACAATATTCAAATATCCTAACTGGACCAGATGCCCGTCTGTCTTAGTGAGGCTATGTACATAAAAAAAAAGTCTATAATTTAACCACTTAGGAAAGCATTTCCCCAATAAGAAAATGAGTTGTCCACAATGTCTGCCGAGCTTCTTGCAGAATGTCAGCTTTCATTAATATTTTTTGTCCTTTTAAGTGTCAGAATAAAAACACAAAAAGAAAAAAAAATATCTTCAGAAAGCCCAAAATGTTACAGTAGGAAATCTGGTCAAATAGAATTGCTACGAATTTAAAGTTCAAATAGGGCAATTATATAGGCAGAGAATACATTGGGGCAGGAGAACTATACATTGTGTCACCCTGTCTGAGGTTTTCAGAAATACAAATTACTGCCTTAAGTTTATCACCTACAGAAGGAATGTTAACTAGCATATCCTATCCTGAATGGAGGCTTTAAACTTCTCTTATAGGGGGAATATTTAAAATAATTTCATATTCTGGATCAAAAGATAAAAATCAGGTAACTATTAACTTTCAAGGGCATCTAAGCAACAAAATTGTGAATGTAGGATTTCTAAGAATTTTTAGCTTTCCAGACTGTCTATTAAAATCACTCACTGTTTTCTCCCAAGTGATTATCAATAAAACCTTTGAGATTAAAAAAAATTCATGAATATATTAGAACCAAAACATATTAGTGTTTATTTTAGAGACAGCAAGAAAATCCATCCTGATTTCTGAGGTGTTATAAAATGTAGGTGAAACATTAGAATTAGTGAAATAGGGTAGATGAAAACTGCCAGACTCCCTGTTTGGTACATAGTGTATTCTGTATTTCTTGATAAAACTGAATTTATACTTCCTAGGCTAATTGGAGGAAACGGGTCTTCAGTTGCAATTTTCAAGGAGAAAAACAGAAGTAGGCTGAATAACGAGCATCAGAACAAGGAAACTGAGACCATGACTTTTTTTTTTAATTTTTATTTCGCTATTGTTATTATACAATGATATATTAGTTTCAGGTGTACAATATAGTAATTGAATAATTCTGTATATTGCTCAGTGCTCATCAAGATAAGTACTCTTAATCCCCTTCACCTATTTCACCCATCTCTCCACCCACCTCCCCTCTGGTAACTATCAGTTTGTTCTCTATAGTTAAGCCTGGTTTTTGGATTGTCTCTTTTTTCCTTTGTTCATTTGTTTTGTTTCTTAATTCTACATATGAGAGAAAACATTCAGTATTTGTCTTTTTTTGACTGACTTATTTCACTTAACATTATACTCTCTAGATCCATCCATGTTGTTGCAAATGACAAGATTTCATTCTTTCTGATGGCTGAGTAATATTCCATTTTATATATATGCCACATCTTCTTTATCCATTCATCTGTTGATGGACACTTGGATGGCTTCCATAGTTTGGCTATTGTAAATAATGCTGCAATAAACATAGGTGTGTGTATATCCTTTTGAATTAGTGTTTTTTCTATGCAGGGGGAATCCCTCGTAGTAGAATTCCTAGATTGTGTGATAATTCTCTTTTTAATTTTTTGAGGAACCTCCATAATGTTTTCCACAGTGACTGTACAAGTTTACATTCCCACTAAGAGCACACCATGGTTCCTTTTTCTCCACGTCAGCACCAACACTTGTTGTTTCTTGTGATTTTGATTTTAGCCATTCTGACAGGTATGAGGTGGCATGTCATTGTGTTTTTGATTTGCGTTTCCCTGATGATTAGTGATGTTGAGCATCTTTTCATGTATCTGTTGGCCAACAGTATGTCCTCTTTGGAGAAGTGTCTGTTCATGTCTTCTGCCTATTTTTAATTGGATTATTATTATTTTTTATTTTTTGGTGTTGAGTTTTATAAGTATCCCTAAAGCTTAACTGCTTAACCACAGAGAGTAGAGTAAAATAATTTCTCTCAACCTGTACATGATCCCTCACACACACCTATGAAGGAGAACCATACATACATACATATGTACATCCATCCATATACATTTATTTCAACTGCAGACTTACTATAATTCCAGAGGCCCAGTATAAAGCTCAGTGAGGTTTTCTTGTTTGAAAGAATAAGGGTCACATTCAAAAGATAGAGTTGGACCAAGATTTTGCATGGGGGTTAGTAAAGATTTTGGTAGGTTATACAGAGTTTCAAAATGAAAAGACCTTGATGGCACGCATGGTTTTATTTCATTTAGTTTTGCTTTGATAGTAACTAGGAATGGGAATTTCTCTGGAAAACTCTAGAAGTGGACAGCTGAGGATAGTAGCTCTAGATTAAATCTCAGTCTATTCCATAAAACTAAGATCTATACAAGAAGAGTCCTGAAGATTTGTTATATGTTGTGCATATGAATATAAGTTCCACTTGATGATTTATAGTCAATGGGGATTTTTCTGTTATGCTCCTTGTGAGTTTATGATGGTATTGTGCAGCTGATTTGAGTGTTAAAGATTTGGACATTTCTTTATCTAGAGACACTGATAAATTTCCTGACAGGTCCAGATGCCCACCTTTCCTATATTAGTATTAATCTTAATTGGGCCATGTGCATGGCTTAAAACATATAGTTGAAGCCACTTACATCTAGAAATACACAGCACTATCTTATGAAGACAGCCTGCATTAAAAGAGACACACTGTTATTTTATCTTTACAGGAACTCAATCTTCATTGATAGAAAGACCACTGTGATCAGAAATTTATTGCTAAAGTATATGAAATGTTTACCATAAAATTTAGAAAACCCAGAGATTTCTGGAAGCATGTTAATTGCTAATTTAAGGGGAGAAAAATATTGCATCATCTAGAAAGATATCAAGCATCAAAAATTTTATTTTACTAAAAAAAAATCTAAGATATTTTACAGTGTCAGGCCATGTAAGTCCAGGAAGAAAAAAAGAGGCAGAGATAGAGCCAGAGTTAGAGAGATAGAGGTGTCCTCTTCTGTCCGTAGTGTTGAACCATTAGGTGGGAAGGTAACTGAGTGCCAGATGTCCACAAATATCTGCTCCACCACATGAGACCTGAGCAGTATACCCAGTACTGTTATTTTTAAGTTTTGTGATACAATTTCTGTTGTCCCAAACCTTGATAAAATTGGATATTCACAAGAATCTTCTGGAAGAGATTTAAGCAGAGGAGATGGGTTTCACTTCTCTGTTTTTACAGAGAAAGGGAAAAAAAGCAACCATGAGATGAGAGATACATTAAGATTTTAGCTGCAACAAGAACTCTTAGCAACAAAGTGAACAGAAGATTATAAATTCCCTGAAATTTTGGAAATCTTGCCAAGAGATTATCACTTTCCACCAGAATTGAGATAGGCGGTTTGAGACAATTTATATAAATTACAAAAGACAAGCTGATACCAGTAACATCTAGGTATACACAGGATGAATTTTTTGGCTCTCTTTTTACAAGTAGCTGAAGATATTTTTCTTAATATCACTGTTCCTTTACAGTTATATTGGATCTTAGATACAGGGTTCCTAAATATTGATGAAGTTTTAATAGGATAATACCAGGGTGGCTTCTATTATCTTCTATAAATATGTTGCCTTTCTCAATCTAATTTAGAGATAGAAGGGCTGGAGATTTGACTTTTGCATTCTATCAATTTTGATATAGCAAAATGAGAGAAATGGTCAATAATGTAAGTTAAATTGTTCAACATGAAATAAACAGACATATAGCAAGCCCCACACTATGCCACACTAATTCTGGACATAAGAGTGAGGAACCAAATAAACAGGTCCCTTGCCTTCACGGAGCTTGCAGTTTAATGAGGAAGAAATAATAACCTTTTTAAGTTGTAAGAAAAAAATTTATAGTGCATATTTAGCATCTATGATAGAGAAATCTGGCCTAGGATGCAGTGGTGTGTATTTGGGGTCAGGAAGGCCGAGATACGTTGATGAAATTGAGGAATGGCACAGCCATGTATCCCAACCCAGATTTCCATTAAAGAATGAAGAACTTATTTCCCAAGTGCTGGAACTGCTGCCGGAATTCAGATCTCAAGTCTCAGCCTTTTTTAGAAAATATGTCAGCTGACGAACCCAGCTTAACTCAAGTTCACATCTCCTTCTGGGGGAAGCCCACTGTGATGAGCGATCAAGTCAGGAGTATAAATATCCAGCAGCTCACTACAACATGGTACAAACCTGAGGGCCATTCTAGTTCCATATCTTTCCTTTGGGTGGGCTGAAGCCTGGTTGGACTGCATTGCAGCTCGGTTTCTCCTTCTACCCAGTCTTGCTTCCTTCTCTGCCCTTCCACAGGTGTTGATACAGAGAATTCTGACTCAGAATCTGTTTTTAGAATATCTGCATTGTTAGAATCTGCATTGTTAGAATATGGTTGTATTTATGAAAGTATCTCAAGCATAGGGGCAAATGTGTTTCCCCAAATCTGAAGATAGAGGGACATTTTTATACTGAAGGAACTAGGGAGAAGGATGTGGTGATCAGTATGACTGGAAGGTAGTGAGGAAAGTAAACTACATTAAGACATAAGATCCTTCACAGAAGATATTTTTGTCTGTTAGGTTTACAGACACTATCCCCAATGCCTAATGAATACCTAAGATAAAATCATAAGAAAATAGTGGGTTGTCTTGTGGAACTCAAGGGCAACAATACACCTAACTGCAAGATAGGACTAGAAAGATTAAAAAACAAAACAAAACAAAACAAACAAACAACAACAACAACAAAACCCCAAAATACACCAGTACTCTCATTCTTTTTCACTCTGTGGATAGATTTTTTTTCCCTCTGATTTTCTGTTTTATATGGTTGGATATGTCTACCTCAGACACCTCGGAATACTAGTAATTATACACAAAGGTATTAATCAGCTCTATCTCCGCCCTAACTCTAAACATAGTATTTTGAATTCTAGCCTCTAGATGTATAAGGGAATTAATTTCTTATTTTAAGTCAACCCAATTTGTAATGATTTGTTATGGCAACCCAAGATATGTAATATACCTTGAAAGACACTAAGTATCAAAACTCAAACAAGGAAAAATAGGATATCTGAGAATATCTATTAAGAAGGTTGAGTCAATAATTCATAAGCTTCCAAAAATAAAAAGAACCAGGTCCAGATGGTTTCACTTATGAATCCTACAAAATACATAATGGAGAAATGATAGTAATTCTCTACATTATCTTCCCAAAAATAGAAGCAGAGGGAACACTTTCTACCTCATTTTATGAGGCCAGCGTCACCCTAAAACCAAAACTGATAAAGGCATTACAAGAAAGGTGAGCTACAGACCAATATTGCTCCTCAGCATAGATGCAAAACACCTCAAAAGTAAATTAACAAATAAGCTTGGACTTATTAAAACAAAAAATGTCAGCTCTGCTCCCTTTAATAAGTGAATGAATAAATACATTATAGTACATACATACCATGGGATATTACTCAGTGATTAAAATAAATGAACCATCAATCCTTGCAAAGACATGGAGGAAGTTTAGATGTGTAATGATTAGTGAAAGAAGTCAGTCTGAAAAGGCTACATGGTGTAAGTTTCTGACTATATGACATTATACTATGGATATAGTAAAAAGATCAGTAATTGCCAGGGATTGAGGGGAAAATGTGGGGAGATTAATAGGTGGAGCACAGGGGATTATTAGGTCAGTAAAACTTTTCTGTATGATACTGTAATGTAGATGCATGACATTATCATTTGTCAAAATTAATAGAACTGTCCAATGGAAAAATTGAGCAATAATGTAAACTATGGACTTTAATAATAACGTATCAATATTGGTTGCACATAAGCACAGCACTCTAGTTGATGAAGTTCCTGCCTCTCGGGGAAGATACATACCTTCCTTTTCCATCTTCTGGTATCTCCAGGCTTGTGGCAAAGCACCAACCTCTGTCTCTATCTTCACATGACCATCCTGAGTCTAATTTGATGCTCTCTTTGTTTCTTCAGACTGTATTTTCCTGCCTTTTACTCTGTCTCATAATTCTGTTTTGAAAGTGAGACATGATGTACTAGGTAATAGAAAGCGAGATAAGTAGGAAATTAGTGTGATGTTTTATGCTAATCTTGCTAGGAATTGGGCTGATTTCATATTGCTGTAGGTGTAGGTATCACACGCTACAGATTCTTAGGATCCCTCTTTTTGTCTTATCTGTTGTCTTTGCTTTTCCTTAATAACTCTCTTTAAAATTGATGCAGGGCATTGCAGATACTTCATGTGCAATCCACTTTTATTACACTGGAACACTGTTGATACGGTGTTAAGGTTTGGGGGAGGGGAAGTATTCTATAATTTTTTTTAAAAGATTTTATTTATTGGGACACCTGGGTGGCTCAGTCAGTTAAACGTCTGCCTTCGGCTAAGGTCATGGTCCCAGGGTCCTGCGATGGAGCCCCATGTCAGGGTCCCTGCTCAGTGGGGAGCCTGCTTCTCCCTCTGCCTGCCACTCCCCCTGCTTGTGCATGCTCTCTCTTTCGGGCAAATAAATAAACAAAATCTTAAAAAAAAAGATTTTATTTAAGACAGAAAGAGCACAAGCAGGGAGAGTGGCAGAGGGAGAAGGAGAAGCAGACTCCCCACTGAGCAGGGAGCCTGACATATGGCTCGATTCCAGGACCCCAGGATCATGACCTGAGCTGAAAGCAGAAAGTTAACTGACTGAGTCACCCAGGTGCCCCTTACAATTTTAAGATTACATCTTGGTCTTTTAGCGGGGTTCTTCGCAGAGGCACGACCTTCGCACAGGTCGATTTGGCTATATACCTTCTCCCCCACTTAGGTAAGACAAGAAGACTAGAAGTGATGGGAATGAGGGATGCCTCTCCCAAAGTGGGTTTAGATTCTAGTGAAGTCTTTGCCCCTGGAGCATAGATCTTTATTATGGCAAACACACTGGGTGTATTTCATTGTGATTACTCTTCCCCTCCTCCTGCCAGGTCCCCAAGGAGATTTTTCATAGGTCTGTACCCTGAGTAGCTAATGGAGTCATACAGGTAAGATCCATGAAAAAGGGATCTTCTTTTTTTTTTTTTTTTAAAGATTTTATTTATTTATTTGACAGAGAGACACAGCGAGAGAGGGAACACAAGCAGGGGGAGTGAGAGAGGGAGAAGCAGGCTCTCCGCTGAGCAGGGAGCCCGATGCGGGCCTCGATCCCAGGACTCTGGGATCACGACCTGAGCCGAAGGCAGACGCTTAACGACTGAGCCACCCAGGCGCCCCGAAAAAGGGATCTTCTAAGACTGGGCCCTCAGCAGCCTTTTGCTTTCATGCCAGTTCACACGCAGGTAAAATTAATTAATCAAAATTAGCATTTGAATCTACTTGTTTATGGCCCCAGTGACTTTTGCTCTAGCTAAGCTGATCTTAGCTGTGATTTTTTTTTATATTAGTCTATCTCTCCAGATTTTGATGTGGTGGTTTGCCTATGACCTCTGACCTCCAATTCTTTGGTGGAGTCAAAAAGTGTTATTGTATTTGTTTGTTCTGACTTCTTTGTTGTTGTAAGGACAGATTCAATAATTTCCAAGCCCTTTACCTATTGATGCTGAAACCAAAAGTCTCAGCCATTTTTTTTACTTAAAAAGAAAAGTCATGGGGGGGGGCGCGTGGGTGGCTCAATCATTAAGCGTCTGCCTTCCACTCAGGTCATGATCCCAGGGTCCTGGGATTGAGCCCCACATGGGACTCCCTGTTCAGCGGGAAGCCTGCTTCTCCCTCTCCCCTCCCCCTGCTTGTGTTCCCTCTCTTGCTGTCTCTCTCGCTGTCAAATAAATAAATAAAATCTTTAAAAAAAAAAAAGTCATGAAGAGCATTGATGTAGTATAATCAATATGGAATAAAGACAATTTGGGAAAATACGTGTTTCACTAGCATATGTTCTCCCTGTAACTTATGTGAACACCATCTAACAGTTAATCAAAGTTGATAAAATTTTTATAAAAAGGGATGCTGTGGTCAAATGCATTATGGAAATATTGAACTTTTTATCTTTCATTTGGTTTTATAATATTCATGTTTATGAACAATATGAATATTATTTATGTATTGAAATTATAATAGTTTGTATATATTTAGTCAACATATAAGTTAATTTCATCTCTTTTTCTTTACTTAAAATTGACCATTAGAAAATTTAAAATTACATATGTTGTTTGCAATGTATTTCCTTTGGAAAGCACTGGTCCATACAAAACCTTATTTTAATGCCGTGAAGTCAGGGAATCTGTGTGTATGTGTGTATGTATCTATCTGTCTATCTATAATCATCATCATGTATCTAGAGAGAGATAATGCCAGTGTCCTGAGGCTCAGGGGCCAAAGATTTTTTTTATAGCAAAGAGGGAGAGTGATACTTTGAAAGTGATACAAACCCAATCCTCTAGCTCTGAGGTATGGAATTGAGGAAATAAAAACAAGCCTCATTTCGAGAGAGCAATAATAGGTCCTTAGGACCAGCTATACTTTAAGAAAAAAAAATAAAGAGAGAGAGGGACAAATGGTACAAATTCTCGAAAATATTAACAAATTTCTACCCAGAGTAGATGATCACAGAGTCTCAGTAAAAGGGTTTGAGATTGTAGGTAATTGGGTCAGAGTAGAAAATGTATAGAGTAATATGGTGTAAGCGACTGAGTTACAGCATTTTGATTTCTCAGGGAGGAATTATTGCATACATAGTGTTTACAAGTTTAAGTGGTAGAGTTAGATATATCTGATTTCAAATCATGATGTTCTCTTCTTTCTGTTTTTGTTACCAGCTGTGCAGTCTTGAGCAAGATACTTGAACTCTCTAAATCTTGGTTTTCTCTTTAGTAAAATGGATATATTAATACTATGTCTTCTTTATGATTTTCATGAAAATTAAATAAGCTATTTTATACAAAGCAGCATTTAGCAAAGTGTCTGGCACATTGCAAGGAAACAATAGTACTAGGACTATTATTACTGTTTCTTTAAACTCAAAGGAGTGAATTCTGAATTCTCTTATCCATTTTCAACCTTTGTCATTCCAGACTTTAAAAATGCATTGATTTTCCTTTTTTCTTTTAAGGGAAGAATATTATGGAGAAAGTAATTTAGTCTCTCCATTGGCCCCCAGGAGGCCTATACTTAATATGAGTCTTTGTGCAACAGGAAAATTATTCATTCTGAATCTATCTCTTATCATCTTTTCCACAGTTTGCTTGACTGCATCTTCCTACTTCTTGAAAACCGTATAAAAGACTTGTGGCTCTTTCTTCATTATCATATGCTTTAGCTAAAAGTAAATTCAGAATAATCTATATACCAGAAATGATTTAAGAGTTTTAGAAATGAACATCATCCATTGGTGACTCAATTATAAATCGGATATTTAGAGAGAGAGTAATATATCTAATGTAACCAAAAGGTCTACTGTTTTAAACTGACAGGCATTTAAAATTGTTGATCAGTTTCAAGTTTCTTTGTAAAAAAAAAAATAAATCAATGACTCCCTGTCAATTTTCCATAGTTTAAATTTGATATTACCGCACATGATTAATGCTATTTAAATAGGTTACTTCTTTCTGGCGTATAACTGACTTTATTTGGATATTACAATATTTAGAATATTAGAATATTACAATAAAACACCTTTAAGTATAGCCTGGGCTTTTAATTGCTTTTACAATTTGAATTCAATTTGGGGTTATTTGTTTCACACTATCATTAACATTAGTAAGTTTATTTTGGTGAGTCAAGTACTTACTTTTATTCTCTCTCTTATTCCCCTTAAAAACCTTATTACATTCTTAGTGCTGTAATTCTATTGTATATTAATTATTATATTCTTGCTGAAATATAAAACAATGCCTTTTTTCAGTTTCAAATAGTGGATTTTCTAATTCCAAAATGCAACATGTGTTTGAAAAACCAATTTTAGATCCAAAGTCATTCCTAAAATCACTGATATAAAGTGAAGTGGCCCAAAGCTACAAAAGTTCTGTTCTAGTATAATCTTTTCATTTCAACTTCAGATGATACTCCTTTTGCCATTCTATTGGAGGTTGAAAGACTTTTGAGTTACTTTTTCCTTTATATTCAGAAGTATAGTGTTTTCTGTAGCACTTTTAGCAAATTAATTCAAATAACTTAACAGATACAAGCTTGACTGGAAGATAGCCTAGGATAAACATAGGATCCAAGAGCGAAAATACCTTGGTTTTTGCTCTTCACCAGCTAGGTAGACTTGTACCTAGCTTACTTTGAGCCCAGATTTTTGTGCATCGGTTTGTCTTTTCGATCTATCAGATGGGGCAATGGATTATACTTCAAATAGTTCTTGTGAAAGAAAGAAGAAAAAAGTCAAGTATGAGGCATAATGGCTGGTAAGAAATAGGTGCCAAATACACTTCACTGTCAATAGTACTAAATTATATTGATTACATTTATCACATTTTTGAATATCTACTATGAGCTGCTGAAAACAATCTAATTTGTTTCATCACTGTAACGGGTCAGAGAAATATGTGCAATCGCCTGGTCATTGAAAATCATAAAGCTTTATCTGGAATGGCTCAGGAATTGTTTGCCTAAACTCCCGCTGTGGGTTTGGGAAGATAATTCTGGCATTTCTGATCATTTCTAAGCAGAAGGTAGTTATAGTGGTTATATGTGGGTCAGAGAGCAGACTTATATTTACTCCATAATGGTAAAGTCTCCCGCCTCTCGAGAGATTTGCTTACATTCCTGAGTAATAAAGATAATGTCTTCCTCCAGGCAAATGTAAAGCAGCTTTGCCAGCAGGCTTTTCCAAAGCCCAGTATCTCTTAGCTGTGAAACAGATACACTTTGAATGCATCATCCACCTGGGGCACCTCTGAATCCCCTCCTATTGGAAAGTGGAGGGCAGGGGAACAATGAAACTTTTGCTTCATATTGTGCTGTAAAAAATTATCTAAATCAACCTGGGCTTATTGTATCCTTACCAAGCAAAGTTATGAAAGTGTTTCAAATCAAGCTAATGGCTATTCTGATGCTTAGGGATTACTTGGCTGCTTGAGTTGACATGGATCAAGTGACTTCTCAGTTGTTTTTGGATTATTCTCAGTAGTTCACTTTCCTCTGAAGATGGAGCTGAACACCAAGTTCACATTTTAGGATTGTGTTCTAAACAACTCTTGGTGTAATGCATCCAAATTATGGTTTGGAACTATGGGTAGTTTACCCAAAAGACACAATCCACAAAAGTATAGGGAAAAAGTTATAGTCCGTTAGGGAGAGAGAGAGGACACAAGCTGGATTACAGTTCCAGGTCTGAGGTTTATAAATTATTTGATCTTGGGCCTTGCTCACTTCCTAAAAGTTGTAGTCTTGTATAACATTAAGAGTTTTCAAAGTGCTTTATATAAATAAAATTGCATGGAAGTAAAAAGTAGTTTTGTTGCTGCTGCTATCATTTTTATTTTATTATTATTATTTTATTATTATGTTGGCTCATGAATTTTGGATGGTATTGAGATCTTAGTAAATTTAGCAACAAATTAAAGTTGGAGAGAGTGGATTTGCCAAGTCAAGTATTTCTTCAGTCAGTAACAGTACTAGCTTAAATAAATGTGGAATTTATGGTGCAGAATGACCATTATCAAGAACCTATACTTATTCAAAAAATATTTAGTGGCTACCTTCTCTGTGTTATATATAAGTCATCACTCTCAGGGACTTTAGTCTAATAGATAAAATTCAACTGGGTTAATAATTATTGAGTATCAACCACCAGTAACCTGGTGGATTGGACCACATGAGAAAATTTGAATTAAGTAGTTCATAGTTCCTGAGGGAGCTTATTATTCTGTAGAATATAGCACCAAAAATATCACGCACCAAAGTCAAACAAGGTCTAAGATAAAACCCTGAATAGCAGTGGAGGTTTTGTGAATCCTTATTTGCTAACAGATACTGAGCTCTAACTACATATCAGATTTTGTTATAGGTTCTTTTAACATATTAATTCTAATTTTACATTAATAATGAAACATAATCATTAATATCTATATTTTATAAGTAAGGAAACTGAAACTGAGATGGATAAGTCACAAGAGACAGTCTACATTTTATTTTATTTTTTTTAAAGATTTTATTCATTTATTTGACAGAGAGAGAGAGAGCACAAGCAGGTGGAGAGGCAGGCAGAGGGAGAGGGAGAAGCAGGCTCCTCGCTGAGCAAGGAGCCTGAAGCAGGGCTCAATCTCAGATCCCTGGGATCATGACCTGAGCGGAAGGCAGATGCTTAATCGACAGAGCCACCGAGGTACCCCGAGACAGTCTACATTTTAAATTCATATTCATCTGGTTCAATTCCACTGCCCTATTTTCCTGCACTGCATTTCTACTTAGAGTTGTGGGTGAGGTTCATGAGAAATGTTGGTTCTGTATGAATAAACCATGGAGAAGAAGCATGTCAGTGCAAAGAAATCCTAAAATAGCTGAGTATAGAAAAATATGGTAAGTATAAGCCAGCATTTCTTTGCAAAATTGGTATCTAAAAAGCCACAAGACCAAACAAATGTAGCAGCTCTCTTTTTTCACCATTGAAGCCCGGGAGAGATAAATCTATATCCACATCTTATTATATAATCTATATCTGTATCTACATCTCCATCTATATTGAATTTGTGAAA
>NC_138379.1:18553051-18580739 GCF_054177405.1 Leptonychotes weddellii
CCCCCCCAATGAACATGAGGTACTTTCAAGTCATTCACAAGAATGCACAGAGTAAGGAAACTTTTGAGTTGTCCCGGAGGGGATGCATTCCCAGCTGAGGTCAAACAAGGCCACACTCTGCCCTCTTGTCTAAGCTCTCCTACTTAAACAAGTGTCCTTTTTGCAGTTTATTTATTGCCACATGTTTGCTTGTTTGTGATTTCTCTTGGTAATTTTGTTGTTTAATGTGGTCCTCCTATGTCGTACTAAAAGGCTGGCTCATGTTCCTAAGCACAGAATGTCTGTGATGTGCCTTATAGACAAAATAAGTAGATCCATTTTGTTCAGGCATAAGTTATAGTACCCTTGGCTCTGGGTTCAATGTTAATGAGTCAACTATATATTAAATAAGGGTCTTTAAACAGAAACACATACAAAATAAGGTTACGTCTTAATTGGTTGATGAAAATGTGACCAGAGCCTCACAGGAACCTAAGGCCATATTTTCCCTAGCATAAATGATTCAGCATTCACTGATTCAGTGTTTGTGGTGACTTTTATAGATCACAACTACTACATACTTTTTAAACTGACTATATTGGTTTCATTTGCTGTGTGTTTCCGCATGGCGTAGAATGACAGAGTAAGCAAATGGTGATTGGTAGAATGAACTTGCCATCATGAACTCAGATTTAAGTTTAATGTTTATAATGGCAATCAGAGTAATAATAAAAGGAAATTTTGGGGAGATGGACTCAGAAGAACAAGGTGGAGTGTTGAGAGTGAGGAGTTCATTATCTTCCCCACTGATTGAGTTCCAGGTGAACTTTGTGTAGAACTCAATCATAGAGCCATGTTTTAAGTAACTATTTGTATATCTGTTTCACTTAAGACACCATGGATTTCTTTTTTTTTTTTTTAAGGATTTTATTTATTTATTTGACAGACAGCGACATGGTGAGGGAGGGAACACAAGCAGAGGGAGTGGGAGAGGGACAAGCAGGCTTCCTGCCGAGCAGGGAGCCCAATGCAGGGCTCGATCCCAGGACCCTGGGATCATGACCTGAACTGAAGGTAGACGCTTAAAGACTGAGCCATCCAAGTGCCCCAAGACCATGGATTTCTCAAGAGTAGAGACCATACTTGACTTAGGGAATCTAAATATATACAGAGCCACACCAAGACATAAGTGAAATCAGCATAATAATGACAGTCATCATCCATATTGCAATGGCTCTTCTACTGCTTGCTGAAATAATCCCTCCAGGATTTCCGAGACTCCTGGTGGATATTACACAAGAGCTAATTAACACTTCTGGCTCACTTGAGTTACCATGAGGCATAATTTATTTATTGTTTGCTTGTGCAGCTTTGATCTTTTTTCCCTGTGTACCACACCATCTCTTGACTCTGCTGAATTTTCATACATCACTAAAGATTCTTATGACATATCTGACACCAATGCTTCTCTGTCTGGGCAGTAGTTCCCTCACCCTGGGCACTGTTGGTGAATTGGCCCAAACCCTCTGCCACTCTCTATGTTGGACATTGTTGCTCTATGTTCCATGTATTGCTCTCCAGCCAGACCCCACACCAATAGAGAGCTTCTAGGTGTCAAGTTTGAGTGGTATTCTGTGGTGTTGAGGAAGTAGAATATGCCTCTGATTTTGCTTCTACATTTCATTAAAGGGGCAACATCGAATTGCTCCTTGAATATCAGTCTTATAAAGTTTTCAGAAAAAAAAATATTGCTTTTACTCATACTCCACTCTTGCTAGAACTCAGCAGAAGTCTATGGGCTGTTGATAGTGAAAGAAGTAATTACCTATGCTATACAAAAAAAATTTTTTTTCAACCCTGTATTATGACATCTTGTTCCAGTTCCAATATTATATGGGATTGCAGTTCAGAATGTTGATTCTCAGCCTTATTGACTGTATTTCAACACTGGCTCCACAACATAATTGTTGAGTGATCTTTGGCAAGTTACTCAATTTCCATGGGCCTCGCATTCCATATAACTAAAATCAATATTATAATGGTACCACCAATGGTACCATTAAATTGGCTAGCATGATTACATGAGCAGCATTTAAAATGGGCATTATGAAACACTCAATGGGTTTTAGTTATTATTTTTCCTTTAAGATATGTTCTCACCTCATACAAATTGATGTGAATTAGATTTGCTCCATCCGTTTGCCAGACATGACCAGATATGTCCTAATAGTAGGTTTGGACACATGTATCTCTAATCTTTCAGTACCTAGCAGCTAGCATGTATTAAGTGCTCAGGAGATTTTTGTTGAATACATGATAAGTACAGATAGAAGCATCACAATGTGCAGAAAGAATATAGGTCATTAATAAATACACAGTAGTGATTTTAGTAGCAGAAAGACAGGAGAGGTGTATCCTGTCTGGTAATAAGCAAGGTGCTTTGTTGGTGCTCAATAAACATTTCCTGGGGCACCTGGGTGGCTCAGTTGTTTAAGCATCTGCCTCTGGCTCAGGTCATGATTTCAGGGTCCTGGCATTGAGCCCAGTGTGGGGCTCCCAGCTCAGAGGGGAGTCTGCTTCTCCTTTTTCCTCTGCCGCTCCCCCTCCCATTTAACTGTCCTCTGTAGTATGTTCCTTTTACTAATCCCATTTTGTGGGAAGAACTGAGGCAGAGAAAGTGTAAACAATCTGTCCAAAAAGGTACAGCTAAAATGAGGCAGTGTGCAGAATGACATGTTGACAATCTGAACATGAAAGCATGGTCTTAATTACATTCTTTCATTCTTTCTTTTTTAAAATATTACATTCTTAGCAAAAGGAAAATGTAAATGGACGGAAGAGAATTTAACAAGGGTGCAGATGCTCTTGTGTCAACGTGTCTGCATTTGTTACCAGAGGCCTTGTTAGCTAAATGATTATTGGCATCTGCATAACTTTCTGTGCCTCAGTTTCCTAACTTATCAAAAAGGGACAAACATGATATATATGTCCTAGGTTGTTACGAGGATTAAACAGGGAAAAAATGTACAGCACAAATTCAGTGCCTGGCACATAGGAATTGCTTTACTAAATAGCTGCAATTATCATTATTTTCCTTGTGCTTGATTTTATTTTTACTTATATTTCTTATTTTAATAACTTATTTGCTTAAAGACAAAGTGAAAAGTTGAAATCACATTTATGACCCATATTTATTTTAAATGTTACCCATTCAAATTAGTTCTAAAATAGTTTGATGGGTAAAAATATAAGGTTCAGTTCTTTGGAATGTGAACTTATCTGAAACTTTTCATTATCTAATTATTTTGGAGAAGGGGGGCTCTATTCAACTCTAATAGACACAAGTGTAACAAGAGAAGAAATACAGACATACTGCTCAGGTACTGTTTGCTTTTGAAAGAGCTAGAAAAATAAAACAGATTCTTCCAAGAAACCTTTGTGTGAGAATAATAGCAAAGCCCTAAGATGTCTCTCGTTATGGTCATGAATGTTCCTACAATGGCACCTTGTATGCATAAAACACATTTTGTGAAACAGACTTAAAATATAAATAATATCTTTTCTTCTGTGAATTACACAGAACAAGAGAATGTTAATTATCTGTTGTGAAGTACTTTGGTCATTTCTCTGTACATCATAGACAGCAGCGAAGATGCCAACCTGCAACAAATAATTCAAGATACTTTCTGGTTTTGAGCAGTAGGGCAATTGTTCCAAGATGTTCTGAATGTGGCCTGCAATAATAATCAGTTCTTTCATGAAAGATCATAATTATTTCTGGGCTACTACTGGGTAATTGTACCATAATTAATATGTTTTGAAAATATAAGTTCACATACACTTATAGAGTTTTATATAAGTAGATGTTCCTATTTAAATTCTAAATTGAGAACTATTTTTTAAAAACTGCAAGTCCTTTTTAAGCCTGCAATTAAGAGTTCTCATTATACATAATCATCAAGGTCTCCACAATCACAGTCTTCTAAAATTTGTATATAAATATATATGTTTTCTTAGCACTCTGTTCACATCATTAGTTGTCAGTTGTATTCACTACTTTTCTCCTATTCCCCTAAGAGCACCTCAGGGAAAGGAGCCTGTTTTTTAATTCTAAGACCTATTCCTTTGTTTGGCATTTGAGATGTGCAATAGCTATTGAAATGAACTCAACAATGTTACAATTAGTTAATTTATGTACAATAGTAAAGTTATAAAAATTGAGGAAAATATACTTCTTTAAAATACTAAACATTTTTCATGATATTAGTATATATATTTATATTTGTACTACATTTATATATATATTTAATCAATATATAGTTACTAAAATTAGGTATGTTCTGGAAGCTGATGTCATCCTATGTCTTGATCAAGACACGGCTAATCTTTCAAATTATTGATCTGATAGTTTTTTTAAAATGATTTTATTTATTTATAAGAAAAAAGAGAGAGAGTGAACGAGCACAAGCAGGGGGAGCTGCAGGCAGAGGGAGAAGCAGGCTCCCCACTGAACAAGGGAGCCCAATGTGGGGCAAGATACCAGGACCCTGGGATCATGACCTGAACCAAAGGCAGACGCTTAACTGACTGAGCCCCCAGGCATCCCTAATCTGATAGTTTTAATGGTAAATATTCCAAAAACATTTTCCAAAATATTTTTATCTCTAAAGGTATGGACAGCCTCCCTGATGAGCAGGAGGAACTTTTGGATGAATAAATATATCAGCTAATTTAAAGTAGTGATAAGTGATACAAAAAAAGAACAAAACAAAGTAAGGAAACAGAGAGTGGTGGAATTGTGATGGGTTTTCTATTTTGTATAAGGTAGTCAAGGAAGGCCTCTGTGAGGAGGTGACATTTAAGTGGAGCCCTGAAGGAAGAGAAGAAAAGAGGGGAGTCATGTGGGTAGGAAGAAGAACATTCTAGTGTAGGGAAATACAAGTGCAAGTCTCTGAGGCAGGAAAGAACTAGATGTGTTTTAAGGAATTGCAGGAAGGTCCATGTGATCCAAGCAGAGTAAGCATAGCTGAAGCAGGAGTGTATGATGGAAATTAAGTCAATGAGGCCTTGCAACCTGAATTAGGAAGTTGATTCTTTTCTAACAGTGATGCAAACAACCAGAAAATTTTGAATATCGGAGTGGTATGATCTTCTCTAAGGTTTTAAAAGATGACTCCGATGGCTACATAGAGGCTGGACCAGATTAGAAGTAAACAGACAATTAAGGTTGTCACTGAAGAAGGACCATGTCAGAAATGATGGCAGCTTGGACTGGGATGATAATGGCAACAATGAAGACAAGTGGTTGAATTCAATAAATTCTTTGATTTTTCAAGTCATATGTACTGGGTTTCAGATGAGAATGAAAATAAAAAAAATCGAGGATGACTTCTAGTTTTGAACAACTGAGTAAGTGGTGAATGCTGAGATAGAGAAAAACAGAGTTGGTTTATGCTAGAAAGTAGAGTTGTGTTGGACATGTTAAGATCACTTAATAGAAATGTTTACAGATGCTTAGTTGTCAAGTTCTTAGTTGTAAGGTTCTATAGCATATCAGGCTATATGCTTGAGAATCAACTATAATAAAACTGGATAGAATCACACAGAAGGAAGATCTAAATACAGAAGTAAGGTGGTTGCAGAACTGAGCATGGGCTACTCTGGCATTTAGGAATAAGAAGAGAGACTCTAACAAAAAAGATGAAGAAAAAGTAGCAAAGGATGGAGGAGAAAAACACATCTGAGAAACGCATATAGTAAGCCAAGTGAAAAAAAAAGAATTTTAAGAACAATGCCATCAAATTTATCAAATACTACTAAGAGATACAATAAGGACTAAGAATTGATCATTAAATTTTTCAAGTGGTTATTATTGGTGATCTTTACAATAGTGAGTGATAGTGGAAATATTCATTGAGCAGAACAAAATACAAGGTGATTAAGTAGATATAGAAAATATTAAATATCCCATTCATAGGTTTTATATAAAGGAAAATATATAAATGAAACTATAGAGGAGAAATGTTGTCAATAAAGATGTTTTGTTGAATTTTATTTTCTATGATTATGTGTTTTCTAAAATTGGCATTGCTGAAAATTGGATTTTCTTTCATCAGTACCATGAATACAGGATTTTCCTTCTGCTCTACATGTTAGCATCCTTAGAAATAGCTCACTCTATACTTTGTCACTGCCTGGCAATTTCTCTCAATATCACAACTTCTCTAACTCCTACATATATTTACCAAGAATTACCTTTCCCTTCCACCTCTGTGAAGCACCCTTTCGTCATTCTCTACTAGGTCAAGATGCACTTTTATTTTTTTTGGTAGTTTTTTTTTTCTGTCTTTATTACATATGGCATTTTATAATTAGCTACTTGCTGACATGTTCACAATATACAGATCGTAATTCTATGAGCTTCAGGGTCAAATTTCTTGTGTTCAAGCTCTAGTTCTGATATTACCATTTGTGACGTCTTTAGCAAGTGTCTTATCCCTTCTAAACCCCCTTTTTCACATATGCAAAATAAGAAAAAATGATCATAAGCATATTCCAAACTTGTTTTGACAATTCCAAGACAAAGGCATTGGCACAATTTAAATTTCAATAAATGCTGACTTTGATTATTTTATATTTGTGCTCTATTATATTATTATGTAAACTTAGTTCCCCAAATCCCTGGATAATGCTTTTTATTCAACAAATGATAATTGAATTGAAATAATAATTAATTGAAAATTTGCCCTCATTTATTCAACAAGTATCATTTGAGTGTTTATATCTTCCACTCATTGTTCTAGACACTTGATGTAGGTCAATGAATAACAACAACATGACAAACAAACAAACAAACAAAAACCTGTGGCTTTGCTAGAGTATCAGCAAGTAATTTATATAAAGAATGTAATCACTTATCTATAATTTCCAAACCCTAAATATCAAATACTGGAAAACTGATGCAAATCCTGATAAAACTAAAGTGAGCTTCTTTGCATAATTATTTAATCCCACAATTGCAGGGTGCGAGAGTTGTATATAATGTGCAATATATAACCATATTACCTTAGAATGTTTAAGAAGTTTTGAATTCTAAATTATATCTGGCCCCAAGGATTGTAGTTAATGAATGTGGACTTGTAATATCTAGCCTTCACCTGAGTCCATTTATTAGCAGCTGTTGTTTTTAAAAAAATTTATTAGAATGTTCATTTAAAATTTTCCATTCTGTAGATACATAGCAAAGACTTTTGTGGCAAAAGAAGCATCTGTGTGAGCTTTACTTTTGACTTTTTTAAACTTAGAAATTATGGTTGATGCACAAAAAATATGGTATGTGTTTTAGATTTCAGAAAGCATTTATAGAAGATTTTTATTAGAACAAAAATCATAAGCCAGTTTTTTTCTGGACATTTGAGTAAGATTGTATACAACAATATTCCTTTATAGGTCCACTTTTTGGAAAATAAATGTTCTTAACACAAAATAAGCATTCTGGTGTAGAGGGGAATTGAAAAGGATTCCATACGGAAAAGATTTACTGTAGAAATTAGAGAACACCCAAAGTGACAATGGGCTGCTATCCTAACCCAGCCACAATTTTTATTCACATAACTCAAGTTGTGAAGAAGGTCTTACTTTTCCTTACAGCACTAAAAAAGAGTTTGCCACCTGCGTCTCACCACATATCTGTAAATAACAGATTGCACCAATTATGTTAGTGTTCTGTTGCTGTGCATTAAAATAAAATGCAGCAGTGGGAAAGATTTATAGGCAAATTCCTCCTTTAGAATTCTAAAGCTGATAAGCAGAGAGGTATGAATTATTAAACTGAATAGAAGCTTTATAGAAAGGCTTGTAATCAAGCTTTGCTTGCACAAAACAAGAAACCTGTGACTAATTTCAAATAATGTTTTTGCCTAACAAAATGGGACATTTAAAGGTCAACTTTATAATGAAAATCTGACTTCAAGGAAAAGAAACCCTTTCTTTAGTCTTATATTTCACTTAGAATAGACATTATATTGAATAAAATAAAGCACAGTGTCACTGCTAGAAGTTAAATGTTTCTGATGGTTTACAATGACTTTAAATATATGCTAGGTTGTAATTGAAAAAAAGCCTCAAGTTTAAAAATTCAAATTGTAAGTTAAGGTAGTCAAAGTTAGATAAATACCAGTTTTTATTTTAACTTTGATTTAAAAAATACAAACTTCCAGACAATTGTGCTGTTATCTTAGTATGATTACCCCCTCTTCTCTTCAACTTTCTCCTAGGGAAAATAAGTTGAGATAGTTAATTAATAATGGGGATAAAAAAAGGAACTCAGAGCAATCTGAGATTTCATAGCTTTGAGGACTACATTAGATATATTTATTAAGGAAAAACTTCCCTCTTTTTTTTTTTAAGATTTTATTTATTTATTTGAGAGAGCGAGAATGAGAGAGAGCAAGCACATGAGAGAGGGGAGGGTCAGAGGGAGAAGCAGACTCCCTGCCAAGCAGGGAGCCCGATGCGGGACTCGATCCAGGGACTCCAGGATCATGACCCGAGCCGAAGGCAGTCGCTTTAACCAACTGAGCCACCCAGGCGCCCCCTCTTTTTTTTTTTTATCAATGCTACAACTTAATTCTCTTTTTAATCTAGTATGTGGAACAGATAGAATACTAATTATTTTTTAAAGAACTCACTTAAAAAAAAAATCTCCTCTTCCATTTCTGATTTCAGAAATGAAAGAGATGTTACAATTGATACAACATTCAAAAGATAATAGGGGGTCTTATATGCCAACAACTTGGACAATTGTACACACATAAATTGGACAACCTAGAAGAAATGAGTAAATTCCTAGAAACATACAGTCTCCCAAAACTGAATCATGATGAAATAGAAAATTTGAGTAGACCAATTACTAGGAAAGAGATTGAATCAGTAATCAAAAACTTCCCAACAAACAAAAGTCCAGGACCAGATGGTTTCACTAGTGAATTATAACAAACATTCAAAGAAGAATTAAAATACCAGTCCTTCCCAAACTTTTCCAAAAAATAGGAGAGGAACTCTTCCAAACTCATTTTTTGGGATGAGGATGCTACCAAAAAAGAGAATTACAGGCCAATATCACTAATGAACATAGATGCAAAAATCCTCAACAAAATATTAGCGAACTGAATTTGAAAATACATTGAAAGGATCATACACCATGGTCAAATAGGATTTATTTCAAGGATGCAAGGTGGTTCAGCATCCATAAATCAGTCATTGTGATACATATAAATAAAATGAAAGATAAAAAGGATATGAGCATCCCAATAGATGCAGAAAAAGCATTTGATAAAATTCAACATCCATTTATGATAAAAAACTCTTAATAAAATGGGTATAAAGGGAATGTACCTACACATAATTGAGGCCATATATGACAAACCCACATCATATTCAACATCATACTCTTCAGTGAAAAGCTGAAAGCTTTTCCTCTAAGATCAGGAAAAAGACAAAGATACCATTCTCGCCACTTTATTCAACCTAGTATTGGAAGTCTTAGCCAGAGCAATAAGGGATGAAAAATAAATAAATAATAGGCATCCAGAATGGAAAGGAAGACATAAAACTATCACTATTTGCAGAAAACCCTAAACACTCCATCAAAAAACTGTTAGAACTAAGAAATGAATTCAGTAAAGTTGCAGGATACAGAATCAACATGAAAAAAAAATTGCATTTCTATACATTAGTAATAAACTATCAGAAAGAGAAATTAATAAAACAATCTCATTTATGATTGCATTGAAGAGAAAGAAAAGTCTAGGAATAAATTTAACTTATGAGATGAAAGACCTGTATATTGAAAACAGCAAGACATTAAAGAAAGAAATTTAAGAAAAATAAATGGAAAGATATTCCATGCTCATGGATTGGAAAAATTAATATTGTTCAAGTGTTCATACTACATAGTTAATGCAATCCCTATCAAAATTCCAGTGGCATCTTTCATAGAAATAGAACATCCTAAAATTTGTATGGAACCATAAAAAAACAGAATAACCAAAGAAATCTTGAGAAAGAAGAACAAAGCTGGAGGCATCATGCTCCCTAATTTCAAAATACACTAAAAAGCTATAGTAATTGAAAAAATAGGGTATTGGCATAAAAACAGATACATAGATCAATGGAAAAGAATAGAAAGCCTGGAAATAAACCCATGCATGCATGGTTAATTAACTTATGACTAAGGAGCCAAGAATATACAATGGGGAAAGAAAGTCTTTTCAATAAATGGGAAATTAGACAGCCACATGCTAAAGAATGAAACTTGACCACTATTTTATAACATACAAAAAATTAACTCAAAATGGATTAAAAACTTGGACATAAGACCTTACACCATAAAACAGAAGTGGAGCAGAGAAACAGAAGAAGAAAACAGAGGTGGTAAACTGTTTGAAATAGGTTTGGCAATGATTTTTTTTTTTTTAATCTGACACCAAGAACAAAAGCAATGAAAGCAAAAATAAAAAATTAGGAATACGTCAAACTAAAAATATTCTGTACAGCAAAGGAAAACAACAAAATGAAAACACAACTTAGTGGGGCACCTGGGTGGCTCAGATGGGTAAGCGTCTGCCTTTGGTCAGGTCATGATCCTAGGGTCCTGGGATTGAGCCCCACATCGGGCTCCTGGCTCAGCAGGGAGCCTGCTTCTCCCTCTGCCTCTCTCCCTGCTCATGCTCTCTCTCTCTCTCTCTGTATCTCTGTTTCTCAAATGAATAAATAAAATCTTTAAAAAAAATTAAAAAAAAAAAAGAAAACACAACTTACTGAATGGGAGAAAATATTTACTAATCATATATCTGATAAAGGGCTAATAACTAAAATATATTTTAAAAAACTCATATAGCTCAATGGCAAAAGAAAAAACAAAACATTCTGATTAAAAATTGAACAGAAGATCTAAACAGACATTTTTCCAAAGAAGACATACAGATAGCCAAAAGGTGCATGATAAGATGCTCAACATCATTAATTATCAGGAGAAGGCAAATCAAAACCATGATGAGATACCATCTCAAACCTTTTAAAATGGCTATTAACAAAAAGACAAGAAATAACACATGTTGACAAGGATGTGGAAAAAAAAACAATCTTTCTGCACTATCGGAAATGTAAATTGTTGCAACCACTATGGAAAACAATATGGAGGTCCCTTGAAAAATTAAAAATAGAACTACTGTATGGTCCAGTGATTTCACTTCTAGGTATTTACCCAAAGAGTACAAAAAGACTATAATTTGAAAAGATATATGCACCCATACATTTATTGCAGTATTATTTACAATAGCCAAGATATGAAAGCAACCTAAGTGTCCATTAATAAATGGATAAAGTAATATATATATATATATGTAACCTGTGTCCATTAATAAATGGATAAAGTAATATATATATATATTTATATATATAGATATAAATTTTCTTATGTCTGAAGAATTCACATTATATATATATATCTCTGTGTGTGTGTATGTGTATATACTCAATCATATATGTGCATACACACAGTGAAATATTACTCAGCCATAAAAAGAATGAAATCTTGCCATTTGCAACAACATGAATGGATCTAGAGGGTATAATGCTAAGGGAAATAAGTCAGTGAGAGAAAGACAAATACCATCTGATTTCACTCATATGTGGAACTTAAGAAACAAAATAAATGAACAAAGAAAATGAGAGACAAACCAAGAAAAAGCCTCTTAACTATAGAGAACAAACTGATGGTTACCAGAGGAGAGGTGGGTGGGGGGTTGGGTGAAATAGGTGAAGGAAAAAAAAAAAAAAGAGTATACTTAACATGATGAGCGCTGAGTAATGAATAGAATTGTTGAATCACTATATTGTACACCTGAAACTAGTACAATACTGTAGGTTAACTATACTGGAATTAACATAAAAATAAAAAATAAAAAAAAAATGTCTTTCTTCCACACAGAATATATTTGTTCTTTATCTTTAAATTTATGATAGAGTATTTTGGTTGTTTACATTTGGTTGTTTAGGTTTACAATTAACATCTTTCTGTTTATTTTCTCACATATTCTATGTTCTTTCCTTTCCTTTTTCTACTAAAGTATCATAATTTTCTCATTTTTCTCAACTATTAGGTTGTTTATTATAAAATATTTTCCTGTTTGTTTAATGGTAATCCTAAAAATGTACAATATGTGTTCTTGACTTACTATCTTCTTATATAAATGAGTACTGTTATCACTTCCCAGACAATCTGTGTGTGTGTGTGTGAGAGAGAGAGAGAGAGAGAGAGAGAAAGAGCAAGCACATGTGGAGGGGCAGAGGGAGAGGGAGAGAGAGAATCTTAAGCAGGCTCCATGTTCAGCACGGAGCCGAAGCAGGGCTCGATCCCATGACCCTGAGATCATGACCTGAGCCAAAATCAACAGTTGGATGCTTAAATGACTGAGCCACTCAGGGGCCCCAATTTTATAACATTTGAACACATACCTCTTTTTACTTCCTCCTGCCTTTGGTGTTACTATTTTCATGCATTTTATTTCTACATTTATTTTGAACTCCATAGCGCATTATGATTATTGTTTTCTACAGCCAGTATTCATTTAGATTTACCATTAGTTACCCTTAGTTACCATTAAACTTACCATAGTTATCATTACTTTCTCTTCCTTTCTACATTTCCATGAGTCAATCTGGCATAATTTTTCTTATGTCTGAAGAATTCACATTAGTATTATTTTAGTGTGGGATTGTTGGTGACGAATTTTATCTCTTCATTTTGTTGATTAGGAACATTTCTATTTGTCTTCACCTGTGAATAATATTTTCACTTGGAACAGAATTCTAGGTAGGTAGTTATTTTACATCAGCTTTTCAACTGTGTAATTTTTCACTTTTTGATAATTGGTAAGCTAACCACTATGCTGTTGCTCAATCAAAGATAATGCATCTCCCACCCCGCACTGTTGCTTTTAAAATATTCTTTTGGTCTTTTATTTTTAGTAGTTTTACTACAATGCACATGGGTTTGGTTTTCTTTGTATTTACCCTAAGTGGAATTTGCTGTGCTGCTTGATTATGTGGCTTGTGGCTTCATGTCTTTCATCAATGTAAAAAAAAAAAAAAAAAAATTGTAGCCATTATCTTTTTGAACATCAATTCCTCTTCTGGTAATTCTTTTGCTAAGTTACATATTTTTACAATTTCTTGCACTTCTGTCTGAATCTTTGTCTTTCTTTCATTTTTTGTTTTGTTTTGTTTTCTTTCTCTGTGTTTCAGTCTGGATAATTTCTACTAACATGTTTCAGTTCACCAGTCAGCTCTCCAGTTTTTCCAGTATGCTCCTAACTCATCCATAATTTCTTAATTTCACAGTATTCATCTATTCAGTTCTAAAATTACTGTTTGAGATACACACACACACACACACACACATTCCAGTAATCTGGTGAAGTTCTCCATCTTGTCATTAATTTTGACATATTAATCACATTTATCTTAAAGTTCATGGCTGAAAACTTCAGTATCTGGGCTACCTTAAAACTGTTTCTGTTATCAATTGTTTTTCCTAGTCCTTTTCTTAGATTGTCTGCTAGCATTTCACTGTGTGTTGGGCACTGTGTTATAAAACATGATAGAGGCTTTGGATATCTTCCTCCAGAGAACATTCACCCAATCGTGTCTCAGGCTTCTTTCTACAGTAGAAGAAGATCACCTTAGGCCACAATCAACTATGTTAATTGGAAGCTGCTTGTTTATCATACATTTAATGCTTGATCTATTTCAGGCTTACCCCTTTCCAACTTGCCAGGTCCTGAACTCCAATTTATTTTCAGAAAATCTAAATATTCAGCATTGTGAGATTGTCAAAACCCCCATGAAACACGCTACCTACTTTCCACTAGGATTTTTAGCATCTGTCTCAGTGTATAATAAGAACTGGAAAATAATGTGAGGAGAAAGCCAGGCAATGTCATGTTCAACCTTCTTTGTACAGCTCTTCGCTTGAGGATCTTGGTGATGCAAGTTTTGTCTGCTTAGGCAGCCAGGACAAATTTCATTTTTCTCTCCCTATTTTATGAAATTGCTGAATGCTGTACAGTTTCTCTGTATCACATTGGTTGTCCTCTACCAAACTTTTTAGCCACTCACGCTGTGCCATGTCAGACTTAAAAAGGGGTCCCAAGGAGAAAAGTGAGGTGGGTTGTTTGGGTTCATCTCAATAAATTTCCCCTGTTTCAAAAGTTATGGCACCTCCTATCTCAGATGCCTCAGGAGCACTTGCTGCCTTCACATGTATGTATCTTTTTTGTTTTATTTTGTTTTGTATTTTTCCAACTTTTCTTATAACAGAAACCTTGGAATATTCTAGCTCTTGGTTTGGATGGCATATTCAAAAATTATTTTTACATATATAAATAACTAAGGAATCTTCAGAGAGTGTCATGCATGTTGTGTCATTAATTTGTAATTATGACTAGTCCAATTTGTGCAACTAAACTTCAAGACAAAAAGTAAAATGAATTAGATGACAAGTGACATCTATACTTTAACCCAGCCTCCTAATTATAGCAGGCAGGGCTTTGAGGTTTAATCACTGCCATCCTAACAATCACAGAGGGCACGTAGTATTTGTATATGTTGTATAATTGCAGAGTTTTAAAATTAAGAGTAGCCCTGATGAGAAGAGCTAGAATACATCTCATATGTCCCCCAAAAGCATGCAATAAACCACACTTTCTTTACTATTTTACCAATAGTAAAGGTAGGCCTGTGATTAGAGTCCTATAGCTTCATATGAAATCAATGTCAACTTCCTCTAGAAAGAATTCAATGTGTGTGCCAATCTCATGAATTTAAGAATCGATCAGGACATTCTAGTGAATGAAGAATGAGCCTCTCTCTCCTCCTTTTCCCCCATAAGCAAACACTGCATAAAAGCTTTGAAAAATGACATTAGAAGAAAGAAACTTGGATGATTGTCCCATGCTTTGCATAGTTAAGGATTTGTTTACTATGAAACATTCACAGCTTTCCATATGTGTACCCAACAGACATTTCAGTATGTTTTAACTTTGGAAGATGTAAAATGACCAAAACTACTAGATATTCAGGAGGACTTTCAAGTGAAATTGTACTTTAATAATAACTATATCATTTAGATATATGACATGTTAGAACATTTATGTAAGAGACATAAGCTTATGGAATCTAAAAATATTCTTGATACTCAGTACCCCAAAGTATAAAAGCAAAATCCCTTCTACCTTTTGTAACTAGAGTAAATGAAAGTGACTGTGTAGAAGAATGATAAAAGTCAGTGCAGAAGCACTGTTACCTCCTTATTTATCAATATTAAGTTCATAAATATTATAACTTTTTATCCACCAGTCAAAAACTTGGAGGAGAATAGTGAGTTATATCATCAATGAGCTAAAACGACAGTGTACACAGACACATATGTACATGTAATCAGTAAAAATATATAATTTCATAAGACAAAGTATAGGATTCTATATCACATTAAGAGAAAAATGATATTATTCTTAAACTACTTACCTAATATTATATTTTGGCTTATATATGAAAATTTTAAGTGGAACTTCTTAATATACTTTGAGACATATTTTATCAGAAATATTGTAAATGCTGTAAAAATGTTGGTAAGAGTAGTTTAGGGCTTAAAAAACAAAAGATCACTTCATACCAATTGGATATTTAATTTTCCCATAAATTGTTGGCAATTTTGCATTTATACTTAGTTTGGAAACAAATATTTCTAGCTCCAAGTGGAATAGTGTGCTGAAACAACAAGATAATCTGTATGTTTTTTAAAAAATAAATACTCCTTTATAGGTTTGATGCCAAAGCACTTTGTTAAGGTGTTTTTTGTTTTTGCTTTTGTTTTTGTTTTTAAGAAGGGCAAAACCTCTCAGATTTCTAAAGCCTTTGTTGTACTTTCTAGGGAATTTTTTTTTTTTTTGGTACCACTTTTTTGTTGGAAATTGATCCACTAGAATGCTATCTAGCCATCAAATCCATGAAGTTAACAATTTTAATCTCTTGATTACTAAAAATAAGGACCTTATGCAATTATTGAGTGAATTGGTATTAATTAACCTCCCCTTCCCTTGTATTCCCACTGGATTCTTTTAAATCTATATTCTAATAACTAATAATTTCAGCTTCCATCTACTTCTATTGAATTAAAAGCTCCACAAAGGTAGTAACAGTACCTCTGAGCTTTACACAGAGTAGTTGCTCATTATACATTTATGGGATTTAATTAATCAATATTTTTGTTATAATTCAGGTTGGCTAACCTAAAGAAACAGTTGATATAATCACAAGAACACAAAGGCTTTCCAAATTCCAATGTGAATTAATCCCAAATGATTTCCATCAACACAGATTCATGAAGTACTCTGAAATTCTTAGAGGAAAGGCTTCCTCAACTTTTACATTTATATACTTGTCCCTTACAAGTTCTGCTATATGAGGCCCTGGGTCTCTGATTATGGGTTTGGGAAGAGAGCTACTGAATTATTGCTAAGTATCATTGAATTCATATGCAAAATCTGTGGACTAAATATGATTTTAACCATATTACTATTTTTAAAGTGTCAAACAATGAAAAATATATTTATTGAGCCATTAGCATGTTCCATGCATTATTACATGGTTGCATAATTAACTTATTTAATTTCATTTAGAGAGATGGTTACTTTGATTAATAAAATACATGCTCTTCTAACTGGTTTCACAGAACTTTTGGATCATTATTTTTTCTATTGATGGATATTAAAATAATATAAATGACTTTAAATAATATGCATGACAATAAAAAGGGAATCTCATGTTCAAAATATTGAAAAGTACTAGAATTGCCCAATGGCTGCTATACAATTTGAGATACATGTACTATTTCTTTCAAAGAAATTCATTTTTTAAACTTTTTTAATATAAATTTAATTAATTAATATATAACATATTATCAGTTTCAGAGGTAGAGCTCATTGATTCATCAGTCTTATATAATACCCAGTCTAATATAAGACCGAGTGTTCATTACATCACGTGCCCTGCTTAATGTCCAAGAAATTCATTTCCTAAAGCCTAAATCGCTATGTTGCAGTCTTTTATCCCTAAAAATACAGCTGAGTAGATGCCATAAACTAAGTTAAATAATTACCAAGAAGAAAAACTTCAGTTAGTGGGCACCTTCTAGAATAAACCAGGTTGTTTTTTTTCTTTTCTATATCCCAAGACAACAAGAAATCCAAACAAATATACATCTTTAGGTAATAGTTACCCTAAATTAGAAGCTTTAAGTTTAGACTCCATTTGGTATGTCCTGATTTCTTAAGGTAACTATGTATCAGTTAAAACTTATCCATCTTCCAAGCAGAAACTGTTTCAAACATTTTTTATTCTTAGGTAAGTAGTGCATGAATCACTAATTACAAAGCATTTCTCAGCTTTCCACTTAGTTTCATCTTGTGAGGAGATTAATAGCCCTCCTTGAGACAACAGCTGCTTTCTATTTATCAAAGAGAAGCCAGTGGCTGGCAGCTCTCCTAGAGGACTAAGGGAAGATCGTCCATGGACTTAACTGCATGGTTCATAACCTGGATGTGGAGACAAAACAAGGAGCTTCAGATGCTGGGGATTCCTGGAAGATTGTGATTGATTTTTCCCACTAGCCTAATATACCCATCATATCTTTAATTGCATGCTGCTCATTCTATTTTCTGTGTTTATGATCTAAAGCCACAGCAATCCTTTGGACAGTTGTGCCTCACGTTGCTTTCCTGAGAAACCATATCTAAGTAGTCTAGGAACTGGTTTTATTGTTTTTAGCAGTGTCTTTCATCTTCCCTAATGTTTTAAAAAAGAAATTAATTCTTCATTCTCAAGACTATGCAATCTTAAAAACAGTGAACATTGGAGAAATAATTTAAACTATATTCTACAGTCAACTTTTTTTTAAGATTTTATTTATTATTTGAGAGAGAGAGTGAGCGAGAGAGAGAGAGCACAAACAGTGGGAGCGGCAGACAGAGGGAGAGGGAGAAGCAGGTTCCCCGCTGAGCAGGGAGCCTGATGTGGGACTCAATCACAGGACTCTGGGATCATGACCTGAGCTGAAGGCAGACGCTTGACTGACTGAGACACCCAGGTGCCCCTCTAGAGTCAACTTCTTGCTTGAAATTTAGCTCTAATGCTTGTGCTATAATCATTTTGAAATATATTTGTTAAAAAGAAATTCATGAGACGATTCTGGGAAGATGGTATAGTAGGAAGCATCAGGGATCTGTCACCCCACCTAGACAAAATTTACATGGCAAAATCTGTCTGATGTAAGGAACTCTAAAGTCTACTGAAGGATTGCAACCTCCAGGGGAAAACTGCTTAGTAAATTGTGGTTAATTTGGGGGAATTTAGGCTCAGCACAATGACAGTTACCCATCATCCCCTCACCCCCACTCCCGCCAGCCAGGTCTCTGCAGACAGCCTACAACAATATGAATGAATGAATGAATGAATGGACAAAAAAAAAAAAAACAGAGGCCTAAAATGGCATAACTTAGGTTAAGGCCCCAAGTCAGTAAACTAAGACTTAGTACCTAACTTGACTGCAGTTTCAACCTCCCAGAAATGTAACCTCTGACCTGTCAACATGGGAATTTCCTGGTCAGCGTTAGGAAATTACTGATAATTAGTGATAAACCCCTTAGCGCAACTGTGCCTAAAACAACACATTCTTTGCTAATCACTTCCTTTTTTCACTTCCTCTCTACCTTAAAAACCCTTTCCTTTTCTGTAGCCCTTTGGAGCTCCCCTCTACTTGCTGCCTGATTCATGCATCATTTAATAAAGTTAATTACATCTTTAAAATTTATTCGGTTGAATTTTTTTTAACAGTATATACTTGGGCAATTATAAAATGTAATCCCTATGGTAACCACAAGAAAAGGGCTTTCATAGGAAAGAATTTACATAAGGACAAAGATTTTTTAAGCAGATAGATCCAAACTTGTTGCAAGTTTTTAAGTGGATAGATCCTTGCAGATAGATCCCAAGATTATTTGGGATATATATGTCAACCCCTTGGCTATTTTTTTCAATGCCCTCCTCATTGGTGAATCCTGAATGTGAATATCTTACATTCTTCCACTACAACCAGTTAAGTATCATTTTCTCAATTTTTTTTTTTTTCTGGAAGGAATTCCCAACACAAAGTTTCCCCAGTCAGCAAAGAGGGCAGTTATAGAACACAACATTTAAGTTGTTTGGGTGCAAAATCAATGCACACTTCCTCTCTGCTTCTAAAGTAGAAATGAAGTTTCTCCAGTGCTGAATGTAACATCCTCATGTTATTGGGAAATTAATTCTGAATTTGCCAGAAGGGACTAAAAATACAGTTAATAGGAAAAACCTGGTAAGTAGCCTTCGTAACTCAAAGATTCAAAAAATGAACCCAGGCAAAAAGGTTTGAGCGGGCTTAAAATTTCAGTAGATTTCTTACATGCTAAAATGTAATAATCAGAGAGTAGAACATAAGGGAATTGAAAGACACTATTAGGACTATGTAATACAACTTGGGGTTCAACCATCATATACTGGCATATACATAAAAGTGGAAAATGGAAGTCAAAGCTAAGACTTCCTAGAACACATAAACAGGAATTCAAAAGCTACCTAGGAGCCAGCTCTCCGAGTGTCACCAGCACCAAGATCTCCCCCATGACAATGTCTTCCATTAAGATTGAATGTGTTTTGCTGGAGAACTGCTGGTGCTGTGAGTCTCCAGTATGGAAGGAGTCGTCCAACCCTCTGCTCTTCTTAGATATTCTTGCAAAATGTTTGCCAGTGGGATTCACTCAGCAAGCAAGTGCAGCAAGTGACTGTGGATGCCCCCATTAGTTCTGTGGCCCTTCACCAGTCAGGAGGCGATGCAGGTCGCCACCATTGGAAAAAATTCTGCACTTTGAACTGGGAAGATCAGTCTGCAGTTGTCCCAGCAACAGTAGATAAAGACAAGAAAAACAACCGAATCAATGACAGGAGGGTAGATCCCGCTGGGAGATACTTTGGGGGCACCACGTCTGAGGAAAGAGCCCCGGCATTCTGGAGCCCCCCCAGGAGTCTCTGTACTCCCTCTCTCCTGACCACCACGTGGACAAGTACTTTGACTAGGTGGACATCTCCAATGGATTGGATTGGACCCTGGACAACAAAAATCTTTTGTTACATTGACAGTCTCTCCTACTCTCTGGATGCCTTTGACTATGACCTGCAGATGGGGAAGATCTGTATATGCCTTCTTATTATTCCTCTTAATACTGCTGGTATTTTTTTCATATGTATGTAACTAGTAAGCTGCCTCTTCCTCAACTCCTATGAAAAGGTTCTTACTTGTTGAATAGATAACTGTATGATGTAAAAAAAAAAAGCTACTTAGCCATAGAACTCAATCTGGATGTTAATTATAATTTGGAAGAAAATTTTTAATTTTAAAAGATTTTAGGCATAGCTATATATTATCCATTTAATAATACGGAATGCTGTTTCCTAAAAACCAAAGAGAAAATATAAGAAGATAATACAAAGAAGTTTTTCTTTACCTCTATTCTTTACAGTAGATGTGTTATAGTTCTGTCATCTTACAATCACATCAGAATAACTCAAGACTGAAATTACACATACATATCTGCTCCTACAGTAAAAGTTAATAACACTATTGTATAAAGTCTCATATATGGAGGGCTTGCATCAGAAAGTCAAGAAAAACACACTCTCTATGTAATTTATATAACTCTTGGAAATATGCAAAAACACTATTCATGGAAAGCAATATCAAATAAGGTATACATTTTCATAGATTCCATCTGTTTTATCATATATCTTTGATGGTGAGTATTTGAAATTCAATTCTACCTGATTTGTCTGCTATAATAATATATATTCAATGTCATTTTAAATTTTGCTTGGAATTATATAGTAGGATATGAGTTTCCTGGTCTTGGGATACAGCTATATTGACAGATATTAATAATCAATATATAAAATCTTTTTCTATGAAATAATTTGAGTTCATTCTAGACCCTGTCTGCTAGTGCAGAATTAGCTTTGTAACCACTAGCCTCGGACCCTGTTCCCACATTGACTGGGCAGTACTACATTGAGTTAGGCTTCTGTTATTGCTCTAGGCTAAGGCAAAATTGGGAGAAATTGTAATAATATCACCTTGTGAATGAGACAGCATTATACTTTAGAGATTAGTAAACATAGCTCCCCAAAACTTAAATGACTTATTTGAAGATAATCAGTTTTAGCTTTGAAACAAAATAATTTTATTTCAAGCTTTATTATAGTTGCCTTTTGCAATTGCAGTTGTAGACAGTAGAACATAAAATTTTAACTCATTCTAGTTCTTTTGTAAAATGTTTGTGGGAAATGTAAATACATTTGTAAAAATTCATTAAAATTTCATGTATTCAAATCTTCCTATCATAAGATAGAAAGTTTCACTTAAATAATATATGTATTGTAGAATATTTTCTAATTTTCTTTTCATTGTCAGGGCATAATTTTATCATTGAATCTATTGTAATGTGTTCTTCATTAAATTACAGTGTGCAGAGTGGTCAAAAGCTTTCTTTCCAGAGCACTACACTGAGCAATTTTTTCCTAGAATTCTAATTTAGAAATACAAAGGGTAGTGGATCAGTAATTCAGAAAGAAGTCTCTGAGAATATATTTTTCAAGTTTATCCTACTGAGAGAAAATTTCATGAGTTACTAGCATGCCATGTTTGGACCTAACTGGAATTAAGAAAACAATTTCTAAGAGGAACATATAAGTTTCTTCACTTCTTTGCTTTTGTTTCTCTGAAGGGAGTGTTTTTGTATGTAGACATGAAGTCAACTGATCCCTGTCATTTGATTCGGTTTGAGCCCCTCAGTCATGAGCAATGTCCACGGAACTGCAGATTTTCATCAGAGAACAAGGCCACCCTAGAAGACAAAGCATGATGAATAGTTTGTCATTGTTACCCTGATGAGGAGCTGAACTTGGCAGTGGTGGGACCGAAATTAGTATAAAATCCATAGCTCATCTTTCATTAAATATCATTCCTCATGGGTCACAGCTTTGCCCAGATGTATGGCAGCTAAGTGATATTCAAAACAAGCTCTTATCTTTAGCAAATATGAAGTAACCCATATAAAACTTTTACAAACAGAATTGCAGGTTATTTTTCTTTCTTTTTTCCTTTCTTTTAGTACTCAGCTCCTTAAATAACTCCACTTTAATATTACCAATTACATGACTCGTGGCACATGATTTTAACTTTCTTGGTTTTTATACAACAAAAACAGAAGGTCTTGCAAATAGATTCCATTATACTTGAAGTGGCCTTTACTTAATAATTTTTTAACAACAAATTCTAAGAAGAAAGTACTTACATGGCTTCCATAAAATTGTTCTGGTTGATCTATCCTCAATGGTACCCTCTATTTACCTTCTAAATGCATCCTAGAGAAATAAAATTGCGACAATTTTATTTTGTCTGTGTGTGTGTATGTGTGTGTGTGTGTGTGTGTGTGTGTATTCCTTTCTAAAATCATCTTCGTGAGCAGTCCAATCTTAAAATGTAATTAGAATTCTGGAATATATCTGCACAGTGTTCTACTACAACTTGTATGGTGAATCCATTTCTTCAACCCTTTAGGATAATGCATGTATTTTTCCTTTGTTTCAAACAAAAAATGTAAATATGATAAAAGTACTGTTTCAAATACCAGTACTACAAGTTAAAGAAATAGTTTTTACTGCTATAATTTTGGAGTCTATTATTTATAAATTGCCAAAATTTTTTCTCATATATGTTCACTTATTCTTCCCAATTCCTACCTCCCCCCCCCAAACTAATAAAGCAGAGCTAGTTAAAATCTTGGCTAATCAAAAGAAATATGCTTCAATCCATAACCAGGAAATCAAGCTTCTTTCACCAAATTCAACTGAGATGATATGCCAATACAATATGAATAATCATTTGCTATCCCAATTTTTCTTCTCAAGCTATTATTTCCATTACAAGTTCTATACATTTGAGATAATATCTTAATGATGAAAAACCCATAGAGAGCTTAGGAAAGTTTCTAATAGAGAATAATACTTTGCCCAAAACTATAACTCTGAGTTAGGGATTAATTTTAGATTTGGATTTAGTAAACTTCTCTGTGTATAGACCAGTGTTCGAAGTTAAAAACATATATATATATATGTACAAAAATATTTTTTTACTGTGCAATACATATGATACATCATGCTAAACACTACTGAAGATGCAAGCAGAGACCAACAATGATCCTAACTCGAGGAGGGGGAGGAAATGCTTTATAGACTGTGATCACAACTTTATTGAGCATGTGATCAATTTATAGGTTCAGTCTAGCATTTTAAAAATACAAAATAAGAGTTCCTTGGTGGCTCAGTCTTTTAAGCATCCCAGTTTTGATTTTTGCTAAGGTCATGATCTCAGGGTCATGAGATCAAGCTCTGGATGGGGCTCCTCAGTGGGCATAGAGCCTGCTTGGGATTCCCTCTCTCCTTTTCCCTCTGCCCCCCACCCCCGTGCACACTTTTTCTCTCTCTCTTTCAAATTATATATATGTAAAATAGAGTAAGATAGTATATATTAGGATACCAAGTTATATGACAAAACAGATGGAGGAAAATAAAAGAGATTGGGATAGGATAGAATAGATGAGTGTAATGGTGGAAGGTTAGAATGGAATACAACAGAATAGAATCAAACGTATTAGAGCAGCTTGAATGATAAAGGTAAGGATAAGCATATATACATTGGATAACCCTATAAAATGTATTTTTTACTGAAAGTACCAGTCAAAAAGAGTTTGGAAGCTACCACTGTGGGTAAAAATAAATAAATACAAGTAATCATAATATAAATAAGAAAAGTGTTAAAAGTTTTAAAAAGTTGACATACAGAAATTCAGAGATAGGAAAAAATTTCTTCACTTAGGAAAATGTGAAGATTATTCCAATAAGTCTGTAGCATTTTTGTGACATAGAAAAGACTTTCTTCAGAGAATAAAGGGGAAGATGCAGGGAGATGGCTGGGATGAGATGGGAGGTGATGGCTCTGTGAATACTTCTTAGAAAGAGGGTTTTTTTCCCCTATAAACATCAGTAATAGTACATATATAATATATATCTAGTTAGATATAGGTAATTGTATCTATAATTAACTATATGTAATTTATATATTATAGATATATAATAATATAATAAAATATGTTATCTATATATAAAATAAATATCAATTATTTGATAAAATTTGTACTTCTTTAAATTTTAGGTCCACTTTAAAATAATAAGGTTATTGCTAAAAATAACTCTGACTTTTCCATTCCTAGCATGTCAAAGATAGCATCCTAGGTACTTTCTGTCATCCAACCTGTGTAAAATATCACGAGGTAGATGTGCTTGTTGTTCCCACTTCAGAGGATGAAAATGAACTCTGAGAGGGTAGGGAATTTACTTCTTGGTCATGCATGTAGTTTATGAGTGACTGAGCACAGATTTAACACCAGGCTGTTTTACTCCTGAGCTGCTGGTGTAGAAGAACCGTCACTTTCTCTGAACTCTCAGAAAGTATAATGATATCTGACTAAAGGAAACTTTTCGCTAAATACATGCAGATGCTTCACTATGATGAAGTGTCTCTCGGGTATAAGAAAACTTTCAAATATGTGAGTGTTGCCTACACCATCTAAAACATCTCACAGTAACAAAATAATCTGCCCTTTTTTTCTTTCTTTCTTTCTTTCTCTTTCTTTCTTCCTTTCTTCCTTCCTTCCTTCCTTCCTTCCTTTCTTTCTTTCTTTCTTTCTCTTTCTTTCTTTCTTTCTCCTTCTTTCTTTCTTTTCTTTCTTTCTTCTCTTTTTTCTTTCTTTCTTTCTTTTTCTTTCTTTCTTTTCTTTCTTTTCTTCCTTCCTTCCTTTCTTCTCTCTTTCTTTCTCTTTCTTTCTTTCTTTCTTTCTTTCTTTCTTTCTTTCTTTCTTTCTTTCTTTCTTTCTTTTCTTTCTTTCTTTCTAATAGGTTTTCCAAGTTGGTTCAAACCAATGTGAACTTTCTGAATCTGATCCAGTGATCCACAATGCATATAAGGAATAAAAGCTTACCCTCACTTTTCTCCAGATGGATTTCTGGATATGAGTTTCATCTCTTTTGGCACCAAATGCTAAAACCTCCAGTAATCACAATGCAGATGTGCAACAAGACAATTTTAGCTACAGCCTCATGCATAAAGTACAGCTCAATTTGTATGAAAAAAAGTTTGAAAGAAACATATTGGGATGCTTGTCTATTTACATTTTAATGGGATATGGGTCTGGGGCTATATTTTCTATTATATGGAACTAGTTTCCTTGCAAAGCATTGTGAATACTGCTGACATTTTGCCTTAGTGGCTCTCAATCATTTAAATATAACATTTGAGCTTACATAATCTTCCAACATATTTAATTTTGTTCTGAAGTTCACAAAATTAGCCCCTAGAGCTTAAGTGCAACGTGTAAATAAGTGTTTTACAAAATGCCAGAAAGAAACGATCAATGCCAATAGAATGAGAGAGTATTTTAAGAATTTTTATAACTATTTACAGAGCAGTTGGTAAAGAGCAGCCTGATGGTAACCCAGTCTTTTCTCTGGCATTATGTTCCTTGAATCTGGGGGAAATTTAAAATGATGATGTCTTTAATATTTTAATATGCTCCACTCCAGTTAGAGCCTTTATTTTTTTCTTCAAAGTGATGTAAACCTATGAAATCCCCTTTCATCTAATCATGTTTCACTTTACTAGCTAACATTTAACAATTTAAACAACAATATATGTAATATGCATCTGCACAACTTCCCCATGGTAGTTGAAGCCTTACTATGTGCTCTCTCTTCATTACTTCTTCCTCATACCTCCCAGAGAAATTCACAGTCTTGAATTAGGTGCTTATTCATTACCTGAATATCTTTATAATTTTCTTATCTATATCGTTTTGAATGTTTTAGCATTATCTTTAAACGGCGTAGTATTTTACACATGCATATATTCCTATATATATATATATATAAAATTGTAACTTACCTTGTGTTTTTAAGCAATTAATTTCTAGGATCTATCCATATTGAAACATGCAGTTTTAATTTACTTATTCTAATCAATGTATGGTATATCATTGCAAGAATATTCCTGATATTATTGAGTTGTTCTCTTTTTGATGAGAAATGACTTTTTTCTCCAGTTTTTTAGTAATGCTAATGGACATTCATATTAGCAAATAAACAAAGTGGAATTGCTAATTTGAAGAATATGATAATCTACAAATTAGTTAGATATTGTTATATATTGGTGCTAAGTGGGGTGCTGTTGTAACAATACCAAAAAATGTGGAAGTAGCTTTGAAATTGGTTAATATGTAGGGCCTAAAAGACCTTAGACCATAATTACAAAAAAAAAAAAAAAAGCCTAGATTGCCTTGACTAGTCTGTTAGTAGAAATATGGAGGTTGAAGACTATCGGTGAGAGCTCAGAATGAAATAATGATCATGGTAGATAAAACTTATGTAATGTATGGATGTTGAAGGCATTCTCAGTGATGGGCTCAGATGGACCCATCTATCTTCCTCTCTCTCTCTTTCTTAGTTATCTGGGTGTAATTAAAATAATCACAACATTCCTTATTAGAGGGAATGGACACACACAGAGATTCCAGATATCTCTTCTGTAAAATTAAGAAAATATTGTATATACTTCCTCAGATTAAAATTTTAGGTTTTCTTTTGAGACATTTTATTAGCAATTAGAAGACATTGGGGAGGGTAACAAAAATAATAGCATCAATATTATCAAAGTTAATAACAATATAGATTTATAAGTTTCTATATAAAATATTATTTATTAAATCATACATTATTTATTGATGAGATGAAATGTTGGGGCCTCCTATTACTTACATTCTGGTGGAGAGAGATTGAAAATAATAAATAAGTAAAATTTATAGTATAATAGATAAGTACTTTATAGAAAAATAAATTAAAAAGGAAAAGACACTGCAGTGGTTAAGGGACTTATTTTTAACTGCATTGTTAAATAGGATTGTTATGACAGTTTTCACTGAAATATTAGCCTGGATTTCTTCCATGAACAGGAAAGGTATATGAGCTCATGGAAGATATCCAGATTAAGATTTACTCTTCTGAAATGCATTTTCCAAAATGCATCGCAGCAGGCAATTTTTCCATATGTAAGAAAGACAAGGGTCAGATATATGTAGCTATCTGGGGGAGGAGCATTCAAGTGGAAGGGAACATCATGTGCAAAGAACTTGAGGCAAGAACATGCCTCCTGTATTTGAAAATCACCAAAAAACACTGTAGCTTGAAGAGAAGGAACAAAGAGATACTGGTAGGAAATGAGGTCTGACATTTTTCCAAAGAAGACATCCAAATGGCCAACAGACACATGAAAAAGTGC
The DNA here is from genome assembly GCF_054177405.1 of Leptonychotes weddellii. NCBI lineage: Eukaryota > Metazoa > Chordata > Mammalia > Carnivora > Phocidae > Leptonychotes > Leptonychotes weddellii. Next base: position 18,580,623 of record NC_138379.1, read on the forward strand.
TCAATATCGCTCAGCATCAGGGAAATCCAAATCAAAACCTCAATGAGATACCACCTCACACCAATCAGAATGGCTAAAATTTACAAGTCAGGAAACGACAGATGTTGGCGGGGATGC
>NC_138379.1:18581239-18607371 GCF_054177405.1 Leptonychotes weddellii
AAATAAATAAATAAATAAATAAATAAATAAATAAATAAAAGAAATGAGGTCTGAGAATTAAGGCAATGGGGGAAATCCTGAAGAACTTTTGAGGAATTGACACAATGTGGGCTTTTATTCTCGGTAAGTTAAAAAAGTGTTAGACAGGGCGCCTGGGTGGCTTAGTTGGTTAAGCGACTGCCTTCGGCTCAGGTCATGATCCTGGAGTCCCGGGATCGAGTCCCACATCGGGCTCCCTGCTCGGCGGGGAGTCTGCTTCTCCCTCTCCTGCTCCCCACTCTTGTGCTCTTTCTCTCTCTCACTCTCTCTCAAATAAATAAATAAAATCTTTAAAAAAAAAAAAAGTGTTATACAATTTTGAGCAGAAGAGGCACACATTATGACTTACATGTTAACAAAAGCCTGTACAAGGGCAGGAGAGGAGCATGGAAACCAATACAAAGGACATCGTTTCATCTATGTGAGAGAGTGGCTTGGGCCAGGGTGGTAATGGTGGAGTAGGTGACCAGACAGATTCCATGCGCATTTTCAGTAAGATTTCCTAATGATCATCATAAGGGGTAGCAGACACAAAGAAATCAAGAATACCTTCAATGTTTTTGACCAGAGCCAAAGGATAGATTTGAGGTCTACTGCAATGATTGCATAAAATGTAGGTTTAGGGAGAAAATCAGGATTTCAGTTCTGAACAGCTTGTGTCCTCGACACCTAAGTAAGGATATCAAATATGCAGCTGAAGCCTGGAATTTAGCAAAATGATCTAGACTAGAGATTTTTTAGTCCTTAGAGCATTTTTCTAAAGTGCATTCCATATTTTTCTAGGTCTGTACCAGGTTAATAAGTCATAAACACAGAGCTTATGTAATCAGAATTTCTGGGAAATGTGAGTTAATATGAACAGGTTTTCTTACTTTAGTATTTCTCAGAATCATCAATATGATAATGTAATTTTGATACATAAAAATTAAGACATAATATTTAGAATTTTCCAACTTTGTTCTATCTGGACCCTCTCTTTTCACAGAAAATTCTGGGGGCTGTTGTTTTGAAAGGAACATATTGCACAAAAACTATGACAACTACTCTGAGAGTATTATTCTTATTTTACAAGTGAGAAAATCAAGGATCAAAGAATTTGAGTATTGTTCAAGGTCACATACTTGGGATTCAAGCTCAAATCAATTCTTCTCATTGTTTAATTGAACTCATGAAAAAGAAGGAAGGGTGGCAATATGGGTGCATGTGATTTTCACTCTACAGATTGGGTGAAGCAGAAGAGGCCAAGCAAAATGCCCCAGGACTTGGTACCAGATCCCTAATGGAAGGAGCAGAAAGCCATAGTGTTAATAGGAGTGAGCCAGAGCATACTGTTTGATTCTACTTAGTTCTGGCTTGAAGTATTTTAACTAATAATGGCTCTATAACTCAAAATAGTGTGGAGAGGTTGAAGAATACCTTTAAATTAGCGTGGAAAGTTTTCCTCTAATATATATATATAAACTATGTGGATTATTGGAAGTTTTTCCTAGCCCAAATTACTCTGTGTCTCTTCAGCCACAGTGATCCTGAGATGTGAATCAACAAGATACATTTTATTCGATTAGATAAGGATCAGATGGTGGCAGAGTGGTGAGAAATAATAAATATCATTGCACCAAAAGAATAAAATAATGAACCATTTGAAATCAAGCTTTCAGGAAATTATAGTTCAATAGTTTGAAATTGTATTTATCATTCTCTGAAGTTTGGGTTGTCTAAAGAATTGAATCTCAAATATGACCTGAGGTTCCACAGAGGTGCAAGGACATCAAAATGGGCTGCAAACTGAGCCCCCCAGTGGCTCTTAACTGTTGCTAACAACCAATTCCACAGACTGTAATTTTGTGTCTTGAATTTCTGGCTATTTGCTAATAATGTACTTAGTGATGAAGGATTACTAAAATTGTTATTAATAAAGTTTAGCACCTTTCTAACATTTACTGATGGCTTTAATTCCATGTTCTATAAACAAGATTAGCTGCCATGCAATGTTTGGCAAAGTTGTAAAAGTCTATCTGTGCATGTATACATGCAAGAGACAAAAATAACAGGATTATCTAGCTTGCTGTTTAAGTTATAGGAAGCAGTATCTTCAAAAATCATATAATACTTTTGAGAGAGTATAGGAAAAGCAAGAGGGACTTAACTCCTATAAAGCCTCTGGTCTGAGGCAAGGGTTAAAAGTTTCCATAAGCTTAGAGACAAACACCTCCTTCCAAGAACAAGAGATAACAGCAGTTAGGGCATAATGGTTGCCCAGGCAAAGATGGAAGCAACAATTTAAAAGCCTGCTTGCACAATTATTTCTATTTTCCAGGAGCCCTAAAAGAATGTCAGCCATGGAGAAAGGCATGCTGTGATTGTCTTGTGTCCACTAAGAAGTAAGGATCACAAGATAATGACCATGGGACTGAAGGACACCCCCACTCCCCACTCCCAGCCCCCTTCACCCTTTAGGAAAGTGCCTTTATAAGCCCCACCCATTAACCCTCAGAGAGCAACATCACTCTTTCCTAGCTGCTCCCTTGTATACAGGTTATATTTGATAAACTCCACTCTTTTCTTTCTCTCGAGTTCAGTGTTCATTCCTATGACCTTGAGACTTAAGAACCTGGTCTTGGGGGCCCAGTAACACTACGTTTATCCCAAGACTGTTCAGATTCTCCAGGATAGTTGGGGTAGCTGTTATATTCTCCATCATTTCTTTACTAACTCTACAAATTCACCTTACCTTCTAAATGGTTTCAGGCTCTACTTCTCTACTAGAGTGACAAAGTAAGGAATCTACTCTAAAAACATACTCTCCAAATGAGCTTCTTGACCTGTATGAGATGATGGATGTTCACGGCTGGAGGTAAAGAGAGGCAGTTGTAACGTTTCAGTTAACAGGAGGAGTCTTAATGTCAGGAACATGTGAGTTTAAATTTTGGCTTTGTAATTTATGGTCTGAGACTTTTTAGGAACAGGACAGTTACTTAACTTCTTTAAGTATCAAATTTCTGCTTTGTAAATGCCAATAAGGACAATTGCCTCATAAAGTTTTGGAGTTAAATTAAAGGAGAGAAATCATGTAAAGCACTTAGCACATTATACAGGAAGCAACTGGTAGATGTCAGCAAAGGAAGAAATCTTGTTTTACGTGGTAAATCTTGAGATTCTTGTGCAGCTGTATTTGTTGGTTCTATCTAAAGAGAATTTAAGGCACTTAAATGTATTCAATAAACTCAAGAAAAGTTCTATGAAAATGGCCCGTTTAACAAATCTCATCTCTGCCCCAGATAGTTCCCATTCCTGAGCCAAAGATCACAAGGCCCAGATATTGATAGACATTTGCTTCTAGATTTTGACAAGGTCATCATCCTACAGCTCTACCAATGGGCTGCACAGCCTGAAGAGAGAAGCTGTCCCTTACAGAATCTGTGTCCATTGCAAAGTCATAAGCTACCATGGCAAATTTCAATAGAACTGATATTTTCTTACTGAAAGATAAACAGCAAAGAGGTAGAAAACAATGGGAAAAAATTATACTTATGAGTATAACAAAATAAATAGAAAGTAATCTGATGTGTTAAAGAATCAAAGTCAAGGGGCGCCTGGGTGGCTCAGTTGGTTGGGCGACTGCCTTCAGCTCAGGTCATGATCCTGGAGTCCCGGGATCGAGTCCCACATTGGGCTCCCTGCTTAGCAGGGAGTCTGCTTCTCCCTCTGACCCTCCTCCCTCTCGTGCTCTCTCTCATTCTCTCTCTCGCAAAAAAAATAAAAATAAAAAAATAAAAATTAAAAAAAAAAAAAAGAATCAAAGTCAAAAGTTAATTTTAATAATGATGCATCTGCTTTTCAGTATGACACAAATTAAATTACTATTATTTCAAGTATTTATTGTTAGTAGTTATATTAGTAGAATATATAACTAGAAATATATAGTAGAAATATTATTTCACTATTATTGCCAATTTCAAAGCAGTGGATAGCCTTGGGTTTAGATCTAAAGAAGAAGTTGATAAGACCTACCATCTGAAGGAAATGATTAGTAGGTACAATCATTATGGTTTACTTGTTGAGCAATTTATTTAGATATTAATTAAATCCCATGCTTAAGGATAAAAGCAGAATGAGCCCAAACAAATGTTCAAGGCATAGCTGAGTAGGCCAGAGAGTACTGAACCTATATGCTTAAAGTTAGAGGGAGGCAGGCAAACCATGGTCAGGGAATATACAGAGAACAAGGTTAAGACAAACACCAAGCCAGATGAAGATAAAGCAGGATCAGGAAAGTTTGAGTATGGTAAGTGGCCTAACTCTAAGGCAGTAGTAGTCTAGAAGGAGAAGAAAAAAAAAAGGACAGATCTACAATAGAGTGTACAGGGAAAATCAAGCAAAATATCATTTATAGTCATGAAGATCAAAAAAGGAAAAAAAAAAAAACCTCTGTTAATAGAGATAATTTATACATCACCTGTATAAACTTTGTATGATTACTGGTAAGTTGAGAACCAGTTCTGATTGCCAGTTAGCTTTTAGAGATGAGTAGGCATGAAGATGTGAGATTAGCTGGGTGGCATCATGAAACAGCAACAGAAAGGGCATGATAGAGAAAATAGGACTGAGAAAATAATTTATAATTAATTATAGAAATGATAAAATTTTTTAAAATTTATTAAAAGTTGCCATAAATATTTCTTTTGTTTAACTTTGTGTACTTAAGTAAAATGATGACATGCTTTATTAGTAAGGTGAGAATTGCTCTTATGACATATACAAATTTAATCAGAGAAAGGGGCTTGTATAATAGTTTCCCTGAAACTTCATTTGTGTTATTTTCTAGAGACTGTACCAATTAAGTGAAATGCATATAAGAGCACTTGATCAATATAAACCAATGTAAGAACCAAGAGGCTAAAAAAATCATTTGTAAAAATTGAAATACGTAACAAAATAGTTTGCCACTGAGACTTAGCTGAACCCTGTTTCTGATTCACACACACTACTACTAACCTCAATATTGATCTAATAATAAATATTTCAGTTGAAACAAATCACAAATCATTGGTATTATTAAATAATTGGGGGTAAAATTCTAGCAAGCTACTTTATTGAATTATGTAGGCCTTAAACATCTCTTTATCAGGTTACTATTGAGTAAGGTAGATGATGTACGTGCCATACATCAGGAGACAGCCGATAGCCTTCAAACAGATGAGGTATCAATCTTCTCATTTTACACTGAGACAGGAAAGGCTCAAAAGATTAATAGGTTCAAACCCTCCAGTATATGGGGCTTGAAAATAAGTAGTATTCCTAGCTACTTTGATCAGGTAAATCAAAGAGATTTCTCAAAGCATGGCAGCACGAGGTCAAAGAACTAAATAGAGATAAAATAAAATAACAATGTATAAAACTTTTTACTCTCCAATTTTTATTCTCAACTTCAACAGAATCAGAACAATCAAAGGAAAATCTTACTGTGATAGTATTTACGTGTCATAGTCAGGAATTGCTTGAAGTTAGAAGAGAATTCCATATCTCAAGTCGTGTGCCCTTTTTTCTTATTTACAAACATTTTGCTGCAGAGAAATAAAAGCCAATGTCAATGTTGAACATGTCTGTCTATCACTACAAATGCATCTTGTTTCCTTAGAACAAGCACTTCCTAAGCAGCATGAAATTGGGGCCATTATTGCCCATCCTTAATTAGATGAGATATTTCTTTGCATAGAGGAAACATGAATATAAAAGAAAACATTTATCTAAATATGATGTAGAAGAATCAATGGATTGTTTACATGCTGCTGGCAAAGAATTGGGGGGAAGCAAGATAAACAAGTATTTTTTTTTTTTTAAGATTTTATTTATTTGCAAGAGAGAGAATGAGAGACAGAGAGCATGAGAGGGAGGAGGGTCAAAGGGAGAAGCAGACTCCAGGGAACCCAACGTGGGACTCGATCCGATCCCTGGACTCCAGGATCATGACCTGAGCCAAAGGCAGTCACTTAACCAACTGAGCCACCCAGGCGCCCACAAGATGAACAAGTATTAAACATAATTTAGGGAGAACATAATTTCAGGATATAGAAAAGAGAAAGAGGAAGAAGAGAACAAAGATGAAGATGTTAAAATAAAGAGAAGTACAAAGGGAAGAAGAAGGAATAAGACGCAGAGGACATTGAGAGGGAGAAATCAGAAAAAAAAAATATCAAGACAATAAGATGTGAAATAGAGCTGAAGGCAGACATAGAATTTGAAGAATATTTTAAGAAACTAGAATTAGAGAATTATTTTAAAAGCCATAGACAGTGTCTTCTAAGACCGAAGACCATGAAGGAGAATGTAAAAAAGTTCAAGCTGCAAGTTTCCAATTCACTGTCAGTTAAAAATAAGAGAGTAAAAAAGTTTCAATTACTCATGATATTCCTTAGTTAAACCTAATATTGAGATTGAATGAGGTAATCCGAGCAAACTGCTCAGAAGAGTGCTTGACACCTAGTAAGTGCTCGATAATTGTTGGTTATTAGTATTCCTTATAATCTAGTTTAGAGGTTTGCCAGACTGTGAAGAACCAAGGTAGAATATATTTGAGGCCCAATAAATTCTAAGCAATAATCTGCATGTCAAATGATAACTCTAAATGCTCTTGTAACCCGTGATACATTTTAACCTTCTATGTATTTCACTGCACCTCCCACATCATATAGTTTCAAGATTGAGGCAAAATTCTTTTTTAAGATTTTATTTATTTGAGAGAAAGAAAGAGAGAGAGAGAGCATGAGCGGGGGGGGTGGGGGTGGGGGGAGTAGGGGCAGAGGCAGAGGGAGAAGCAGGTTTCCTGCTGAGCAGGAACCCTGTGGCAGGGCTCAATCCCAGGACCCTGAGATTATGACCTGAGCCAAAGTCAAATGCTTAACTAACTGAGCCACCCAGGAACCCCAAGACTGAGGCAAAATTCTTAGTTTACAATGATCTGGTGGTAGAAAGTATGTAAGTTTTTATTTAATTTTGTAACGTAAAGAGTTATACGCTATCCTTAAATAAGCCTAAATTTCAGAGAAGAAATCATCAAAATCTGTGGGTAGGCCTAAGTGACTCTCTACATATCTCTAACAGAAGCTATTTCTCATATTTAAAGATTTCTTCAAGGAAATGGATACTTTTATTCTAAGAGGGTATTTCTTGATAGGATTAATGTTTGAGTTGTTTTTCCAATGGAGGTGAAGGAACATCTTTAGACGTAAGAATTATGCAGGTATTCTAATGACTGTTATTTTCAGCAGTATCATTCACATTTTATATGTATCAATTCAGACACAGGTGCAAACATTCGCTTGTCAATTATTAACAATCAGTGAGTGTTCTTCAAGCCCCATTTCCTTACAGAATTTTGAAATGGAAAAGAAAGAACTAAAGGCAAATAATAATTTTATTTTGTTACACAATTAATTCTAGGATAATAAAATACATGATAAAATACAATTATTACTAATAAAATTATCAGCAAGAAAAGTATAAGCCACTTTAGAATGGAGAACCACACTGATTCACTGTGATTCAAACTCTTCAGACTGAAATGCAACATATTACTTCTTCTATTGGAGTTCATTGAAACACACAGTGCTCACATTTAGTTTGTTCTGATTTTGTGATACCCCCAAATTAAAAAGATTATGGCTTCTACTCAACTAAACAGAATCTCTAAGTAGATATTTTTTTTATGTGTGTTTACCTGTGAAGTTTCCTGGCATCACGTCTTATTCTGTAGGTATTTAGCAACACCTTTTTGTGTTCTGAATTATCAGGTGCTGTTTCAGTTTTGTCAATGCAAAAGGAAAAGAAAACCTTTTAACTGGGCACTGTGGGGCCAAGCAAAACGTAAAAGGCCATCCTGTTGATATTTAATTCTCACAACCACCTTGCAACCTGAGAATTTTGACCCTTTTAACATATGAGGAAATGGAGTCTGGGGGTTAGTGAGTTTCCCAAGGTTATGCCATGGTCTTATTGATTCCAGAATTCTGATACTTTTAACAATAACACAAGCAACAGACGAGATCATGAATTAGCATAGTCTTACAATTTAGGATTCAAGCTTCTTAGTCTTTGATATATTGCAACTAACTAATAAGCCTTTTTATCTTGGCCTTATCACCATAAATCACATTCTCTTTGTTTAAAATTGGGGAAGTTTTTTGTAGTGTCTATAATTTATTTTAAAATATATAACTTAACTATTGCTGAAATGTTACATGTGTGCAAGTTAGATTAAAGGATAATCCAGGCCAACAAACATGCTATAAAGAAAGCAGGCAACTTATTATCCATTTCTGAATTAAAATCCACTGTTTTGCTAAGCAGTATAATGAAAGCTCAAAAATGAGTTTTTATCAATAAAGATAGTGTTCTGTTATATGGTATGATCAATGTTAGAGATGGGATATCCCTGGTAAAATTAAAGGTATTCAGGATATTTTACAAGAGCTGAAAAACACTTTAGAGGCATCCCTCAGATTTTACAAACATAGGATAAGAATCCAGTGAAGCCTTGAGGCTGTACTCAGAAAAGGTTCACAAGGTTTGATCCCTGAACAGTGCCAGTGACCAACTATGGATGATTTCTTGATGCCAGATGTCAACCATAAGGCACAAACCTTGCTTATGGAAATTTGTTGTATCTACCCCAAGTAAACTTTTAAGTAAGGTGGGACTGGGGCTCCCAAAAAGACAAAGTACAGGGACTTTACCAACAGCTTGCTAATAAATACTTGTTTCATAAGCATCTGTTTGAGGGAGGAAATTTGTTCTGAAGTCTTGCATTTTAACCAGGGGCATGGGAGCAGGGGCATAGTTAAACCTCACTTGTCTCAAAGATTTTTGGCAGCTACTATTTATCTCCAAAAAAAAAAAAAAAAAGAACTTCAGAGGGGCATAGGGTCAGATTGCCTTAGAACAGTGAGCAACAGTTTGTGCAATGACCCATGAGATGCTTTGAATATATGCAGAAGCAGGAATCTACACTAAGTCTTTTGGACTTGGAGAGAAATTTAAGTGGAATTTTGTTTCTAGGGTATAAGACACCACTAAGTTTACTATTTAACGATCAACTTTGTACTTTCTTTTCCTTTCTTTTTTTTTAAATCCCTGTGTGTGTGTGTGTTTAAAAAATTGGCATACAATTTATACACAATGTTACATTAGTTTCAAGTGTCAAACCCTTCCTTTTGAAGAGCATTCTATTATTGGCATCATTCCCTATCATACAGACACACTTATACCTCCTAAGGCAATTTACCCACTAAAGGATTCCTTATCACTCCTACTTCCTTACAGCAGGGCTGGAGTTTTCTAATTATGACAACATGGAGAAGGAAAACATCTGTGCTGTCAATGCTGAACAGCAATAGCTCTCAGTAAGTGAAGAAAAGAGCTTTCAGATACTTTAAATATTTGAGGGATTAAATGGAAGTTTGCTACTGATGTCTCCTTGAGTAGTCCTTTGGGAGGCTCAGGAGAGCATCTGTGTACGTGCAACATAATAAATGGAAATTTAAGAAAAAGAAGAAAAGAGGCATTTATTGTATAATGAGTTTTAATAGCTGTTTACAGCCCCCCAATAAATGGTATTGGAAACACCAAGAAATCTCTCCATTATATCCCATAGCTTCAGCTATTGGTTCATAAGGACATTCCAAAATGCACTAGTGCTAAGTTAGACCAGTGGACCAACTCACCCAGTCTCAACTTGGTTACGCCAATACAAGTCTTATATGACAACATTCTCAAAGCACAAATGCCTCAATTGCTCCCTAAATCACTTCAGAAAAGTCCTAAACTCTTTAACATGATATACATAACCTTTAAGGATTAGAATCACTTCACACTCCATTTATTCACCACCCCCTCCAGAGCTGTGAACTTTCCCCTTTCTCCAGCTCGAGCCCTAGTGCCGTAGCAACAGCCTGTACTGATCTCAGTCATCAAGTCAGAGTGTGTTTGGTGCCAACTGGTAAAGAGAGACTACGACTGACCATCTGGTCTGACTCAGTGTCTACCCCTTACGCTACTAACACTTTACTATGTCATTAATGAGTAAGGGCATGAATGAGCAAATGAGCTGCTGAGTAATAATACCATCAAAGTTCTCTTAAAGCTTGGCATGCACAAGTAGAAAAATACTCCAGGTCTCGGGGCACCTGGGTGGCTCAGTCGTTAAGCGTCTGCCTTCGGCTCAGGTTGTGATCCCAGGGTCCTTGGATTGAGCCCCACATCGGGCTCCCTGCTCGGCTGGAAGCCTGCTTCTCCCTCTCCCACTCCCACTCCCCCTGCTTGTGTTCCCTCTCTCGTTGTGTCTCTCTCTGTCAAATAAATAAAATCTTTAAAAAAAAGAAAAATACTCCAGGTCTCATGCATTACTGTTTCCACAAAATGAAATTAAAATTTTCACACAAATTCACCTCTACTACCTTTAACAGTGATGCCAAACACTGAGTTGATTTTTCTATTTTTTTAAGCACTTTATTGGTTCTGCTTCCAATGACTTCTAGACTTTTGCTTTGACCTGGAAGTTAGAGAAAAAAGTTCATCATTGTGATAGTGTTTGGACTACCTTTTTCAAATGTTTTACCATATGTTCGGGATTTGTTCTTGATATGTTCTGATTTACCATATGCTCTTGTTCTCACTAAAATATACCCATTCCTACATACCAAATCCACACAGCCCCAACACACAGCACTATGCTTTATTCTTAGTTACTTGGCACTTCCACACACCAAAATATATCCTGCTGCAAGTCTGGAAATTTCTCAGTAAAATAGTTTTATCCAGGTCATTTACAAGAAAATCCTACATGAGATTGTTCATATTGCTTAATCTAAAAGCTACAACTTTAACATTTTTTACTTTTGAAGCTTTCTCCAAGCATACTATAGCACTGTACAAATTTTAAAAATGAAAAAATGCACAGAAAATGGCCATAAAAAATTAAAGTATTATCCTAATGCAAAATATGATCATTGTAATTATGATCATATTTAATCTCTACATATTCTTCAGTCCAGATCTATGAATAGGCTAAAACTGCCTCAATTCTTCAAAGCTCCTCATTTTCAAGACATGATAAAAGTACATTACATTTCTTGGACCCTTCTTATACATATTCATACTGACCTTTGACAATTTATCAAGCATAGGTTTCTGGCTTCCAGGCTAGCCAAACTCCTCTTTATCAGTACACATGTGAGAATCTTTTCTGAGATTTTTCACATAAGAGTCATGGTGACTAAAAGAAGTGAGGTCAGAGCAGGAAGAATAGTGGGCTAAGGGTCAGAAGCCCTGAATTTGGGTTCCAAACCTGCCATTTTTGGTTTGCGTGCACTCACTTCTCTGAGCCTCAGTACCCTCATATGTAAGTTGGAAATAATGATGCTAAACTCATTTCTATGCAAAAAAAAAAAAAGATATGTGTCAAAATGTTTTGGGATCTGCAGTATAGAAATACTAGGTATTTTTTTTCCCCTCTGATCTCAGCATAGCTTAGAAGATTTGAGGCTTCATCACAGGCCATCTGAGTCATATATCAAATTCATTTCGTTCAAATGAAAGCAATCACTGTGTGGTTAATATGTGCCAGACTCTGGGCCGAGCACTTTACTTGCATGATCTCACACAAAACTCATTAAAAACCCGGAAAAGAAGTATCATGATCCTCATTTACATCAAGAAAGCTGAGTCACAATAAGCTTTAGTAATTTACCCAAATGTTGGAACTGACATATTAAAATAAATTGAACCATTTTTGGTTTTTTGTTTCTGTTTTTCCTTTTGGATACACGTGAAGACACTGAATTCCTTTTACAAACCAGGAAAAGTAAAAAGTCGAACTTTGAGAACAGCAATGACTATCTTTAGAAACAAAAATCATTTATTGGCAGTGCAGAAAGACAAACTAAGAATGAATAGAAATTAAATGTCTCAATATAAAAACATACAAACAAGAAAACAGAAAGAGGACTCCAGTTTCTAAGATTTAACTTGCAGATGCAGGTATCACAGACTCACAAATCTCAGAGTTTGCAAGTCTTTAGGTTACTAGTCCAGCACTACTGTTTTTAGCTCCTGGCCTCATCCCCTTGGAAACATCTTCCTGAAGTAGGCTTCTAGATCACTCATCTTCAGCTGCTCTGTTTCTCTCCACAATACCTGATGAATGGTATTCACGGCCACAATAAACACACATGGACTTGAGCTGAGACAATGAAAAAAAACCAATCTCTGATTTGTGAGCCATTCTTGCAAGGATAGTTATTAAAATACTTCTTTTACTCTGAATTAAGTGATACTTAAGTCACTTTGGCTCAAAGTGCCATAAACACTTCATATTTTTCTTCATTCTAAAAGGAAACCCTCCCAAATTTTAGTAATTCAAGCTATAATAGTAGCAAATGCCTCCAATACAATAGCCTGTCATGATGTTGATGATAGAATTCTCTTCTGCCCTATATTTCTGCAACTCACGTGACAGGTGATACCAGTTTGCTCTGGTTCAAAATGACATAAAACTTCATTCAAGCGAACATAAATAAAAAGTGAAAATTTACTTTTTCGTTTAGTCACCAAATCCAGAGACATGGTTTACTTCATGTACGATTTGATCCTGGTACATCATGGCATCAGGACCCCAACTTCTTTTCTACACTATTCTTTCCCGTCTTCTGTCTCCCCTATGCCCACTTTATCTTCAGACTGCCACCTCCTCACACTATGTATTTTCACAGTGTACAATCACTGTTATACACAGTGATCACAGAGGATGAATATTTGTGCCCAAACTCCCTGGAAAGACCCAGAAACTCACTGTCCTGGGATCAGTTTAGGTCATGTGCCAAACATGAGCCAATCTCTACGACCTAGAATGGACTGCATTGATTGGCTCAACCTTGACCATGTGTTGAATACCTGGCGAATACTGTCCGCTTCCGAGAAACCACAGAGACCCACCTCCCCTGAGCCCACCAAAAAAATCAGAAGCTGTTGGAAAGGGGAAAAGGAAGCTAATGCAGAGAGTATAGCCTGAAAAGCTCTCTTGAGAACTCTTCTCTGAAGAGATCTCCTTCCCCTTTTACACAACCAGATAGAAAATTCTCTCCTTTCTTAAACTTAATTTTTTTTCTCATAGATTCCACCCATTAATCTACATTCTTCCCTTGTAGATCCACAGAACAGATTGTATCCTTGCTTTTGCTCTCTGTGGCTGATATTTATCAATAGGATATCTTATTCTCACAGTTTACTCCCTTGAATAGTAAAAAATTAGCTTCCAGTACTTTGTATGCACTTAAATAAGGATATCTCAAGAAAATAAACAAAGAGTATATTAATATTCAATTTATCTGCTGATTTTCAAGGAAACCTAGTGATTTATGAGGGTTTATCTTGACATTTCATAGAGAAAAGGTATTTCTAAGTATTAATCAAAACACATTTAGTATTCTATAGCTTATAGAATGGATTGTAATGAATGTGACTGGCCTCTTTATTTCTGGATGCAGAAAGGTAGATTTTGTTTAACTTCTTTAATGCCAGGTTAATAGAGGCACATTGGAGCAGCTGAAGTCCTTGGACCTTGAGTGGAATTATTTTAAGGCCCTAATTCTTCACAACAGGGAGTCAGAGAAAGTGTTGTCAGTTCTCTTAAAAGTTTATTGAAAGGCCTTCCCATGCCACAGAAGCTTAGAGATATAAGTAGATGCTTGCCTCTCCCCAAGACCCCAAATGGCATTCCTTTTGGATAAATCTTTTAAGATTACCTATCATAGTTTAATCATTCTTTTAAAAGGGTTGTGCCTTTCCCACACCAGCACTTGTCTCATTTTTCATGGAGAAGAACTACGTCTACTTTTTCTGTAGTAGGAGGGGAATATGACCTTAAAGGGTGGAGGAAACAAGCTTAAACCTAGAGGCTTCTTAGAGTGTTGTTATGGATTATACTGGATATTAACTATGAGAGAGTATTTAGAATTACACTAGTGGTTTTTCTTCATCCCAAACCTGACAAATGAATTGATAAATGTGACACTGGCATTTTATTTCTAGTAAACAGATGGTGTGTTCCAATTAGATGTTAGTACATTGTGAATTGTGATGGGTCTACTAGAAGAGAAATTTGTGATGCCCCAACCATGAAAATAAAAGTACTCTAAATTTGTTTTTGAATGAAATACACTTTTTTATTCCAACTATGGGTTGAATCAGTGATCAAAAATCAATGATCACACAGACGATACTTTCAATTAAATTGGCAAAGTGTGTGTGTATACATGTGCACATGGGCGTGCACATACACACACAGGATGCTTTCAATTAAATTACCAAATTATTGTGGAAAAGATTCATAGATTCAAAGATTATATTAGTCATGGCACTTACTGAGAACAACACTGAGAAACTAAATCACTTATTAGATCAGGAAGAAACATTACAAACATGAGTTCTAGGTGTTTAAACTGTCATAATTGGGAAAATAAGTGGATACCAGCTTGACAAGTTAATCTTTGAAAACAGCTGGTTCAATCCAGAATATGCTGATAACTGCCTTAAGTGGGCAGCTAATTGTTATCAGGTTAGAATATGATTATTTAAAAGAAAATCATATAGCTGTCATATGTCTTTTGAATTACCTATTTTAAAATCTTAGTTTTTAAAAATAGGTAAGATGATATGGCCATCTTTTTCCATTAATGATTAATAACTAACTCAGATATTAACATTTCAGAGTCCTAGAAATGTCCACTATTATTTCTTCCTAAGAGTGAAGTGAAATATATATCATAATAAAATTAAGGTGTCAGATTCCCAGATGAAATAGCATTCTTCACATTTATGAGTGTTTAAGACCCAAAGTGCATTATTTAGACACTCTATAACCACAAATTAGCATTTTGTCTAATAACATGGATTAAAAGG
Source organism: Leptonychotes weddellii (assembly GCF_054177405.1). NCBI lineage: Eukaryota > Metazoa > Chordata > Mammalia > Carnivora > Phocidae > Leptonychotes > Leptonychotes weddellii. Next base: position 18,596,231 of record NC_138379.1, read on the forward strand.
TATGTACAAGAAGTCCTGTTTTCAGTATCATGAAACTAAAGATATGCTTCTGAGATTTTCAGCTAACTGATATCGGAAAAAAATATCTCTGTGGGTGAATTTACTGGGTATTCCGAGTTGAATTGTGTCCTCCAGGAAGATGTATTGAAGTCTTAACCCCCAGTACCTCAGAAAATTATCTTATTTAGAAGGAGGGTTGTTGCAGATGTAATTAGTTAAAATAAGGTCATAATGGTATAGGGTGGGCTCTTAATCCAATATGACTGATGTCTTTATAAGGAGAAGGTATGAAGGTACATTGGGCAAGTATAACAGTGAAGGCAGAGACTGAAGTTATGCCCTAGCAAGCTAAGGAAAACTGAGCATTGCCGGCAACTGCCCTAGAGAAGAAGGCAGGGAGTAGACTCTCCCCTAGAGTCATTGAGAGATCTTGATCCTGCAAACACATTGATTTCAGACTTCTAGCCTCTGGAACTGTGAGAGAATAAATTTCTGTAGTTTAAGCCACCCAGTTTATCATACTTTATTATGGCAGCTCTAGGAAACTAATACAGATTTTAAAGCAATAGGACCTTTGGTTTCACAGTTCTTGAGGCTGGAAGCCCCAAATCAAGGATTTTTTCAGAGTCACGTTTCTTCCAAAGCCTCTAGGGAAAGATTTTTCCTTTGCCCCTTCCAGCTTCTGGTAACCCTAGGTGTTTCTTGGCTTTTGGAATCATAACTCCAATCTGCTTTCATACATGACCTTCTTCCCTCTGTATCTCTGTGTCTTCCCATGTCATTCTCCTCCCTGTGTCTCTCTTTTCTTATGTGGATACCAGTCATATTGGATTAGGACCCACTTTAGTTCAGTCTAACTTCATCTTGATTACACATGCAAGTACTCTATTTCCATATAAGGTCACACTAACAGATATGGGGAGTAGGACTTCAACATTTCTTTCAGTGGGCCACAATTCAAGCCATAACACTAAGCAAGGAAATTTAAGATTAAAATGTAATGGAAATATGTTAGGTCCCAATTATCAATAGAATTCCGGTGTATGCTCTTCAACATCCCCTCTTGAAGGTAGCATAACCTAGAGTCTAAATCATACTCCATAGAAAATAAGCTAAAATTGATTGCTAGACATGTGTTAGTTTATGTACCATTTGAAAGGAAAAAAAAAATGCTACAAATTACAACAGAGTGTTTTCTCATCATTTAAGCTGTATACTTATTAAAGCCTTCTTTTGGACTTAATTGGGCATGAATATCTTTTCATACATTACTTTTGTGCATACATCAAAAGAAAAATAAAAGCAACATAATTTGGGTAATGAATTCTAAAATGTCTACATTCCCAGAATCTTTATTCTTTTGAATCAACCAACTCAAGAGTCAAAATGCTTATTTTTTTCCACACGAGATCATCCTCTCTGTTATCAGTAGCATTGGCAGGATAACATTACTAACCTACTTCAGGAATGTTATTCAACATCTAATCACCATCAACCCTCCTCTTCCCACAGCCATTTGATTTCTAGGAGGAAATACTCAGGATCATCTTTCAATCCTGTGACAACTATTCTTCAAGTTAAATGCTGACAATTTCTGATGATCAGTAATACATGGAAAATAATAATTATAATAGCAATTTTAATAAGATAACATCACATGAAAGAGATATTCCAATTTCAGAGATGTGGTAATGTGAAAAGAAAATGTGCTTAAGAAATAAGGTTTCTGAACATTTTTAGTGACAGAAAATTGAATATCGCAAAAAGTAGCCTATTCTGTAAATAATTATTCCTTTTCAAAAGCTTTCCCAATTGTTAAGTAAACTCTGGCCCCATCACTTTAAACTGTCTTTTGCCATTCTGCCACTTTCTATTTCACCCAAACAACCTTGTTTTAAAGTTAAATCTACCTCCAACATGGGGCTTGAACTCATGTCCCCGCGATCAAGAGAGTCGCGTGCTCTACCAACGGAACAAGCCAGGCACCCCTTCACCTAAACAACTTAATAGATCGTCTAAAAGAAGGCCTTTCAATTATTTTAAACAATTACTCAATTTCTATCCTCCTCTCTCACTCTCCTCTCAAGGTAAGCATGTTCATTTCTTCAAAAATATTTCTCCAGTCAGTTCTTAACTAAGCACTTCCTGGATGAGTCATATGCAGCCAGGACCACGTTAGACACTGGGGAAGCAAGTCTTGACACGTGTGTGTGTGTGTGTGTCTCCATGCATGTGTGCATGTAAGTATTTCCATGTGCCTTTGTACCCCCTCAGGAGCATGGAAATGACATGCTGATGCTAGGGGAAGATCCCTAGATCCCTGGAGTATCATGGAGAGAGGAGAGCAAGTTTAAAGTCCATGATGCAAGAAGGTGTTGGTGGGCTTCAAAAGAAGACAGAAGGCCTTCTGGCAGGCGCTCACAAGTTTAAGATTTAATTCTAAGACCAATGAGATGCCAGCCTCTATTGACTAGCATAAAAAATGCGGCATAGTTTTAAGTCACCTGCCTATCTTGTTTTTATCCAGTATAAACTCTTTCAATTGTCAATGATCTTTTTAAAATGTGACATCTAAATGTGACTACTAAATGTAGTTGTGCCAGTACTTTTCCTGAACATGGCAAACAGAATGTGATTCTCACTGTCTTGCACTTACAATGTTGGAACTGTGAGATAAATCTTATTCTATTTAATTTCTTCCAGTTTGCCATACCAGACACTTGAGATCATTTTGGATTCTGATTCTTTTATTCCTTGCAACCCAAACACTCAGTGTCTCCCCTCAGCTTCCTACCACCTACTGATGCCTTTTCATATATTCAACTCATTGATTAAAACAATAAAAGTGGAATGGGACACAGTTAAAGACCAAGTCTTCAATGTCACTCAAAATTCTCTTGTGTGCTAACATCAATCAATAATTCAATATGTGGGGGGCAAGGCCATTCAAAGAGTTGTAAATTAATCAATTTACACTACCACAAAGTCATTTATCTTCATCTTTTTTTTTTTTCAAAGACTTCATCAGGAAACTTCATAGAACTTACCATATTGTATAATTACATTATTTATTTTGTGAATACATTTTTTCCTGTCCTTTCCACTAAAATGTGAGCCTAATAGAAACTTTAAAAGTTTATGGTATGATTCATTTTAGGGAAAAGAAAATGTGCTATCTCAGGAAACTTCTTCAAAGGGAGCTTCCTTGAAACTAAGTCTTGCTCAGTCAGATGGCACCAGAAGGGAATATTTACTTGAGGCAGTCATGGAGGTGCGCTACTAAGATCTCCTTAAAAGAGACTTCTGCAAGGATGAGCCCGGAAGCTGAGATTCCTTGGTATCTCCCATGCACTGAGCTGATGTTCCCCAGTCATTAACTGAGCATGTCAGGGTCCAGAATTGCACTATTTCTGCTCAACACAGGACTCCTCCACTGGGCAATCTTTACTTGGGTCTCCCTATCACTATGTCCAAAATTTTCTCAGAGCTGTGCTACTGTCTGAGGCTCTTTCAATACAAACTCTCCTCTTTCCTTCATTTATTTCATAGATTGGGCCCATACTGAAGTCTGAAATTCTCCCTGCCTCCTAATTGCCAGTTCTCTTTATCCTTCATGGGCATTCCCTCATTAAATTCCCTTTCACATCTAAATCTATCCTATTGCATGCTTCTCGGAGGACTCAGACTGATGCAAATATCTTCTAAAGATTCTCAGGATTTAGACTGTTGGATAGTTAGGTAGTCAGGGCTAGGGTCCCCAACAAGAAAATATGAAGTCAGGACAGCTAAGATAAAACAGCACTAACCTCCTGTTTGCAGCTTAGACAGGACCACACTAGCATTTTGCTTTGCAGCCTTTGCAAAAATGACTTCTACGAAATGTCCTAAAATAAGAAAATTAACCACAAAGCATTTGTCACTATCACGGGCAAAGGGCAGTTAAGACATGAGCCCCCAGATGTCAGCAAAAAAGACCATCAGCACATGGACATTAACCTAATAGGTAGACAGATATGTGACCAAAGCCCTGATTGGCATGACTCAGAACACCCTGGTTGCTTAAGATAGTTCCACAAAAGAGCTCATAAAACCCCCTAAACTTAGTAACTCCAAGGGCAACCCTCTCAGGCCCCCTCCTTCTCTGGGAGCTTTACTCAACAAACTTTGCTTTGCTGCCCACCACTCTTCGTCTGGTCTACTTCTTGATTCTTCCAAGTGGCATGACCAAGAACCACTGGCACTAAAGGCAGAGAAATACTGCAAGAAGACAACCATGCCTCCCAGATCTGCTTACTCCAATCATTGCTTGAAGGCTAAGTTTCTCCTTTATTCAGTTGTCTTCTGGAAGTTCACTCCTGTTCTCTTAATGTGACTAAATAATTCATCCATACATTCACTTCCTTGTAAATCCTTTCAAGGTGCTCTCTGGCTTCCTAAAACATATCATCCCAACTCTCCCACATTTCAACCAAATCTCAAAACATTACCATTGTCTCTAACTAAAATGTGGCTGCAGCCAGGGAGCACTTCCTTCTTGGCCACCACCCCTCAAATGCTTTTTTTCTTGTTTTTACACAAATTGATAGGATAATTGTACTCTTTGTTCACCATTTATATTTCAGAACACTAAGCTTCTACCTTCTTTTAAAAAACAACAACAATAAAACAAAACAAAATAAAGCCCTGCTTATCTGATATTGACAGAGATAACTGGAGATACCAGGCTCTTCTCTTCAGCTACAGATTTCTCACTTCTTGATTTTAATGAGTGGCCCCACTGATCCATTGAAAATTTTAGTTATCAAACTGGTTCATAGTTTTCTTTTCCCTGTGAACTCCAGGAATTCTTCCTGGAGCCATAAACTCCTTTGTGAATAATCCAGTATTCTAGTCTCAGTTATTTACTTCCTTATCATCAACCATCAATGACCTTCCCTCTTCCCAACACACTACATTTCCAAGGTCACATTTTAGAATTTATCATCACCAAATTCTATCCAATTTCAAAATTCTGAAAGCATGCATTCCATTCTATCACCACAATTCCCTATCTCTCCTCTATACTTACTCAAGTATTTCTGCTTAAATATTTTTGAACATATAATGACCTCTATTTTATTCATGTCATCAATTTCTTACTATCAACAACCTCCTGTCTTCATTTCCCATTTTATCCAGGTTAGTCTATGAGTCATCTTTTGAATTATACCCAAATAACATAACCTAGCAGACTGGATTCACACTAAAATCATAATTCTGTGTGTCAAATGGACACTAAACACAGCTTGGTAATCTTAGTACTGTTTCTTAAGAAAGTTTCTATTTCCTCCCAAATTTCCCATATTACCCTCTTTCTATACCCCATCACTATATCAGCTGATGATAAAAATTCATATTTTGATGAGATTAAAATATCTATCAGGCATGCCTCTATTTTCCTATCCTCACCTCAAAATTTAACTGTGCACATCTCCTTCACCCACCTTTATATCCAACAAAGTGCTTTTTCTTTTTTTTTATTATTGTGTTATGTTAATCACCATACATTACATCATTAGTTTTTGACGTAGTGTTCCATGATTCATTGTTTGCGTATAACACCCAGTGCTTCATGCAGAACGTGCCCTCCTTGATACCCATCACCAGGCTAACCCATCCCCACCCCCCGCCCCTCTAGAACCCTCAGTTTGTTTCTCAGAGTCCATAGTCTCTCATGGTTCGTCTGCCCCTCCGATTTCCCCCCCTTCATTCTTTCCCTCCTGCTATCTTCTTCTTCTTCTTTTTTTTTTTTTTAACATATAATGTATTATTTGTTTCAGAGGTACAGGTCTGTGATTCAACAGTCTTACACAAATCACAGTGCTCACCATAGAACATACCCTCCCCAATGTCTATCACCCAGCCACCCCATCCCTCCCACCCCCCACCACACCAGCAACCCTCAGTTTGTTTCCTGAGATTAAGAATTCCTCAACAAAGTGCTTTTTCAATCAAAGGCCAGTTACTCAATATTATCATCTTTCTCCCATTCACTCTTGCATTTTTAAGAATTTTGAATCTTAATCTATACCTTATTAATCCCACTGTCCTTTTAAATATGTTTAATTGGTACATAAACGCATGTTAATATCACTCTAAAGAAAAATACATTATATGTTAAAAAAAAAAGAAGATAGTAGGAAGGGAAAAATGAAGGGGGGGAAATCAGAGGGGGAGACGAACCATGAGAGACTATGGACCCTGAGAAACAAACTGAGGGTTCTAGAGGGGAGGTGGGTGGGGGGATGGGTTAGCCCGGTGATGGGTATTAAGGAGGGCATGTACTGAATGGAGCACTGGGTGTTATATGAAAACAATGAATTGTGGATCACCACATCAAAACCTAATGATGTATTGTATGGCAATTAACATAATAAAATAAAATTAACAAAAAAAAAAAAGAAAAAGAAAAACAAATGAAAGAAACTATTTGTCAAATGCCTGCTTCTAGTTTTCCCATTTTTACACCCTCCTTCAGTGTCACAACTTTCAAAGGTTTTATAGAAATTTTATCCACATTCTCATATCCCACTCACCTTTTGACAAGCTGCAGAGCAACTTCTGTTCCCAACAATAAAATGAAATGGCTCTTCATTTTACCGATGACCTTTAGGTTTGCAAGGCCAGGTTTTAAGGCGGGACTATTGGCTCTACAGACAGGTTTAGTAGCAGATACACCTGGTTCTTCTGGGTGAGTGCTGTAGAGTTCTTGGTTTCTTTTCTCTCATGTAATAGATGCTGTATTTAATGAGATAACAACTCTAGTGTATCAAGATGAGTTTGGGCATTTTCTCTGTTTAATCTCTTTAAGGCTCTCACACATCCAAGCTCAATTCCATTATCTTCCCAAAGATACTGTAAATCACATAACATTTTTAATAAATCCCTTTGGCTTAAATAAGCAAGAGAAAATTTATTTATCATCACCTGAAAACCCTAATCATTAGAGTTTCCATAATACCATGCTCTCCTGATTGTTTTCTTAAGAAATATAGTCACATTTGATCTCCTTTCAAATCTCCTTCCCTTCCCCCATTAGAACTATAAATGCTTCCCTTTTTGCTCTTATAGGTCTCTCTTTTTTTTTTTTTTCCCTCTGTACATAACTTTTTCAGGTGATTTTTGCCCTTTACTATGGCCTTAAATCTCATCTAGATATAGTCTGGACATTTAGACCAAGCTCCTCTGAGCTCCAGGCTGATAGAACAGGAGACCATCTCAGAATTTTGCTAAAGTCCCCAAATTAAGAAAAGTAGGCAATACACATCTCCATAATATAAAGATATGATAGATAATATTTTGTAGCCAAAAGTTCCATTACATATTACCAGACTCTATTTAAAAGAGGGAATAAATAAAGAAGGAAAGACTGAGTTATGAATTGCAAGCACAACAGATGAGTGTCAAAATGTTTCCCCTTCTCCATGTTGGAGAGAAGAGAATTGTTTTTCCCTCTTCATGGCAAATACTTGTCAAAAACGGAGATTGGCTTTGCCCTCTGGGCTGGATATGTGCTGAACTGTGAAATCATGAGGAATCAGTGTCATCATAGTAGAAAACCAAGGATTATTTTGGAGTGAAAACTTTTATCACTCATAGATTTTTTTTTTTGCTTTTTTACCCTATAGCTAGTTTCATAAATACTCCAATTATGAATAGTTGGCCCGCAGGTATTTTCATTGTAAAGGCTTCCATGTCTATGAAATGGTGCTTGTTTAGCTTGCTAATGCAAATTAAACATTTGCTTATAAAATGAAGATAAAGAGAATGACTGCTTTAGAGTGTTTTGTGATTTTTAGATGTGGAAAAGGAAAATAATGTGATAAATAGACTCACATTGTATTTGGATGTGAATTTTAAACAAAGCTAATTTTACACATAACAGTTGTTCCAGAAAGATTCTATTTACAGAATTTCTGTGGTTAGCAAGAAACTATCTCACCTCCATCAGCTTACCCAATGAAAATATGCAGTTATACACATACTTAACTAATATTATCAATAATATGTAATGTGTTGTATTTTTCAAATAAATAGTAACTCTTCCTTTTGAGTTTTAATTCTGAGAGTGGCTAAGTGGGCAGTCATTATCAAGTGAAGACTGCTTAAAATCAATAATTTGAATTTCTAAATGTGTACATCAATTAAAACCCTAGTGAGAAGAGAAAACTTTGGATTGATGTAGGATTTTTAGTAAAATTGCTTTGCATGGCATTCTGCTGTGTCCTATTTACTTGAGATAAGCCTTCCAGGATGCAAGTTAAGAATAGAGATGGGTTGCCTAGATGCAAAAAAAGAATAAGAACAACAATAACTATGATAAAAGATTGCTGATAATCACAGTAAAGTTGTATACAGCAGTGTCTTGAAACAAGGGAGGAGAGTCAGTAAGCTGGGCTTTTCTCTGAGTGTTTGGAATACTCTTCAGACTTTATATCGTCTTCTGAATGAACATTGCATAGCTTAGGTGGTAGCCATATTATCCAAATCCACTCCTTTGGGTTGGGGGGCGGGCGGGCAGGGGGGAGGTGTTGGCATCATCACAGAAGTGTGAATATGGGGAGAAAAATCTTTAGTGGATAAAAGCAAATTATTTTTAGATTTTTGATTCATCCATAAAGAACTTTAACAAGGACACTGGTGCTACAAAATTGAGACTCTCACATAAGTCACTTCAATACCATCCTCACTTAAACTGGGGATGGCTGTAACATTGCTGAATAAATCATTTTCTGCTAAGAAGCAAAACATTTTGAGTGGTATTACAGTAGGTTCAAATACTCAATGGCAAGGAAGAGATCAGCAAGTCTATGTAAACTGTATTTATAAAATATGATTTATACATAAGGCCCAGAAAAAATTCTAAACTTCACACTTTATAAAATACAGTTGGATTATTTTTTACTGCAAATAGGGTAATAGCTTTTCACTAGGAGGTGCCAGGTCTGCAGTTTTGAAAACTCACCAAAGGTAGGACACAGCATTTTTAATGTCAGAGGGGATTTAGTGGGAGATTTTTGATGAGAGAGGAGTCACCCTACTCAAGGTCTCTTTGTGGGAGACCGCCTTGGTAAATAGCAATCAAAAAGAACCACCTCTCAATGGACATTAGGTCACTGATGTGGCATGAATCATTCATCCAAGGTCTCCAAAGTTCCTGCTACTCTGGGGTTCTAGGACTTCTTGGTGAATAGGAAATGAAATAAGTTCATGCCTGGTTTTTCCTTTAATGCCCTATCGAGCTTTTTCTTGGGTAGGCTTAAGCAGTATTGCCTGGATGCTGTTGAAGCAAAACAGAAACTGCTACTACCTGTACAATTGTTTTCTCCACGAATAAAGAGAACATTTCTTTTCTCTTGGTCAATTTTATATCTTTCAAAAGCATAATAATGATGTGGAAAGAATAAAATATTTTTGACTGGTACAGAAAAGGAAAAAGATAAGAAATACAATCAATAAAAAAGAAAACAGCAGTTTTGGGGTACCTTTCTTACCTTTTCTGATGAGTCTATTTTTCCAATACATGGTGTCACTTTGTTGGAATGAATGACTTGACCAAGCTGAGGTACAACCAGTAACTTCCCACCTTTGCTCACTAATCGGATTCAGAACTTTAATACTAGCTCTGGATTGTGGCTAATATTAGGCACTGTTAGACAAATGCCAATTCCATGGCATCTCCAGGGGAGTACAAAGATCTAGGTGTGTTAAAATTACGTTGGGTCAGTTTTATTCACCACTTGGCCTAGAAGAGCCTGGGGATCAGGGCGAAGTGCATTATAAAGAAAGTGTTCTTCTTTCAATTTACCCATGACTTAGGGGGCATGAGTCATGCAACATGAGCAGTATTCCTGGAGCCTAAGCACCAATTACATCTTATAATAACTATTTATCTAGCACATCTGAGCAATGCACACTTAACAATTGAAGAAGAGAAACTTTGCCAAGGAAAACAGATGTTAGATTGCATAATTCATAACAACTTATGTATTCATTATTCCTAATATGGTAACTTCTTTTCTTTTTTTTCCAGTTTTTATTTATTTATTTATTTATTTTTAATTTTATTGTGTTCTGTTAGTCACCATACAATACATCATTGGTTTTTGATGTGGTGATCCACAATCCATTGTTTTCGTATAACACCCAGTGCTCCATGCAGTACGTGCCCTCCTTAATACCCATCACCAGGCTAACCCATCCCCCCACACCCCTTCCCCTCTAAAACCCTGTTTGTTTCTCAGAGTCCATAGTCTCTCATGGTTCATCTCTCCCTCCAATCCCCCCCCCATTTTTCCCTTCCTTCTCCTAATGTCCTCCATGCTACTCCTTATGTTCCACAAATAAGTGAAACCATACGATAATTGACTTTCTCTGCTTGACTTATTTCGCTTAGCATAATCTCCTCCAGCCCCATCCATGTTGATGTAAAAGTTGGGTATTCATCCTTTCTGATGGCTGAGTAATATTCCATTATATCTATGGACCACATCTTCTTTATCCACTTATCTGTTGAAGGGCATCTCGGCTCTTTCCACAGTTTGGCTATTGCAGACATTGCCGCTATGAACATTGAGGTGCATATGGCCCTTATTTTCACTTCATCTGCGTCTTTGGGGTAAATACCCACTAGTGCAGTTGCTGGGTCATAGGGTAGCTCTATTTTTAAATTTTTGAGGAACATCCACACTGTCTTCCAAAGTGGCTGTACCAACTTGCATTCCCACCAACAGTGTAAGAGGGTTCCCCTTTCTCCACAACCTCTCCAACATTTGTTGTTTCTTTCCCTGTCCATTTTTCCCATTCTAACTGGTATAAGGTGGTATCTCAGTGTGGTTTTGATTTGGATTTCCCTGATGGCTAATGATGATGAACATTTTTTCATGTGTCTGTTAGCCATCTGTATGTCTTCTTCAGAGAAGTGTCTTTTCATATCTTCTGCCCACTTTTTGACTTGATTATTTGTTTTTTGGGTCTTGAGTTTGAGAAGTTCTTTATAGATATTGGATACCAGCCCTTTATCTGTAGTGTCATTTGCAAATATCTTCACCCATTCTCTGGGTTGCCTCTTTGTTTTGTTGACTGTTTCCTTTGCTGTGCAG
>NC_138379.1:18607871-18631958 GCF_054177405.1 Leptonychotes weddellii
TTTGTTGAAGAGACTGTCTTTTTTCCATTGGACATTCTTTCCTGCTTTGTCAAAGATGAGTTGACCATAGAGTTGAGGGTCCATTTCTGGGCTCTTTATTCTGTTCCATTGATCTATGTGTCTGTTTTTGTGCCAGTACCATACTCTCTTGATGATGACAGCTTTGTAATAGAGCTGGAAGTCCGGAATTGTGATGCCACCAGATTTGCTTTTCTTTTTCAACATTCCTCTGGCTATGCGAGGTCTTTTCTGGTTCCATACAAATTTTAGGATTATTTGTTCCATTTCTTTGAAAAAAGTTGATGGTATTTTGATAGAGATTGCATTGAATGTGTAGATTGCTCTAGGTAGCATTGACATCTTCACAGTATTTGTTCTTCCAATCCATGAGCATGGAATGTTTTTCTGTTTCTTTGCGTCTTCCTCAATTTTTTTCATGAGTATTCTATAGTTTTATGAGTCTTGGTTAGATTCCTTCCTAGGTATCTTATGGTTTTGGGTGCAATTGTAAATGGGATCGACCCCTTAAGTTCTCTTTTTTCTGTCTTGTTGGTGTTGTATAGGAATACAACTGATTTCTGTGCATTGATTTTATATCCTGCCACTTTACTGAATTCTTGTGTGAGTTCTAGCAGTTTTGGGGTGGAGTCTTTTGGGTTTTCCACATAAAGTATCATATCATCTGCAAAAAGTGAGAGTTTCACTTCTTCTTTGCCAATTCGGATACCTTTTATTTTTTTGTTGTTGTTGTTTGATTGCTGAGGCTAGGACTTCTAGTACTAGCTGAACAGTAGTGGTGATAGTGGACATCCTTGCTGTGTTCCTGACCTTAGGGGGAAAGCTCTCAGTTTTTCCAAACATAGGGACTTTGGTTGTACAGTTTTGTCCATAAGGTTAATTTTAGCAATAGTTAACAGATTTAAGGACAAGATTCTAATCCATGTTTCATTTGCACTTACTCCAAGCCAAGGAAGTGGGCCTCCTCAAATGATGCCTATCCAGAGTGGCTTAACATCTGCTGGAAAACTTCTTTTGGATTGGTGATGCAATTTAGAAGAGTGGACCAAGGCTGCAATTCTGGTTTGTTTTGAAGTGATAGTGGTGCTGCTCAAATTTCTCATCCATACTAGCTCTGTACTTGCCTACCATTAAGACAGGTGACACTCTGTGTATATTTATTACCATTGCCACACAGACAAAAACATATCCTGAGGAGCAACATTAACCTTGTTAAAGTGGTAGTAATCATTGCTTCACTTTTTGTGATGCTATCATTTGTGGTTAATAGCCAAGGGTCTATGGTGGAAGGATTACAGGAGGCCAAGCTACCAAAATTCATCTGCCTTCTGAAGTTCTTACATAGTAAATTTTGAAACATTGAGTGGGCAATTCATATTGATTTTGGTTTAATATGACAAACCCAGCAGTTAGTTTCCTGCAGTAGCTGTTCCTTATGAAATCCTAATTATAGCATTGTTTTTCCAGGCATTTACAGAGAGAAAAGGCAAGTGGCAAAAAATGCAAATGATACAGAAGTTTCATATTGGAGATTAAGATCTTGATACCTCATCTTTGAGATGCTTCCATGAGGAAACTCCCTAGTCAGTTGTGATTTTTAGATCTCCAACTGGTGCGCAGTGCCAAGATTCTGGAGGACGGATTTTCAATTGGGAGATGTGAACCCAAGTTTCAGGGACCTGAGGTTTGGCTGCCATCTGGGTAGTGCAAAGGACCAGGTATTGGCCTTTCCAATGAGGTTCAAAGTCAGTCTTTGCTCTTAGTGGTCCTAAGTCAGAAGAGCAGGGGAAAGTTGGAAACCTTAGTTTGGAGACTCATGGCTCGATATTTGGGGAAATTAGAAAAATTCAGGATACGGCCCAGTGTACAGGTAGATATCAAAACTCAAAAACAATAAACAGGACTAAAATCTGATATCCACAAGCATATGTTATAGTTTTCTACTGAAAAAATATTTTTTCTCTCTACAATCACCCTTATTTCTAGCAAAGAGAATCACAGTAAGATTAATTTATTTGCAGAATAAGTCTAGTTGGACTAAACTTGGCTGATATTTTACATACATGCAGCAAGGATAATGATTAATCATATGCATTCTTGTTAAGCCTGCTTTACTAGAACTTTTGTCAGATTGGACTTTTAAAAGCTTCTTGAGGCTAAAAAGTCAAGCAAAGTACTCACTATCAGACTTTGCCTGCAATACCTATAGATTTGGCTGAATTATTCTCTTCTTGGGGGTCCACCAAATATCCTGAGATTCCTGGGCCTGCCTTCCTTACCTGGCAAGGCTGCCAAAAACCCTATAGGCAAGTTACCAGATGGTTTTTCCAAGGGATTTTATTGACTCCATAAAGTCAACCTTAGTTCCTTAAAATAGTCTGGTCATATCTGATTCTATGTACATCATTTTCAAATATTACATTCTAGTTAAAGTTTTGGTAATATAATAAATGTTTCCAATTGTGTCCTGTTAAAAGGAGAATGAATTCTTATTAAAATTATGCAAATAACTATATTGCCATGAAAATAAACCACTCACTAAGAATTTTCTAAATTCTAAAAAGATCAGGCAGGAAGAAAGAAATAAATGTTTCAATTCTGTTAACAAAGATATAATTTACCAAATTGCTGTAAGTCAAAGATAATTTAATAAAAAAGGTTTTTCTTAGATCTGAAAAACAAAATGCTAAAGAGCTAGCAATGTTTCAAACAAAAAATCACAAAAAACTATAATTACCCCATCAGTTCATTCAGTCCCACATAATTAATTCTTGTTCTGTTTGATCTTGGGTTAGCAGTTTTATGAATTCCATTTTTCCATTAGAGTTCTTGAAATTCTTACCCATTCAGTGGTATGATTATTAAAGTTACCAGAAAGCTGTACTTTTCAGAGTCCTTTCCATAAATTTCTTTGAAGACAAAATGATTTTGTAAAAGCATCAGAGTAAAAAACTGTCTGTAAATGACAAAAGGATTTAAAAATGGCCATGGTAAAGAGTTGATGAGAGTTCATTATAATGCAATTGACAAGAAAATTTGGTTATTTCTGTGACATACATTTAAAGATAGTAATTAGAATTATGACCAATAACATTATACCAGGACATATCAGATCTTTGGGAGTTTCATACAATTTCTGAAATACTTTTATTAATAACACATATCCAAACAAATATAACCTAAAGGAGATTTAACATCACTTTGCATTTAATAATGATTCTCACACAATTTAATATATCAAATAAGTCTCATTTGTTCAACATCTCTCTTTTTACATGGAGAAAATAAATTCTTTTGAAATTTTTCAGGTACACATGGAAATATCTTAAAGTTAGTGAGAGGTCAAAAAGACCTCATTTAGAATTTTATTTGGGGGAGGTAGTCAAAGATATCAGAATGTTTAAAATACTTGATTAGGGGTGCCTGGGTGGCTCAGTCACTAAGCGTCTGCCTTCGGCTCAGGCCATGATCCCAGGGTCCTGGGATCGAGCCCCGCATCGGGCTCCCTGCTCCGCGGGAAGCCTGCTTCTCCCTCTCCCACTCCCCCTGCTTGTGTTCCTGCTCTCACTATGTCTCTCTCTCAAATAAATAAATAAAATCTTTAAAATAAAATAAAATAAAAAAATAAAATACTTGATTAAATAGGATCATGGATCATTGTGAAACAATACTTAGTTATCCCTTTAACCTAAGTAGCAATTAAAGACTTCAAAGACACAGAAAGTTACATAGTTTTAAAAAACAAAACAAACACCTTAGTTCTTTAAAAAAAAAACCAAACCAAAACAACAACAACACAAAAACCTTTTCTCTTTTAATAGAAAAGATTCATTTCTCCCCAGCAATCAAAAACTTGATAAAAGCAATATTGAACACAGGAATCTATTTTGGTAAGACACAAAATTTTTGCTCTCCAGGCAGATTACCCAAAAGGTAAAGAAAAATTGTTCACGATCTCTTATCAAGAACAGACCAATAGTCCAAGAAAGCTTTATCATTTTTAACAGATGAAAGAAAATTAAATTTTAGTTTTACATAGGCACACTATTGATATGAAAGCTTATCTTTAGGACAAAATTATTCTCTTTTCCCTTAAAATTCATTTCCATACCCTATCCTTCCTCTTATCAAAAATACATCCTTCTTACCTTGCATACAGAATTGTTTTTCTTATTATTTCTAGCACCTTTAGTTACATATATTGATTAGAATTCTTACACTTAAAAATTTTAATTTGTAGTGAAAATTAAGAATGTTACACCAGGATTTCTAGATTAGCAACTTTATCAATACATTTCATAATATCTAGATGCATATTCTTCCTCATGGTAAAATTTTCAATGTGGCACAAGATATGTTTGCTAATAATCCCAAATATCTTCAGTTCCTCTGTAATAAATAACCCCAAGTAAATAAATCCTGCTGAGCAGGGGGCCCAATGCAGGGCTCCATCCGGGACCTTGAGATTATGACCTGAGCTGAAGGCAGATGGTTAACCAACTGAGCCACTCAGGTGCCCCTCTTTTTCTTCCTTAAAACAAAACTTTCCCTACCTAAAATCTCACATTGTACCCAGGGGTCAGAATTCTGACCTCCAGACTGTAAGATAATTAAGTTATCTTGTTAAGTCTACCTCATTTGTGGTGATCTGTTATGACAGCAGTAGAATACTACTAATCTCATAGGCTTCACAAATGCAACACACACACACACTCCTCCACTCTCACATACTATAATCTATTATAATGTCTAGAAATGGATGGAACCTACATATCTAAGGTAGATGATGGAGTTGTTTGACTTCAGATAAATAGCCTATTTTTGAAAGCAAAACAAAGCAAATTCTTGAAGGAACAAAGGTTAATCCATTTTCATTGGTTCTTTATCTTTGGACAAATAATTTCAAAGGAAAAAAAATAAGTTAAAAAATAAAAACCCTAGTCTATGGTCTTCTCATTTTTTCTTTTGTTCAAGTATTTTTACATAGTGAAAGGAAACAACCATTTTGTAAAATATTCTAACTGTTTTTATAATCTTTGTGTTTGGGGGGAGCCATAAAGTATTGAGGACACTTAAACATTATTAAAATAGTTGATTCTTTTGTGAGAGGGATAATGACCAAGTATTGACAGATTAGCTAGCTTACTTTTGAATCAAGGATGACTTAGTGAAAGATGCTTAAAAGTCTGAACTGAGCTTCCTGGAGATCAGAAAGTTTCTGGCCTTTATAGGAATTGGAAGCTTTAAAAGGAATAGTGTAAATGATTGCAAGACATACCCAAATAGTCACACTTGAATTTGTGTGCACCACCTGTCCCACATCTAAATGTACTTGGTTTGCCTGCTTCTGCTATTACATAAACTTGTTTTATGTCATTGGGATATGTTTTCCTTTCTTGGGGCCTCCATCTAATGGTAAACTCATCCTTAACAGAACAGAGCATTTTATCTCTGCTTTGTTCCCCTGCACAATAAACACTCAATATACTGTTGACCAATTTCTCATGGTAGCTAAAGTAGAAACCTCCTGCTCAGGGACCAGAATTTTCCTTCAAACCTCAAATACAGTATTACTTCAGTGAATTGCATTCATACACTACTTTTATTCCCAAGATATAAAGCCAACCTACATTGCTGTGAGTCACCTTCACACCTGCCTGATATGCAGGCAGAATGTGTCACACACAATAACAACAGGTTTGCCTTACTCAATAACCCAAATAAAACATTCTTGTGCAAAATAAAAAGAACTTCCAAGTACAGCAAGGCAGTGGCTCTCCAACTTGAATGTGTACAATAATCATGTGGGATATGCAGATTCCTGGGTCTCCAGATTCAGGATATGGGGTTTCACTGCAGATAGTCAGGGGACCACACCTTAATGTCAAAAGCAAAACAAGCAAAAACAAAACCAAATGAGTAGACTCAATCTGGAAAAAATAGTTGAGTGGGGTGGAAATTTTTTCTAGAATTAAGAGCTCGTATCAGGTAAATCTTATCCAGGGTAACAAGCTTAATCTCTGATGGCTAGGTTGTTTGTTGGTTGGTTTGTCTGTTTCACTGTGTTTAAAACACCATTAAAACACTTAAGATAGCTTTAATTTCCTTCAAGAAAAACCATGTGGCAAATGGTTCACCATGATGCCTCTCTATTTGGACTAGAATGAGCTCAGCCATGAAAAGTTCTGAACTATGAGCATGTCTGAAAGAAGACAAGAACTACAGTTGGGCAGATATGAGCATATTAGAGCCCTGGGGCCAAGGGACTGATCCACTGCAGAAGCTAACCTGGGAAGAATAACCAAGACTCCAAGACCAGGAGTTCATTATCCCAAGGAAGAAAGCAGAAATTAAAATCGCCAATATTTTTTCTGTGTGGGCACAAATGTGTGTTTGTATTTCTGAAAATGGCATGGCAGAGCAGAGTATACCAGGAGAGAGGACCATGTGTGACACCAAAAAACACTGCCACTTTTTTTTGAAGCCTGTGTGTTTCCAGAGTGAAGATGAGTTTATAGACATTGGTGGTCATCTTATCCTGAATCCATTGCTTTCTAGCAATGAACTGTGTGATCATTAGCAAATTGTTTTAAGCATAATTTCCTTACTGTAAAAATTAAGGTAATAATAAATGAGAAACAATTTAACTGGGTGTCTAAACACTGGAAGTATGACCAAAATGAAATTTTCCTAAAAAGTTTTGAATAAAATAGTCTTATACAAAAAAAATCTCAAAGGTAACGGAGTAATAGTGTTTTTCTTCAATATGCTTCACAGTTTATTAATACAAGAATAATTTTAAATACATGAGCATATGTATAATGTATTAAATTAGAACAAGTTTTCTCCTTTAGCTGTGCTGATTTCATTTGAGTTTATAGTTACTGCTCATTATGTGCAGCATCTGCTGATTGAATAAATCAATAAATCAATTAGGACCATAGAGCATGAGCTAGCAAAAGAGCACAAATTCCAAAGCTTAGGGACGTGTATATGAATCCTTCTGGTTAATTCTAATGAAATGTAGTAGAAAGAGTACTAAATTGGGAATCAAGAGAATTGGGTTCTTTAGCCTAACACCTGTTATGGATTTCTATGGCAAGTCGCTTTCAAGTAAAATATGAAAAAGCAGTCATATACAAATAGTTTCCATTAACTTTTATGCAATAGTATCCCTTCTTTTCTTTCCAAAGGAAATCAAACACATCTCAGCTATATGAATCAGAAAATTTAGGACCCCTCCTTTATTCATGTTAAAATCCAAGGAAGGGCTACCTGCTTACTTCCCTTTGACTACCATTCTATTCTTCCATAAAACCTCACCAACCAAACTAAAGAAACATCTGAGGTAAATCCATGGGTTTCTAAGCATTAAGTATTCTTTTAAAATCACTGTTAATAGCTAAAACATTGTTCACATCTAACCTTGATGATTTTTTGATCATTTAAACTAAAACATTTGATATTCTATCTAGTTAAGTTTATTTGTATACCATATTCTGGATTCATAAAAACATATATTATTTTTTTTAAAGATTTATTTATTTATTTTAGAGAGAGAGAGCTGGGGGTAGGGGCAGAGGGAGAGAATCTCAAGCAGACTCCCTGCTGAGCATGGAGTTAGATACGGGGATGATTCCAGGACCCTGATATCATTACCTGAGCTGAAGTGAAGAGTCAGATGCTTAACTGACTGAGCCACCCTGTGCTCCCAAATCATATATGATCTTATTCCATACACACACACACATACAGTATTTCTTCCTTATTTGCAAAACCTCTACATTGGGAGGGGGAGGCATATGGACTAAGTTCAGCTCAATGCATGTTTCCTTCATAGCCTTGTAGATACAGCTAGCATTAAGACGGAAAGAGAACTCATGACCAATCCTGAGAAAGTTCTTAAAGAGTCCTAAGTCAACTCAAAGTCTTGTCAGTGCTGATACAAAGTGGAAGCCATAGCAAGAGGTCTAGTAGCTACCTTGAAAACATGGTGTGACCTTAAAGATGGAAGTCATGAACTAGCAAAGGTAGAACAGATAGGAGGGGAATAGGGTCTACTGAAGGTGAAGCAGACAAAGCTCACACCAGCCAAATTGCCTACTTCTAGACTTCTTTTATTAGAAAAATAAATAAAACATTATTTAAGCCACTGATATTAAGACCCAGCCTAACTTAATCCTGATATTAACATTTTCTAGACCAAATATAGAGCAATATAGGATTTCAATCACTACTTCTACCTTTTTTTAAAATGTGAAATACCTTACACGACTACCAAAAGAGATTTACGCTTTTTTTTTTTTTAATGGCTCTTAGAAAATTAATGGGCTCACATGAGAGGAATAAAAAACTCTGGGCAAATGAGGAATAGCATATGAAGTATATGGGATAGTGGATAGACATACTGATAAAGAAAGAATGCAGAAACATAGGTCATAATTGGGTTTGCTTTTTAGATTTTTTTAGAGGGAAAATTGAAGACACCTATGTTTGAAAGCCCCCTGGACCTCTTAGTCACTTTCTTTCTTAGACATGCCCATAACCATTCTGATTCTCAATTTTCTTGTCTGTAAAATGAAGACTGTGTTATTACTGATCTCACAGAATTTTATGATAATCCAATGATATAATTATGCACAGAATATTTTAAGCCACCCATATAGTAAGTGCTCAATAAATTGAAGCCATTTTTGTTCTCATTATCATCAACACAGTCTCTTTCATTAGTTAAATAGTCTGTACTTCCATTTACTGATTGAAAGATGGAAACAGATGGCTTCTAATGTGTCCTCTCAAATCAAACTTCTTTCATCCAAGGCAGATATAAATAATGTATATGTTAGCAGTCTACACCAAATCACCTTCCCTCTGGCTGCTTATACATCTTCTACTTAAATTTTTACAGTGCCGCAAATTCTAACAATTTGAGTTTTCTTGTGCTCTTGATTGAAAATTAAGGTTATGGGGAAGTGGATAGGGGTTAAATATCTTAGTGTTGCAGTCATTAGACTGCTTTATTCTGAACCCCACTTACTCTGTGAGCTTTGGTGTTGTAAGATAAAAAGAGATAACAAGGAGACATGAGGGGTATCAGTGTGTGGAGCTCTTTGCAGGGGAGGGTCTGGGGTGAGCAGGTGTGCATTTGAATATAGCCCCCTAAGTAGAAAGAACTGTAATGAAGGGTAAGAGCAGAAATGTAAGGTTTTAGGAGAAAAGTAGGGTAAAACCTCCAAGTGTACTGCTTTGAGTAAGGATCAAAGAAATGAAATAGCTCCCTGGACTAAGATCTTCCCAAAGACTGAGAACTATCTCTCTAGTGTACATTAATATGCCCCCACAATTAGCACAGGGCTTGGCAGGTAGTAGAGTATTAAATATTTGGTGAATGTTCAACAACTTGCCAATTTTCACAATACTAATCTTAGATGCCAGGAAGAACCAAGGTCTTCTGAATATAATTCTGTTTTGGTTTGTTTTTTTCCATCATTTGCACATTGTTTTAATTCCACTGCCTAGAACAGCAAATATCTGATAAATGAATAAATAAATTAATTAATATACCACTTTGCTTTTGTGACTATGCCGTGGTACAAAAAGAAGAAGAAAGACAAGAAGATAAAAAAGGAAAAAGGAGAGAGCCATCTCCCTTCCTTTCCTGCCCCCTCATCTCCTCTTTCTCTGCCTTCACCCACTCCAACACCCACACACAGTTCAAACCTAATCCAAAAAAAAAATTCTAAATCAGAGCAAGATGTGCAGGAATAAGAATGAGGCATTTGGCCTTGGTATTTTTATTTTAATATATGTACTTGCAAAGGACAAAAGAAAGGTCAGACAGCAAACAATGCAGGAAGCACTTGAGAAAAATAATGATTGTAGGGGAAAGCAGGGTTCTCTCTGACAGTAGTGACTAAGGATGAACAAATGTTGAGCAGCTGTTGTCAAGGGGATTTATCTGAACCAGAATTTGGAAGAGAAGAGTTGTTTTGTTGCTTAACATATTTAATATGCACAGAAAGGGATGAGAGTAAATCATGCCTCATTGTAGGAGTCCTAATATGTGCCAGCAGGTGCTGCCTGAGTCAGACATACTCCAAAACCACCTAGAAAATGCTGTAGGAAGTCAAAGAAGTTGGATGATTCCGGTGTCTGATTGGGTGGGAATCATTTGTTAGGGGGACAGGTTTTTTAGCTGAAACACATCTATGTGGGAGTTCTGTGCAAAACGATCTTGCAAAGGGGAAAAAAAATAGAAAAGAAAAGGACAGCCTTTGGAGAGAAGGCAAACCAATTCAGAACAAAGATGAGGCCGTTTCAAGCGTGAGCTGCTGGGAGAGTGCAGATTTTCTCCCAGGAATAGCCCTCCCCACCCAACCCTCTGCAGTGTATTCAGTCTCCAGCAGGTTCCCAGTCTACTGCGGTGGCTTACCAAATGTTTGAAGGTCTACTATAAAAGGCTACATTAAAAGGGTGGGGTTGGGGGAAGATTCAGGAAACTCCAAGCTCAGTTTCTCGCTCTAATTTTTAATAAACTCTAGTTGGCCTTGTTTTGCCATAGCTTTATCTTTTATTTAAATAATAAAACTTGTATTGTTTTTATTACTACTAAAACAATGACTATTCATAGAAAAGCAAAATAGAGTGGTGCCAAAAGCTAGTCAGCCTAAATTACTACTTTGATTTTAATACTTAATACCTAGGTGACCTTGAGCATAACATTGAAACTCTCTTTGTCCCATTTTCTTCAGCTGTAAACCAAAGCTATTAATAGTACCTAATTTATAGGATTGCATGAGGACTAAATGAGTTAATTTGTGAAAATAATTTATAACAGTGCCCTGGCATTTATTAACTGTTTTGTAAGTATCAGTAATTATCGCACAAAATACAAAAGATTCTAATAATATTGACATAATAATAGAGATATGTAAAAAAAAAATATATCCACAATCCCATTCCAACTAGAGATAGCCACTGTAAAATTCTGGCATGTTGCCTTACTTGTGGTTTGCTGCTTTATGTATTTTGTTAAGTCCTTTTCTTCAGTGTTGCTAGTACTAATACTATTAATTACAGCAACCATAACACACACATCATATTTGTTTTACACCATGTTTGGAGTTCAAGGTCTCTTTCATTTAATTGTTATGTAATTCCAATTAAGTTGGTAAATTATTAGCTCAGTTTTACAAATAAACACATTAAGCATTAGTGTGTGTTTGGTAGGCACAATTTTAAAGTGATTCCCAATGACTTGCACTCTCTTTATAACCCTTTCTCATTGACTGTGGGTAGGAATATGATGGGATTTCACTCTTGTGTTTACTTGATATGGTAAAGGTGAAGGAATTTTGCACATATAACCAAATGTTATATCATTCCAAATCAGTGGATTTTGAGTTGATGTTCCAAATCAGTGGATTTTGAGTTAATCACAAGGTAGATTATTCCTACATGGGCCTAGCCTGTATAGCTAAGAAACTCAACGTGTTGGGCTTGGAGAAATAAAATGCCATATTGTAGAGAGAATGACATGGCAGGGAATGACGGACAGCCTCTGATGTGGAGGGCCTCAGTCCTCCAACCACAAGAAACTCAATTCTGCCAACTACTGATGAGCTTAAAAGAAGACCTCAAGCCTCAGTTGAGAGTACAACCTTGTGAGACACTGAATGAAAGATTCAGCTAAACTCTATGAACTCCTGACCTACAGAAACTCTGAGATAATAAGTGTGTGCTGTTTTAAGCCATTAAGTTTATGGTGCACGGCATGCTAAAAGTCTAAAAAAATACATGAGAATGAAAGTATAATTACGTAGCTCAATATGAATAAGATACAGAACGAACCCTTGAATCCAGTTCTGACTAATGTCAAAACAGATATGCTTAATAGCTCTAGTACAAGCTTTCATTTAAACAGGTATAATATGTATTTCTTAAATTACCACATAAATATTATTTGCTCAGTTTTATTCCACTGCTTAGGTGTATGTTTATATAGTGAGCCAAGAGCCTATGTTGGATATTTAGCATGTTTTGTATTTGGAAGCAGTGCTACAAAATATATATTTCAAACTAAATCTTTTCTTGCATCTCCTTAGCAAATTTTGTAGGATCCAATACTTCAAAGTAGAAAGACCAAATTAAAAAGCATGTGCATTTTAAGAATATTTATCATATTCCTAATGTTGATATAACCAACAACCCCACTGGGATCCACATGAGTAAGGAGTTAATTTCTTCTCTAGAATAATTAGGTACTAAAATACATATTATATCAAAATTCATAAAATCTGCAAAATAATTTTATGAAATTCAGAAAAATATAATTATGATTAAGTCCACACCAAAAGTGTTTTAAGAGCTTTCCATGGCACATAGTGGAAAACCAAAAACATATGACCTTATCCTATAATGGGCATATGCCAATCCCAGAGTAAAATGTGGCAGTCAGTTAATGACCATTGGTAATTGTTGGAATGTTACTATAAGCAGAAAGGAAATTTGTAGACAATGTGAAAATCCTATCAGAACAAAAATTCTAACCTCTATGCCCATAAGAAATTTGAATAGTTGTCAGCAGGTTTTTCTAACACTTTTCCCCCTTATTTGTTCCTGTCTCTTACAGCTGGAATACAGTTAAAAAGAGGGAAAGTGAAAGGAAAAATAGAATCAATTAATGAAAAAAATGAACCTTCAAATTATCAGCACACCCTGTACCAAAAATTGAATCCATCATGTATCACTAAGAAATAGTTTAAGACAAAAAAAAAGAAATAGTTTAGGAAAGAGAAATAGAAACTGCAGAAATTCATTATGTTCTAAAAAAAAAAAAAAAAAGGGTGAGATACCTCCGATCGAGAGGTATCTCACAGAATCCAATGGCAAGACATCTAAGATTTATAAAGAACCAAAAATACGAATTACATTTTTTACCTTGTATCTTCTGCAGTGCATTATCTCACCTTATCCACCCTCTCTGAAAACTTGCTGTCCCTACTTTGGTGCACAATAATCATTGTTGGCCCAGAGCTCCATGATCACAGATTTGCCTGACATGGGCCAACTAGAATTTCTGTGACACAATTTCAAATTCCCAAGAGTATTAAATTGATGTTTTAAGGCAAAAAGCTACTTCCATTCTTACCATTCTGGTCAAGGGGTTGAAGATCATATTTCAGCCTCCATGGGACAGGAGAGCAGATACTCTAAGAAGAAACAGAGATAAGTTATCCATTAATTTACACTTTACAATTAATATTTCCTTGAAAAAGAAAAAAAATAAACTCTGCATTTCAGGGTTTTTGAAAATTTCCTTAAAGTTTTTTTGATGAAAGAGAAAAGGGAGATTTTTTCAACTTTTTATTTAAAAATAATTATAGCTTCATAGGAGGTTGCAAAGAAATGTATAGAAAAATCCTATGTACAACTTCTCCCAGCCCCCTCCCATGTTAACATCTTACGCAACTTAGTACAATGGCAAAAACAAAAAAATTGGCACTGGTAAAATCCATGGAATTTATTCAAGATCTGTTAATTATACATACACTCATTTGTGTTTATGTATTTGTAAAGCTCTATGAAATTTTAACATGAGCGTATCCTTGTATAACTACCACCAAAATGAAGATTTTCAACTGTACATACATATCACCACAGAATTCTATTACCCCTTTCAGATATACCTATCCCCAACTCCTATCCTTAACCTTAGCAACCAATGATATCTTCTCCATATTTTAATTGTTATTTAATGAGTGTTATAAGCATGGAATCATGCTGACTATATCTTTTTAAATAGGCTTTTTAAATTCAGCATAGTTTCTTTAAAATTAGTCTAAATTGTTGCATGTATCAATAGTTTGGCACTAAATATTGGTGAGTGGTATGCTCATAGTATGGATGTAACAAAGTTTGTTTACCCATTCACCCATTGAAGGACATCTGAGTATTTTCTAGTTGAGGGCTATAATGATTATATAAAGCTGCTATATACATTCATTGTAAGTTCTTGGATGAAAATAAATCTTGCATGAAAAAAATTTCTCTGGAATAAATGCCCAAGAGTGCAATTTTGTGTCCTGTTGTAAGATCATTTTTAGCTTTAAAATTAACTTCCAAACTCTTTTCTGAAGTGGCTGTACCATTTTACATTCTCACCAGCAATGGATGGTGAGCTAATACTTCCGCATTTTGGCTAGGATTCAGTGTTACCAATTTTTTTATTCTATCCATTCTGATATGTGTGTAGTAATATCTAATTGTGGTTTTAATTTACATTTGTCTAATGAATAATGATGTTAAACATCTTTTCCTATGTTTATTTTCCATCTGTCTATCCTCTTTGATGACATATCTGTGCATGTCTTTTGCCCATATTAAAATTGGATTGTTGTTCTTTTACTGGTGAGTTTTCAGAGTGCTGTATATATTCTAGAGACAAGCCCTTTTTTGAATATGTGTTTTGTAATATATTTATACAAGTCTGTATAAAGACAGATGCATCCTTTCAACATAATATGCTTCACAGATGAAAAGCTTTTATTTTTGATGAAGTCAAATTTATAAATTTTTATTTTTATGGATTATGCTTTGATGTCAAGCCAAGGGAAAGACCCTGGGAGATTTTTTCCTATGTTCCTCAAACTTATAAAGAGTATCCATAGGATACCTACAGATAAAATCATACTTAATGGTGAAAGACCTTCAAGATCAGGGAAAAGGCAAAGATTCTTTTCATACAACTCTTATTTAACATAGTACTGGAAGTCCTAGCCACTGCAATCAATCAAGAAAAAGAAATGAAATGAATACAAATTTTTAAAAATGAAATAAAATTACCTCTGTTTGCAGCTGATAAGATTGTCAACACAGAAAAACTTAGGAAATTCTATTCTAAAATGTATATGGAAAATAAAAGATCTAAGAAGAACCAAAATTATTTTGAAAAAAAATAGTCAAGCATTAGTAGTAATTCCTTCCAATATTAACATTTACTATATAGCAATAGTAATCAAGATACTGTGGTACAGGGGAATGGATAGACAGATTAATAGAACAGATTAGAAAATCCAAAAGTGGATCTACACAAATATGCCCAATTAATTTTTGACAAAGGAGCAAAAGCATTTCAGTGGATCAAGAATAGCTTTTTCTTTCTTTTTCCTCTTCTTGGAATAGCTTTTTCAATAAATGCTGTATCGATTGGACGTCCATTGACAAGAAAGAAGAAAGAGTGAAATAAAGAAAGACAGAAAGACAGAAAGAAGAAAGAAAGAAAAGAAAGAACCTTGATCTAAACTTCACACCTAGTACAAATTCAATTAAAAATGTATCATAGCCTTAAATATAAAGTGGAAAACTATAAATATTCTAGATGATTTGTTTTAAATCATTAAAATCTAAAGTTGCGTGCATGCAAATGAAGTTAAGAAATAAGAATAGATTACTTTGAATAGAATCAGAGTATTTTAAGCTTCTTTGAACAGGTGCATCAGCACTTAAACATTACAGAGAATGTTAGTAAACCCCTCTATAAAAGAGGAAACATATAATCAGTGCATTCTTTGGTACATCAATATTCTAATCGGTGAAACATTCCTGATTGTGACTCAGTGATAAGTTTCCCTTATTTTTTCATAATTCTTCTTGGAAACATCCATTATATCAGGAATAGACCAGAACCATGACATGTGATTTGTTTGCTTTCTCTCATCTAGTCTATTCGGAAAATTATGGAATGGTAGAAAAGCATTAACAGCTCGAACACTAATATTTGCCAAAATTGGAAACACATGTGTTTCTAAAGACTAGGTATAGCCAAGATAAATAGGGTGATATCCACTGATGTTCTGTGCAAACTAAAATTCAATAAATTTTTAATTTCTATAGGGCACAAAATAAAGAAACAGGGAGTATGCTTGGAGTGAGTGTGCCAAATAGCCACTATTCCTGGGATTGAACCCCACAGCAGGCTCCTTGATGAGCAGGGAACCTGCTTCTCCCTCTCCCTCTCCCTCTGCCTGCTGCTCCCCCCTGCTTGTGTCCTCTCTCTGTCAAATAAATACATAAAATCTTAAAAAAAATTAGGAATATAAAATCTACCTCAGGGGCGCCTGGGTGGCTCAGTTGGTTAAGCGACTGCCTTCGGCTCAGGTCATGATCCTGGAGTCCCGGGATCGAGTCCCACATCGGGCTCCCTGCTCGGCGGGGAGCCTGCTTCTCCCTCTGACCCTCCCCCATCTCGTGCTCTCTCTCTGTCTCATTCTCTCTCTCAAATAAATAAATAAAATCTTTAAAAAAAAAAAATCTACCTCAGACACTTGTGAGGATTAGTGAAATGTGTAAAGAGTTGTCCCAGGATTGGTACTCAATGAATGGTAGTTCTAGGTATAGATAATATTGTCATTGCAATCCAAAGAAAATGATTTTAAATCTCTTTCCATAAAGAACCTATTAATAAGTTACCATAGGGTTGATTTTAATTTCCACCTTTTCTCTCTTTACTTGCCCTCTGGCTGAGTGCTAATTACCCATATACCTATATCAAGTTTAATTTTGAGACTTAAATTTCTCTCATTTCTTAAATTTCTCACTGCTCAAGGTGTAAGAACTGATAAATTTCTGACCTCCCCGGCCATCATAATTCCCTAATGCCATTTTCTGCTTTTTCTGAAATTAACATATATCAGCTTTGTGAAGCACTGGAGTGCAAGCTTCCAAAAGACTTTGCTCTTATTACCACAAAATGCTAACTCCCAATGACAGCATGTTATCCTCTCCTTCATGCCACTGCTATTCACTTGTTAACAATTTTCTTTTTAAATAGAAGAAAAAAATTCTGACATATCCTTTCACATATCAGTTGACCCATGGACTCAACATTTTTAAATTACTCAAATCCATCTGTTGGGTAAGGAGTCTGGACAAAGTTCTTCTTGGTGCTTTGTTTCAGGATCTCATCTGAAAGCTGACACCAAGGTGTGGTTGCAGTGTCTCCTCAAAGCTTCAGTGTAAAAGGATCCACTTCCAAGATGATGTGGCTTTTGGGTGAATTCAGTTTCTCACAAGCTATAAGACTGAGGGCTTCAGCTTCTTATTGGCCATTGACAGGGTCTGTGCAAAGTTCATTGCTATACACGTCTCTCCATAAGGAAATTCACAATATAGCAGCTTATTTCAGTGAAAGAAAGATACTTCTGGGAAGACAAAAGTCACAACTTTATATAGCCTAATCACAGAAGTGACACCTATCACATTTGACATTTTCCATTGAATAGACACAACTCATGAGTCTTGCCCACACTCAGGATTATTCCAGGTGGAGATACCAGGACACATGAAAAACTGAAGGCCATTTTAGAATCTGTCCACCATGGAGTATAAATAAATCCAATAGAAGTTCATAAAGGCAAACAGGACATTGAAATATAGTTTCATATATACTTTATTTAAAAATTTTAATTACCCTAATATCTAGGTATTATTATCTCATTTTACAGATGAGGCTACTAAGCCTCAATGTTGTATCTAAAGCATCAACAATCAATAAAATCAGTATTTGAACTGAGGTTAGGTTTATTTTTTTAAAGATTTATTTATTTCTTTTAGACAGAGAAAGTAAGGGAGACAGGGAGAGAGAACATGAGCAGGGCGAGAATCAGAGGGAGAGGGACAAGCAGATTCCACACTGAGTGTGGAGCCTGGATGTGGGGCTTGATCTCACGACCCTGAGGTCTTGACCTGAGCTAAAATCAAGAACTGGGTGCTTAACTGACTGAGCCACCCAGGTACCCCTAGGTTATATTTATTCAGATCTATAGCTGCGCTCTAAACATAATGGTAGTAAAAATGTGTATCCCTAGAAGTCCTGTAGATATCATGAAGACAATAACAAATAACATAAATATTTTATGCCAATAAATTCAACAAGTTATGTAAAACTGGAAATTTCTAAAAAACAAAATGTATTAAAAATTAAACAATGAAACATAGGAAAGCCTTCGGCTCAGGTCATGATCCCAGGGTCCTGGGATCGAGCCCCACATCGGGCTCCCTGCTCAGCAGAGAGTCTGCTTCTCCCTCTCCCTCTGCCTGCCACTCCCATTGCTTGTTCTCTCTCTTATCAAATAAATAAATAAAATCTTAAAAAAAAAAGTACAACCACAAAAGCAAACCATAAGGCAAAACAACATAAAATTTCACACTCACTGAGTGGGTTCATGTTAAAACCTATAAACCGATGCAGGAAAATTGAAATTCTGTAATATCAAGTCTTCTTCCAGTGTTAGGATATGGCCCTCAATTTATGCAAGTCTGTGTCTTTGAGGAAAATTTTACAGTTTTCTTCATTAGGACCTACATATTTCTTCTTAATATCATTTCTAGAGATTTTATATTTTTGTTAATGTTAAGTGAATTCTATCACTTATTATGATAAATAATATCAGTCTTAGACAAATATTTTTCAGGAAATAAAAAAGACAGGACCCTTCAAAACTCATTCTATTAGGACAGAATAACTCAGATAATGTAATCCTAAAAGTATATCTTACAAGGCAACCTTAGAAAGAGGGGATATTAGAAACCAGTATCCTTCAAGAACAAAGACACAAAAATTTATCATAAAACATTGGTAAGTTAAATCCCATAATATGCAAAAAATTATAAATACTAATCATAAACAAGCAGAGTTTATCTCAAGAATGCAATGTTTGTTTAACATTTGAAAACCAACTAATGAAATTAACCACATTCACAGAATAAAACAATCCATATAATCAGGTCAATAGACACAGAAAAAGCATTTGTCAAAATTCAATATTAATGATAAAAAATCTTGAAATAAAAATGAAAGGAGATATCAACTATTTGATAAAGGGCATCTACAAAAACGTCTTCAGGTAGCATTAGGTTAATGGCAAAATATTAAACAATTTCCTGTTAAGATTTAGAGCAAAGCAAGCATGACAGCTCTGAGCATTTTATATTAAACATTACACAGTGTGTCCTACCCATTTCAGTAAGGCAAGAGATAGTCATAAAGTTTGGAAAAGAAGAAGCAAAATTATCTTATTTTGTAATGACATAATTGTGCAGGTGAAAACAAAACTAAACAATATATATAAAAAAAGACCCCTCTTGAAGAATTATTAGAACTAATAAAGAAATTCAGCAAAATATCAGAATTCATTCTATAGACAAAGTTCTATTGTATACTTACATACTATCAATGAACAATTAAAAAATAAGATTTCTAAAATGAAAATGACATGTAAAATATCAAAACTTTTAACAAAAAATTGTGCAAGATCAGCACATTGGAAATTACAAAATAATGGTGATAGGAATTAAAGAAGAACTAAGTAAATGGAGAGATATATCATGTTTATGAATTGGAAGATTCAATATTTTCCAGACATTATTAACCTGATAAACAGAAACAATACAATCTTAATATTTCAAGGGTTTTTGGTTTGTTTGTTTGTTTTTCTGGTACAAATTGTCAAGTTGATTCTAAAATCTGTATTGAAAAATTAAAGGACCTAAAGTAGTCAATGCAATTTTTAAAGAGAGGATCAAAGTTGAAGATTTCAGCTACCTGATAAATTTCATTAATTAGAATAGTATTGGCATAAGGATAGACATAAAGATCTGTGGAACAGAATAGAGAGTCCAGAAATAAAACCACACTTATAAAGACAAATGACTCTTGACAAAGGTACAAAAGGAAAAGAAAATCTTTTCAACAAATGGTGCTGAATCAACTGAATAAGTTTATTCATAAAATAAAATTTGACCCACTACTCATATCATTCACAGAATTTTATATGAAGCAGATGAAATGTATACATAAAAGCTAAAACTGCAAAGCTTCTAGAATAAAATAAAAGGGATTTTGCAAATTTGGATTTGCAAATAATACTTAAGATACAAGAATCACTAAATTAATAATAAAAGAAATTTAAAAATAAATTTTATCAAAATAAATATTTTATTCATTCAAAAAAAACATTAAGAATATAAAAAGCAAGCCATAGCTAGAGAGAAATTAATTGTGGTATATATTCTGACAAAGGACTTCTTCCAGAATATATAAATACTCTAATACTCTTAGACATCAATGTAAAAAATAGATAACCCTATGAGAAAAAAAAAGAGAGAGACAGAAATTCCTAAGACAAGAGCTATCAATTGTCCTTAAGTACAGAAAAAGGTGCTCAAATCATTAGTCATTACAGAAATGAAAATAAAACCATAAAATGACATTTCACAGTGATGGTAATGGCTAAAATTTTTAAAAATGATACCAGATATTAGCAAAGATGTGTATGGGCAAATATGCAGAGCATTAGAACCCTCGTACATTGTTGGTTAGAATATAAAAGAATTCAAACATTTTGGAAAGCTAGTGGGCAGTACCTTATGGTGGTTGGCAGTCTCTAAGATAATTCCCAATCATCTCCATCTCCTTAAAGTCATACGCTTATGTAATCCCTCACCTTGAGTGTAGACTGGGACTAGTGACATGCTTCTAAAGAATAGAATACAGCCAGTGTAGCTGCACTTGTGATGAGCATAGCATAAGGTATAAACATCACTATGTTGTACACCTGAAACTATGTAACATTGTGTGTCAACTATACTCAAAAATAAAAGACTACTACCAAATTCAACAGCACATTAAAAAGATTACACACACACACACACACACATACCTCTGACTTTGTACCTGTCTCTGGTCTTTGAACATGATGTTTTGGGAACTACTTGGTATTGGAATTATCTCTTTTTCCAGACTGTGACTTATGTCTCTAAGTTCTTAGCAACCCTTGTTGCCAACTCTAAGAAGGAATCTCAAACCAGATACAAATATATCTCAAATATTGCATGACACATACCTATATTTTTAAAAAATATATGTTTTTTACTTATCATGAAATTCAAATTTAAGCTGATGTCCTCTCTTTTTATCGGTTTAATCTGACAACCCTAACCTGATGGGACTTGGCATCATGGGGCAGCCAACACTAATATATATGAAGCTCAACTTGTATTTGACACCAAGAAACCTCTGTCCTTCTGTGCTCCCATACACTGTGTGGACCACAGGAGGAGTAAAAGGGGTCAGTCCAAATTCCACAGATTCTTTATACTCCAGGCAAATAGAAGTGCTCAGCAACTCAGCACAGCAGAGACTATTCAGATACATCAATCCAAAATGGCAGGGGGAAAAACATCCATTAAATGGCATTGAATACATCTCAGTAATGTCTTATTATCAAACTGCCCAGAGGAGTGGCTCCCAAGAAGTGCAGGTTAAGAGGAACAGAATTGTTTGGAGAATATTGTGAATTAGGTGAACACTATATAAGTCTATAAATAGCCTAGATCTATAGATGTGTTACATATATCTTCTAATTTGTATCTAAATGTTGTAATGACTGCACTATAAAAACCATTAAAACTTACTACTGAAGGCTCTTTTGGTTCTTTGAGGTTAGTTTAGAAATTAGTATATCACTCATCTACTCTATTTGTTCATTTCTTTAAGAGCTTCTGAAAACCAAATAGGTCAGGACACATTTGCCTGAAGCTTTTCAAAGTGTTCAGCTACATAAGTATCATCTTTAAGGTTTAGGTCCAACCAAGACGTGGACTGTCTAGGAAAAGAGGAAAAATGAGGATTCATCTGCACTTCTGAGAAATGATGCATAAAGTAATATTTGTTTTCAAAGGAATATAAAACAGCTATTTAAGCATGGGAGGCACAGGATGGCACTGAATCTGCTTCCCATTGCTCTTTCCTTTTATAAGAAGCTCCACGGCAGCAAGCACAGAATGGGGACAGCGAAGGAAGAAACAAGAGGGCGTTTGGCTCTAAAGCTTTGGCTATACTCTTCCTTTAAAAAAGGAACAGGGGCAGACAGCAATCATAATAAAGAGAGAGCAAAATAAAAAGCAACATTCTTTTTCAAAAAGAACTGCACTCCACTGGAAAAATAGAGATGAAATCAATTCTGAGCAGAAGTTGAATTCACATCACACAATGCCCTATTCAAAGCAAGATCTGCCAATCATACTTGATAACTAAAAAAAAAAAAAGAGAGAGAGAGAGAGAAATGATTATTTTACAAAAAACCTGCCTGTTCCCCACCCTGATTTCATCAAGACCATCTAAGTTTATAAGCTGGGGGGACAGGGGAGTTTTCTGGTTGTTTATGTCCCGGTGATAATTCTAAATGAGTCTCCAGTGTCTCCCTGTGTGTCCAAATTTTCTCTTCTAAGGACAATGGTCAGATTGAATTAGGGCTCACCCCAAAGGTCTCACTTTTACTTAATCACCTCTTTAAAGACACTATATTCAAGCATAGTAATATTCTTTCTACTCTGGATGCCTTCTATTTCTTTTTCTTGCCTAACTGCCCTGCATAAAGCCTCCAGTACAAGGAAGAATAGAATTGGCAACAGTGAATTCTCTTATCTTTCTCCTGATCTCAAAGGGAAATCATCCAGTCTTTCATCATAATGTCTGATGTTAATTGTGGGTTTTTCAGAGATGCCCTTTATCAAATTGAAGTTCCTTTGTACAGATATTTTGGTGAGTGTTTTTATCAAGAAATGGTCTTGATTTTTACAATTTTTTTCTCCATCTACTGAGATTATGTCTGTATGTGTTTGTGTGTGTGTGTTTTCTGTTAATAAGGTATTATTAACTCATTTTCATATATTAGGCAAACCTTCCAATCCTGGGATCCCACTTGGTTATGGTGTATAACTTCTAAAAATATATTGCTAGCTTCAGTGTGCTAGAATTTTGTTTAGTCTGTAGCTTTCTTTTCTTGTGAATTTTTATCTGGATTTTTATCAGGATAATACTGACCTCACATGATGATTTGGCCAGTGTTTCCTCTTATTCTATTGAGAAGAAATGACATTAATTGTTTTCAAAATGTTTGGTAAAATTCACCTGTGAAGCCCTTGGAGGCTGGGCCCTACTTTTTGGATAGTTTTTGATTCATTTTGATTTATTTCTGCAAAGTTGAAAGTAGGTCCCCTTTTTTGTTTCTGATTCTGGTCATCTGCGTCATCTCTCTTTTCTCTTGGCTTTTTTTCACTAAGGCTTTTTCAGTTGTACTGAACCCTTCAAAGAACCAGCCTTTGGCTTCACTTATTTTATTTATTGTTTTTATAATGTTGAGTTAATTAATTTCTGCTCTAATCTTTATTATTTCCTAATTCATTTTAGTTTGCTCTTTTTTTTTTTCCCCTTAAGGTGGAGGGTTAGGTTGAGATCTTTCTTCTTTATCAATATAGGCGTTGAACATAAATTTTTCTCTGAGCACTGCCTTAGCAGCATCCCATAAATTTGGTATGCTGTGTTTTCATTTCCAGTCATTTCAAACTGTTTTCTAACTTCCCTTTTGATTTCTTCTTTGACCCATTTGACTACTGGAAACTGGGCATTTTAGAAAATATATTCTAGCAACTCTGGTTCTCCTCCCAAGTACTTGTTAATAGTATTTGCTCGTTACATGTTTATTGACTGGATGGACTATTTTAGTGCAGTCTACCCTCCCTTCATCTCTACCAACACAGTGTGAAGCCTCTGACTTTGCTCATTGGCAGTCACATTCTTTGGTAGGCTCACAGTCACCCTGGGGTTACAGTGGTTAGGGCATTCCAGTTGTTAAACTCTACTAATTGTTGGAATGCTGCTCTACTGTTTCCTATAGGATCCTGGGCCATAAATTGATTCACAGACTAATTCAATCAAATTTGTGATCTTTCCCAAGGACATTGTTTGAGATTTGTTCTGACCCCAGGAGGGTTCTTCCCAGCTGTTCCTTTTCCCATTTCTGTCAGGCAAACTAGCCAGCCTACAATTTAAACTGTATCTCCAGTGCATCTATTCATCTCTTGCATATACATATAAATTTTCACCAATTTTCCTTGAGAGAGGGTCCAAGGAGCTCCTTGTGCTCCCATGCTTGTCTTATATATATATTTTTATTATTATGTTATGTTAATCACCATACATTACATCATCAGTTTTTGATGTAGTGT
>NC_138379.1:18632458-18644428 GCF_054177405.1 Leptonychotes weddellii
CTGCAGAAAAAGTATTAAAATACTTCAGAGTTTTTCATCCACATATTCAAGAAATTCAACTGTGGTAATGCTATCTGATTATTTCAGACTCATAAGAGACACATAGCCTTCTTGAATTCATTTATTTATATATATCTAAAAATACGCCCTGGAAACATTCTTTCTTTCCTTTGCCAATAATTTTCCTGTATGAGTTTCCTCATTAATTTATATTTTAGCCCATGCAGAAGTTAGCTAGAATACTCATCAGTGTCTCTTCAAATCCCTGAAAGCTTCTGTACTCTGACTTGCTGCTGCTGTTTGGTTCTCACTTTAGTGTTTTTCAGGGAAGAATGTCAATGGTCAACACTCTCCTTTAGCATTACCAAGCTCGCATGAGGAAGTGGACATTCTTCTTCCACTCCGCACATTTTTTTTTCTACTGAAACATGGTGTTTCTCTTTTTTGTTTTTCCCCTACATACTGCCTTTACATTTTTGTTTTTATTTAAATTCCAGTTAGTTAACATGCAGTCTAATATTAGTTTCAGGTGTACAATATAGAGATTCAAGACTTCCATAAAATACCTGCTGCTCATCACAAGTGCGCTCTGTAATCCCCACCACCTATTTCTCCCATCTCCTCACCCACCACCCCTCTGGTCACCATCAGTGTGTTCTCTATAGTTAAGGGTCTGTTTCTTGATTTTTTTTTTTCTCTCTCTCTCTCTCTCTCTTTCCTTTGTTCATTTGTTTTGTTTCTTAAATTCCACATATGAATGAAATCACTTAGTATTTGTCTTTCCCTGACTGACTTGTTTTGCTTAGCCATATACTCTCTTGCTCAATTCACGTTACTGCAAATGGCAAGATTTCATTCTTTTTAATGGGTGAGTAATATTACACACATATATATATGCCACTTCTTTATCCATTCATCAGTTGATGAACACTGGGGCTGTTCTCTACATTTTTTTTTTCTCATAACCTTTAGATAATAAGTTTATCTCACACATCTAATGAATCCGTAAGGCACAAATAAATGATACATTGAGGAAAATATAAGCAAAGATGCCATCTCGCTGTTCTCATCTTTACCACTGTCACTATGTGCCATATACTATACAGAAGTAAATGACCATTTGTCTTTCTGGACAGAGAAAACAAATTTTAAATAAAAACTGTGGCTAACATATTATTTAGTCTATGCAAACAGTTCCATTTTGTCTTTCAACCAGCATTCCACTTGAATGGAGGAAAGAACAACTCAGTTAAACACGCTGGTGTGGGGACACACTGTGGGGTTATATAATACACATGACAGCACAGATGAACTTTGATGTGGGATGGTGAAGCTGACACCAGACTCAGCTTGTGAAGTCATAAGGAAGTGTCAGTTGTAGTTAAGAACATCTGAACACACAGATTATTACTCCACCATGGTTATCAGGAGTATTGCCATTATCCTTCTGCCAAGATTCGACATTCAGAGAGAAAGAAAGAAATGCTTCTGAACAGTAGCTCACAGTAAAGAACAGAATATTCTTAAGGAACTGTGTTGGGTCATTTGAAGAGAAGGGATTTTGTTTCTATTTTGTGATTTTTTTTCAAAGAAATGACAGATAGATGAGCACCAAACACCAAAGCTTAAAAGGAAAAGAACAATAAAAGCAAACAAAGTGTGCTGTGGACACCCACAGTTTGGGGTGAGAATCTGAGTTTTTGTCTCCAGCTCAGGAAACACTAGAGCTGTTTGGATACCATCACATTGAACATTTTAACCCCCAGAGAGTTATTTCCGTTCCTTATTTCTTTTCATTTGAATGAATCTCTTAACTTGTAAGTCACAGTGAAAGCAAAACATAGTGTATGCCTCATTTTGTTTGAACTCTATGGCGCCACTTTTATCTCCCTTGTGAAAAGTACATTATTCATTGAAAAAAAATTAATTATTGCCATTTACCCAGACAGAAGAGTTGTTACTGTTGATACAGGATAAGAATACTCCCATTTAAAGATATTCATTATAATGACTCAAAACACTTAACATTTACATTCTACTATTTAATCTTTGATTTAATTCAAGTTCTGCAGGATGAACACGGTTGCGATTATGTTTTTCATTTAAAAACTTCCTGTATGTTATACAACATGACTCTCATTGGTTTAAAGTATTTAAAAACATTTTGGTGGATAGTAAATATTGTCCTCAAAATAACATAATAGAATGGAAAACATAAAACACAAAACAACACCTTAAGGACCTGGCTTGAAATGGGGCAAACCTTGACCTGGGACAAAGGTTTTAAGTTTTTGACTCTGGCTTTGAGCAATTGATGTTCCAACTCATAGACAGTTCCCTTTGCTGTGAATCAAGGTCACTCAAAAACATGATGTCATAGGTTCAATGTAATTCCTTTGCTTTTTAAGATCTTATTTATTTATTTGAGAGAGAGAGAGAGCATGAGCTGGGGGGAAGTGCAGAAGGACAAGCAGACTCCCACCTGAGCATGGAGCCCAATGTGGGGCTCGATCCCAGGACTCTGGGATTATGACCTGAGTTGAAGTCAGACACTTACCCAACTGAGCCACCCAGGCACCCCTCAATGTAATTCTAAAAAGAGTTTCTATTTTTTAAGGATTTATTTATTTATTTGCGAGGGAGAGAGAGTGGGGAGGAATGGAGGGAGAAAGAGAGAGAAACTTTAGCAGACTCCTCTCTGAGCTTGGAGCCTGACATGGGGCTTGATCTCAGAACCCTGAGATCATGACCTGAGCTGAAATCAAGAGTTGGTTGCTCAACTGATTGCACCACCCAGGGGCCCCTGAAAAGAGTTTCTATTTACATGTCCAATTATTTTTCCTAATCTTTTATTAAAATTCAATTTATCTGTTCACTTATAACTTGATACCTCTATCAAAAAAATTAAAATCATCATTATTTCCTCAGAGAAGATCAATATTTATTAAGTGAAACTGTTCAATATGCTCATAAATATATTTTTCGTTTTTAATTAATTGGTAATATACTTGTGTCAGCTTTTGCTCCAAAACAATATTTAGTGGCTTAAAAATAGTAAACTTTATTTAGATTGCAATTCTGTGTGTTAGCAAGTTGGGCTGGCCTCAGCTGGGTTGTTGCCCAGTTGGTTTCCTGGATGGGCTCAATCAAGTCTGGGGTCAGCCATCAGGTTATATGGGGACTGGTTGGCTTAGGATGTACTTCTTGGAATGCTCTTCTCCTCTACACATGGTTTCTCTGACATCAACTGGCAGGCTCTTCCAGGCTTATTTAGATGGCTTCTGGGCTCCCAGAAACATCAAAAACAGAAGCTGCGAAGCTTAAAAATAAAACATATCAAGAGTGATGTTGTGTAAACTCAGAGCAAGTCACAGACCAGTCACTCTTTAACAGGAGTAGTTGCAAAACATTGTTGCCAATTTGCAAACTTCCAGGGCAGTTAGTAAGAGAGTGTTCTACATGCCATACATCAGGATTCAACATTAGTAAGTGGGTTGAGAAGTTTTGTTTTCTTATGTTTCTATATTTTGCAGCAAATTTAGAGGGAGAATCCAGTGCAAGCTAAAGTGGCCAGGAATAATAAAGGCTTGTCCCATTGAAAACCTGTCATGTCTTCCCTAGTTACCCCGAACAACAGTTAGCTTCAACTGCCTTTGTGTTATGTTAAACTTAACTGTTTTTGTTGCTGATGTTCATTGTTTGAAAATAATAGTATTATTTTTAACTCAGTAAAGATGATCACCTTCAAATTATATTATCTTATGGACTGAATTGTGTTTCCTCAAAATTCGGATGTTGAAGTCCTAACTCCCAATAATACCTCATCATGTGGCTTTATTTGGCAACAGAACTTTTGAAGAGGTAACTAAGTTAAAATGAGGTTACATGGCTGGACTCTAACCCAATATAACTGATGGCCTTATAAGAAAAGTTTAGAACACAGGCACACACAGAGACCAGGTGATGACACAGGAAGAAGATCGCCACCTACATACAAACCAAGGAGAATTGTCTCTGAAGAAATCAATCTTGCCCCACCTAGATCTCAGATGGTTAGCTTCCAAAATTGTGAGGAAATGCATTCTGTTTATTTTTTATATACAGTATGGTTTCTTTACTTTTTCCTTTTTCTTTGTTTTTAAGGTTTTATTTAAATTTCAGTTAGCATACAGTCTAATATTAGTTTCAGGTGTACAATATAGTGATTCCACATTCCATACAACACCCGGTGCTCATCACATCCCCATCACCTACTTCTCCCATCCCCTTACCCACTTTCCCTCTGGTCACCATCAGTGTGTTCCCTTATAGCTAAGAGTCTGTTTCTTGGTTTGCCTCTCTCTCCCTCTCTTTTTTCCCCCTTTGTTCATTTGTTTTGTTTCTTAACTTCCATATACGAGTGAAATCATATGGTATTTGTCTTTCTCTGACTGGCTTATTTTGCTTAGCATAATATTCTCTCACTCCAGCCATGTCATTGAAAATGGCAAGATTTCATTTTTTGTGTGTGGCTGAGTAATATTCCATTGTATACACCACCTCTTCTTTATAAATTCATCAGTCGATGGACATTTGAGGTGTCCCTGTAGTTTGGC
Organism: Leptonychotes weddellii; assembly: GCF_054177405.1. Classification (NCBI taxonomy): domain Eukaryota; kingdom Metazoa; phylum Chordata; class Mammalia; order Carnivora; family Phocidae; genus Leptonychotes; species Leptonychotes weddellii. The sequence continues at coordinate 18,637,054 of NC_138379.1, forward strand.
TATTATAGATAGTGCTGCTATAAACATTAAGGTGCATGTATCCCTTTGAATTAGTATTTTTTGTATTCTTTGGGTAAATACCTAGTAGGGAAATTGCTGGATCTATTTTTTAAATTTTGAGGAAACTCCATACTATTTTCCAGAGGGGCTGCACCAGCTTGAGTTCCCATCAACAGTGCAAGAGTGTCCCTCTTTCTGCACATCCTCCCCAACACCTGTTGTTTCTCTTGTTGATTTTAGCCATTTTGACAAGTATGAGGTGATATCTCACTGTAGTTTTTTTTTTTTAAAGATTTTATTTATTTATTTGAGAGAGAGAGAATGAGAGAGAGCACATGAGAGGGGGGAGGGTCAGAGGGAGAAGCAGACTCCCTGCCGAGCAGGGAGCCCAATGCGGGACTCGATCCCGGGACTCCAGGATCATGACCTGAGCCGAAGGCAGTCGCTTAACCAACTGAGCCACCCAGGCGCCCTCACTGTAGTTTTGATTTGTTTTTCCCTGATGATGAGTGACGTTAAGTATCTTTTCATTTATCTGTTGGCCATCTGTATATCTTTTCTGGAAAAACGTCTGTTCATGTCTTCTGTCTATTTTTAATTGGATTATATGTTTTTTGGGTGTTGAGTTTCATAAGTTTTTTATATATTTTTGATATTAACCCTTTATCAGGTAGGTCATTTACAAATATGTTCTCCCATTTCAAAGGTTGTCTTTTAGTTTCGTTCACTGGGCAGAAGTTTTTGTTTGTTTTTTTGTTTGGTGAAGTCCCAATAGTTTATTTTTGCTTTTGCTTCCCTTGCCTCGGGAGATATATCTAATAAGAGGTTGCTAGGGCTAATGTCAAAAAGGTGACTGCTTATGTTCTCCTCTAGGATTTTAATGGTTTCCTATCTCACATTTAGGTCTTTCATCCATTTTGAATTTATTTTTGTGGATAGTGTAAGAAAGTGGTCCAGTTTCATTCTTTCATATGTTGCTGTCCAGTTTTCCCAACACCATCTGTTGAAGAGGCTCTTTTTTTTCCATTGGATATTCATTCCTACTTTGTCAAAGCCCAAATAATTGTGGGTTCATTTATGGGTTTTCTCTTCCATTGATCTGTGTGTCTATTTATGTGCCAGTACCATACTGTCTTGAGCACTACAGTTTTATAATATAACTTGAAGTCTGGAATTGTGATGTCTCCAGCATTGCTTTGGCTATTTGGGGTCTTTTGTGGTCCCATACAAGTTTTAGGATCATTTTTTCCAGCTCTGTGAAGAATGTTTGTGGTATTTTGATAGGAATTGTGTTAAATGTGTATCACTTGAGTAATACAGACATTTTAATAATGTTTGTTTTTCGAATCCATGAGCATGGAATGTCTTTCTATTTCTTTGTGACCTCTTCAATTTCTTTCATCAGTGTTTTATAGTTTTCAGTGTACAGGTCTTTCACCTTTGTTTAGGTTTATTCCTAGGTATCTTATTGCTTTGGGTGTAATTGTAAATGGGATTGATTCCTTAATTTCTCTTTCTGCTGCTTTATTATTGGTGTATAGAAATGTAACAGATTTCTGTACATTGATTTTGTATCCTGTGATTTTCTGAATTTGTGTATCAGTTCTCACAATTTTTTGGTGGAGTCTTTCGGGTTTTCTATTTAGAGTATCAGGTCATCTGCAAATAATGAAAGTTTGATTTCTTCCTTACTGATTTAGATGCCTTTTATTTCTTTGTGTTTTCTGATGGCTTTGGTTAGGACTTGCAGTACTATGTTGAATAAAAGTGGTGAGAGTGGACATCCTTGTCTTGTTCCTGAACTTAGGGAGAAAGCTTTCAGTTTTTCCCCATTAAGGATGATATAACTGTGGGTTTTTCATATATGGCCTTTATTATGTTGAATTATGTTCCCTCTAACCTTTTGTTGAGGGTCTTTATCATGAATGGATGTTGTACTTTGTCAAATGTGTTTTTTGCATCTGTTGAGAGCATCATATGGTTCTTATCCTTTCTCTTATTGATGTGATGTATCACATTGATTTGTGAATATTGAACCACCCTTGTAGCCTAGGAATAAATCACACTTGATCATGGTGAATAATTATTTTCATGTATTGGATTCCATGTGCTAGTATTTTATTGAAAACTTTTGCATCCATGTTCATCAAGGATATTGCCCTGTAGTTTTCTTTTTTATTGGAGTCTTTATCTGGTTTTGGTATCAGGGTATGCTGGCCTCATAGAATGAGTTTGGAAGTTTTCCTTCCTTTTTTTTATTTTTTGGGATAGTTTGAGAAAAAATAGGTATTAAGTGTTTGGTAAAATTCACCTGTGAAGCCATCTGACACTGGACTTTTGTTTGTTGGGAGGTTTTTTATTACTGTTTCAATTTCTTTGCTGGTTATCAATCTGTTCAAGTTTTTATTTCTTCCTGTTGCCCTATTTGTTGACATATAGTTTTTCATAATATTTTCTTATAATTCTTTGTATTTCTGTGGTGTTGTTATTTTTCCTCTCTCATTTGTGATTTAATTTATTTGAGTCCTTTCTCTTGTTTTTTTGTTTTGTTTTGTTTTGATAAGTCTGACTAAGGAATATCAATTTTATTAATTTTTCAGTGAACTAGCTCCTAGTTTCATTGATTTGTTGTATTATTTTTTTTAAGATTTTTTATTTTAGAGAGAGAGAGCATATATGAACAGGGGGAGGGGCAAAGGGAAAAAGAGAGATTGCTCAAACAGACTCTCCATTGAGTGCAGAGCCTGATGCAGGGCTTGATCCCAGGATCCTGAGATCATGATCTGAGCCAAAATCAAGAGTCTGATGCTGAACTGATTGAGCCACCCAGGCACCCATTTTTTTTAGTTTCTGTATCATTTATTTCTGCTCTATACTTTATTATTTCCCTTCTTCTGTTGTTTTAGGCTTCATTTGTTGTTCTTTCTCTAGCTCCTTTAAGTATAAGTTTGTGTATTTGAGATTTTTCTTACTTTTTGAGGTAGGCCTGTATTGCTATATACTTCCCTTTTAGGACTGCTTTTGTTGTATCCCAGAGATTTTGGATTCATTTTTATCTGTTTTCATGTATTTTTTTATTTCTTTGGTTTCCTGGTTGACCCATTCATTGTTTAGTAGCATGTTGTTTAACCTCCATGTATTTGTGGTCTTTCCAAATTTTTTCTTGTGGTAGACTTCATTTCATAGCATTGTGGTCAGAAAATATGCATGGTATGATCTCAATCTTCTTGTACTTGTTGAGGCCTGATTTGTCAAGATTCAATATGTGATGTATTCTGGAGAATGTCCCATGTGTTCTTGAAAAGAACGTGTATTCTGCTGCTTTAGGATGAAATGTTCTGAATAGGTTTTCAGTCCCTCTGGTCCAGTTTGCCATTCAAAGTCATTGCTTCCATGTTGGTTTTCTGTTTAGTTGATCCACCCACTGATGTAAGTGAAGTGTTAAAGTCCCCTACTATTACTGTATTATTACCAATTAATTCCTTTATGTTTGTCATTAATTGTTTTATATATTTGTGTGCTCCCATGTTGGATGCATAAATATTTATAATCATTAGATATTCTTCTTGGATTGTCCCCTTTATTATGATATAGTGCCCTTCTTCATCTCTTGTTACAGTCTTTGGTTTAGAGTATAGTTTGTCCAATAGAAGTATTACTATTCTGGCTTTCTTTTGACATACATTTGCATGATAAATATTTCTCCACCCCCTTACTTTCAATCTGCAGGTGTCTTTAGGTCTAAAGTTAGTCTCTTATAGGCAGCACATAGGTGGGTCTTGTTTGTATCCATTCTGTATCCATTCTGACACCTTACGTCTTTTGATTGGAGCATTTAGTCCATTTACATTCAGAGTTATTATTGATAGATCTGTATTTAGTGCCATTTTATTACTTGTTTTGTCATTTCTGGAGATTTTCTCTGATCCTTTCTTGTCTTTGTTGCTTTTGGTCTCTCCTTTGCACTCAAAGACACCCTTTTAATATTTCTTACAGGGTAGGTGTAGTGGTCACAAGCTCCTTTCATTTTTGTTTGTCTGGGAAACTCTTCCTCTCTCCTTCTATTCTGAATGATAGGCTTGCTGGCTAGAGTATTCTTGGCTGCAGATTTTTCCTATTCAGCATTTGCCCCACAGAACTCTCTGGTAGGGAGATGTGGCATGGGTGGGAGTTTGTGCTGGTCTTCCGGGGAAAGGGCCCACTGCACTGGGATTGAGGCAAGCCTGACTGAGGGGCAGTCCTGCCAGAGCACAGGGCTATGTGACTTGGTGTAAGCAGGTTAGGCAGCCATTGTGAGCCCTGTACTGCTTCCAGCTGGTGGTCCTGTGTTTATGCTGGAGATGGGGGAGGGAAATGGCACTGGCCAGCTCTTTAGTCCCCAGAGAGGTGCCTCCATGTATGTTGCCTCTCAGGGAAGTGCTCCTAGAATAGCAAATAATCTCTCTCCTCTGTGCCCCAGGGGTTCTTCAGATAGCTATTTCCACACAGTCTCCCCTAGGTTGTTTGCCTGCCTTCTCTCCAGGAGTAGGGCCATGCCATCAGGGCTCTAGTGCAGCCAAGTCTGTGACCTTTAAAACTCCAGGTCCTGCTTGTTGCAAGAACTCACAACAATCAGCCGCTCTCATTTTCCCAGCCAATGGTTTTGGGAAAACGTTTCCTTGTGCATTCCCCTGTGTGCTCCTCTCACTCTCACCTTTCTCTGAGACCAGGGGTCCCTCCCCTCTGCAGCACCTGTTTTCCATTTTTTCCCTAAAGAATGTCTCCACACTTATTACCCTTTTCAATATGGTTTCTTCTCTTCCCTTAGTTTTGCAGTTTATTCTGTCAGTCTTCAGGTTGATTTCTGGGGCATATAGAATGATTTGATAGTTATCTAGTTGTGTTTGAGGGCAGACAAGCCCAGAGTCCTCCTACATTTCTGTTTAAATCCCACAATGTATGCATTTTGTTATGGCAGCCCTAGCAAACTAATGCATGTTCTGTGTAACTTAATTTCATTTTTTGTTTTTGTTCATTGTTTGGAACACTTCAAAATGCATATTTTGTTTAATTTTAATCACTTGTAATAAAAGATACTAAAAAGCATAGAGAAGGATGAAAAATTATAGTTAATGACAGGAAAATTAAAATTTTGAGAAAAATTACTAGTGTATTTTCAATTCGGTAAAGATAGCTATCTCAAAATTATAAAGTGTACCTAGGACTAATAATAATACCCCATATACAAAATAATTTGCATACAAAATTTTCATAACACAAATGAGTAATTAGACACTGTTGCAATTATATCTTGCTGCATAACAAATTATCCAAAACTTGGTGGCTGAAAACAAAAATTTAGTATCCGTTTTTACAATTCTTTGGTTTGACTGGACTCAGCTGGATAGTTCTCTCTGGATTTTACATGCAGCTGCAATGGGACAAGATCTATGGCTATGGTTATCTAAAGGCTCAACTGGTCTTAATTGAATGGTCCCTTCATTTTCACAGCTGACACATTGACTTTCTTTGGTTGCTCTTTATCTCCACACGGGATCTCGTCTTGTGTTTGAGGCTTGGGTTTCTCAGAGCAAAGTGATTCCAGGGTAGTGTTTTGTGTTGGTCTCAGCCTATCGACAACCAGTGTTATGGCTGGACCAGCCCTTGTTGTTCCTATTATGATTATAACACAGCGTCAGCAATAAACATCAGGAAACTTTGGGGAGAAAAAAGGTTTATTACTTACAAGTCCTAAAAATGACACAGCACACAAAGGGCCATACAGTGAGGTCACTGGGGAAAGAGAGAGAGAGACAAAGACAGAGAGAGAGGGCCAGGGCCTGGCATTCTGCTTTTATTGGGATTGAGGGTGGGGGCCTAGGGTTTGCAGGCTGTCTGTGGCTGCCAATTAGCTTATTAGAAATTGCCTTTGAAGTAGATACCTTTTTCAAGTGGATACATCTGCAATCAGATCTTAGGTCAGTCACTTGCATTATAAAAAAGAAAAACCAACTGTCAGTGCTAACACTACAGGTAGTCATACTTCCTACACAGTGGCAGGCTTCCAAGAGGAAGAAGTTTACCAGGCTAAATGAAGATTCCACATTGACCAACCTTACCCCTCAAGTCCTCCAGTATTTTTCCATTAGCTTACCCCAGCATTTAAAAATCCTCCTGTCTTTAATTTCAGAGGGATTTAGTTCAGTCTCTCACCCTTATTGCAATAATATTGAACCCTACTGAAATTGTCTTAAGTAAAGTCTTCCTGTCCTGTTTAACTCTGCCTGGTGCAATTTTTTTCCTTTGACCCCTGAAATAAGTTTGCTGTTTGTAAGATGTAAATTTAATTAACAAACTGTTTTCACTGGTTTCTCTTTGACATCCACAAGTAGAGTTCTGGGAACTTGATGTTAGTGTTCTTCTTTGATACCAAATAGAAGCAATTTTTAAAGTACTTTGCAAATATGTAGAATATGATTTAAGTACTTCAGTAATGATGATAATGAAGATGATGTTGATACTAGATAAAGAAAAGTATTTTTGATACTTGTATAAGACATAAAACAATAAACACATAAATATATTATGTTTAAGGTTCAAATGTCCAACAGCTTAGATTATCTAGGCTGCTATTTTTAAAGAGGTAACAAGAAAGCATGTATACTATAAAAAGAGATTAAAGTCATGGTGAATTGTTAGTCATATACCAATGTGTTAATATTAAAAGGTCACAGTGGTTCTATTTATTAAGTGTTTTTTTTCTGTTTTCTTATGAAAAAGCTTAATGAAATCTATATTATTAAATAAAACTGGAGAAAACCACCTGCATTCAAAGGATTACATATCTGGGGGCTGACTCCAGCAAGAGTGTGATTGACAAAATAACTTACTTTTTTTTTCATTTTGTTTAATAAAAATTGATTGTGCTTATTATGCTTCATGCCATCACTCTACTGCAGGAGCTGAGGAGACATTTCTTGATAAGTCCTATTTGCAACCACTTGAAATTCATCATCATTTTTCTCCTCATTCCTAAATAAGGATTTTCATTGAAAATTTGGTGAAATTCCATTCTCCATTTTTTGAGTTACTGAAGCAGTAAAATTAGATATTTTTCACCTTCATGTTTTTTCAGGTACAATTTGGAGTATTTTTCTGGTGAAGGTCATTAAAGAAAATTCTGGTGTAAGCATAGTTCCAAAAGTGGAAAAATTTTTATTTGACATTGTATATACAAAACCTTCTCTATGTTTTGGATTTTGAAGTTAACATAAAATAAAAATGTAGCAATTTTGGTTAATTCTTTAATGACTGTGTTATTTGTCAGTTCTCATTTCCTGTTCTTGTTTCCAGTTCCCTTTTTTTATGATACATTAAGATTCAGCAAGAATTATTT
>NC_138379.1:18644528-18663909 GCF_054177405.1 Leptonychotes weddellii
GAAAAACAAACTGAGGGTTCTAGAGGGGAGGGGGGTGGGAGGATGGGTTAGCCTGGTGGTGGGTATTGAGGAGGGCACATTCTGCATGGAGCACTGGGTATTATGCACAAACAATGAATCATGGAACACTACATTTAAAACTAATGCTCTAATGTATGGGGATTAACATAAGAATAAAAAAATAAATAAATAAAAGCAAAAAAAAATAAATATGTTCATGTGATTTTTATAACTTTCCATATGAGTTAAACCATGTAACAAAAAGGTCACATGACTTTATCTGGATTCCATTAGTTCTATTAGCCAGTAGATTTGGATTATGAATATAAAGGAAATTCTTGGAAGTAAAAATGTTTTCTATTATTAGAATTAGAAAATTAACAGCTACTTAAAATTTAGGAAAATAACCAAATAAAAATAAAATGTAAAAATAAAGATCCCCTAAATCCCTACACCCACACATAGCAATAGAAACATACAGCATTTCCTACAAGTACTTTAACATACACACACATGCACACACATATAATATCACTTATGGTAGGCTAAAAAAAGGCTCAACAAAATGTAACCAAGTCCTAATCCCTTGGAACTAGTGAATGTTACCCACATGTTGAAAAAAAAGAAGGACTTTGCACATATGTTTAAGTTAAGAATCTTGGGATGAAGAGATTATCCTTAATTATCCAGATGGACCTTAAACACAATCACCCATATACCTTCTCTGAAGAGGGAGGTGGAAGGAGTAGACACACAGAGAAGCTGATGTGACTATGGAAGCAGAGATTAGAGCAAGGTGGCTATGAGGTAGGAAAGGCTGACAACCACCAGAAAGTGTGAACAGTGAGGAACAAATTCAACCCTAGAGCTTCCAGAGGAAGCATGGCTTTGCTGACATCTTCATTTTGACCCAGTGAAACTGGTTTTGGACTTCTGACTTCAAGAACTCTGAGAAAATAAAATTTCTGTTGTTTTAAGTGTGCAATAATTTGCAATAATCTAAGAAACTAATATAGCACATAATTATAAACACATTGTATGTAAAGTTTTGTTTTCTACTATTGTCATTTTATTAGTTTCTACAGTCCTTTTCACTAGTGTACAAGCTTTATATCTGTTGCACTCTAGTCACTGGTAATTACAGGTCCTTAGGAATTTGTGATAAGAAATATATGAAATAATTAACAATTAATGATAAATACATAGCTTATTATTTTTTCACTTTAAATGGTTATTTATTATTTCATGTTACAGAATATTTTTTAAAAGATGTTGGTCTTTTAAAAATTTTTGCTATTGTTCATAGTATTGTATCGAATATATTTATGCTTAATTTCTTTCTTTTTTTTAAGATTTTATTTATTTATTTCACAGAGAGAGAGATAGTGAGAGCAGGGACACAAGCAGGGGGAGTTGGAGAGGGAGAGGCAGGCTTCCCGCTGAGCAGGGAGCCTGATTCGGGGCTCGATCCCAGGATTCTGGGATCATGACCTGAGCCAAAGGCAGATGCTTAATGACTGAGCCACCCAGGTGCCCCTAATTTATTTCTTTATTTGGCATTGCTTTCCTTAAGGTAAACAAGTCCTTTAGTGTCTCTGCATAGTTTATTTATCTGGAACAGGTAAAATTTAGACCAGATGACTCCTAAGATCACTTTCTACTACTGTATTCAAGTTATTGTTTTCTAAGAAGTAGTGAGAGAAGGTGGAAGTTGGAAGGTAAAAAATATTCAGAATAGTTAAAAAATATACATACACTCAGGACATGACTATTTGATAACTATGTATCCTGCCACATTACTGAATGCTGTATGAGTTCTACTAATTTGGGGGTGGCATCTTTTGGATTTTCCACATAAAGTATCATGTCATCTCTGAAGAGAGAGAGTTTGACTTCTTCTTTGCCAATCTGAATACATTTTATTTCTTTTTGTTTTCTGATCGCTGTTGCTAGGACTTCTAGTACTATGTTGTACAACAGTGGTGAGAGTGGGCATCCTTGTCGTGTTCCTGATCTTAAGGGAAAGGCTCTCAGCTTTTCCCCATTGAGAATGATATTCACTGTGGGCTTTTCATAGATGGATTTTATGAACTTGAGGAATGTTCCCTCTATCCCTACACTCTGAAGAGTTTTAATAAGGAAAGAATGCTGTATTTTGTCAAATGCTTTTTCTGCATCAATTGAGAGGACCATATGATTCTTCTCTCTCCTCTTATTAATGTTTTCTATCACATTGATTGATTTGCAAATGTTGAACCACCCTTGCATCCCAGTGATAAATCCACACCTGCTCATGGTGGATAGTCCTTTTATTTTTTTTTTTTTCAAGATTTTATTTATTTATTTGAAAGAGAGAGAATGAGAGAGAGAGAGAGAGCACATGAGAGTGGGGAGGGTCAGAGGGAGAAGCAGGCTCCCCGCGGAGCAGGGAGCCCGATGTGGGATTCGATCCCAGGACTCCAGGATCATGACTGGAGCTGAAGGCAATCGCTCAACCAACTGAGCCACCCGGGTGCTCTGGTGGTTAGTCCTTTTAAAGTACTGTTGGATCCTGTTAGCTTGGATCTTGTTGAGAATTTTGGCATCCATATTCATCAGGGATATTGGTCTGAAATTCTCTTTTGATGGGGTGTTTGCTTGGTTTGGGAATCAAGGTAATGCTGGCCTCATACAATGAGTCTGGAAGTTTTCCTTCTCTTTCTGTTTTTTGAAACAGCTTCAGGAGAATAGCTATTATTTCTTCTTTGAATGTTTGGTAGAATTCCCCAGGGAATCCATTAGGTCCTGGACTCTTGTTTTTTGGGAGGTTTTTGATCACTGCTTCAACCTCATTACTGGTTATTGGTCTATTCAGGTTGTCGATTTCTTCCTGTTTCAGTCTAGTTTATAGGTTTACAGGAAGGCATCCATTTCTTCCACATTGCTTAATTTATTGGCATATTGTTGTTGATAATAACTGCTGAAAATTGTTTCTATTTCCTTGGTGTTAGTTGTGATCTCTCCCTTCTCATTCATAATTTTATTAATTTGGGTCCTTCCTCTTTTGGATAAGTCTGGCCAGTGGTTTATCAATCTTATTAATTCTTTCAAAGAACCAGCTTCTAGTTTTGTTGATGTGTTCTACTGTATTTCTGGTTTCTAATTTATTGATCTCTGCTCTAATCTTAATTATTTCCCTTCTCGTGTATGAGTTATGCTTAATTTGTTGTTCATTCTCCAGTTCTTTAAAGTGTAAAGATAGTTTTTGTATGCGGGATTTTTCTATTTCTTTGAGTGAGGCTTGGATGGCTATGTATTTCCCCCTTAGGACCACCTTTGCCATATCCCATAGGTTTTAGACTGATATGTTTTCATTCTCATTGGTTTCCATGAATTGCTGAAGTTCTTCATTGATTTCCTGGTTGACCCAAACATTCTTGAGCAGAATGGTCTTTAGCTTCCAAGTGTTTGAATTTCTCCCAAACTTTTTTTTGTGACTGAGTTCCAGTTTCAAAGCATTGTGGTCTGAGAATATACAGGGAATAATCTCAATCTTTTGGTATCAGTTGAGACCTGATTTGTGACCCCGTATGTGGTCTATTCTGGAGAAAGCTCCATGTGTGCTCGAGAAGAATGAGTATTCTGTTGTTTCAGAGTGGAATATTCTGTATATATTCTGTATATATCTATGAGATCCATCTGGTCCAGTGTGTCATTCAAAGCTCTTGTTTCTTTGTTGATTTTCTGCTTAGATGATCTATTGCTGCAAGTGGAGTGTGGAGGTCTCTTACTATTAACGTATTATTATTGATATGTCTCTTTATTTTGGTTAATAGTTTGCTTATGTAGTTGGCTGCTCCCATGTTGGGGGCATAGATATTTACAATTGTTAGATCTTCTTGTTTGATAGACCCTTTAAGATTGATATAGTGTCTTTCTATATCTCTAACTACAGTCTTTAGCTTAAAATCTAATTTGTCTGATCTGAGAATTGCTACCCCAGCTTTAGTTTGAGGTCTATTGGCATGAAAGATGGTTCTCCATCCCCTCACTTTCAGTCTGGATGTATCCCTAGGTTCAAAATGAGTCTCTTGTAGACAGCATATGGATGGGTCCTGTCTTTTTATCCAATCTGCAACCTTGTGCTGTTTTATGGGGCATTTAGGCCATTCACGTTGAGAGTGTTATTGAAAGATATGATTTTATTGTAATCATGTTGCCTGTGAAGTCCTTGTTTCTATACATTGTCCCTGTAAATTTCTGTTCTATATCTCTTTTGGGTTCTTTCTCCTTTTATAGAACCCCTCTTAATATTTCTTGCAGGGCCAGCTTAGTGGTCACATATTCTTTCAGTTTCTGCCAGTCTTGGAAGCTCTGCATCTCTCCATCCATTCTAAATGACAGCCTTGCCGGATAAGGTATTCTTGGCTGCATGTTCTTCTCATTTAGTACCCTGAATATGTCTTGCCAGCCCTTTCTGGCTTGCCAGGTCTCTGTGGACAGGTCTGACATTATTCTGATGTTCCTCCCTCTGTATGTAAGGAATCTCTTCCCCCTAACTGCCTTTAAGATGGTTTCCTTGGTTCTGAGATTTGCGAGTTTTACTTTATATGCCAGGTTGTTGATCTGTTCTCCTTGATCTTGGGAGGGGTCCTCTCTGCCTCTAGGACACGAATGCTTGTTTCATTCCCCAGATTAGGGAAGTTCTCAGCTACAATTTTCTCAAATATATCTTCTAGTCTTAGCTCTCTCTCCACCCCTCAGTGATCCCAATAATTCTGACATTGAAACGTTTCATGGAGTCACTTATTTCTCTAATTCTGTTTTCACGGATTTTAAGTTATTTGTTCCAGGCCTCCTCCTGTTCCTTCTTTTCTAACAGTTTGTCTTCTAGATCACTAATTCATTCTTCTGCCTCATTTACCCTAGCTGTTAGAGTATCTAGATTAGATTAGATCTCATTGATAGCATTTCTTAAGTACTGCCTGATTAGTCTCATTTCTGCCCTTAGAAAATCTATGTTGCCATTAATGGTTTTCTTCATCCTAGCTGTTGTCTTCATAACTGTTACCCTGAAATCTATTTCTGACATCTTGCTTATATCCATATCCATTAGTTCTGTGGCAGAGGGTAGAGTCTCTGACTCTTTCCTATGTTAGGGGGTTCCTCCCATTGTCTCCATTTCTGTCTGTGCTGTTAAAAACCATAGTGTCCTGGGTTGTGCACCCCACAGCAGCACTCAAGAAGCACTTGCTTCCAGGTCTGGGCACTTCCCTGCCCTTTGTACTTCTAAAACTGCCAGCCGCCCCCAGTTCGCACACGTGTCCCTTCAGCTCCAGGTTTCAGTCTAGGGGGCTGCCCTAAAGTCCTTTCCCCACCACTACTGGTCTGCAAGTTTGTGCCCAATCCCCAGAATGGGATGCTTCTGGCAGGATCCCAGAGGCTCCCACCCGCTTCTGTTTATCTTCTGATACCTGCCTGCAGAATCATGGCTTCCTGCTTCATACCTCAAGACCAACAGCCAGAGATATTCTGTTTGTAGAGATCAAGATATATCTTCTTACATCTCAGGCTGATTCCATGGGTGTTCAGAATGGTCTGGTAGATATCCAGCTCAGTTCAGGAGACCAGTTGAAATAGGGTCCCTTACTCCTCCACCATCTTTTTTCTCCCTCCATTTTAAATATTATTGCGATGAATTGAAATGCTTCAGTTGCATTTAGGCCACTGCAATTATGAATAGACTCTAGATCTATGGCTTGAAGAAAATAAAAGATTAAGAAGTCCCCATTTTGGTTTTACACATAGAGGGAATCCGTAAAGAGCTCACAGAGGTGACAAATTATTTACCCAACAGAAGGGGAAGCAATGAGTGAGTTTCTTCTCCACCCTAAGTGATATCACAGATCCTTTTATTTAGGAGTGAACTGCACTTTTAGCCATATAAAACCTCCCTGCTTATCTCATTTTATGGCTGTAATTTATTTTTAGTAATTACACATGTTAAGCAATGAAACTATAGGGCCCAGAATTCTCTGACACTAAAAGGATTAATTTGAGACTTAGTATAATGCTGTCAAGCTAGCAGGCTTGCAGACCTGTTCCTTGGTCTGGTTCTATTAGCTTATTAGTTTTTGTGGTGGCAGCCCATGGGTCACCTTATCCTTGTGAAAGAAGGAAAACAATTCTCAAATGAACTCTTCCATTTCTTCAACTTGTACAAATTTTGTTGGTGTATGTGTGTGTGTGTGTGTGTATGATAGAGAGAGAGGGAGAGAAAGAGTAATGGAGGGAGAGCAAACCTCAAGGCTTAAATGGTTGTCAGTGAGAGACAGCTATTCCTGAATTTCTCTCCAAATGGTTCATGATTCACTACTAGCCTTTCATGTGCCACTGCATTTTTCTTACACAAATGAAGTTACATTTAACCTTACAGATTGGAGCAACGGTAACTGCGTTTACAATTGTTATGAAGTCACACTTTTCTTTGGACGGTTGGGAATTCAAGACAAGAAATAAATGGGGCAGAGGAAGTATATTAATTTCCTGGGGCTGCCATAACAAAGTACCACAAACTGGGTGGCTTCAATAAGAGGAATTTATTGTCTCACAGTTCTGGAAGCTGGAAGCCTAGGATGAATGTATCTGCAGGCTTGCTGCTGATAATACCAGGGGCTATGGAGGAGACTCTGTCCCATTGCTCTCTCATGCTTCTGATGGCTTGCTGGCAATTTTTGGCATTCTTTGCCTTATAAGTCTCTGTTATCTTTAAGTAACATTTTCCCTGTGCATGTGTCTTCAGATTTCCCTCTTTTATAAGGATATTTTATCACATTGGACTAGAGACTATTGTTACTCCAGTATGACCTGATCCTTAAAATAAAGTACATCTGCAACAACCCTGCTTCCAAAAAAAAAAGGTCAGGTTCTGAAGCACTGGAGGTCAGGACTTCACCATAATGAATATTGCGGGAACACAATTCAACCTATAATGGAAGTATCCTCCCTGATTTTAGACATCTTTTTGAAGCTCCAGTGTAGGGAAACCTCAACAAGATAAAGGAAAAGAAAATATCAGTGGCAGAATAAGAGATGTCTATGGGAAGTGACAATAACAACATTTTTGAAGACTTTTTTTTAAAGATTTATTTATTTATTTATTTATTTGACAGAGAGAGAGACAGCGAGAGAGGGAACACAAGCAGGGGGAGTGGGAGAGGGAGAAGCAGGCTTCCCGCAGGGCAGGGAGCCTGATGCGGGGCTCGATCCCAGGACCCTGGGATCATGACCTGAGCTGAAGGCAGATGCTTAATGACTGAGCCACCCAGGCACCCCTGGAGACTATTTTTAAAGAAATTTTAGGTTCAAAGAAAAAAATAAGAGGAAGGTACAGAGACTTTCCATATGCCCTTGTCCCCCAGACATGCATAATCTTTCCCATTATAAACATCTGCCACCAGAGGTATAAATTTGTTATAACTGATGAACCTACAAGGACTTATCATTATCACCCAAAGTCCATAGTTTACTTCTTCACAGTTCAGCCTTGGTGTTGTGTATTCTGTGGGTTTGAACAAATGTATAATGACATGTATCTATTATTATAATATCATACAGAGTATTTTCACTGCTCTAAAAATCCTCTGTATTCCACCTGCTCATCCCTCCCACTCCTCACCCACTGGCACTTACTAACCTTTTTACTGTTTCCATAGTTTTGCCTTTTCCAGAATATTATATAACTGGAATCATACGGTGTGTAGTCTTTTCACATTGGATTTTTTCACTTAGTAATATGCATTTAAATTTCCCTTGTGTCTTTTCATGGCTTGAGAGCTCTCTCTCTCTCTCTTTTTTTTTTAAGTAAACCCTATGTCCAACACAAACCTATGACCCTGAGATTGAGTCACATGCTCTTCTGACTGAGCCTGCCAGTCCCCCTGTGAGTGCTCACTATTTTTTTTTTTTTTTTTAGTGCTGAATAACACCTCTTTTTCTGGATGTACCATAGTTTATTTACCCATTCATGTACTGAAGGACACCTTGGTTGTTTCCAAGTCTTGGCAACTATGAATAAACATCTTCATGCAGGTTTTATATGAATATAAGTTTTCAACTCCTTTGAGTAAATACTGATGAGGGAGCAGAAGGCTAGCTGAAGACAAAGCACAAACTGATACCCTGCAATTTTCTCCCCTTTCTCCCCTCTCCACACCCCTGGATGGGATATGTGTGACATTCCTCCAGTAAACTTCCAATTATCTTGATGTTAATGCCTTGCTAGATGGAAAAACAACCTTAGCTTGACAATGGAAGGCCTCTGGGTATCCTGTGCATCTTTAACATATGAAAATCCTTTTGAAACTTCCCTTTTGCTTACTTCCCCCAACTCCCAAATATATAATCAGTCACCCCTCACAACCCTGAGGCAACAGCTCTTTCTGACCATGGGTCCTGTCCCCATGCTTTAATAAAACCACCATTTTGCACCAAAGACATCTCAAGAATTCTTTCTTGGTCATCAGCTCCAGACCTCACCCCACCAAACCTCACCTATAGTCCAAAACTACATCAATATCAACTAGTGTAATTGCTGCATCGTAACATAAAAGTATGTTCAGTTTTATAAGTAACCACCAAACTGTCTTCCAAAGTGGTTACCATTTTGCTTTCTCACCAGCAATGAATGAGTGTTCTTGTTCTACAATGTTGCCAGATTCAGTGTTGTCAGCATTCCAGATTTTGGGCGTTCTAATAGGTGTGTAGTGGTATTTCATTGTTGTTTTAATTTGCATTTTCCTGATGACATATGATTTGGAGCATTTTTTTCATATGCTTGTTATCTGTATATCTTCATGGTGAGGTGTCTGTTGAGGTCTTTGGCCCATTTTTAAATCATGTTTTAAATTTTCTTATTGCTTTTTAATAGTTGTTAGCATATTATGCATAGCATTCTATAGGGGCCCAGGCAGGCTGCCCCAAAATGGGCCACTTTGCATAAAGATTATTATTATTATTTTTAAAGATTTTATTTATTTATTTGAGAGAGAGAGTGCACAAGCAGGAGGGAAGGGCAGAGGGAGAGGGGGAAACAGACTCCCCACTGAGCAGGGAGCCTGTGTGGGACTCAATCCCAGGACCCTGGGATCATGACCCAAGCTGAAGGCAGACACTTAGCCAACTGAGACACCCAGGTGCCCTGGCATAAAGATTATTTTGAGTTGAAAGTAACAAAAACCCAAACAGATACAGGAAAATCTTTGCCTCCCCCATGGCTGCCTAAATTTACACTGGAACAGACAGCCTATAACAGGAAGAGAGCTATTAATAGAGATTCCCCTTTACCTAAGGAACTTATCTGAATAATAGGGCAAGCTTTGTTTCCCCAAACATCATCTCCTTTTGATGTAGGAAAGACGTTATTAGGGTTTGAAGCTGAAGGACAAGAAAGAATTCTTGAGATGTCTTCGGTGCAAAAAAGTGATTTTATTAAAGCACGGGACAGGACCCATGGCTAGAAAGAGCTGCACCGGGGTCATGAGGAGTGGTCCATTATATACCCTCAAGTTGGGAGGGGGTTAGGGATAGCGTATGTCTCTAAGGAATTTTGGAAGCAAGGTTTCCAGGACCATGAGAGGGCTAGCTACTGTTGAGAAAAGATCATTTATTATCATCTAATAAAACCTTAGTTATGAGAGAACCTTCAGATGTATATTGGTGGGCCATATGCTTGGGGAATGATTACCAACACGTGTCTTGGGGGGGGGTTAGAAATAAAGGAAGTTTCCAAAGGAATCTTTATATGTTAAAGTAGACTTACAGGATCCTGGGGGGTGGGGGTGGGGGACAACTCAGGCTAGGATTGCCTTTTGCCCTTAGCAAAGTATTAGCTTTGAGGCAGTTGAGTCCCTAGACAAATGTCACTCTGCCTGTTTCAAGGAATTGTCAGTGAGTTCTAGGGAGTAAGGAAATTTAATAATTTTTCTTCTGCCTTTGTTTCCCACATCAATTTCACCTTCTTGCTCCCCTTTGCATCTTCAGGCCCACACTCTTCCCCTTAGCTCACATAAGCTTCATGTTGCTTCATTGCCTTTAGAATCTCATGTCTATGTGGATTCCCATACACCTATTAAATTTGATTTTCTTCTGTTAATCTGTCTAATGTCAATTTGATTCTAAGCCCAGCTAGAAGGACCACAGGGCAGAGAAGGGTCTTTCTCTCTGACAACTCCCTTATCTATCAGGTAAGTCTTTTGCAAATATTTTCTCCCAGTCTGTGGCTTGTCTTCCCAATGCCTTAACATTGTCTTTTGCAGAGCAGTCTTTAATTTTAATAAGCCCAAAATCATCTTGATTTTCTTTTATGCTATCTCCTAGGAGTTTTTAATTTGCATTTTACATTTAGATCCATAATCTTTTTGAGTTAATTTTTGTGAAGGGTGTAACATCAGTATCTAGATTCCTTTTTTTTTTTTTTTGCATGTGAAAATGTTTAGTTTTCCAGCACTGTTTGTTGAGAACGCTAATTTTGCTCCACTGCATTGCTTGTGCTCCTTTGTCAAAGATTGGTTGACCATATTTATATGAGTATTTTTCTATTATGTTCCATTATCTATTTTTCTTTTATCTTTTCTTTCTTTTTTTGACAATTTCACACTGTCTTAATTATTGTAGCTTTATAGTAAGTCATGCAGTTGAGTAGTATCAGTTTCCAACTGTGTGCTTCTCCTTCAATATTGTGTTGCCTATTCTGGTTTTTTGACTTTCCATATAAATTTTAGAATCAGTTTGTCTATATCCACAAAATAAGTTGCTGCTATTTTGATTCAGATTGCACTGAATCTATAGAACAAGCTGGGAAGAGTTGGCATTCTGACAACATTGAGTATGTCTATTCATGAAACTCTCCATTTATTTAGTTCTTCTTTGATTTTACTCATCAAAATTTTGTGGTATTCCTCACATAGATCTTGTAGATATTTTGTGAGATTTATATCTATATATTTAATGTCCCTTGGATGCTAATGTAAATGATACTGTGTTTTTCATTTGAAATTCCATTTGTTCATTGCTGGTATACTGTGAAGTGATTGCTTTTTGTAAATTAACCTTGTGTCCTGCAACCTTTTTAGTGTTATGGAATGTTACAGAGCTGGCATATAATCCTCCCTCAGCCCTCCAGGTAATATTTGAAATTCAGGACAGGTATGCTATTACAAAGCTCATTTATAAAATTAATTAATATAAGCCAATTTAATTCAGGACTGGCATTTGAAACAAATTCTCCTTACTTTGATTCTATCATTCCTGATCTTGTGTGTGTTTATGTGTGTGTGTGTATGTGTGTAGCTTTTGTGGCTTAATCCTTTCTATTTCCCCCTTCCCATTTACATGGCTTTGCCTGTAGCACATTTTCTTTCTTGATGTTAGGTCTTTTATTTTTATTCTTCTGAAACCAGTCACCAAAACACACACCTTTCTCCTGAAAACCGAGATTCTCATTTAGTGAAATTCTCCAAGAAAAGAGAACTTTATTTACTTATTTTTTTATTTAACTCTATTTGTGAAACTGCTTTCCAGATTTCACTGATTCTATTCCTTTAGCAATAGTTTCATGTAACAGTTCTCAAAGTTTCTTAGACCTTCCCATGATTTGAAACCCTTAAATTTTTATAGCATGCTTGAGAAGATAAAAATGGCCTAAAGAATGATCACAATAGTCTTCACCGATATGTCTTTCTTTGGAGTTGACCTTTTTCCTTCCATGGCTTAAGGCTAAAGGAGTCAAGGTTTTCCTACAAACCATTAAATGAGATTTGCTTTTACATGAAGGAATTTTCCTAAGCAACCTTCAAACTTTTTTCATTGTGGTAGTTTATGCCATGCATGACCATAAGTCTTCTTTTGGTTGTTTATTGTAGAATTATAGTATATTTCCTTTTGTCATGTAACTGAAAAACATACTGCTCTCATCACTGTCTACATTGCTATATGATACAACATACCACCATGAACTTCATTTACTTAGTTTTCTGGAGGGCTCAGTGTATAATGCTTCACTAGTAAACAGATAGAAGAAGTCCTAAGAAACACAAGTAAATAATCTGAGGTAGACCATTTACCCCAAATTGCTCTCACTTATTATGCACATATAAATGTCCTTCTAAGAAACATGAAATTAAATATTTTGAATTATTACTAAAAATCTCAGTCACTTTTTTAGCACTCTGTTGTAAATACTAATAAAGTTTCCAATGAAGTAAAATATTTATTTGTTAGTTTTTATATCCCCCAATTATATTAAAGCCTATTAGCCACATAGCACAACAACTTTGCTTCTTTTTTTCCTTTTTTTTTAAGATCTTATTTATTTATTTGTCAGAGAGAGAGAGAGAGAGCACAAGCAGGGGGGATGGCAGGCAGAGCAGGCAAGGGAGAAGAAGGCTCCTGGATAAGCCAGGAACCCAATGCAAGACTCAATCCCAGGACCCTGGGTTCATGACCTGAGCCAAAGGCAGATGCTTAACCAACTAAGCCACCCAGGCATCCCACAATTGCCTTGCTTCTTATGCCATGGCCTATATTGTCATTCACAATTCTCACTAGGCTTAGAAGAGTTAAAATGTTTGAGTTCTGGAACTATGAGCTTATATAGAGGACACTTCTATAGCTAATTTCCCCCAGTCTCTGATAAAATCTTATTAAGTCTCTTAAGATATCTCTATAAATTCCCCTGGGCCCTACTCTATGACATTTTCAGACTAAGTAGGGAAGGTGGTATGTTTGCTTTGAGTATTCTTTATTCTACATATTTAAGTTCTACTCTTCTCAAATATAAGTTGCTATTTCGATTGTGTGTCAAACTGTCATTTATTACATCTTCAATTCAATTCCATTTTATATCTCTTCCCTGGTCTGTAAAATTATTGCTTATGACACCACTTATATCTGGAAAGTTATTTCTACAGACATAACAGTGAGCAATCTAGAGTACAATTTAGTTGTTTTATTTGTGGTAGGGAAAAGGTGGATAGTCAACTCTGAAATTTATGCCGCATACAATTCCTAAAGGTGTTCATATCTGTTATTGTATTTGTAAAAATACAACCTTTCAGTATTAAATATATATATATATATAAAAAGTAAGAATAATTTGCATAATTTAAAAAATTGTTTTCCAAAGTTGAGTTGATCTTATTTATTTTTAAGGAGTCTGAAAAAAATTAACCTCCAATTTAATTTAGACAAAAATATTTTACTTCAATGATCAGCAGTCATCTAAGCATCAGTTTCCCTTTTCCAAATAAACATTACATGTATCTTCTATAAAACATTTCATTCCTTCCTTCCAGCCTTTCACGGACTTAAATTTCATTTCTGGTTTTTTAATATCATTTTCCATCACCACTATACCCCTAAACTTTGGGAAATAGCTTTTCTCCCATTTTAGCTTTCATAACTTACTTTATAGGAAACTTTCAGGGGGTCTTGAGATGTTGTGGTTATTTTTGAATTGTAGCTTCAAATATTCAGTTAATTTCAACCCACAAAAGTGTTGCAGGATCCTTAAGCACAACAGTCAAGAAAGAATCCTTGAAACCTTTTATGGTTTAACTTGGTAAGTTTATTTAAATAGCATGGGGACAGGCCCTGTCGGCAGAAAGTGAACTTTTACTGGATGAAGCTGGTGGTTTATACACTTAGTGCTCAAGGGGGAGGGATGTGCAGGAAGTATTAGATCATAAATGTTTCTTCGAATTTCTACTCGTAAAACTACTTTTGCAAGATTTCTCTGTGCTTATCATTCAGTTCGATATTAACTATAGGTGAGATTTATAGGCAGTCATAAGACCCTTTAAGAATGTAGCAACCAGTGTTTATTTGATCCTTATTGAAACTATGCATGTTCTAGGTCAGCCTTCTGGGCTGAAAGTGAATGTTTTCTGCTTCTATTCTTCATCAGAAGTAGAAGTAGAAAATATAGCTATTGGGTATACTGTGTGCTTCTTTTTCATCTTTTCCTTACAATGACGATATTTAGAGTGAATATCATGAACAAAAAAAAGGGAGGGAGGGGGGAAGGGACAAAGACAAGTCTGTCCTGAATAAGATAAATACAATTAGGTGTATTAAATCATGTGTTATATTAAGTAGTTTCCTAATTAAGTTCTAGAATGCTCATTTTTTAAAGAAAATTATCTAAGTCTAAGTGACAAGGACATTAGTCAAAAGCAAATGTGAAATAGTTTCTATTGGCAGGGATTCAGGAAAGAGATGCCAATGTTTCTTAACCTTGATTGTAATGAAAAAAAAAGATAAACAATAATTTACACAAAAATTTTAACAGAAGGAGTAGCATATTGTATGTGCCCAATCCTTATGGCATAAGCTAGAATTATTTGCCAAAATCATAAACTTTGAAAATCAAGCCTTTAGATAACAAGATATTCTTGGTGAGCTCTCCGTAATATGTTTATGGCAGATCCCTTAATATAAAATGACATACTATGGTCACAAAATGAAAAGATGTCCCTGAGAATTAATATAAGAATAAATGACTAGAAATGTTAGCTGAAAAATTAAGAATTTTAGAATTAAAAAATTATTTTAATCATAACTATGTAATGTCTGGAAAACACAGAAAAGAAGAAAGAAAAAATACCATGGTTCCATATTCCACAGATAACAATTATTAACATTTTGGTACAGTTTAAGAGTTTTTTAATTTTATTATACTTTATATAAAATTCTAAGTCCTATTTTATTTTTTAAAGCACTAAAGCATAGGGACATCTGGGTGGCTCAGTCAGTCAGGTGTCTCATACTTGTTTTTGGCTCAGGTCATGATCATGTGGGGAGTGGGATGGAGCCCGCATAGGGCTCTGCACTCATTGCGGAGTTTACTTCAGATTTTCTCTCCCTTTCTCTCTCACTCACAATCTCTCTCTCTCAAATAAATAAAATCTTAAAAAAAAATAAAGCATTAAAGCACATTTTATTCTTTAAAAATGATGGATTTGGGATAAATTATGTTGAAGTATGCTTCTGTATGAGAACTTGCCTCAACATTCTTCTATGGTTGGATACTTATGAAGTTTCCATTTTTTATTAATTATAAATTACCTCCTCAAACACAATTTGAATATAAATATATTTTTTCTAGATCTAGACTATTTTTATGAATAGTGTTTATGTGATGAGGTTAATAGCTAAAATCTCATTTAGGTAATACCAAATTGTTTTCCCAAGTAGTTATACTAAATTTACCTTCCACTGTGATGCAAGACTTACATCAACTGAATATTTTTATTTTTATCTTTGATAATTTATATGAAAGAAATTGTATGACTGTTTTATTTTACTATATGTTTCATTTTTGGTAAAATTTCTCATATTCTACTTTTGTCTCTATTTAATAATAGTTTTAAGAATAGCTTTTTAGAAATGCACGATCTCAAACTTTTTCTTATAATTACCCTCATTACTTTTATATTTTTAAGTTTTTTCCTCCACTTATTTTTGTTATAAAGTATTCTGAACATATAGAAAATATATAGTATGCCACCCACCACTTGACTTTGTTAAACTTTAATGTTTTATTGTATTTATTGTGGTTTTTTTTC
Organism: Leptonychotes weddellii; assembly: GCF_054177405.1. NCBI lineage: Eukaryota > Metazoa > Chordata > Mammalia > Carnivora > Phocidae > Leptonychotes > Leptonychotes weddellii. The sequence continues at coordinate 18,660,131 of NC_138379.1, forward strand.
AACAAGAACATTTTTTACCTGAAGCATACTTCAGAATACATGGTTCTAAAAGATATATATAGAACAGTCCATCAAAAAAAAAAAAAATAATACACATTTTCTTCAAGTACATATAGAAGAATCTCCTGGTTAAATCACATAAAAAGAGACATAACAGGTATTACAAATTTAAGAAGACTAAAATCATACCAAGTATATTTTCCAATGACAATGGTACAAAACTAAAGATCAGTAATAAAACAAAGCTCAGAAATCTACAATGTAAATATTAAATATTTAATATGTAAATATTAAACAACACACTACTGCACAAGCAATGGACCAAATAAGAAATAAAATGGCAAATCAAAATATGTCTCTACACAAAAGAAAAACACAATATTCCAGAACCTATGAGATGGAGCAAAAAGATGTTAGAGTGAAATTTATGCTATAAATGCATGTGTTAAGAAATAAAGTTCAGGGTGCATGGGTGGCTCAGTTGGTTAAGCGACTGCCTTTGGCTCAGGTCATGATCCCAGGGTCCTGGGATTGAGTCCCACATTGGGCTCCCTGCTGGATGGGGGGCCTGTTTCTCCCTCTTCCACTGCTTATGCTCTCCTGCTCTCTATTTCTGTCAAATAAATAAATAAAATCTTCTTAAAAATTTTTTAAAAAAAGAAATAAAGTTCAAATATACAACCTAGAAAAACTAGAAATAGAAGAAACTTAGCTGAAATTTCCTAGTGGAAGGAAATAACAAAGAAAAATCAGAAATAAATAAATACAGACCAGAATAAACAGTAACATAACATTGAAAGTAATGACCAGTTTTTTAAAAAAAAAAAGAAAAAACACACAAAAAATTGGCAATGCTTTGACTACATTAATTAAGAAAAAAAGGAGAGAAGACTCAAAAGCCAAATTGAGAAATGGAAGAGAGAACAATATAACAGATAACCATCGAAATACATAATGTAGTAACAGGTTATGATAAGCAATTACATACTCACAAATCAGATAACTTAAAAAAAAAAAAACCAGATAATTCTTAAAAATGCACAGGTTACCACAATTGAATCATGAATTTTGAATCCAAGAAATAAATCTTCTTAGACCAATAAGAAGAATCAAAGTTGAATTAAGAATCAAAAATCTCCCAGCACAGAAAAGCCCAAGACCACATGGTTTCATTGATGAATTCTACCAAACATTTAAAGAAATAATCAATGACAATCTTTATCAAAATCTTACAAATAATGGAATAGAGGGAATACATTCAAAATCATTCTATGAGGCCAGTATTACCCTGATACCAAAGCAGGATAAAAACAATACAACAACAACAAAGCCTAGTTTATCCCATGTAAGTATTGCTACTCCAACTTTCTTTTGCCATCCATTTGTGTTTCTCAGTTGTCCTTTGGTTTTGTTGACTCTTCCCTTGGCTGTGCAAAAGCTTTTTATCCTGATGAAGTCCCAATAGTTCATTTTTGCCTTTTTTTCCCTTGCCTTTGGAGACATGTCTAGCAAGATGTTGCTGTGGCCAAGGTCAAAGAGATTGCTGCCTGTGTTCACCTTAAGGATTTTAATGGATTCCTGTCCCATATTTAGGTCTTTCTTCAATTTTGAGTCTCTTTTTGTGTATGGTGTAAGGAAATGACATCTTTCCATTTGCAAAGACATGGATGGAACTAGATGGTATTATGCTAAGTGAAATAAGTCAATCAGAGAAAGACAAATATCATATTCTCACTGATATGAGGAATTTGAGAAATAAGGCAGAGGATCATAGGGGAAGGGAGGGAAAAATTAAACAAGATGCAACCAGAGAGGGAGACAAACCATAAGAGATTCTTAATGTCAGGAAACTGAGGTTTGCTGGAGGGAAAGGAGGTGGGGGGGTTGGAATGGCTGGGTGATGGTCAATGGGAAGAGTATGTGTTGTGGTGAGTGCTGGGTGTTGTGCAAGACTGATGAATCAGAGACCTGTACGCTTGAAACAAATAATACATTATATGTTAATAAAAAAAGTTAATTGACCTAAAACAAATAAACAACAAATAAACAAAACAACAATAACAAAAACACCAGGCTTTAAGCCCCACTGGTTACAAGAACTCACAAAATTCAGCCCCTCTCATTTTTGAGCCAATAGTTTTGGGGAAATGTTTTCCTTGTGCATTCCCCTGTGCACTCCTCTCTCTCTTACCCTTCTTTGTGACCATAGCTCCTTCCCCTCCACAGAACTCACAATTCCTTTCTCCCCTAAACCAGTCTCTGTACTTCCTACCTTCTTCAATGTGGCCTCTTCCTTCCCTTAAGTTGTGGAGTTTATTCTCTCAGTCTTCAGGCTGATTTCTGGGGTATTTCTGATAATTTGATAGTTACCTAGTTGTGTTCATGGGACCAGAGGAGCCTAGGGTCCTTGACTCCTCTGCCATATTTGATCCTTCCCTCCCTCATTACTTTTAAATTTAAGCCAGTTTCTTCTAGAGATTTCATAATTACTCAAATATTTCTACATTTCAAAGGTTTTTTAGTTTTTGATTTACCTCTTTAATCTATTTAGAATTGATTTTTGATAAGATATAATGTCTCATTTTTTTAAATAAACATTTATTGAAAAACTGTCTTCCCTATATATCTGAAATATTTTTAAAACCTATCACATTAATTTTTTTATATAATATGATTTGTTTCAAATCTATTCACTTACTTCCTATTATTTTATGCCAGTATTTCTTTTAAATTATCTAGTTTTATAAATTTTGATAATGTTAGAGCTGATCTATCCTACATCCTTACCTCTAGTCAAAATAGTATTTCTTTCATTTCTTTTTCTTTAACTACTATGTCATATCTATACTGTTGGTGAATATGGATAAATTTTATAGTTAATTTTTGTGTTTCTCCCATAGCCATGCCCCAGATATAAGGATATTTTACATAAAAAATATGTTAGAATTTCATAATTAGTTGAAATGTATCCTGGTATCTGCAGTCTTCTTACTCATGAACATTTATAATTTTTATTTTATCTGTATTGTACATTATTAAGAAAATAGTGGAGCAATAAAAATAGCATCATTTTATGTCCTATTGTTCTTTTATAGTTGCATAGTTGTCCATATATTTTATTCAGCTATGCTCCATTTGATCGTCATTGATTACATTTTCATTTCTTTTTAAATGTCAGATTTTGCAAAATATAAGTATGATTTTTATTATAATACACATATATTTCTCATACATCTTTACACTTTTTAAAAATGTCATTATTCTGGAAAGATCCTTAGAATAAAGAGGGTTGTTAAAAAAAAGAAAAAGAGGGTTGTTGAGTCAAAGGATATGGATATTTAAACAATTCTAATTGGTTGTTTTTTTTATTTTATTTATTTTTTTATTATTTATTTTATTGACCTTCTATATTTCCTTTCTTTTTACTCACTCAATAAATATTTATTGATTGCCTGTCACTTGCTACTCACTAATTTATACATGAATGGTGAATAAACAGATGTGGTCTTCTTGGAGCTTAATTTAGTTGAGAAAGACAGATAATGTATAAGTAAAGACATAAATAAGATGATTTTAGTTAGAAAATATATTGTAAAGAAAATACACTTGATAAGACTGAGAGAGGGTGAGCTACTTGGGCTGCCTTAGGCAATAGTCAGGTACTGAAGAGGTGACTTTGATCCTACTCCTTAAAAAAACCAGGCAAACTGGCCCAAGTCAAGGAAAGAGAATATTAAAAGGCACTATTAAAAACTAGATTTTCTTTCTTTTTTTTTTTT
>NC_138379.1:18664409-18725961 GCF_054177405.1 Leptonychotes weddellii
CTTTTGATGGCTGCATAATATTCCATTGTATATATATACCACATCTTCTTTATCCAGTCATCTGTCGATGGACATCTTGGCTCTTTCCACAGTTTGGCTATTGTGGACATTGCTGCTATAAACATCGGGGTGCACGTACCCTTTCGGATCCCTACTTTTGTATCTTTGGGGTAAATACCCAGTAGTGCAATTGCTGGATTATATGGTAGCTCTATTTTCAACTTTTTGAGGAACCTCCATACTGTTTTCCAGAGTGGCTGCACCAGTTTGCATTCCCACCAACAGTGTAGGAGGGTTCCCCTTTCTCCGCATCCCTGCCAACATCTGTCGGAAAACTAGATTTTCATAACAGAACATAATCTCAAATTCCAGTGTAGAGACTTATTAATACTCTGGTTTCTCTTCAGATCACATAAATCTTTCACCTTTTACTAATTAGAGATTTTTATTAGTGATTACAAGCTGGGTCTCTGGAATCAGCTGGTCATTAGATTTAATTGTTAACTTCTGATCTTCAGTTTCTTTATTTCCTAAGTGGTAGAAATAGTTTATATCTGACTCACTACACAAATTAGGTACAGAATATATAAAATGTGTAGTAAAAAGTCTGTTTTCATTCAGTAACAATTATTATTATTATTTTATTGTTGTTAAGTAAACAGACACAAATTATTTTGACTGGGGATTTATATTTAGAGGATATGGACTGGATTAACATTGCACTCTACCTTATAATAGCTGTATGGCCAACTTAACTTGTTAAGCTCCAGTTTATTTCATTTACAAAAATTAGTTTTATCTATCTTCCTTTATTTCTGGAGCCTTGCTTGGAACCAAATTTCTTCCTACTCTAAGGTTCAGCCTTTCTGAGCACATTAATTAATTCATAAATTACTCATTGAGTTCTTATGCTTTGCCATAAGATCTCCAACATCAAAAATCTCTGCTTAGAATCTCCTCAATCCTTGTCTATAGCATAGTGCTAGAATATTCCCTTCTTACTCTCTAACAGTGTCCTATCCACCAACCAGAATTTCTGCCACTGACAATATCAAGATAGTCTATGTTGCCAGAAACCTGTCTTATATCCAGCTCTGGAAATTTCTAGACTTGTTCATTTGCCCACCAAGCTACCATATTAACCCCTATGAAGACAAAAATATAATGTGTAAATATGTTATCTGCTGCAACTACTGAACAAATGAGATTAAAATAGGTTTTGCTTTTTCTTTGTAGATCTAGAAGTTATTTATAGTATGAGTTTTGATATCACTGTTTCTTTTTAAATATGTACTTTTGAATAAAACCTTTTTAAAATAACTACAGGGCGCCTGGGTGGCTCAGTCGTTAAGCGTCTGCTTTCGGCTCAGGTCATGATCCCAGGGTCCTGGGATCGAGTCCCACATCGGGCTCCCCGCTTGGTGGGAGGCCTGCTTCTCGCTCTCCCACTTCCCCTGCTTGTGTTCCTGCTCTCGCTGTCTCTCTCTCTGTCAAATAAATAAAATCTTTAAAAAAAATAAAATAAAATAAAATAAAATAAAATAAGAACTACAATGAAATTATAAGGAAAGGTATAAAGAAATGAACTTTAGCTAAAATAAGTCTTATTTGTAAGATTACTGTATGAAATTCCATATCTGTAATTATTGTTTCAATTTTTCTTGCATGAAAGATTTTCAGAAAAAAATACATTAATTATTTGAGACAATTTAATAATAATAACAGGATGTGATGGTAAAAAGTCACATGTTGATGGCTGAAAGGGATTTTATTCCAGTAAAGGAAGAATAGGATATAAGCTTATCAATTGAGATATCACCCATAAGTAAATGACGCCAATTGCCACAGCTGGCTTCATTTTCAACTGACAATTCAATAATCAACAAGTGACAGACAAGAGAAACCTATGACATGAGAATATAAACCATTTCAATAAATTATAAAAATAACTTTTGACTGACAGTTATTTTTATATTTAATGTAACATTACCTTTTTTCTCAGGGGAAATCAACCACATTGGTAGAGATCTTTCTTCCAGTTTAGTTCTCAGCTTAAACCTTAGGGTAAATAACTTTTGGAAAGTATGCCTCCCAGAAGGTAAAACTAGATGAAACTTGGTAAAACTCTAATTAATAAAAACAAGGAGAGAGAGAATTTACCTGTTCTTCCAAAGCCCCCAGTGATTTCTATTTGTTCAATGCAGATCAACTTTTTCCCAATTTCATGGTATGAATGGGTGACCAACATTCCTGACACCCACAATGCAATTATGACTTCTCATGGATAATTATTTTAGTCTAGTTCTCAAGTGAATGGCAAACTTTGGGTCTTTGACATGTCTTAAGTATTAGATCCATTGTGCCTGAGACCCCAATTCTTGTTTGCTTACATTTGCATCATATTTTAATCCCAGTTTCCATGCATTGCAGTTATGTTCCAAACTCAGAATTTGGTAATAAATTGGAATTATTGATGCTTAAGCAATGAAAATGTACTTATTTCATCATATTCTTGAACTATTAGACATCTTTAGTCCTTAATGGGACAGGATGTATTAGAATGGTTCTAATTTTTTTTCTTGAAAATATAAAAATCAAGCCAATTCTGAAATTAATACAGTGCTATTTGGATCATTCTATGTCAATGCAGAAAACTCATTGTTCTTTAAGGAAACAAAAGAGACAGAGAGAGAATAATGGGACAAAAGGAGAAATGAGGCAAAAGGACACAGGCTCCAGTTAAATACTGTGTATGCATAGTTATGGAAACATGTCCTATGAATAGCTAATAAAAAAATAAAAGACTTTAAAAACACCACTGATGGGTTGCCTGGGTGGCTCAGTGGGTTAAATGTTCGCCTTCAGCTCAGGTCATGATCTCAGGGTCCTGAGATCGAGTCCCACATCGGGCTCCCTGCTCAGCGGGGAGCCTGTTTCTTCCTCTCCGTTTGCCTGCCACTTCCCCGGCTGTGCTCTCTCTCTCTCTCTCTCTAATAAATAAATAAATAAATAAAATCTTTAAAAAACACCACTGAGGTTGGAACAATGAGAGACACCTCTGCCCAAGGATCTCCAATGTCTCTGAAGGTGTGCCCAAGGACATTTTAAGGGCATATGGTTCTACTGCCAAGTTTTGCTCTGGGGCCTCAAGTTAAAATGCCTATAACTGAGTTTTAGCTATTTAGAAATCCACTGCTGGACAATTTACTAGCAAAGAAGAGATATACAGATTATTCTGAAGGACAGAAAAGACTGAAAAAAACATTAGTAAAACACCAGCTGGCAGAGAAGATAGAGGGGCAAAAAAGGGAAAAGACAGGTGATGTAGACAGATGGAGAAACCAGGATGGAAAATGGTATTAATACATGTATGTCAGGGGCACAAATCCTGTAATTTACGAGCAGATCCTGCAAGTTAGGTATAGAGGGTATTAAAATTATTACAATGCAGTAAAGATTATATTGCTGAGTAACTGATAGTGTGAAGAGAAGCAGGCAGATATTAGCAAATACAGGAAATGTAGATATAAACAGGATGGAAGAAAATTAGATAAAAATAAGAATAGAATGATGCATAAGTTTTATGTTTCCTTACTAGAAGGGCCATATCTAAAACAGGATAAATAAAACTTGATGCATGGAGATTGTTTTCTAGGCAACAGCATTTAGATAAATAAGTCCTATCCCATTTAGATAGGACTGCATATTTTGTTAGAACTGAGATTAAATCAGTTTTAAACCTATGAAGGGACAATTCTGTTGGACTTAAAACTTACCTGAATGTATAGACAGTGTCACTATGAAAACCAATTTGTGAGCCCCTCGGTTTCAGGGCAGTGCTAAAAATAACACTGTCCATGTCCACAAGAAACTGACCATTCAAATATTTACTGAGTTATTACAACAGAACTGACATGGGCTGGGTACTGAGGATTGAATTAGAAAAAGGTGTGGTCTCTATTCTCAGGCAGCAACAGTATAATGAAGGAGAAATAAATTAAACGATTCCACAAATCAGTGTACTTTACATGTTGTGATAAAATCTATGCAAAAATAATACAAATTATCATGTGAATCTATAACAAGGGAGGATACTTTGACATAGGATGTGCTAGTGCTAGATTTTGGGACCAGAAGGAAGGCTGCCCTGAAACATGTACTTTTATCCAAGATCTAAAGGAGAAGTAGGGATCCTCTAGGAGTGGGGGGAAGAAGTGGTAAGATGATGGGGGTTGGGGGAAAGCAAAGCAAAGGCCTAGAGGTGAAGGGTCTGTCTTGGAGGATCAGAAAGAAATCAGTAGGTTGGGATTGATGGAGTGAATGGATGTAGTGTCTAAGAGAAGACTGGAATAGGCAGAAGTAGATCATGAAGGCTTTTGTAGGCCATGTTTCAACAATTGAGGCAATGACATGTTTACAAATTATAATGCAAATTAAAAAAGAATGTTCAAAAATAAAAATAAAAAAGAATGTTCATAAAGGCACTGGCAGAGTGTCCTCAGGAAGGACAGCACAAGGAGAGATCATTCTTACTGATAGTTCATTGAAGTCTTCTTGGGGGAGTTCACATCTGTGCAGAGCCTTGATGGAGGAATAGCATTTTAATTGAAGAACTGAGATGAGATCGACAGGGGGAAAAAACAATTGTGTAAAAGCACAGAGGAGGATATAACGTGGATGATGAATAAAGAATCTATTTGAAAGTATATAATTGGAGACATGCCTGAAATTATAGATTGGAACCAAATCATGGAGGACAATGCTGGTTACATGAAAAAATTTTTATTTTTCTTACTCTGTAAGTAGTGAGAAATCTATCATACTACTTAGAGTATGGGCTTTGGGTTTGAGTTTCAGGTTTGTCACTTACCAGTTGTGTGAATTTGGGCAATTTAACATGTCTTTGCCTGTTTTTTCAAATTCAGCATCTTTGGGATGATACAAGGTTAAATAAAGATTCATAAGATGAAATATATAAAGGCTTAGTTCAATGGTTTATATATAAAAGCTTAATGAATGGTATATACTTTTACTGTTAATATTAATAAAATAATTCACATTGGCCTGGAGGATACTTCGAGATAGGATACTTGGTACAGAGATCCTTGGGCTAGGGGTTGAGGCCATTGTAGAAATTAAGATATGCAGTGATGAGAATTTGAACTAAGAAGGGTGTTTGCAGCAGAAAGGATGGAAATGATGCCATACGAACAACATGTAGAAAAATGAAATATGGCTATGAACCACTTAACAGCTTAAGGGCAAAATGCAAAAGTCAGAAATGACTGAGGTTAGGTGGGTGGGTTAGGGACATGGTGTTCGCCATGCATTGAAATCAGAGCATCAAGAGAAAAAAAAAAAACTTTCTGGGGAATCAGTGTGTGAGTGTGAATATCATTCCCTGACTAGTGAAATGAGACATGTCTGATAAGAGACAATATATATTACCCATGACTCAAATTTAATTCACTCATTTATCTCTTTAAGAACTGTCCAAAATAAAAACATTCTGGTTAAAATTTACCTCATGATTTCTTGGAATCTGCTCATGTAATAGCTGGATACACACACACACACACACACACTGATGTGTTTAAGTAGAATGTGATGTTCTGTGCCTATCTTTTCATTTTTTGTGAAGTACAGTGCATGAAAAAAATGTATGAAACATAGATGTACCACTTAATATAAAGAGAATGCTCAGGTAATCATATCTAAGACAAAGAATATTACTAATATCTCAGAAGCCTCTCTCCATGCCCCTCTTCTTCTTCCATATCCTTAATTTTATATTAATTACTTTCCTCCCCTAGTTGTTAACTATTCACCCTTAGACCCATTCTTTTAGTTTTGCCTATTTTTAATGTTTATGCAAATGATATCAATGATGTTATGGATTCTCTTTTGTCTGTCTTCTTTTCTTCAAACTTTGTTTTTTATAAGATTTATCTTTTGGGTTGTTTATGGTTGTAGCTATACAAGTATTTGTTTGTTAATTATATTATTCAAAGGTATTTGCATTGTTTCTATTCATGGGCTATTATAAATAATATGGTTTGAATATTCTTATTTATGCCTGATGGTGCAAAAATGCATTCATTTCTATAGGGTAACCATATTGTAATAGAACTGGAAGAGTATGGCATAAATATATTTTTAACTTTTACTAGACAATGGCAAACTATTTCCCTCAAATAATTAGGACAATTATACTCCCATCAGCCATGGATGAGTGTTCCTGTTGTTACATATCATAACCTACCTTTGGCATTGTTATTTAATAAGTGAGTAGTGGTATATCATTGTGACTTTAACTTTTATGAGAACTTTCTGCTTATCTTTATTTTTTAAATTTTTTTTAAAGATTTTATTTATTTATTTGACAGAGAGAGACAAAGCGAGAGAAAGAACACAAGCAGGGGGGAGTGGGAGAGGGAGAAGCAGGCTTCCTGCTGAGCAGGGAGCCCGATGCGGGGCTCGATCCCAGGACCCCGGGATCATGACCCTAGCAGGAGGCAGACGCTCAACGACTGAGCCACCCAGGCACCCCTTTGCTTATTTTTATTGACCATTTGTAGTTTTCTTGGTAAGTGCCTTAGTCTGCTGCCCAGTTTTCTACGGTTTTCCATCTTTTCCCTGATGGATAAACAAAGAAGAAATTATTTATGTAATATTGTTATGATTTCTTTATTAGCTACATATGTTATAACTATCTTCTTCTCCTAGTCTTAAAAGAAATTATAATAATTCTAATGGTGCCATTTGGAGAGATAATTCTTAATATTTAATCAAATTTATCAAACTTTTCTTTATGGATAGTACTTTCTTGTCCTACTTAATAAAGATATTTTTTAATATTATAAAAGCTAATATCTGTATCTTTCACATTTAGGTTTACTTATACAGCCATATCATCTGAAATTAGTGATGGAAGTATGACTTAGGTCTTCTTTATGAAATAAAGTAGCTCCATTCTATTTCTAATTGCTGTAAGATTCTTTCCTATTTATTATGTATGTTCATAATTTTTTTCTTTATTCTGTTAATGTGGTGATTCTATACACTGCTTCCCTAATATTAAATAAAACATATGTTCCTGTGATAACCCCAACTTGGTCCTGATGCATTTTCTTTTATGTTGTATCATATTTACTTAGTGATATTTTAGTTAGGAATTTTGCATCTAATTTTGTGAGTGACATTACAATGTAATTTCTATGTTTTAGAGTCTTTGTTGGGTTTTAGGATTAAGGTTATGCTAGCTCATAAACGATGGGAGAAGATACCTGGTTGTTATCTTTTCTGGGAGAATCTGTAAGATCAGTATTCCTGACATTACTTATTCCTTAAATATTAGAAAGAATGCAACAATGAAACTACCTGAGTTTTTGCTGTGGCAAGATTTTCAGTTACAGATAATTATAAAAATACTTATAGGACTAATTTTATATACATATTTTTTATTGCAGTAAAATGTTATAAAAATTGCCATAGTAATCAGTTCAAGTGTACAATTCAGTGACATTAATCACATTCACAATGTTGTGCAACATCAACACTATTTCCAAAACTTTTTCATCAGTCCGAACAGGAACTCTGTAACCATTAAGCAATGACTTTCTTTTCTCCCCTCCCTCCTAGTCCCTGGTAACTTCTAATCTATTTTATGTCTCTATGAATCACCCATTCTAGATATTTCATATAACTGAGATTATGTAATATTTTTTCCTTTGGTATCTGGCCTAATTCCCTCCCACACCCTACCCCCTTTTAGTCATGGACAATGAATCATTTTCACTTTTATGTATTTATTTGCACAAATTTGCACAAACATGACTTCATTCACCAACACAAAACATACAACCAGGACACATACAAGAGGTGTAAGAGGCAATAAATAGAACTGTGGGGCCAGCTTGCTTTGGTCCATGGTGGGTCTATCCCTGAGCACCTGTCCCTGGCCCTTAACCGACAGCTGGAGCCAGGAGGGGCAGAGTCTGGGCAACTGGTATAACAGGCCAGACGTGCAGCCAAATGTCCCCTCCAAACAACCCCCCAGGGCCCTGCAGGGCATAAAGTCAGACTGGGCCAGACTCCACAGACCCTAGCTGTCAATGTCTGAGAGCACAGTTTCTTACCTTGTCTGAACTTTCAGGGAGCACGTGATGCCATCTTGTACCAGGGGCTTCCTCTTGATGGCATGCAGGCTTTGGCTGCAACTCTGAGGCTTCTTTTGGCCAGGCTGGTGGCTGGTTGCTGGTGGACTGCCTCTGTATCCGACCAACACTCATCCTCCAGGTCATTGTCCTGAACACCTTCTGCCCAGGACCCGATGGTTAGCCTGATTTTGGTTTTATCCAGTTTTATTTTGATGGTTTATGTGTAGATTTCTTTGCAGTCACCCTACATGGCATCATAAAATTGAAACAGTGGACTGATACTATCTGTACATTTTGGAAAATTCTCAGATGCCACCTCCTATTAATTATTTCTGTCTCATTAATATGCTTCTCCACATCTGAGACTCTAATTAAGCATATGTCACAGCTTCTCCTATATCCTCTTTATTTTCTCTTAGAAAGCAATTTTCCAAATTTCTGTCTCTAAATGCTGCATCCAGCTTTGTTGGTTTGGGGTCAAATTTCCAATTCATCATTTCTATTTCACTTTGTATAATCTGTTATTCAGTATGTCCGTTGATCCCTTGTATTATTATTCACTGCACTAAATGCTACAAAAATTTTTCTTCAGTATGCTAAGTCTCTATTGTTTCTAGTACTCTGCAGAAGCTTAGCTTTTATCTTCTTTACAGCATAAATATATACTATCTTCAGTCTGAGCCTGATAATTCCAATATTTGCAATTTCTATGTATCTGTACTTGTAATTTGTATGTGTTTATTTTTTCTCACTTCTGATGTTTCTTGCTTATGTCATCTTGCCAACTTTTTTTTTTCTGCATGGTTCATTTGATCCTGTGTGCAGTATATTGTCATTGAAAATGTATTTATAGAAGAAATTTGAGGATTAGGATCATGTTACCTATGATACTATTTTACTCCAGAAAAGAATTCTCATTAACTTCTGCTTGTTATCTGTGGATTTTCGCAATCCTTATTTAATTTAATGTAATTGCATGGTTTGAGATTTTCTGCACTATTCATAGTATTCCAAAATGGTCTTCGTTATGTATGTTCATTATTCCATCCAATGTTGGAGTGAGCCTTTGGAGGTCCAGAAGGGAAATGGTTTACTAAAGTCTGTTTCCTTTACTGGCCTTTGCCTCTACTCGTGTTGTCTTAGTTCTGTGAGGTTGTATATTATAGACTGGATGTTTGTGTCCCCCCAAAATTTGTATGTTAAGATCTTAACCCCAACATGATGGTATTTAGGAGGTGGGCCTTTGCAAGATAATTAGGTCATGAAGGTAGAGCCTTCATGACTGAGATTAGTGACCTTAGAAAAAGATACTAGAGAGCTTACTTTTCCTATTTTTCTTCTCTGTCATGTAAAACATTGTGAGAAGACAGTTATCTATGAGCCAGGAGGTGGGCCCACACCAGACCCTGGATATGCCAGCACTTTGATCTTGGACTTCTCTGCCTCCAAAACTGGGAGAAATACATGGTTACTGTTTAATCCACCCAATCTTTGGTAATTTGCATGGCAGCCCAAATGGACTAAGACACTGTCAAAAATAGAGTTCATCTCCACCACTTTTTAGGACCAGCAGTACCCAGGACAAGTGTAATATATATATTTTTTAATTTATTGATTTATTTGAGAGAGAGAGAGCAGGGGAAAGAGCAGAAGGAGAGGGAGAGAATCCCAAGCAGACTCACTGCTGAGCCCAGAGTCCACAGCAGGACTTGATCTCAGGACCCTGAAATTATGACCTGAGCAGAAATCAAGTCAGACACTTAACTGACTGAGCCACCCAGGCACCCCCAGGACAAGATTAAATGCTGTACTCATTGCTCTCAGTTCTCCTTCTCTCTTTATTTGAAGCTGACAAATGCCTCACTATTTTGTTAACTCTTTGCTTTATTTTATTTAAAAAGATTTAATTATCTGCTAAGAAGTAATTAGAAGTGGAATTTCAATGATATTTTTAAATTAATAACCCTTTGATGAATTTCTAACTCTCAGTAACTATCTTTATAGAAATATCTTTCTTTCTTATCCCTGAGGAAGGCTGACTTCATTACCCTCATCATTTTATTTCTGATTAAAATTATTTCTATATATTTTACTTGTAAGCTCTTTTCTGTTAAATATGAACAGAATATTTGTTCATATTTAACAATGAATTTTTTTTCTGCGTGGTTTTATTCATTTGGAATACAGAGGGTGTATTCCAAATGAATAAAATTTATAGAATGTTTGTGGATTTTTTTCCAGAAAGCAAACCAGAAGATGATTTCCTAGGCTTAAGAATTATATAAGCATGGAATATCTTAAAGTTATATATTATTGCTTTGTTATTTTTTTTATTTTTATTTTTTTAAAGTTTTATTTATTTATTTGACAGAGAGAGACATAGCGAGAGAGGGAACACAAGCAGGGGGAGTGGGAGAGGGAGAAGCAGGCTTCCCGCTGAGCAGGGAGCCCGATGCGGGGCTTGATCCCAGGACCCTGGGATCATGACCTGAGCCGAAGGCAGCCGCTTAACGATTGAGCCACCCAAGCGCCCCACTTCGTTATTTTTTACATAGTGCAATATAGCTTTAATATTTGCCTAAAACAGCAACATTTTATCATAACCAGAATCTTTGTAATCATTTATAATCTTTGCCACTTCTGTGGTAGGTGCTCTGCTAGGGTCTTTTTACATTATCTGCAAACTCATATTACACAACTGAAACTTTTTTAAGTGTTGAGCGTTTAATTCCCTTAACCCTGCAGGTTAGCATAAGTGAGACCTCAAAAGGACAACCAATTTGTCCAAGGTGCACACAGTTTTAAATAAATAGGGCAAAATTTAAAAATTCTTCTGCCTGACCTTAAATCCTTTTTATTTCTGTAACTTCATTAGAAACTGGCATGTAATTAATAAAATTAAATTATTCAAAAATATTTTCAGTTATTGGGTGAAAGGGAGGACCCAAAGTTAAATTGTACTCGAATAATTGTGATTTTTTTCAAATAATATTTATTTTAGGGGCTCCTGGGTGACTCAGTCGGTTAAGCAACTGACTCTTGATCTCAGCTCAAGTTGATCTCAGGGTTGTTAGTTCAAGCCCCACCTTGGGCTCCAGACCGAGTGTGGAGCCTACTTAAAAAAAAGTGAAGAATGTTTATTTTATCCTTTACCTTAAATAACAGCATGACTATATTTAAGAAATTTTTAATCCAATATATTCTTCTTAAAAAATAATAGAGTAAACTTTCTGGAAACTAAGTTATTTAAAAATTTTGTTTTATAATTATTTGTCAGCATCAATATTCACTGAATCAACACTACACAGACATATCTGTGATAGGACATATGTTTAAGAGACATAGAAGTCAGATGAACTTTTTCTACTTCAAACTCAGAATTTGAATCCAAATTTTATTTGAATTAGAACACACTATCACTTTAAAAAAAAAAGAAAATACTAAAAATATTATCTCTTTATGGATCTAGAATAAATTGAAAGATGGAAGAAGACCAATCATTTGCTTACCAGTTCTGTATTAATCTCTGCCCTAAGTTTGTTCTCATGCATTATCTCAATTAAATTTCACAGTGGATATTTTATAATCGTATTGTTTTCTAGTGTAGCTCAGAAATGTTAAAAAAAATAATTGCCCTACACCACAAGGTGACTACCCAGGCCAATTTTCCCATTCCTCAACTTCTACCATTGTGTCTCTCAAATATAGATCACAAACCTGTTCAAAAAAAAAATAATAAGTTTATCTAATGTAGCAGCCAATTTTGCTTTCTGCCCCCTTACCATCATTGCGCAGCTATCCTTTATAACCCATTGGTCATGATTTTTCTTCATCTCCTGATCAAATCCTTTATGTAGGATTTATATAAATTATCAAAGAGGTAGGCTTAGGCTTTATATGGAAACTGTTTCTCAAAAATATAAAGTTACTTAGTGAAGGCAACAGCTAGTAAAAAAAAGAACAACTGTTAGAATCGAGGTCTCCAAAACCTGTTCTTTTCCTACCTTATATAGATCAGGGTGATTATCAAGATCAGGCCAAGTCTTGATCTGACATTGAGGCATGCATGATGGATATGGCTTATTATGCTGCTAGTTGGCAGGAGGTAGATATCTTTTATTCAAAAAATAATTACTTGTTGCTAAAATCCCAAACATACTTTATTACAAAGCAGATGCCATCACATGACTCAAGCAATACCTCTTCCACCTACTTATAAAATTACCCTTCTTGGTTACCAATAGCAAAGAATATTTAGTATTTATTCTGTTCATTCATGGAAGAAATATTTTACCTAAATAACTAACCAAGCACACCTTCCTTTAGCATGTCGGACTAATTATGCTTATTAGTGAAATCTTATGAGCACTTTGTGGTGTTTGAATTTCATAAGGAGTCAACCAGGCTTAGATAGAAGTGCAGTGTTACCTAACAAATATTTATCTTTACTTTGTGCCATGTACTGAGGATAAAATGCAGAGGTGGATGTAGTCTTCATTCTTTAGGATATCTTACTCTGTTAGAGAGATTTTCATTATTTAAAAATTCTAATAAGGATGGTAATAATTTTTACCTTAGAATAAGTCTTTGCTTTATTAAACAAATATATAACTATGCTAGAGAACAGAATTTCATTAATTCGTTAGTTTTGATTTCCTGCTATGAACATTAACAATAACATTAACAAAAGCATATACACAGTAGAATTAAGTTTTGATGCTAAATCGTATCTCAGACCAATATAACTGAAAGCATTCTGCCCAGCATTGAAGAGACCTAAGGTTTTGCTTTAGTTATGTTGATAACTGACTGTGTGATTGTGGAAAGTTATTGGGTCTCATTCCAATTCACAAAATAAGGAACATAAAATGGATACTACTTAAAAATTTATTAGGAAGTCAAAGTTAATAATAAAAATATTATAAATTGTTATTTAAGTATTTATCAACATCTAAAGCCCACCTAACGGAAGTACATTCTCATTGCTATTTCCCCACATAAATTATATTTCTTAGAGGGTAGGGTTATGTTTTCTATGGGTTTTGTTGTTGTTCATTGTTATAATGCCTAGCACATTGCTGACTGCAGAACATGTGAATGAGACAGAACTATATCCTCTTTTTGTATAAAGGGAAAAGCTGACATTTTCAAAGAAAGACCAAAAGATGTTTGACATAATTTTCTCTGAACTTAATGACTTCATTTTTAAAATCTGAAAAAAGTCAAAATCCAAATAAGCATTTTCAGTGTAATTGGGCTATTTTTCTGACTAAACAGAAACAACTTAATCAAGTTTGATTGGAAATTTGCAAAAAAAAATGTATGAGTGGTTGCAAGTGTTAGTAGTAATGAAGTTGCTAGTTTTTTTTAATCATTCTTAAAAGATACTTTGCCCTGATTGAAAGGATAATGAATTTCACATCTTATCTAAAAGATATCCAGAATCCAATATTTGTTGACACAGCAAAATGTGTTTTTTAATATGTGAATATGTAAGCTTGTATGTGGGGGTGTGTATATATACCTACACCTATATTGAGATAGTGGGTGTGTATTTTTGGTTAATGGATAAAATCTAAATTGAACAACTCTATACGTCACAAATAAAAAGAAAATATAGTATTTGGAAGAACAAAACTCTCTGAGAACACAGAACTGACATATTCAGAGTGTTTAGGCACATCAAGTCTCTTCTGGTAATCTCTATGGTATGTGGAAGATTAATGTATGTTTGAATAGAATATAATATAGTTTATTAAACTGAATCTATTCTAAAGATTTTTTGGAAAACCAAAATGATGGTCTTAATTAAATTATTTTGTTAGTTTATTTTCACTGAGTTGATGGGGAGAGAGGCTAAGTATGCATTAAATATACAGTAGTAGGGGAAAAATAAAAAATCTTTATGTGGGGAGAAATGACAGAGATTTTAAGAAAAAAGAGAACTTGGATAGCTATTACTATTAATAAGTAATTTTATTTTCCAAAGAATATCAAATTAATCTCATAAACCCACATGAAATTAATATCTACTTTAATAATTTAAATCAGAATGTTAACAATAATACTTTAATGGTAATTACTAACAATTCAGGACATCATGTTTACTGTGAAAAACTTGCTTTCAAAGGATAAAAAGTGGATCTTATAATTTCCAGCTTATGTGGGGGTCTTTTTTTTTTTTTCGAACTATCCTGTTTTCTTTAAAAAATATTAGTAGTAGGAAAAAAGTAATAATGACTAAATAGGTTTCTGATATCAATAATCACTAAATGGGATAGTAGCACAATTAGTATTAATAATATTTTATAATTACATTCACTATAGAAGTTTTTACATAATAATAAAATGCATCTTACATCCTCCAACGTAATAAATTTGATGTGAGGTTGAATGGATAATCTTCCTATAATACCTGTGTTTCTATTATCAAACTCTGAGTGTTTTATTATTTTAAAACATGATTTTCATATCAAATGTTGCTTCATAAACTCTTAAGATTTTATTTTCCTCTGAAAATATTTCCAATCGAAATTCAACTTTGTATTTTTCCCACAATATATGAACATCTATGTCAAGTGGTGAATACAAAATTATTCAGAATCCAGTCTTTCCCTTTCTTTGAATGACACCACGAAAATCAAAAGGAGAAAAATAACCATAGCTCCAAAGTTTGATTTTGCTAGGGCTAATTCAACTGAAAAGCATTACATTTCTTTATAATTTGAGGCTTATATTTTCAGAGATCTTATAAAGCTGACATGCTACTCTTTGAAGACATAGGTGGGATTTTTTGAGTGTTTTAAATATGTCTCTCTTCTGTGTGTGTGTGTACACGAGTGTGTGTGTGTTTCTGCTGCAGGAGGGAGTTAATTTAGTCTCAAAAAAGATATGAGGATTAGAAAAAGACAGAGGGGAAGAGAAATACCTAAAACATGCATATCCATTTCCTTCCACCAAACTCACTAAATATTTTTGTCAAAGAAATTTGCCATTACATGTATGCATCTACATCTATTGCATATATAAATGTATATTTGTGTAGTTACATGTATGTATGTGGAATATGGGGATGAATTTGAAGCAAATTAAGGGGTGCAGTGCAACACATGACAAACAAACCTAAATGCACATTTAGGCACCCTCTGATCTATCACTGACATCGTAGTTATCTTTGAAACTCCTGGGTTTTCTCACTTTTTGTCTTCTAATACAATTTTAAGATTTATTAAGTCATCGTCCAGACTGTATCAATTCTTTTATGGGGTCACATGCAAGGAATTCGCTTATTCAAGATAAGTAATGCATTGTCTGGATAACATGGTAATTTCTGTCCATGTCTGTGTTAATCAGAGAACTATTATTCCCTAATGAAAGAGATCCTGTCTTATTCTCCCGAGTATTTCCTACTTAAATCATATTGGTTGAACCAAGTGAAACTTTCTCGCGCACTTAAAGATATGTAAAACATTTCCCTAACTTTGTATTTTAAAAAAATTAAATTAAACTTAAACAAGTTGTGAGATGTTGGAGAAAGGCATCAAGAGGAAACGATCTTCAGTTGACATGTGAGCAGGACCAAGGCAATCGGATGCTCCTTGCCCCTTTCCCTCTGTCCTTGGAATGTGTGCTTACTTTCCCTGTGCAAGCTGCCCAGGAACGCAGGCTTGAGATAATAACATGGTGTTGGGACCAGCTGTGCTGTCTATGTGACAGAACCCAATTAAGGCATCTGTATAAACTTTTGAGATTTAACATGTGGGTGTGGAGATTTACATGTCTTGTGGCTGTCCAAGTCAAGCCTTTTATATAAGTTCCCTTGCTTATTAAACCTGCCACCTACCAATTGGAAGTGGACTCTTTCTCTGGTCTCTCCCTGCCCCCCATATATGGGCCAGTTTCAGATTACACTCACGAAGGTTCCAAGGTTGTGAACCAACAATTGGCAGCCAGCCAGGAGAGCAAAGAAATAGGCCTTGGGAAAGAAGCATCTGTGAGGGAATTCCCAGTTGGCCATCAACCCCTCTGTGAGGGGTGGCCTGTATGTTAGCTGCTTACAGATTGACATGTGAATATGGGGACTCCTGGAAAACCCCCACTGTTCTAATGCATTTATGTGAGGAACTGCACAGAGTTCGCTGTAGCAAAGAAGAGAACCATATGGCTGTCGCAGTGGGCTGGCCCCTACTGTAGGCAGTTCATCTGGACACCAATGCCCAGCTAAACTTGGGTCAGAAAGTTGGAAGAAGAGCTGAGTTTAGAGAAGGACGTGTGGGTGTCCACCGCTACTCTGCTAGCTTTGGTGGGAGGCAGAGAGCCGGGTAATTAATTGAAGGCCTTAGTATGCTGTTTTGCAAAGCTAGGAGGGCTGCAAGATGCCATGGATTAAGGTCCCAGGGCTTGTGACAAAGCCTGATTGGGACATTCAGAGGTGGAATCCCCAGGAAAAGAAAGATGTAATGGGGATGTCAATCATCAGATGAAATGGATGAAACACTCTGTGCCATGCAACCCCCCCACCCCAAAAGGAAAGCAAAAGCACAGCAACAACAAACTCAGCCAGCAGGAGAGCCCCCAGTGCAAGAAACATTCATGATGAGAGAATATACTCCTACTGAGTTTAATGGTATAGCTGCCAAGTTCCAGCAAAAGACCAGGGTAAGAATCCAGGTGTGGTCAGTACAGTTATGGGATTCAGGGGGATGGCATTTCTCTGACTGGGCAGGAGACAGAGAAAATGAGCAATATCAATGGGTTAAAGTACCCATTCCCTTATAAACTGGATGATTCCAGGGAAGCTTGGCTCAATGAGGGAGACATCCCTGAGCATGTGGGGCCCTGAAAATCTATAAAAGAGATTTTAAAATCTATAAAAGACTCTTAGGGAATTGGGATTGAGACAGGCAATCTACATCCATCTTTGAAGACCTTGACTGGGTCACATTCACTGCAGGAATGAAAGCTAATATTCTGCAGTCCTCAGGTGCTGGAGCACCTGATATGGAACGTTGATAACTACACGGAGCCCAGTTGTGGGGCAAGATATTTATGATGTTAGATAATCTTCTGCTAATCTGGGGGAAACTGACAAATCCCAGGAATAGGTATGGGCTATGGGAAGACAACAGACAGAGAGGGAGCATGGAGAGCCAAAAAGGCTCCCCCAACTGCTGTAAAGGGTCTGGGAAAAAATAATCTGGAAGCAAATGTGGTTTGACACCATTGCTGCAGGGACCCCACCTGAAGAGATAGATCGACAAACCAATGCTGTGTTGGTTGGCCTATGGAAAGCCTTAAAACCTGAACAGCAGTTCAGACCTGCCCCATCTGCCCCTTCCATCCCTGATGCCATGCCTGTTCCAGCAGAGGCCTTAGGGAAACAGTTCAATTCAGAGTGGGTGGATCCCATGCCATGCATAGTGACTAAATAGGCCAAGATTGCCTTCAGATGAGGGCCACTGGAGGTGAGTGGAGGCCTCAGGATGAGCTCACTATCAACTGGTCCTCCAAAAATCAACAAAAGGTGATGGTGCTGATGGATACAGGAGCCAAATGTACTTTAATATGTGGTAACCCTCAAAAATGTTCTTGTTCCCTCAGTACCATCAATGGTTACAGAGAACAAATAGTTATGGTCAGGAAGATCCTCTTAATATTGCAAGTTGGATATTATCCTTCCTCCCCCCACCAAAAATATGAGGTCTTTATCTCTCTAACACCAGAGAATATATTAGACATTGATATCTTACAAGGTCAAACTCTGAAAATCTCTATCAGTGAAGTCCACCTCAGGGTTAGAGTAATCAAACCAGTGCTGATGGAAAACACCCTTGGGAACCGGTAAGCCTGTACCCTTCTGAAGAATGGTAACTGTCAAACAATATGAATCGCCTGGGGGACATAAGGAGATAGGAGAAACTACCAAGAACTTCACCAAGTGGGTATTGCCACCATCTTAGATACCTTGGCCATGGTCCTAAGAATGTGCATTGCTATGCTGGACTTAGCAAATGCCTTTTTCAGTATACCCCTTACCACTGAGTCACAAGATTAATTTGCCTTCATGTAGGAGGGACAACAATGGACCTTTCAAGTACTTCCCAATGGTACCCTGCACAGTCCCACCACATATTATGGGATGGTAACCCTAGTCCTGTCCCTGTTCTGCTTCCCTGCATCAGTGAAATAGGACCAGTGCATTGAGGATGTAATGTTTATATATGAAGACTTACCTCTGTTGCAGGGTTTGTTGGAACATCTGTGAGGGAGAAGATGGACAATGAACCCAAAGGAAATTCAAGGCCCAGACACCACCATAAAGTTTTTGGGAGTCATATCATATGGCCAGGGGAGATGTGTGTTGTCTTAGAAACTGTGATTGACAAGGTGCAAGTCTGTCCAACTCCTAAGAAGGTGAAAGAGGTGCAAGCTTTTGTAGGGATTTTGAAGTTTTGGAGGACTGTTTTTTTTTTTTTTTGGAGGACTTGTATCCCCTGCTTGGTACAGTGCCTCCATCCATTATGCTACCTGCAAAGAAAGACCAGATGTGGGATTCGGGATCAGAGCAGCAAGTCGCCTTCGAGAAGACAAAAATACTACTGAAGCAGATTAAAGCTCCAGGCATCTCTCAAGCAGAGCTACCATTT
Source organism: Leptonychotes weddellii (assembly GCF_054177405.1). NCBI lineage: Eukaryota > Metazoa > Chordata > Mammalia > Carnivora > Phocidae > Leptonychotes > Leptonychotes weddellii. The sequence continues at coordinate 18,683,215 of NC_138379.1, forward strand.
GAGTTAAATGTATCTGTGACTTCAGAAGTGATGATTGGGCCCTGGGGCAGAGGCAACAGGTGAGAGTACTCCCAGGATTTTGGTCCCAGTTTTGGAAAGGAGTAGAAACCCAACATATCCTCATAGAGCAACAGCTCCTAGCAATGTGCACAGCTCTAAGAAGAGCCTCTTAGGAGAGAAAACAGCATTATCATGGTAATAACTTCTTCCTATGAAGGGGTGGGTTGGATATATGTTCAGTCGACCCACTTCTGTCATGGCTCACCTCCCACTTTGACTATGTGGCATGCATATTTGCAGTAAAGAAGTACCCTGCCCCCTAGCCCACTGCATCCTCCAGTTGCTCCCACCCCCATTCTTGTGGTGGCCCCTGAGGCCTGTAGAGTGGAAGTAGGGGAAATACCTCCCTGTGTCTGATACATGGGTCTAGTGGAGGCAATCCATCCACAAAGACTGCAGTCACTATTCAGCACAACACTGACACCATCTGGGCAGAAACAGGAATGAACCTCAGCAGCTGGTGGGCTGAACTCAGAGCTATTTGGCTGGTGATCATGCATGAGCCCTAGCCCAAAATCCTTTGCACTGACAGTTGGGCTTTCTAAAGAGATTAACACTATGACTTGGACAATGGCAAACTGAGGGGTGGATGATTATGAATAAGCCCTTATAGGGTCAGGATATGTGGAAAGACATTTGGGATTGCCTGCAAGAGCTTGAGGCAGTTCTCACTGTCTTCCAAGGCCTGACTCATGAGACACTGACACCCCTTGGCAATCAGGAAGCTAATGCCCCAGCTCAGGTACAAGCCTTAGCAACTGACCCTTCAATAGATACAGCAGATTAGATGCATAGAAAGAGTGGCCACTGCAGTACTCAGGTGGGATGGCAAATTGCAAAGGATGTCTGATTGCTTCTGAAATACAGTGACTTGGCTAATGCAGTAACATCATGTCTTAATGTGTTCTAAACAATGCCCAAGGAGCTGCTGAAGGAGTCTGGGGCCATCTACCAGAGTTCCCAACCAGTGAGGGACTGGCAAATCACTTATGTTGGCCCCCTCCCTGCCAAGTGAGGGTTCTAAATATGCCTTGGCTTGTGTGGACACTGCACCTGGCTTGACTCAAGCTTTCCCCTGTCACCATGCAAACCAGGCTGCCCCCATTAGGGAGTTAGAGAAGCTGAGTATGGTTACCCTCATTGAATAGACAGTGATTGGTGGTCAGATTTCAAAGCGCATGATATACAAGATTGGGCAAAAGAACATGACATTGAATGGAGGTCCTGTCTCCCCTATAACTGCAAAGAGCATGGTCAGTAAAAAGGGAAATAGAATATTAAAGCATCAGATTAAATTGCTAACAAGTAACACCACGTTGATTGGAGTAACGAAAGTACCATCCTAGGCTCTAATACTTTTGAAAAATGAGTGAGTAAGGCCTATACGCCATACTGGGGACTTTTGCTGAGACCCTCAATACTGTAAAGGTATAAACGTTGTGGGAAACAACCGTTGCCCTGACTCTGACTGTAAATCAACATGATGTGCTGCTGAGAACGCCAAACCCCATCACACTGGGGAGAGGAATTTCCTACTGGAATTTACAATGAGATGTCCTACCAGGATGAGTGGGACACTTCATACTCATAGGTGAGGTGGAGCTCCTCAGTATGCACTGGGACCCTGTTGCCTGTTGCAAGCTGGACCTGTTGAAATGCACTATACCTGGAATGGAACATGCACCATTGAAAGAGGGGAGAACATGGGGGTCCTGGTCTGGGATATTCCTCTACCAGTCTATCTCCTCACTCCTGACAGTGCTGCCTCCCCTGGCCAACATGAACAGTATGCACAACCCAGTCACATTTCCTAAAGCTGCAGCCACATTGACGTCTAAGTGTCAGTCCACAAGTGCAATTCTACAGAAGGGGAATCCCTCCCCATCCATACAAGTTCCTACTAAATATCTATCTTTTGACCCTAAATTTCAGCGGCTCCTGTGATGACCATTCATGGGATGGGCACCTGGTGGGAATACCTTTCTACGCTGGGCCCACCTGTATGCCCAGCAAAGGAATCAATCCAACTATTGGATATGTGAGCAACGGCTCTTCTCTAGCTCATCAGGATTGCCATGGTGGGTATCACCACTCCAGGGAGAGGATTAGGAAGCCTTAAAGCAGGACATTAAGGAAAGAACAAGCTAGGACTAGACTCTTAATTCATCTGATCCAGAAACCTGGCCCATGGCACAGACTATCAACCCAATTGTACTAAAAATATGGAATGGATATCACTGGAACTGTGTAGTCATTCTGTCACGTTAAAGGATAGCGGCTGGTTTGGCACTGACTGGCATGCTGATATCTATTGGGTCACCCCAAATGGAACCCAGGGTTATGTGGCACGAATCTTTGGCTGTGGCTTCCACCTGGGTGGTCGGGTTGCTGCATCTGGGGTTTTTCCAGGGCACAGGTGAGAATCTGCTTCATGGTAACAATTGCCAACCTCACTCTTTTCAAGGCCATATGGGCATGCTCTGTTTTCCACTGGTATGATCATTTGCCCATCATTTTTGTTCCCTCCATTGGCCTGGACGATGTTATAGCACACATACAAATATAGCCCTTAGTATATTTATGCAACAGGCCTTAAATGACAGCTTGTCCTTAGTGAACACTGAAATGCCTTTATGAGAAATGCTATCTCCTCCAAAATAGGATGGCCTTGAACATTATCACTGCCTCACTAGGAGGCACCTATGACATTATCCAAATAGATGCTATGTATTCGACCTGATGAATCTGCTAATATGTGATCTTCATTAAATCACAGGAGGACACAAGTGAATGCCTTGAGTGATCTAACCACAGCCCAGGGGACTTAATAAGTCAATGGTTTGGATCTTAGGGCCTTTGATGGGAAGAGTTGTCACTGATTTTGAGAATCAATTTATTTTTTTTTAAGATGCATTTATTTATTTGAGAGAGAGAGAGCAGGGGAGGAGCAGAGGGAGAGGAAGAAAATCTCCAGCAGACTACCTGGTGAGCACAGAGCCCAATGTGGGGTTTGATCTCATGACCCTGAGATCATGACCTGAGGGGACCCCATGATCAAGAGTTGGTCACTTAACTGATTGAGACACCCAGGCACCCCGGGAATCAATTTCTTAATCTGTGTTTTCCCTTGCATGTGCCCATGTTGTTACTGTGACATCTGTCTCCAATGCAGAAAGACAGCTGCCAAAGGAGTCACCTCCATGCTACTAAAACCCCTTGCTGACCAGGCAGTGCACATTTCAAAAGGGGGGGGGGTGGCATATGAGATCATTAGAGCTGGTCACAGTGGTGAAATGTCAGAGAAGGTCATTGAGAGGACATGGCAGCTGGTCGGCTTGTCAGCCAGACCCTAACAATTGGAGGCTCATTTCCTTTGACCTTGTCTTTGGAATGTACATTCTGCTTGCCCAAGACATAGCCTTGAGGTAGCAATGTGGTATTGAGCCCATCTGGATGATCTACATGACTGAACCCAGTTAAGGCCTCTGTATAAACTTTTAAGATTTAGTGGGCAGGTGCAGACATCTACTCTTGAGGCTACCCAAGACAAGCCTCATATGTAAGTTCCCTTGCTTATTACACCTGCCACCTACTGATCTACCTGGAGTGATCAGGTTTTTCTTGCCCTCCACATATGGGGGCTGGTTTCACATTACACCCAGGAAGCTCCTAAGGTTTCAAACTAACAAAAGAATAAAATGAGCATGTATGTACCTATCATCTATATACTTCTCTCTCTCTCTTTCTTGTCAACATTTATTATTACTGCTTTCTCTCTCCCTCCTTTCCTTCCTTCTCCTTCTCTCTTTCCATAAGTGTGTGTGAGTGTGTGTGTGTGTGTGTGTGGACATACATTATTTTTCCTAAGATGGCAGAGCGTTACGGTTAATAGTGAAACATGTATTATCAATGAACAAGTATATTCTCCAACATAAAACAATATAGTGAACACGATCAGTAAGATTAACATATATGCAATACTTCTACTTAATCTATAACCCAAATTTAAATTTCCCCAATTATTTCAATAATATTCTATATATAGCTATTATTTTTTTTATGACCCAGGATCTATAAGCTAGAATAATTTGCTACTTTTACTTGTCATGGATTTAATTCTCTATTAATCTAGAATAATATTCCCAAGAATTTTTTGCTTTCATGACATTGAAGTCTTGCAAAAGTATGCATTTGAGCCTTTAGAATCTGCTTTTCCCACAGAAGCATGTTTTTTTGTTTGTTTCCTACAAGTGGGAATGTGTATGTAAATTTAGTAAACAAATTAGAATGATAACAGCTAGCTAACTCTTTCTAGTTTGTGCCCAATTCAGTGGTTAACTACATTAAAAATAATAGCACTGTTTTTTATTTTCCTCAGAAATCTCATTTGGGTTTTATAATATAGTGTACTTAAATATAAAGGGCAATATGCACAGTAATATTTAAAAAGAAAACATAAACTCTTATCACACACTCTGTCTCCACCATTAACTTTTCCACAAAAATTAAGTCAGTTGATTTCATCTGAAAAGTAATAAAGGTTTTATTTTGAAGCAATTTCACTAATATATATCAATGTTGTAACTGATTAGTGTGATTTATTGTATACTTTCTTAAAATGCAACGAAATATAATTATTGGATTTTCTGGACTGTGCTTTAGTATGTAAAAATTGGCATGCATTTATCTACCCTGTAATTTCATGGTGTTACAATGTTATTGCTCAGTAATGACTTAGCAACTACTCTATAATTACCCTATCACTGAATAGTAATTATCACATAATTAGAGGATCAATTTCCAAAGATTAGGAAAAAATATAGCAATGTGGGCCATGTAAACAGTGATTGTAAACTTACATGTATTCATAAGATTATTGCTTGCATATAAAATAAAACCAATAAACATAATTTAGAATCCTATAACTAGATTACAAGACAAGTTGAGGATTAAGTTTGTGAGAAATAAATAGTAGTATGCTTATATTAATGGAGCAATTATTCATTTCTCATTAAAAACCTATTAGTGAACCATTGTTGGTATTTATAATAAATAATGTGTACACTTGGAAAACAGTTGGCATTAAGAATTAATAAGTGATAGGGGCGCCTGGGTGGCTCAGTCGGTTGAGCGGCTGCCTTCGGCTCGGGTCGTGATCCCAGAGTTCTGGGATCGAGCCCCACATCGGGCTCCCTGCTCAGTGGAGAGCCTGCTTCTCCCTCTCCCTTTGCCTGCCTCTCTGCCTACTTGTGCTTTCTCTCTCTCTCTCTGTCAAATAAATAAATAAAATCTAAAAAAAAAAAAAAATTAATAAGTGATAGTTTTTATTAGTGGGAAAACAATAAATGAAATTCAGCCAAAGAAGATTTCCTCCATATGTCATTATACAAAAATATTCACAAGCATTAAATATGGTAACAATTTGAATAAAAATCAAAATAAGAATATATAAAATGAAATAAAATTCATTGTTTTTGTTGTTTTTTGTCTGTGCTGCATTCTGTTGCTAGTAAATATTTGGTGATGTGATTTCTCTTTAAATCAAAATTCTGAAGTAAATAAATTTCATTTAAATCTAGACAAAATACTACAGATCCCCCAGATTAATTATTAATTCTAGAATATTACACTTTTATTTTTGTTTTTTATACTAGAAATTTCCTCCTCCTCAGCCACCTATAAAGTGTTTCCTGGGAGGATTAATGAGTCTTTTGTACCTGCCTCAGATAAAGTACTTTAATATTTTCTCCTTTTCATCTTGAAATTCACTGGCAGGGTGAACTTTTGAAAGTATATTAATGGAGTTGTAGCATAAGCAACAGGTACAAACAGAGAATCAGATGGAATCTTACACATCCTAACATCAGCAGATTCATTGAACGGAGTGTCACCTGTGTGTAGAGTATGAATAAGAACATAGTCCCTACTTTCAAGACTTCCACAGTCATTATTCCCTCTCTAGAATCTCCCACCTGTCTCCACATTAAAGATATAGATATAGATATTTACCTATATTTTTTTAGAGAATGTACATGCAAGCGGGGGGTGGAGGGGAGAGTCAGAAGGAAAGGGAGAGAGGCAGAGAATCTCAAGCAGACTCCCAACTGAGCATGAAGCCCATCACAGGGCTCCATGCCAACCGTGGGATCATGACCTGCGCCAAAACCAAGAGTCAGACACTTAAATGACTGAGCCACCCAGATGCCCCAAAGATATTTTCTTAAAAGCCAGGTCATCTCTTTTATTTATGGTCTTATTTTCAGCTAATGTGTTATTGTTTACAAACTGTTCCCTCCATTAAACTCCTTAACACTTATTCCAGCTACTTTTGAATGCAGACTTTGAGACAGTCTGTGAGTAGCCTAAAAGCAGGTCTTGTTGACAGAAATGGTAGTTCTAGAAAATTGCTTTCAATTCACCTATTAACTTTCAATTCACCTATTTGCATTGTAGGTTCTTGGAAATTTGCTATGGATGTTATCAGGTCCAGTAGATAGGTGAACAGGTATTCAGAGCCTCTAAGTAAGATGGAAAGGCAGTAGAGGGCAAACAGCCAGCAGAATTGGTAAAAGTAGATTAAGAAAGGATGAATCCTAAAAATGTTAAAGTCATATGTTGGCAGTGGCAGGTCTTACATAGTACCTTGAAGACCAGAGATGCTTAACCCCAACTAGCAGTGCTGTGGTATCTGAGAAAAATGTCAGTTTTCATCTGTACGGAGTATCTCATTCACGGGACCCATACTGTTGGAAAACAGTGAGAGCTACAGTGCATGGTGGGGAGGGGTGACATCTCCTCCCAGCACCTCTCCCCTTGCCAGGGACTTAAATGGCCCCCTTGCCAGGGACTCAAATGGTCCTCTTGACCATCCCAGGAGGACAGGGGAGCAGGATGACTGGCCTCATTTTACATTTGGGGAAATGCCAATTTTAAGATGCCAATTTTCTCCAAATTGATCTATAGATGCAATGCAGGAGAAATCATTTCCCCCCAAAATGCTTTATCAGCATTAAAAGATCTTATATCTTAGGATTTTACCTAATGATGTCATCCACTCAATCATATTATCATTCCACTGTGACAACCATGCAGTCAATATTGGTCCTTTACTATATGCATCCTTGAATGATTATCATCTTTTAAAGTAGGTGTTTTATATCTTTTAATAGATAGGAAGCACTGTTAAAATTAGGGATGTGTTTTTACAACTTTCTATCCTCAGTGTCTTGCATAGTGATCTTCACAGAGTTGGTGCTCAGTAATTAGAGCTATGAGCCTTAGTGAGTTAAGGAGAATAAGATCAGAATTATGTTTCCCCCCAGCTTTATTGAAGTGTAATTGACAAAAAAATTATAATATATCTAAAGTATACAATGTGATGATTTGATGATTTGATATCTGTGTACTTGTGAAATGCTTCCCACAATCAAGTTAATTAACATCAACTCACATAGTTATTTATTTATTTATTTATTTATTTATTTATTTATTTGATGAGAATGTTTGAGACCTACTCTCAGCAAATTTCTAGTATACAATACAGTGGTATTAACTATCCTCTCCATGCTTGTACATTAGACCCTGAGAACTTATCTTTTAACTGAAATTTGTATGCCTTTAACCAACTTCTCCCCCATTTCTCCCACTCCTCAGCCCCTGGCAGCCACCAGTCTATGTTTCAATGAGTTCAGCTTTTTTGTTTTTGTTTTTGTTTAGATTTCTCACAGAAGTGATACCATGCAGTATTTGTCTTTCTCTGTCTCACTTATTCCACTTAGCATAATGCCCTCTAGCTTCATCCATGTTGTTGCAAATGGCAAAGTTTCTTTCTTTTGTATGGCTGAGTAATAGTCCATTGTATCCATATCCGTATTTATATATCACACTTTCCTTAGTCATTCAATCTTCAATGGACACTTAGTTGTTTCCATATTTTGTCTATTGTGAATAATGCTGCAATGAACATGAATACAGATACCTCTTCAAGATATTAATTTTGTTTCTTTTCTATATATAACCAGAAGTGGGAGTGCTGGATTATATGATTGGTCTTGCAATGATTTTTTTTTATATATATATGATGGCAAACGCACAGGCAACAAATGCTAAAATAAACAAGTGGTATTATAGCAAACTAAAAAGCTCCTGCACAGAAAGGAAACAATCAGTAAAACGAAAAGGCAACCTATGGAATGGGAGAAAATATTTGCACACCACATATCTGATGAGTTAAAATCCGAAATATATAAAGAACTCATACAACTCAATAGGAAAACAAAACAAAACCCAAAAACAAAATCAAATAATCCCATTAAAAACAAGCAAAGGGCTGGAGTGGACATTTTTCCAAAGAAGATATATGCATGGCCAGCAGGTACACGAAAACATGCTAAACATTACTAATCATTAGGGAAATGCAAATCAAAACCACAATGAGATATCACCTCACACTTATTAGAATGGCTTCTATAAAAAAGACAAGAGATACAAGTGATATTGGAGGATGTTGAGAAAGGGGGACCTTTGAGCACTCTTGATGGGAATGTAAGCTGGTGCAGCCACTATGGAAAATATTATGAAGGTTCCTCAAAAAAACTAAAAATAGGACTACCATCTGATCTATCAATCCCACTTCTGAGTATAAATCCAAAGGAAACAAAAATCACTATTTCAGGGAAATCTGTGCTCTCATGTTCATGGCAGCATTCTTCATAATGGCCACGACACAGAAATCACCTCAGAATTAAATTTTAAAAATCCACTTATGGCTTTATTACATCATGACTTGTCCGTCTTGATTCTTGCTTCTGAAGAGTAGCACGACCTCAGAGGAGCGTGCGGTTCTGTTTAGATTGATAATTTTGTTTTGTTGCATATTCAAAAACAATTTAAGTGGTTATTTGAAGTTACTTTGGAATTCCAAGTAAGTGGAACGCTTTGGGTTCTCTCCATGTTGGTCCAGATGGTCATTAACGCTTCTCCAGACCAGATGCATCTGGGAGACAGGTGCACCCAGCCCTGCCTGGTCTTCACACAGCTGCAGTCCTGCTGAGGCTGTGTGACTGACCAGCTGTCCTGAGCCTTGATTTGAGCCAACTGCCAAAAGCATCTGGAGTCACTTATGTTAGTTTTGCACGTTTCCCTGGGAGTATTACTTGAATCTATCTCAAACAGCAGAAAACACTAAAGATGAATAGAAAAAGTCAGACAGATGCCACTGCTCCCTAAGTTTAGGTAGGATACAAGATAAGTGAGTTCTGTACCTCAAGAAGGAGCGAATAGGTTACAAAACTCAAGAAGTTTTGTAGACTTCCTCCCACTTCCTCCCCCTCTCCACCCTCCATCCTGTCCACCAATCTCTGAAGACAACACATGTTTGTAAGTTCTTTGTTAGCAGCAGCTCTGTCCTATAAATAAATAATGGAGGCCGTGTGATTCCAGAAGCTGAGTGCTAAAGGGTCCTGTGTGAACTTTTTTATTCTGTGCTTTTCACTTGTGTGCTTTATATCTAATTGTATGTTTGATATTCTATTGTTATATATTTTAAGAAAGCACTAAAATGTAATAAAGTAATTAACTAATTTGCTTTTATTAATAAAAGAATCTACTTATAATGTTTTCAAACAATAAAATTCTCAAAAATACATTTAACAAAAGAGGTCCAAGACACCTGCACTGAAAATTATTAAACAAATGAGTAAAATTAAGGAATAACTAAATCAATGTAAAGACACATGATATTCATCGACTGACAAACATGACATGTTTAAGATGTCAATTTTCTACAGATTGATCTACAGATTCAATGCAAGAAAAATAATTTTCCTTAAAAACTGTTTAATAAAAACTGAAAATCTGATTTTAAATTGTATATAAAAAGGGAAAGCCTATTATAAACAAAGCAATCTTAGAAAAGAAGAGCAGAGTTTGACTTCAAGATTTACCAAAAAGATATAATAAGAAAGTATGGTATTGGTATTAGGATGAGTAAATAGATAAATGGAACATAGGAGCATGCCCTGAAATAGACCCAAACTAAAATGGCTTTCATTTTTTCTGAAGCTCTAGAACAGTCAAATGAAATCTATGGTTAAAAGAGAATGATATGGTTACATGTGGGGACAAGATGGTGGAAACTGACTGGAAAAGGACAATGGGGAACTTTCCTGGCTGATGGTAACATTCATATCTTGACAGGCATTTTGTTTACAATAGGTGTATGCATTTCTCGAAACTAAGCAAATGCACTAAGATTTCTGCATTCCAAGGTATGTAAATTTTGCATAGAATTGATAAATAAATATTGAACATTGGGTAACAGTACACATCCTGAAGTATTTAGGGAAAGTATACAGAAGGCTGCAACTTATCTGAAATAAAAACAAACAAAAAACATTGACTCTGACTTCATACTATTCGCACAAAAATAGAGAACCTACAAGATTGAAGAACATATTTGGAAAGCATATTATCTGGTAAGGGTCAACATTTAGAACATATGGGGAACTCCTAAAAGTCAACAGCAACAACACCCAATTTAAAAATGGGCCAAGAATTTGAATAGGCATTTTTTAAAAGAAAATACACAAGTGATCAGTAAGTCCAAGATGCTCAAGATCACTAATCATTAAGGAAAAGCAAATTAAAACCACAATGAAATAGTACTACACACTCATTAGGATGACTATTTTTTTTTAGTTACACAGAATTACCATATGCTTCAGCAATTTCACTTTGAGGTACATATCCAAAATAATTGAAAGCAGGGATGGCTCAAACACATACTTGTTTACCAATGTTCGTAGCAACATTATTCACAATACCCCAAAAGTGAAAACAATGCAAACGTCCATGAATACATGAATGAACAAAATGTGGCATATGCACACAATTGAATATTATTTAGCTTTAAAAAGGAATGGCATTTTAATACATGCTATAAAGTGAATGAACCTTGAAAACATTATGCCAAGTGAAATTAGCCAGACACGTAAGTAAAAATATTGTATAACTCCACATATATGAGTTACCTAGAATGGACAAGTTCTTAACACAGAAAATAGAATAAAAGTTACTAGGGTTGATAGGAGGAGAGAATAGAGAGTTATTGTTTATTTTTTTAAATTTCTATTTATTTTATTTTATTATTTTTTAGAGAGAGAGAGTGCTTGTGTGTGGGGGGGGGCAGGGAGAGGCACGGAGGGAGAGGGTGAAAGAGTCTTAAATAGACTCCATGTCCAACACAGAGCCTGACATGGGGTTTGATCTCATTACCTGAGCTAAAATCAAGAGTCAGACACTTAACTGGCTGAGCTATCCAGGTGCCCCAAGAGTTATTTAAAGAGTAGAAGATTTGTGTGTGGGAAGATAAAAATGTTCTGGAAACAGTCAGTGGTGATGATTACACAACATTATGAATGTACTTAATGTCACACTTAAAAATGGTACACTGAAAAAAATGGTACACTTAAGTGTACATTTATACACTTAAAATGGTTGAAACAGTAAATTATATATATATATCACTGTGGATATATATATACACACACATATATATGGATATATATATACACACACATATATATATATATCAACACACACATATTAAAAAAAATCTCAAAATGCATTACATACAAAACTATAAAATCTGAAACTAAAATTCCTAGAATCAAACATAGGATAAAATCTTCCTAACCTTGTTTAGACCAAGGTTTTTTAGAGCAAAAATAACAGATTTAAAAAAAAATATTTAAAAATTGGACTTCATCAAGAGTAAATTCCATCAATAATACAATAAGGCAATCCATAGGCTAAAAGAAAATATTCAAAACACATAAATCATACAAAGGACTTGAATTCAGAATATATGAAAACCTCTTACAACTCAATAATAAGAAGATAACTAGCTCAAATAACAGGCAACAGGTTTGCTCAGCTACCTCACAAAAGAAGATATGCAAATGGTCAATATGCACATGAAAAGACACTCAACATTATTGGAGAAATGAAGTTAAAATAACAAGGATGACTTTTTTTTTTTAAAGGAGAAAAATCAATGTTAAAGAAATAAACAAATCTGGAAAAGAGCCCACACATACATGCACACAAAAGGAGAGATGGGTACACATTCATTATAAAGTTAAAAAGTTTAAAAAGATAATACCAAGTATTTACAAGGGAGTCCCACTCATCTGTGGTGTAAAATGGTCTCAATACTTCTTCTGGGTGGCTCAGTCAGTTAAGCAACCCACTTTTGATTTTGGCTCAGGTCATGATTTCAGGGTTGGGAGATTGAGCCCCACATTGGGCTCCGTGTTGAGCATGGAGCCTACTAAGACTGTTTCTTTCCCTCTCCCTCTGGCTCCTTCCCCCACAAAAAAGCTTGTGTGCAAATATTCATGCATCATCATTTATATTAGGAAAATTTGAAACAAGTAAATATTCATCAAAATGTGCATAAATATATAACTTTTTATACATACCTAAAATGGAATAATAATCTGCTATAAAAATGAAGTATTGATTCAGAGAACTACATGGATGAATCTCAAGAGCATTATGCACAATGCATATAACCATGCAAAAATACATACATATAATATTTATTCATTTATATAAATTTTCAGGAAATTCAAGCTAATGTATAATGGCAGAAATCAAATAATTGCTTGCCTGCTGACAAAGGTGGATGTAGATCTAGGTTACAACAGAGCAAAAGAAAAATTAGAGGATGATAGAAGTGTTTATTCAGCTGTTTTCATGGTTTCATAATTTTGTGTGTGTTTGTGTGTGTGTACATATATATATGTAAAAATTGATAAAATAGCACACTTTTAATATGTGTAGCTTATTGTACATCAATTAAACATCAGCAAAGATACTTTAAAAGACCTCGTTAATAAGTTGAAAAGGCAAGTCAGATACTGAATCAAACTTTGTAAAGCATGTATCTCATATATAAATTATTCTGGAATATATAAAGAGCTCTGACAATTCAATAACAAGCAAAGAAGACAAACACTCAATAAAAAAATGGGTAAGCATTTGAACAGACACTTAAAGAAGATGCAGAGCTGAGAAACTAGTACACAACAAGATGAACATGATCTTTAGTCACCAAGGAAATGCAAATAAATTCTATAATGAGATATCCCAACACATATTAGAAAGACTAAAAGTAAAAGGACTGACAATGCCAAGTATCAGTGTGGATGTGGAGCAAGTAGAACTATCATATATAACTGATTGAAAAACAGTTTAGCATTTACTAGAAAGTTAAACATATGTTTACCATTGGACCCATCAATTCCACTCCTTTGTATTTTCCCACAATGACACATGTCTACACAAAGGCTTGTATGCAAATGTTCATAGCAGCTGTATTCTTAATAGTCAAAAATGGAAAAACACCCATCTTCTGGGAACAGCAGTAATCTTATTTTGGTATAACCATCAATTTATAAATTGGTAAAGAAATTGTGTTATACTCAGGCAATGGAATAATATAGACAATAAAAGATAATAAAGACAATAAAAAAGATGCAGCCACCTTAATGAATCTCAAAAGCTTTGTATTAAGTGAAAGAAACCAGACACGATAGGTTACATATTATATTATCCCACTGATATGAAATTTGGGGAAAGTCCATACTGACAGAATTAGTTGTTGCCTGAAGCTGGGATGGGAGGAATGTGGTTGAATTTAAAAGGGAATGAGGAAGTTTTTTGTTACAGAAATATTACATATCTTTTGTGGTGGTGGTGATTACCTGACTGTATTTATTTAGTACAATCTATTTAATTGCACACTTAACATGGAAAAAATTACTTATATAAAGTATAACTCAATATAACCGATCAAATGAAAACAAAATAATATAAAATAACTAAGTCGTAATGGCATAGCATTGTCAACAGTACACATTTAGAGTTTTGCTCCAGGTCTAGATGCATCTTCTGTCTGTCATAAGATGCAGAAGAGATTTGGACATCACATTGAATTATTAAATCAGTGACAAGTAATGATTGGGCAGGATGAGCAGGAAGTGACTAGCATGCGGGAAGCCTTAGTAAAATACATGGACCCCAGATGGTGGAATATAAGCTCCAACATTATTTAGGAACCTGTAACATAAGTAAAGTTTTTAGGAGTCCAGTTGTTAAGAGCATGCTGGGATATCCCTTATAAATTGGGAAAATTTCCGGAATTCTTCATCCCATGCCACAATAAGGGAAGAAAATCCCTGGTAAGCTTACATAAACTCCTGAGACATATATATGCCACAACTAGGAATTATGTTCCAGCCCATATATTAGTTGATACTGAAAGAATTTTGCATCAGGCCCACGCAGAAGTGAAAAGAGTCTTGTCTGATCCAGGAGGTCCAATAAATCTCCTGTATGTCTAATCTTATCCTGGCACTGGCTTCTCAGAAACACCTAAGCTAATAGGGCATGGCTTCTCTCACAGGACATCTTTGCACCGGTACTTCCCATTGAGGCTCTCCCTGCCTGATTTTGCTTTATTTCCTTTCTCCTTTGCAAGCTCTGGATCTGCATTGCAGTCTTCCATGATCCTCTGACTCACCCAACCCTTTATATTTCACAAGTTTTACCTCTCATTACAATTTTTTCACTCCTAACTCCATCTCCGCATCTGCTTACTGCAATACCCGAACTGCAAAACATGTCCATACAAGATTTATGCATGAATGCTCATAGCCGTTTCAGTCATAATAACCCCAAACTGGAAGCAACCTAGTCTCTTTTAGTGTTGAAAAGATAAGCAAAAGTAAAATATTGGCACAATGGAATTCCAGTAGGCAATAAAAAGTAGTGAATGACATATACACAATAATGTGGATAGATTTCAAGAATATTATGCTGATTGAAAGACTGAACCTATCACACCTACTATAGGATTCCATTTTAAAAAAAGAAAAATATAATCCATATAGACAGATGACTGATTGCATGTAACCAAGCATAGAGTAGGGATTAACTGGGAAGCGCCACAGGGAACGTTTCGAAGAAATGGAAATATTCTATCTTTAATTATGGTGATGGATATATGAGTGTATGTATTTTTAAAAATTCATTAAAATATTCATTTAAAAAGAGTTTTATGATATGTAAATTATACTTAAATAAATTCTCTTTTTTTGTAGAGTGTATGTCAAGACAGACTGTAGTTCACAATGGCAAATAAAAACACACATGTATGCGTGCATACAGTTGACCCTTGAGCAACAGTTTTGAACTGTGCAGATTCATTTACAAATGGATTTTTTGTTACACAGTACAGTACAATAAATGTATTTTTTCTTCCTTATGATTTTAATAACATTTTCTTTCCTTTAGCTTACTTTATTGTAAGAATATGGTATATAATACATACACAAAATATGTGTTAATTGACTGGTTATGTTATTGGTAAGGCTTCTAGTCAACAGTAGGCTGTTAGTGGTTAAGTCTTTGGTGGAGTCAAAAGCTATATGCAGATTTCTGGCTCCGTGAGGAGGGCCTGTTGTCCCTAAACCTTTCATTAGTCAAGGGTCAACTGTATTTACACAAACACATACGTAAATAAATGGTTTATCTGCCCCAAATTCCTTTTAGTGCTATACAATTATGACAGAGATAAATTAATAGTTAATGTCTGTTAAATATGTATCAGGGACAAACCAGTACCCTGGTTTATTTTATTTATATTTATTTATCACTTTAACAAACATATGGGGTAGGATATCATGCACATTTTTTTTTAAAGAAGCAGCTTAAACATAGACAATCTATGCTGAAAATCCAAGATCACACAACAGCAAGAACCAAGGAAGGATTCAAATGTAGGTCAGCCTGCCTCTAAGACTACATTTGCTCCATTATAACAATACTATTTCTCTGTTATTCTCTAGTTGGAAATTAGACATTCTCAAACCTGGTTAATGCAGTAAAAGTGTTCCATCCAGTGATTACCATTAATGAAATCTTTTAGAATTATTCTGAACAAGTGCCTTGAATCAGGCCATGCTTTTTAGTTAGGAGGTTACTTACCCAGCATCACATATATAATGAATGTAGGAATTGGAAGTACACAAGACTGATGGCTAGTAAAATATATTAAAAAGACGGGCTCTCTCTGTTATTAAAATAAAATAGACAAGGGGCACCTGGGTGGCTCAGTTGTTAAGCATCTGCCTTTGGCTCAGGTCATGATCCCAGGGTCCTGGGATCGAGCCCTGCATTGGGATCCCTGCTCCGCTGGAAGCCTGCTTCTCCCGCTCCCACTCCCCCTGCTTGTGTTCCTTCTCTCACCTTGTCTCTCTCTGTCAAATAAATAAATAAAATCTTTAAAAAAATTAAATAAAATATACAAAAATTAAAAAATTTCAAATTCTTGTTAAAAAGATATAAGATTTAAGAAGTTTCTGTTACTGGAAATTATCAGGTTTTTTGGTATGGTTTTGGTGATCTAGAATATTAGCTATCAGCAAACATTTCTAATTACCTCCCTATAAAATTAAATGAATACAAATCTCATTATAAAACTCAACTAATTACTACATAAGCTTCCTTGTTGTATTTGCCACTCAGTTTCTTGAGAATCATTAGCTATCAAATCCAGTGATTAAACAAGAAACATCCTAATAGCCAATACCTCTAACAGGTATTATAGTAGCCTTAAAAACGTGAGGCTTATTGATTTTGTTCAAATATGATGGATATCGGAAGCTTCATTAATTCTTTAAAGGCCAGGGGAAAAAATGTATTATTGCTTTTAGGTACATGGGAGCTGAAAGTGCTCAAATATCAGTGAGCTTTAGAATATATATTAAGATAAAAATCAATGTCTTTCAGGTTAATCTTCATTATACATTTACAGTAATGAGTGGTTTTCTAAGTGTGCCCCAAATCTTCCTCAGATTAAAAAGCATTACTTTCAGTCTGGTCAACTCACTCATAAGAGTTAAATTATACAATGTATTAAATTTAGCTCTGAAATAACACCAAAATTGATTAGAGGGCTGCCTTATCAGGAAAGATTAAAGGGAATACATATTTATAGCTAAGCTGAAGGGGGACTAGGTTAATTTGTACACATATTTGAATAGAGCAAATGTCAGAGCAAAAGAGGAATTATTTATTTTGATATGAGGCATTATACAGTTCGGAGTGTCAGGATGCAATATAGAAATGGGGATATTTGGTGAAATTTGAACTGTAAACTATATACAGTCTTTGTGGGAAAGTAGTAAAACTAAAATGGACTGACAGCATTCTAAGAAATGTATTGAACTTTTACTCAATGAGTGGCAAAAACTAGATGTTTTATGCTTTCATTTACTGTTTTTGTAACAGTTTTTGCGTGGGTGGAGAGGTGGAGGCCTTTGAAGAATTTTTGAGGATCTGTTCATGCCAGATTTTTTTAATTAATTAATTTTTTTAATTTTAATTTTTTTAAAGATTTTATTCTTAAGTAACCTCTACACCCAATGTGGGGCTCAAACTCACAGCCCCAAGATCAAGAGCTGCACGCTCTACTGACTGAGCCAGCCAGGCACCCCTGTTTGTTCTAGATTTTAAGTAAGATGCATCCACCACAGAAACAAGAATAATATTAAGTAATATATAGATGATCTGTGATTTGTCATTTGAATTGTAATAACACTGTATTAATTACACTGCATTAAATACTTTAGCATAACAAATCCTAATATTTGGGATTTAAATTAATTTTAAAATTGTACTCCGCATTCCAAAAGAGAGAAGAAACAAACAAAAAAATAACAACACCACACCAACAACAGCAATGATGATAACAACAGAATAAAATTTATTTCCATTATGTCCAGGAGTGTAGAGTGTGAATTAATTGCACCTTCATTAGACTCAGTTCATGGACCTCCCACAGAATGAGCCACACTGCACTCTGTGTTAGTCTTGCGTTAAAAATAATTTTTTATACAATGCAGTCTAAATACAAGCTAAATACAAGCCAATGGTTGTATCTGGTGCTTGACTGAAGAAAGAGAGATCTCTTTTTATTTAGACATGCTTAAGGAATTTGCTAGGGCGATTTTGGTCTTTAGAGAATTAAGCCCTAAGTATTGACTTTACAACTTAAATCCTGTATGAGAGGCAACTCCATTCTATTCAAATTAACTCCTTTGATTCTCACACCATTATACAGACACTTACACTGATCCTTATGAAAAGGAGGAGTGAAAACAGAACTAATGTAATTTGCCCAAGACCAAAGGTGTAATCCAGGAAGTGGCAGAGACCTTATCCAACAAACTCAAATATGTCTGACGTCCACAATTGTGCTCTTATCCACTTCCCTGTAGTTCAGCCTGGTGATTTTCACACTGTAGTGTACATCAACATCATCCACAGTCTGTGGTGTAAATCACTTCCCAGCTCCACACTCAACAATGTTGCATTTGCATCTTGAAATTGACAGTGGTGGGAGTATTTATACCACAGAAATAGACAAATAGTATAAATCAGGGCCTTTCTTCTTTTCTTAAAGAAAGATTTCTGAGACCCACAACAAAGTTTCTGACTCAACAGGTGTTGAATTGGTTCCAATAAATTGCACTTCTCACAATTTTGCAGGTGATGCTGTTGCTGGTGGTCTGGGACTAAACTTTGAGAACCACTAACTAATACAACTCATTTTTTTCTCCATATGTTGATAGGTTTATAAAGAGGTTGAATAATACATTAAGGCACTATGTAGTTATAAAATCATATTTATCTTGGCTTTTAATTGGATATCAAATGATGTTAAATTAATCTTTCATCAAATTTTAGGAGACTATAGACAATTTTAAACTAGTAAAGGGGAAAAATATAAAACTTTATTTATTTTAGAGACGGGGAGAGAGAGAGAGGGGCAGTGGGGAGGGACAAAGGGACAGGGAGAGAGAGAATCTTAAGCAGGCTCCATGCTCAGTGTGGAGCCCACTGAAGGGCTCGATCTCACAACCCTTAGATCATGACCCGAACCAAAATTAAGAGTGGGACACTTAACCGACTGAGTCATCCAGATGCCCCGAAAAACATAAAACTTTATTAACGGTATGGGGAAAAATCAAGTAGAGGTTTATTAGGTGATGAGGTTGATTAGTTAGGTGAAATATACAGTCTCCTTTTTTAATGTAACAATTTTTATATATTTAAATTGGACTAAGCTTTTACTTAATACTGGAAAAAATTAAACTATATCTTTCTGTAGACTGGAATAAACATGGCAAGTTAATACCTGAACTTACACACTAATTCTTAAGAATTAGAAATAAAGTTAACATGTAGTCCCAGCAGTTTTAATATCCATAAGAATTACATTCTTTTTTAAAGATTTTATTTATTTATTTATTTGAGAGAGAGAGAACAAGCAGTGGAGAGGGGCAGAGGAAGAGAGAGAAAGAGAGAGAGAGAGAAGCAGACTCCCCACTGAGCAGGAAGCCCAATGTGGGGCTCAAACCTGAGACCCTAAGATCACGACCTGAGCTGAAGGCAGATGTTTAACTGACTGAGCCGCCCAGGCACCCCATAAGAATTACATTCTTGAGTTTATACATAAGCTTACTGTCTTTCTTTCAATTTTAATTCTCCCAAATTTCAGTGATTCATACCCATACAATATTCTTATTTATCTGTAAAATTATTTATCTCAAAATTATTTATTTATACCAAATGTCAAAAGAGGGGGAAATCTAGTGGTGTGAATGATAATAAAGAATAATAAAAATTAAGTATTAAGCATTTGAATAAATTTATAAATACATTTAAAGAAATGTAATAATTTATAACTGTCATTAAAATTCTGGATCAATTATTTTGCTTTTACTGTTGCCCAAAGATAACAATATATTGAATACAATTTGGAAGCATCTTAATTTAAATGAGTAACTTTTTAAGAAAACATTTGAAAATTTAAAAAATTATAAAATGGTAACTTACATTACATTATGAAATTATAAATAGAAACTCTATTGGGCACTGTCCCCTAGGTTGAAATGTACACAGGATGCTTAGTTCTCTAGGTAGATAGATAGAATTATATAGATAGATAGATGATAGATAGATGATGATAGATAGATAGATAGATAGATAGATGATAGATAGATATAGATAGGTAAACAGACAGATAATAGATAAATAATAGATAAATAGATAATAGATAGATGATAGATGATAGGTATAAAGATAGAGATAGAGATATATAAATATAGGTATAAATAAAGATATAAAGATACAGATTTATCTATATCTGTACCTGAATCTATACACTTATACCTACACACACATACATATACATAATACATACATATACATATACAGAGGGAGAAAGTCTGAGAGAGTGTGTATCTTTAAAAGCCGAAATATTTAGGAAAACCTTTTTTGATCCTGTCTTCTGTGCATTAGGGCTACCCCATTGCCAAACTCCAAGGTAGTGATAGTGTACTCACAAGCTGTACACAGTATATTGGCAAACTTGGTGACCCTGCTGTGTATTTTTGAATTAGATACAATTATTGGAACTGGTCCTAGAAGATAGTTTTTTATTGTTAAAACTGCATGTGTGTCAAATACATTTTCAGTGTTAAACTTAGCTCTGTCTTTCTCAGAGGTATAGGATGCTGTACACCATACACCTGTCTTGGATCCATGTTTATTGTTACATTATAGATAGACCATAGATGTCCTTATGACCAAAAGGATTAGATCATTGGCATGTTGAACTATGGTCTAGCTTGGGATTTATATACCCATACTGCCTACTCATTTTCTTCTTGATTAGTAAGTTTGACAGAATTTGTTTTTTAGGGGTTGCTAAAGTGAATCATTCCTTTTAAAAACAGTGCATCTTCAGGGAACTTGATGAAATGTGTCAAGATTTCATGGTCAAATCATGTATAACGCTTCTTTGAGCTTCACCAATCACCTGCATTGAAAGGCATCATAAAACAGTTAAGCTTCTTTTAGTGGTAAGAGAGGAATAAAGTATCTTAGCTCTTGGTTCCAAATGTGCAACATGATATGAGTTGGAAAGGAAGGCAGACTCATTGCTTTTTGGGTCCAAATCTATTCATTTCTGTGAAAGATGTACGTTTTCAGCAGGCAGAAATTGACAGGAATACATAAGCTGTTTTGGCAAACAGGTTTCCATTTGGCCTTTTCCAGCTGATGCACCAAGATGATGAAAGGCCCCAAATAAATTAATGATCTTTTTTTTAAATTTCCTTCAACACCTTAAAGTCAATGAAAATATAGGGCGGACTGAAAAAGAGATTCAAAAGTGGAAACAAACTGGCAAAAAGAGATAGCTGAGAGAATGAGAAGAGCATCAAAGCAAATTAATTTCCACCTGTTACACTGGAAAAAAAACTTAACCCTTGTTTATTAAGTGCTTACTATATGCTGGATATTGAGCTGACAATTTGAATTCAGAACTTTTGTTCTAATGGAGAGACATGGCATATTAACAAGCACTTACAATGTGATGAACAGTGTATTAGTAGTAGGAACAAAAATAAGGAGCACATAGAAACTGGTTAGTTCGTACTCTTACCTGCTTTGCTGTGTATCTTTCTTTGGGCAAGACATTCTTTTTTTTTTTTTTTCCAGTTTTTAACATTTATTGAGGATTGTTGCCCAAATCTGTCTATATCATGATGGTTACAAACTTTCCAACTCTGCTACTCCTAGTACATTTTGGAGGGGGGGAAAAATCTCATAATCCACAAATCCATAACAATAAAACAATGTTGGAAACTGCCATGAAAACACAAGATAAGTGAAAAACACATCTTTTCTAAGAGTCACAGGACTATAAATTGAGGAAGTACACAAAAAAAGTAAAAAATGAATCAAACTCATCAAATTATATATATGTTAAATGTACAGCTTTTTGTATGTTAATCATAACTAATTTGAGTGGTTTTAAAAAAAGAATCATGCCAAAAAAATCATGATTTTTGGCTTAATCCTGAGTTAAGAATATTAACAATAATCTGCCCCCAAAGCATGTGGTCTGTTATATACAATAGATGATTTTATATGCAGATTTAAAATCCAATACATTCTGTATTTATGATTCAGAAGTAACTTTAAACTTTTTAAAGATTTTATTTTTGTCGGAAAGAGAGAGGAAGAGAGAGAGAGAGAATACAAGCAGGGGGAGTGGCAGGGGCAGAGGGAAAAGCAGGCTCCCCGCTGAGCAAGGAGCCTTATGTGGGACTCCATCCCAGGACCCTGGGATCATGACCTGAGCTGAAGACAGATGCTTGACCAACTGAGCCACCCAGGTGTCCCAATTTTAAACAGTTTTAAGCAGCAGAAATTACGTAACAGTTATGAGTGGAAATAATCCCTGCAAAGTGTCCTGTGTTTTTACTGCAGAGACACGCAATAACAGTCTCAGGTTATTAAGAAAACGTCAAAAATTGTTGTCTTGTATATTAAGAGTATGTTTTCGAGAGTGGGAAAAGAATAATAGCTTTCCCTTTGGTTTAAAATACTCAACATTTAAAGAAATAAAATAAAATAAGTAAAATAAAATACTCAACATTTTGAAGTCCTAAAACTCAGAAGGTAGCAGCCTCTAGAGGAGTCAGAATCCCCGAGCCTTGAAGGGAAATCCAGCACGGAAGTACACCTGTGTTTTCTCCTCTACCCCTCCACGATGCTCAGCTCCGGCTCCCCCTTTAAAAGAACTGTTAAAGTCACTTCTATTTCAGAAGGGTAAACATTTGGTAGTACCAACGACTTTTTCATCTTATTAACTGGTATGAGTGGTAATTTCCGTAATGCTTTTCCAATTTCAAACATAAGAGCCTCTGTATTTCCAACCCATGAAGCCGCAGGCCGTGTTGGGGGTGTGAGGGTGTCATCTGCCCCCGCCAGCCTGTGTGCCCCGTAAGCGGGATGCGGGGAACGTGTGGGCAGCCTGCTGTCCAGCTATCAGTGGCACCGTGGAGTTGAACATAGTTCCCTTTCTACCATTAATTATAATCACAGCTGTACCCTTTTTCTTGGTATTATAATCTCATTGGAGGCTTCTCATTAACACCTTATTCTTCCGAACAGATTTGGGGCACAGCATATTGTCTTCCAGGTGCAGGGGGGAGGGGCGCATGGAAAATCACAGGCAGGAAGCCAGAAGAGTATACACACTCTCCTCTGTTTTTCAGGCACCCGGGCTTGTCCTGCATGAAATTGCAGGCGAACCCAACCCTTTTTGTCCGCAGGCGG
The DNA here is from genome assembly GCF_054177405.1 of Leptonychotes weddellii. Taxonomy (NCBI): domain Eukaryota; kingdom Metazoa; phylum Chordata; class Mammalia; order Carnivora; family Phocidae; genus Leptonychotes; species Leptonychotes weddellii. The sequence goes on from NC_138379.1 coordinate 18,706,537, forward strand.
ACGTCTCCCAGGGACTGCGCACCGCCTGACACCATAGGCCTCCTGTGGCGATTCCCCTGTCTGCATCTTCCCAGTCCTGGATGCCCAGTCCTGGACCAGGAGGTAAACGCAGCGTCTGGGGCTGAAGTTGTCCACAACGGTATGGACTCTCTTCAGGAGAGCATTAGACCCAAAAAGGGCAGACACCCTCCACCCTTAGAGGGAGCAACCACTTCATGAGGGTACTTCCATCAAAGACAGCTTTTTCTCCCCGCAACGTTCCAGGGACATTTCCCCCTTGTCCATCTTTGATCTCCTTTGTGACCGTGTGATAATCTTGGCCTCCTTTGCAGTGACAGGAATGTTCGTCTTTTGATCAGGGCAAACATATTTGCAGAGTCATTTAATTGCATCTAATTTCTGGCCTTTGGTGCGTTAGTTGTTGGTACCAGGCCGGCAAGGTGTTTCGGTGAAGCGGATTGGCTGGTGGCATTTTGGAAGATACTGGTGCAATCGATATCTTCTTCCGACGCCTTACTCTTCCATTGCCTTGTGCTGTCTTTTCTGAACAGGAAGCTTTGTCTTCTTTCATAGATCTTTTCCTTTTGGTCCCATTCTCTAAGGTTCCTTGTAACTTTGGTTCACCAGAAGCCTCCTCTTTCTCTCTGGCTTCTCCTGACACAGGTTGGGGTTTGCCAGTCAGTCTTCCCATGACTTCTTCGTGGAGTTCTTTTTGCCTTTTGCTTTCTCCATATCCAAAGAGAAGTCAAGGTTGACAAAAAGAAAACTCTTACTTCTGAAATGTGGGAAAGACATTTCTTATCTCTGTCCCACTGAATGATGACTAGAAGAAAATGTAAAACTCTCTCCATCTCTAAGTGTAGTTGAGTGAAAAACTTACCTCTATTCTGTACTCTAAGGAATAGGTACAGAATAGTCATCAAATTAAGCACCTGCACTGGTCACAAAGAAAATAAATAAAGTGAAATGAGTATCTGTCGATGGGGAGTACTATTAAAATGGAGAATATATATGTCCCATCTGAATGCATTCAAACTAAAAAAAAAAAAAAAAAAAAAAATGTACTCCTATAGTCCAGAAGCGGGAGATAAACATGTACCAAAACAAAGAAGTAAAAAAGGACAGTTATCAATTAAGACTCATGTGAATCTTACAGAATAAATAATGTAAGGAGGAAGAGACACAACTGACTGAATAGTCAAGAAAGGTGTCATAACAGAGGTGAAACTTCATTCAACTTTGACAGATCAGTATTTAGAAGGTTATAGAGGAACAGGGGATATTTTGATGTGAAAGCCATGACTGATATTGGGTGCTAAGGCAGAGATTGGACTATTCAGGGTTTATTCCAGAGGAGTTTGAGTAGACTGGACAACAAGGTCCAGATAAAGTAGCTTGAAATGAGTTAAAAAATATACATCAGGTAGAAATTTTATTGAAACTATCAATATAAACTTTAAATTATTAGGAAATATTGAGGATGTGAGAGACGGATGTAATGTAGGTTTATAGAAGTGACAGCTTGGATATAAAAATGTATTATTTGTCCAGACATTCTCCTTATATTAAATTAAATATTGAATTAAATATCTTTTTCAAAAAAAATCAAGGCCAGTTAAAGAGACTCAGTGTTCTATTAGTCTATACATGGCTATTTTTACAGGCATGAGAGGGCTTGAGTTACAGTAGAAAACTATTTAGGATGGCTTGAAGAAAGTGCTGCCTCAAAGAAAAGAGTTGAGTAGAAACACTTGAAGCTGATTTTAGATCTCCAAATGCAAGACTTTTGTTCTTTTGCATGAAAATATATATTATATATGCATAGGCCATATAGCTCCCATATATAATGGGGATTTCCATCTTCTAAAGTTAAAAGTTAGAAATGGACCATTGATGTGCTTTAAAAAAGGTAGAATTATATATATACGGTAATACTGACATATAAAATGTGTTCCACTCAAGTGATCTCCTGTTAAAGGTTTCATGATAGAGATTTTAAAGATGCATTTAGAAACCTTTGCTAAAGGAAAAATTAAAAATTCACAAATAACTTTCTTGGTCATATTTCCAACTTCAGTCAGTTTGTCAAAAGAACTTATTCAGCAAATTGACCTCCAACATTGGAAGAGCTGCCAAACTCACCATATTTAATTTATATGAAAGAAAATTATATTTTTAAAAATTACAGTCTTCCTTTTCTAGTGCCATGCTCAAAGTTAAAGTATAAATAGTCTCAGGTTTACTGATTTATTATTTCCAGATGCGGTTTTCTTTCCAACCTGGTCAATGCTGTTGGTGATTAAATGAAAAACAAATAAATTATATTAATTAGGAATCAACACTAATGGAAGGAATACACTAGAATCTAAAAATGTAATGTCAAGAGCACATACTTGTAAAGGTTCAATTTAATTAAAGACTTAAAAGTCAAGAAATGAATCTATTCTGAATGTTGATTATGCTGCTTTATCTCTATTATTACCTCCTGGTCCACGTATCAGTGTTACCATCCTCCCTTGGACTGTACAAACAGCTCCCTAAAAGTTCTGATGGATGCCTTCTTTGTTCTTCTACCATCCATTTCCTACACATCTGTGCTCCAGCCACAGGACTTTCTTTCCATTACTTAAACATGCAGATCTCCTTTGGGCGTAGTGCCTGATGTTCCTCTGGTGGGGCCCTAGCCTTGGTGGCTTCTTGTCATCTGGTTTCTGCCCTTAAGTTATCTACCACCTCCGCAAGCCATACTTGACCATTATGTTTAAATTGCTCCTAATCTAATTCACACTCTCTCATATTGTTCATGATCTTCATAAAACTTAATTTTTTTTTTAGTAGAATCTTTTTCATTTAAACAGGGAAAAAAAAACACCCCACAAAAGACCAAAAAGTTTGTATGAGGGGTATGGGTAGGGGGAGGTGTCTGTTCATCCAGCTCCAGCTCCCCAGCCGATGTGGTTTGGGCAGCAATAAGAGGTGTGGGGTAATGGCCCCCCAAATAAAAATAGTGTAGGTGTATGTGTGGGAAGGAGAGGGGTGCAAAAGCAATGGGGAGTCATGCGGGAAAGGGAAAGATGAGGTCAGCACTGGGAATGGCGTAGGTGGGAGGTCATTTCATAAGATTTCTTGATCAGACCACCCTGGATATCTTCTTTGCCCAGCAGCAGGACTAGCGTCCTGGCAGTCATGGTGACAGAGACGCTGAAAGTGGGAACTCCCCCAGTGCTCTTGGTATGAAGATCCATGGTAAATTCCCCGTCCTGCAGCAGTGAGTCTTGGATAACAGAATGTTTCTGGCTCTCAAGTGTCAGCCCATTCACGAAAAAATTTGACTGGTCTTTGCCTACCAGTACACCGACCTCAGATGGCATGATGCTGATGAAGGTTTTCCCTGGATGGTGGTTCAGACAGAGGGCGAGTCCTTATAGCCCATGATGACCACGTCCTGACAGGTGTCCTCTGCCCTGTGGATGTAGATATTCCACCCGGCAGGGTGGGGCTGCTGGGGCTGCAGGCTCAGCTGGGGGCTGCGGACTGCGGGGCCGGGGAGGTGGAGAGCTCAGGGCGTGCACTGCCCTGGGGACCGCGGCTCTGCTCGGAGTGCAGCCAGCTGCCCTCGAACTGCCACCAGATTTAATTTTTTATGTCTGTTTTCTCTTGAGTAAATATAAGATACACGAGGGCAGGGTTTTCCCTGTATTATTCAGTTACGGTTCCAGAGTCGAATAAGTTACTGGCATATTAGTAGACTCTCAAAAACATTTTCTAAATACAAGAACAAGCTTTTGGAGCAAAGTCTTAGAAAAGTGAGTCTTTTTGTAAGATTTAAATAGTTTACTATTTCTGAGAATTATTAATCAAAACTTTAAATTTAGAAGATACAAAACACAACCGGAGCTGTCCTTCCACTGCTTTTGACCTTAGGATGTGCAGAAGCATAAAAAATATTAATAATGGTGATTATCTTTAACACATTAAATGACTTAAAAACATAATTGGAGTGTTATGAATAGGCTTAAATAAGAATTAAATCATTTTGCATGTTTTAAATATCTGTGTATATCTAAAATCCTGGTAACTATAAAAAGAGTAAAATGCTCTCTTTCATTTTTTTTTTTATTTCCATTTGTATAATTAAATGTCATTTTCCTATTTGCATGCTTAGTTTTATTTGGGTATATAATATAGTGACGCATATTCATTTGATTACATATTTCCTATTTAAACTGTTTTAGAAAATTTATTTTAAATGACTTAAGAAAATCTAATACAATGAATATAATTAATATTTATTTGTTAAGTCAACTAAATCTCAGGCACTTTTGTGAGAACATCTCTACTCTCTCTCTCTCTTTTTTTTAGTGGTCCATTTTGGACAATTTGTTAAAAAACAGAAAGTGAGCAGATACTTTTAGGAAGGTCAACAAGAATAGAAGACACATATTGGGGCTGCAAGTGATATAAAATATGTTTCTTTGATGAGACCTGGAAGTTTTAAACCTCTGTATCCCCCACCCCAAATGTTTATAGTCAAATATATTATCTATGTGATGCTTATGGCTCTCTACATTTTTCAGTTAGTTCATAATTTTAAACACTGTGATGAAGTATTTCAAACACTAGCATTTTTAGAGCATAAAATGTAGAAATACCGATTGTTTTGTCAGTGACTTTTTAATTTTTAAGGCTAAATTCTCTCAAAGTTGGGGATGCTAGGAACCTCAGAGATACTGTCACTCCTCAATATCAATATATATTCCATGTGTGTTCAATAGAACATCCTCTGCTTTCTTTTAATAAAACCTGTAGAAAATCCCTCAAATGTCTGTTTTGCATTTGATATGCTTTCTCAACATTAGCTCATTAATCTAGCCTTTCTGACAACTTACAGAAAAATCAGTATATTCCCAGGACAAAAATCCACAGTAAAAATTTAGCATCACACGGCTTGTCATTGAAAGTTGTAGAAATTATGATGATGTTAAATAATATTATGAACGGCAAAGTTAGGAAGATAGTTCAGACATTATTTTTTTCCCTTCTCCATCCTAAACTAATATGGCCAAAATGATCAAGATTTTACTTTGGTAGGAACCCTTCCTTCTACACACTGACAAATAAATGGAAAACTTTGAAAAGATAACTGAGAAAGTAGTTAGACAAGCATCCTTCCCCTCTTCTTTTCCACTTTCTCTCCCTCCAATTCTTTTTGCTTCCTTTCTTTTCATCAACTTAACATTTTTCTTTTTGAGAATCAGTATAACGAGATTAAGTTGATTAAGAATTGATATCTGGATGCCTGGGCGTCTCGGTTAAATGTCTGACTCTCAATTTTGGCTCAGGTCATGATCTCAGGGTCCTGAGATGGAGCCCTACATAGCACTCCATGCTGGGCGTGGAACCTGCTCAAGATTCTCTCTCCCTCTCCCTTTGCTCCTCCCTCTCCACTCCTCAGGCACACATTCTCTCTCTCTAAAAAAAGGTGTTGATATTGACTATTTACTAAATATATGAACTCAAGAGGCTTACTTAATCTTTATTATTATTATTACTTTTATTATTATTTTTAAGTAATCACTATACCCAACATGGGGCTCGAAACTACAACCCCAAGATCAAGAGTCACAGCAGTTTCCTCTTAATAAAATTCTAGTATAAATCAAATGGATTAATACATTGAAGTTTTTGTAGTCATGTTCAGCACATAGTGAGTGTTCAGTAATTGTTAACTGGTATTTTTCCAGGTAGAAATAGTAGTAGTGGTAGTAATAGTAGCAACAGTAAGCAGTAGTAATAAGTACTAGTAGTAGAAGTAGTAGTATGCCTACTATTAAGAATTAAGGGGGAGCCTGGGTGGCTCAGTCATTAAGCGTCTGCCTTCAGCTCAGGTCATGATCCCAGGGTCCTGGGATCGAGCCTCACATCGGGCTCCCTGCTCTGCGGGAAGCCTGCTTCTCCCTCTCCCACTCCCCCTGCTTGTGTTCCCTCTCTCGCTGTGTCTCTCTCTGTCAAATAAATAAATAAAATCTTAAAAAAATAAAGAATTAAGAACTGCTCTAGTTGTTCTCTGTATAGTGGCAAATCAAACAAACAAGACAATTCTTGTTTCACTCTGGATATTTTCTGGTGACCTATGTTTCATTCCATTAAGTCTCTCTTCAGCTGTGCCCATTCTGCTCCCATATCCATTTAATTTGTTCTTAGCTTTAGATTTTGGATTTTTTTAACTTTTTCTTCATAGATTCTCATTCTCTGCTGATATTCTCCATCACATTGTCTGTTTTGTTGAACATTTTATCACAATTATTTTAATGTTTCCATTTAATAACTCCAAACTGCCAGGCTAATTTTGATTAAGTACTGGAAAATTTTAATAAAATGTTAGAGAGATTATTAGAGGTTCTGGATCATGTTGTCTTCCTCTAAAAGGGATAAACTTCCATTTTTTCAAGTCTAGGCCTGGGTTGTTTTATGAGTCCTTTCTACCTTAGAACTGTGATGCCCAATTTCTATGTCTGCAGTCTAGTGGAACCACTAGAAATGACTCATCTTTTCAGTCTCCCATCCCCATTTTGAATGAACAGATGCATCTAGAGGGAAAGAGGAGTTAAGCGCCATGTTCTTTCCTCTGTGTTTCCTTCCTACCTACCCCCCTCAGATTTTGGTTGTATGGATAGCCCTCAGACTCCTTCAAATAGTTGTTTATGTTATTAGCATTGTGCTGATTCAATCTCACTCTATACATTCAGAAACATAAGTGATTTCTAAAAAGTTGGTAGACTTCATATTTCTAAAAATGAGAAAATTAAAATAGTAAACTTATTTCCACTACAAACGTCTGAGAATTCCTTATGTAACAGTGAAACTGTTACATCTACACAAAGATGCAGGGCAGGAATTCAAATGAGTAAAGTATATGGGACAGCTTAGAACCAAGCCTATAATTTTAGTTGGGTTAATTAACTTCTCCCAATTATCTTCTTGGGGAAAATCATCATTTTCAGCCTTATTCCCTCTACAAATTAAGATTATTTGATAAATGAGAAAACCCAATGAGCTCCTCAGAAGGAAGGTGCAATATAAATACAAAGCATTTATCTAAGGGATTGCTTTATTGGGCAGTATGAAAACTTACTGTGATACTCATCTCAAATGGTTCTATATTGCATTGGTCTCTGCCACCTATTATGATATGTAAAATTTCTGTACTCTGAGTATTCAATCACATTTTTCAGATCTAATGACTTTCTATGCAATTTTAATTATTAGGGAGTCCTAATTAACTCAGTTATCACTCCATTTTGTATTTATTTTCATTATATTTCTTTCCTTCTTTCATGGTTTGGAAAAGTAGTAGTCTTGTTCACTCCTTCATCCTTCTGGTTCTAGGTTCTCAGACACTGGTACCATAAGGTAGGATTTTAGGCAAAGAGTCACTATCAAAATCCTTTGTGTTGCAGGCACTCAAAAGTTAGTTCTCTCAGTGGGTACATGTACTGCTAAAAACCACCACATGATTCTCTGACTAGAGAGATCTAGCCCAATATGAACCTCTTCACCAGCCTCCTACTGTGGCTCTCATCATTTGATGTTTATTCCACAACTTCTTATTCTGGAAACTCACATCAAATGGGTCAACTGGGTTGAGGCAACAGCAAGACATATCAATTATGGCTATATTCTGCAATTTCACTTGACACACAAAACTTCATCCTTGTCACCTCATGTTGGGAGAAAAATATGTGTACAGGCTCTTCACTGCCATCCCTTCTTTACATCTGGCCATCTCTATTGAAATCTATTCTCTGCTGAATCAGCATAGGAAACAGATCAGCAAGTCTCCTGCATAAGTGGATGTCCAAATTAAAGAAAAGATGCCAGCTTCCCCTTTTTGCAAATACTTCCAATTTCTGTCAGTGGTTCTTTGAAGTCTCCTGATTGGCTTTAGGATGGGGCATCTCCCATTGTAATAGGGAAGGAAAACACACAACTCTCCATTTTGCACTAGACTTATATACAAATCCCACAGTTCTCCCTTCTTTCCTGTTCCCCTGCCTTCTGCTTGTTCAGTTGGCCAAAAAGGTTGTGGAAGAAACTAGGCTGATGTCTAAGTGAACCAAAGTCTGCTCAATCATTTTTTAGTAAGTCCTTAAAAAGTTATGATCCCAATTCTTTGCAGCTTTCTTTAAAATACAGGTTGTGGGGCACCTGGGTGGCTCAGTCATTAAGCGTCTACCTTCGGCTCAGGTCATGATCCTAGGGTCCTGGGATCAAGCCCCGCGTGGGGCTCCCTGCTCTGTGGGAAGCCTGCTTCTCCCTCTCCCACTCCCCCTGCTTGTGGTCCCTCTCTCGCTGTGTCTCTCTCTGTCAAATAAATAAATAAAATCTTTAAAAAAATAAAATAATAAAATAAAATAAAATAAAATAAGGTTATATTTAAATCCTCCCCAGTTTCTCACTTATGTGTCGTATAGCTAGTGGACTACCATCTTAGGTGTGGCATCAACAAGAATGGGGGGGGGTGTAGATTATAAAGACATTTATTAGCTACTCTGTGTACTTTGATTGCCATTTAGAGTGAGATACGAAGCCAAGTGAGTGTTGTGAGTAGAGATGTATCATGATTTGACTTCCTCTTAAAGGGCTTCCTTCTTAAATTGCTGCCATATTATGAATAGACTGCAGAGAAGCAAGGACAGAGCCAGAAGGGGCAGTAAGAGCTAATACAATAATCTTTACTCATTGCTCTCATTTTGTCATGGAGAAAATGTCTGTAATAGGTCATATCTCAGGTTCAGTTGGCCAAGATTTAGTTATTTGCTGACTCTCTAGCTGCAAGCACATCTGGGAAAAGAGCTATCTGGCATTCTCAGTGAGTATTGCAGGAGATAGGCTCTGTTGGCCAGAAAAATGGTAGAAATGGCTGTTGGTTAGGTAATCAATAATGTTTTTCAGGGTAGACTAAGAACATTAAAATGTCCTGAAGCTTTTAAGTAGAATATTAAGTTGATAAAGTTTTATTTTAGAATAGCCTCTCTAAATACCTAGAAAAATAAGCCAGAGAAGAAGAAGACTAGAAGCAGAGAATCCAATTAGATGCTGTATCCATAATCCAGGGGAGACATGATAGTATAAATAGTGGCCTGAGATTGAATTGATGTAGGAAGTGAAGGTAATGGAGAGGAGGCATCATTGGTAGTGCTCGTACTAGATTTCTGAAATAGATCAATGGGTATATCATGTTGCTATTCTTTGAAATTTATATATTTTTAGAAAGGGGAGCAAGTTTAGGAAGAAAATTAGTTTATCTCTGGATATACTGAGTTTCAGGTGTGTTTAGAAAAATCTAAATAATGATGTACAATAGGCAGAGTCTGAAGGACAGGAAATATATCAAAGCTTAAAATATAGATTTTTAGGGTTATCTACACACACATGATTATGTTCAAAGTATAAAAAAAATCCAGAAAAAAGTGGTATTGGAGCAAGATGATGTTCTGAATATGTTTTTATTCTCTCCTGTTCTGCATATAATGAGGAAAGAAAGAGAGAGAGAGAGAAAGAGAAAGGTAAATAACAGACAAAGGTTAAAAAAATTTGAAGGGAGATATTAGCAAGGGGCTAGAAATGTTTAGTCTCAGAATAAAAAAAAAACATATATACAATATAATCTTCAGAAATAAAGTGAGAAGAAACCACAATGCCAAAACACATGTGAGAAAATATCACTGCAGAATTAGAAGTAATTCCAGGAGTCAATCTGAGAATTTCTCCTTGAGAGGAGAATGTGCAGAATTATTGTCTCTAATACTAGAAAAGTGAATTGCCAATGAAAACAAGTGTTATTGACAGGCTTCTGTGATCATGCATGCCAAATCTGTAGTTATAAATTTAAAGAGAGTCAAATCAGTTTCAGTGCTTGTTTCTGCAAATTAAGTGAAGTTTTGCATGTAATCACAGCTGGGGTTTTGCCAAGTGAGAAAGCCAGAGGGATAGTGGGTTATGTGTTTTGATTGTATTGAGCAAGAAATTATGGTGATGGACAAAGGAATATGAGTCATGTACAAGAGTAAATTGTAGACAGGAAATTGGGGATGATGGTAGACATTTTAAAAAAGTGATAAATTTAATGGATTGTATTATTCAGGAAAGTCAAGGAATTGTTTAAATGTGTGCAAAGTCAGTGAGTTGAAATGTTAGAAGGTTGTAGGAGAGGATCCTTTAAATCAAGATTTGAGATATCATATATTTATTGGAAGTAAAAAAAGGTCTAGAAATGACTATAAGATGAGGTGGATAAATAGGCAGGTGGAAAAATTTATTTCAGATGAATTTTTAAATAAGGATGGCAAGATCAGAAATTTCCAGTGGCATGAACCTTCAACCTACCTGATGTTGAAGACCATATAATAAACAATGATTATAGGCAGTAAAGAGGAGGATGACTTAGGTGTTAATACTTAAGTGAATGTTTTATATTGAGTACAAAATTTTGAAATGTCATGTAGTATAGTCAGTAACATGAATTTTAGGAGTTGGGCTTTAAGGGAGTGTTATGAATTACGTGTTTGTGTCCCCCCTTCAATTCTTCTGTTGAATCACTAACTCCCAATGTGATGATATTTGGAGGTGGGACTTTTGGAAGTTAATTACAGTTAGATGAGGTCGTGTGCATGGTGCCCTTAAGATGAGTTTAGTGTCTTATAAGAAGAGACATGAGAGCTCTCTCTCTCTCTCTCTCTTTGGGTATACCCAAAAGAGGTCATGTGAGCACCCAGTGAAATGGCAGAGAGTCCACACCAAGAACTGGCATCTTCATCTTTGTCTTAAGAACTGTGAGAAATATATGTTGGTTGTTTAAGCCACCTACTCTGTGATGTCATGTCATAGCAGCCTGAGCTTATTAAGAGAGGGAGTAATACGAAATTGTCTGGAACCAGGAATGAGGAGCAAGTAGAATACTCCTCCACCTCCAGCCCCATGGAAAGTATGTAGTGTGAGTGAAATAAGTAATCATCTTTAAGAGAGCTCTGGGCCTATGTCACTCAGATTCACATAGAGGTGTTATGGCAAAGAATGTTTGGAAAGGAGGCTTAAAGTGTAGACGATCTGGCTGGTGACAGACCACATGTATTTAAGGGCATGGTGGAAGGGCTCTAGGAGTTGGGGAAGCTCTGAGATTAGGAGATGTATGTACACAGGGGACAGAAATCCAGCTGACAGCTTAGAGAGTTGGGTCAGAACTGAGGTAATTAAGTATGTAAGACAAGAATATCCTCCTTGTCTTTTAATTAAACATGGATAATCAATTCTAATTACAGCCTCCTGCAGACTGGTTTCAGTGGAGGCTTCTGGTGCTAGAGCTGGTTCAAGCTCTGGTCGTTCTGTGGAGGACATGGAGCTCTGTTCCCTTATGTGCCACTGAGTGTGATGACAGAGTTGGGAAATGGGTGGTGGCACCACAGCACCCCGAGCCCAGTGGTGTCACATTGCTCCCAGACCATCTGGAACTTTGTAGGCTGCCTTTAAATATATGCTTGGGCTGATACTTTCACACCAGTATTCTGGGCACTTAGTGTTAATGATTGTGTTAAATATGTGTGGGTTTGGGTTTTTTTTTTTCTAACATGCCTGTTAGTAAAGTGGTATTTGCTTTTGATAAAATTTTATATCAACTTATCTTTCTCACAGTAATTGTTTGAAACTCCTTACAGATTTAAAATTATCTATTTTTTGGGAGGGAGTGCTATGCATAAATACTTCATGAGGGCATTTGTATGAACACTTCGATGAAAATATAAATACTAAAGATGTTATTTCATAAAAATCACGTGAAATAAATGCAATGAATAAAATAATATGAATTTGTGACATGTAATAATAAGAAAAGCCAATATTTATTGGGCTCATGGTATATGCTAGATGCAATCCTCAGACGTTACCTATATTATCTCACCGAATATTCATAACTACCCTATAAAGTAAGTACTATTATCAACCACATTTTTACATGAGGACATTGAGCCACAAAGAGGTTAAAGAATTTATACAAGAACACTCACATATTATGGGGAGAAGCCAAGATTTAAACCTTGACTCCAGACCTAACACTGAAACATACACAGAGATGCACACATGTATTCCTATATACATATATCACACATATATGTTCATATATATTTATATATTACATACATAAATAAAATAGGCCCCATGCCATCTGAAAGAATGGAACACTAGGACAGTTCAGGAAAGAAGATGATTACTTCTGGCAGAAAGAATGAGAAACAAGAGGAATTAATAAGAAACCAGAGCTGAGATGAGCTATGATATAGAGCATCGGGATTTCAGGTAGGAGTGCCAACATGCACATACACACAAAGTGTATATTTACAGAATGGCAAGTAGCTTCACTTCATTGAAGAGCTGGTATACGTGAAAAGGAAAGTAACAGTCAATAAGAATGGAATGATAAATTGAGACATTGAAGGCTTGGATTATATGCTATTTTTGTAGTGTAATGTATAGTGGAGAAAATGGAGATATTTGACCAGAGAAATTCTGTTTTGATAATAGCTGTATTTTGGAAAGATAATCTGGAAGTGGTTAATGATATAAATCAGCACAAGAATTGCTCAGTTGTAAAATCATTATAGGCATTTCAGTAATAAATAATGGAAAAAGTAGGAAGAATCTTTTCATACTTTGCTATAACTTAAACAGTAACTTCTGTAGCTTTAATTTTACAGCTGTCTGACCTTAGTTGGAAACTATTAACCTAACACTTCAAACCCTTAAAACTTCTGGCAGAAATTAAAGACAAAAGTTAAACCTGAACTAATGTTAAATTTTAATGTACTAAATAAGTAAAATATTCTTAGAATGATTTCTTCAGTTCAATTTTTTGCCCCATAGTTTTAATTCTCTCTCTCTCTTCCTCTGTACTTCCATGAGGCTTACGATATGTGATAAATATCACTTTGCTTGTACTCTAAAAGGAAAGAGGCAGAGATTAGAAAAATAATGAGCAACTTAATATATCTATTTCTTTCAGTACTTCACATTCACACTTGTTTAAATAACTGTTTAACAAAGCAAACATAATAAGACTAACTGTCGTGTTCTGCAAGAGCAGCTAAAAATCTTTCCAACCCAAATTGGTCATGGATGGCTAGAGTCACATTTACATCCCCTCATCATCATAAAAAAATTTATTAAAACTTCTATTTTTTATCATATGAATATTCAACATACAAGAAATGAGATATTTTTACATTATTGATGAATCACAAATAGACTAATATGTATGTGATACAAAGATTCATGACATTAATAATTTTATATAATTAATTCTATTATATGTTAGGTAACTCTACATCTTCTGAGAATATACTGACCTCAAAAAATACATAATAATGTTCAAAATCTTTCATAGTTAAGAATTAATAGCACCTAGAAAAATAAATGCAAGTAAAGTCACTTTTCCTGAAGGAAGATAAAACCCACCACAGGTCAGCAGAATTGAGTATTTCTTTCTCTCATTAGTGAGAAAGCTTTTATCTTTGGTCCATTTATTATCCACAAACTTTTTCAGATCATTCCTGCAGTTCAAGCTATTTTTATAATGGAAATTAATCCAGGAAGCTGTACCTTTAAAATAATCCTTACAAACAAAATTAATTTGCTTTGTAATACTCCATTATTAGATAAATGCAGAGTATAACAAACAAACAACAACAACAAAAAAAAACAACTTGAAGAATTTGTAGAAAATCATATAGAGTGGTAGAACTTGGCCAGACAACTGAACTATATACACTTCCCTACTCTTTCATTCCCTTCTCTGTTTGGGATGAAAGCAACATGACATTCACTGTGCCTAACTTCTGTGGTTAAACATGCAATTTGAAAGTGAGAACACATTGTAAATAGGGCTAAACAAAACCCTGCTCCTCTTTGTAGAAGAGGTAATTAGGCATATGCCACAGACAATTCCAAAAGCCCCAAAGAGGGGTTTTCTTCCCAGTAATCTAAATTTGTCAAATATATTTTTACATGAAATGTTTTCCTGCTCTCTTTGTTTTAAAATTCAGAAAGTTGTTTGCATATATTAAGTCCAAATATCTAAATGTGTTGAAAATTATCTTTGCAGTACCTAAAAATATTTGTTTTTAAAGAAAGCAGCATACATATTTAAAATAAATCATTTCTTCTTCTTCTTCTTCTTCTTCTTCTTCTTCTTCTTCTTCTTCTTCTTCTTCTTTCTTCTTCCTTCTTCTTTTTTTTTTTTTTTTGGTCTTTTTCTAGATACAAAAACTAAATTAGTGTATTCTTCATGCAACAACTTTGAGCTGGAGCAGGGCATTTCTATATGAATGTCAGAAGTCTTTTTGGCACAAAGTAACTGATTAGTTTTAATAATGAAGCCTAAGATTTTTGTCTATTTTTCTGAACTATTTTATAATCTTTTATAAGAGTGATTCATAAACTTTTTTCAGCATACCAAGATATTTGATGCTGCCAATACTGGGAAGTGTATTTATATCCCTCAGTTATCTGAAGATAAAATTTTCTGCAAAATCAGTGAATCAACCAGGATGCAGTCTCTACAGAGATTCACCAGCCATCCAAATCTTTTTTTTTTCTTCCAAAACCTGACGCCTTATTCTAGAAGACTCTTGACTCTTGCTCCAAACTTAATGACTCTGTTGTAGTAATCTTAATGCGTTTGTCTTGAAATATTTTCTTCCACAGCAGATTATAGAAAATAAGAAGAATTGGGGACGCCTGGGTGGCTCAGTCGGTTAAGCGTCTGCCTTCGGCTCAGGGCATGATCCCAGGGTCCTGGGATCGAGCCCCGCATCTGGCTCCCTGCTCTGCGGGAAGCCTGCTTCTCCCTCTTCTACTCCCCCTGCTTGTGTTCCCTCTCTCACTGTGTCTCTCTCTGTCAAATAAATCAATAAAAATCTTTTTTTAAAAAAAAAGAAAATAAGAAGAATTGGCAGGAAGCTAAATTTAGTACTAAAGATCCTAGGCACAGGAGATGAAATGGGTGACAACATGATAAAAGGCCCCAAAAAGCAGAGACTCTACCACAGCAGGTACTCACTCACTCTCCTCCCCTCTGACAGGATCGCTGCATGATATTCAGTTCAGTCACTCATGTTTCTCCTCATCATGAGTCATTAAGAAAAAGCGAAATGAGGTTCCATATGTTATGTTTAAAGAGCCATGGCTGTGTGTCAAATATTAGATGAATATTTCTCAGTGGGGAAATGGGCTACTCTTTCTTTCAAATTTCCTGGCTTAAATGTATTTTTTTTTTAATATTTTATTTATTTATTTGACAGAGACAGACACAGGAGAGAGAGAACACAAGCAGGGGGAGCAGGAGGCAGAGAAGCAGGCTTCCTGCGGAGCAGGTAGCTCGATGTGGGGCTTGATCCCAGGACCCTGGGATCACAACCTGAGCCGAAGGCAGATGCTTAACGACTGAGCCACCCAGGCGCCCCTTAAATGTATTTTTAAGAGACTGATGCACAGGTAAAAGTTCATCTCCCAAAGATGGAGATGTAAAGTCAAGTTTGTAGGTTGAGTATGCCATGCATTCAAAACTGAAATTGGAATGATTTGTCACTAATCATGCTAACAACCAGCCAGTGCTTACATTTTGAAAACTGTTTTAATATACATTGATGTCAGCTGGTGGTCACAACTCCGTGAAGAGTATGTTCGGATTTTACACACGGGGAAACCAAAGATCGGAGAGATGATGGGACTCATCCCAAGTCCCAGTGCTGATAAATGGCAGAATGTGACCATAGACTCATTGTCATAAAACTAAATTTGTTACCATTTCCTTCAAAACCTGCCACTTCCCATTTTCCCAGATTCTATACATATCAGTATGAATATGTCCCATTACAGACTAGATAAAATTCAACAGTTAAATGAAAGCTACAGCTTACTACAGTAAATCATATTATTCCTTTGAATTCTGAAATGAAATTGAAAATACTTTCCCATGGGAAAAACAAACTGCACTATCCTTATCAGAGAAGCTCAGCCTTCATTTAAAAGTCATAGTGCTCCAACTAAGGTGGGACAAGTGAGACCTTTGCTGGTTTTCAGGAATATAAAAAAATGTTGCACTGCCTTTTTTTTTTGAAATGGCTTCCATGTCACTGTATATTCCTTTTTTTTTTTTTTAAAGATTTTATTTATTTATTTGACAGAGACAGAGACAGCGAGAGCAGGAACACAAGCAGGGGGAGTGGGAGAGGGAGAAGCAGGCTTCCCGCTGAGCAGGGAGCCCGATGTGGGACTCGATCCCGGGACTCCAGGATCATGACCTGAGCCGAAGGCAGTCGCTTAACCAACTGAGCCACCCAGGCGCCCCGTCACTGTATATTCCTACAAGGAAAGCACAGAGGAGCAATACAACTAAGTGGTGAGGAGTATTCTCAAGCCCAATTCTCTAGGTACAAATCCAGCCCTTTCTCTTCCTTAGGTTTGTGTCCTTGAGCAAATTACTTCCTCACTCAGTGCCTCCTATTTTCTTCTCCCAATGGAGATAATAATATTATTTACCTCATAGTTTGTTGTGAAGAATAATTGAATGTAAGCTCATTTACATAAGGTTAAGAGCTTTGTAGAAAATGTACTTTTCGGGCTTCAAAACAACACTAAGATATAAGCGTTTTTAATCCTTATTTTAGAGATGAGATCACTGAGCCTGAGAAGGTTGATTAACTTTCCCAACGTCAAACAGGTGTGTGTGGCAGAGCAGGAAATGAAACACAAGTCTGATTATAAAGTGTCTGTTTAACCAGTATGATGCATTTTAACCTGGAACTAGCTGATGTGTAAAATATCCTATTCCCTAAAGTAGTACATTATTTAATCAGTTCAGAAAATGTAGAATTCTATGAAATGAGTTTTGCTTTTTTTAAAAACTAGACATTTCACTGATTTCTTGAAATTGCTTTTTTTTTAAGTTTCTTTTTAAAGGGCATCATGGAGTTCAAGGTTAGGTGGTTTACCAAAGGTAACAGAGTTCTTTCAATGGTTGTCCTCACCACATCATATTAGTTACTCTTTATGAACACCTATTATGTTTTAGCACCTTTCCTGCATCATATCAAGACCTATGACAATAAAATAACATAAATACCTATGTTTGTAGATGACAACATGAGGCCCGGATAGGTTAAGAAATGTACTTATAGTTATTCAGATATAAAGTTGCAGACCTGTGGAATAAAGTCAGTTTCACTTAGCTCCCAAACCTGTACCTTTTCTACTACACAAATTTGCTTTTTATCATAAATTTCTGCCAGTGGGAAGAACAGTATCCTTACTGTGTCCATTACTGTCTAATGGTGATGGTTTCATTCACGTGACATAATGCATCTAGTATGCCTCCATATTCTTCACTTATTTTAGACTCAAGAATATTTTAGTTTATTTCCTTTATTCCATTTATCATCCATCCATTTGTCTATCCATCCATTCATCCACCCATCCACCCATCTGCATTTATTTTTTACTTCACCCATCCATTCAACAAATGGTTATTTAGCATCTTCTCTGTGCT
This sequence comes from Leptonychotes weddellii, assembly GCF_054177405.1. Classification (NCBI taxonomy): domain Eukaryota; kingdom Metazoa; phylum Chordata; class Mammalia; order Carnivora; family Phocidae; genus Leptonychotes; species Leptonychotes weddellii. The sequence continues at coordinate 18,724,133 of NC_138379.1, forward strand.
GGCACTCTGCCTACTGTTTAGGAAGGAGATATTATTTCAGTGTGTGTGTGTATGTGTGTGTGTGTGGTTTCACTGATGGACCAGTTCTTCTAAAATATGATTCTCTTGAATATATTTTGCAAAGATAATTACTTTCTCTTCTGAGCTCTTTTGTTTCAGAATCTTCCTCTTACACATGGAATGTGGTTGCAAACATACATTCTACCATATGATCTATTCATTTACTTATTCTTCAAAGAAATATTCATTATGTGCCTACCCTCTACCGGACATTCATTTGATTCCTGGATACAGAAGAAAGCAAAACAGACAAAATACCTTGCCTTCATGGAAGTTTTATTACATGTAGAAAAGACAGAACATAATCCAGCTGTGTGGTGGGACTGTGTCAGGTGGGACAATGGAGATGATTAAGGCCAGGTAAAGAAAATGTGATCATAGGGCATGTGACTAGTGTAAATATATGATCAGAAAAGAATTCTCCAATAGGATGGCATTTTAAGTTGGTACCTGAAGGAAGCAAGCCATACCAATATTAGGCAAAAATCTTTAAAGCAGATGAACAGGTAAGAGCAAAGATCCTGAGGCAGAGATTTGCTTGAAATGTTCAGGAATATGGCCATGTTAGCTGTAACAAAAAGCAGGGAGATAAAGTGGTAGATAATGGGGCCAAAGCAAAGGTGGGGGTTATTGAGGGTAAAAGTCTAATTATTCAGGACATTATAAGCCATTTCAAGAACTTGGATTTTCAACCCAAGTGAGTTGAGGAGATGGTCAAATGATTTGGTCAAATGATTTAAGCAAGAGAGTGACTTGATCAGATAAATGTCACTCTGATTGTTAAGAATCAACTGTATAGAAAGGAGAACAGATAAGAGATGTGAGTGCCTTAGGCCAAGGTAATTGCAATAGAGACCAGTACAGAGAAAGTGGAACAAACAAGTTTTCTGTGGGCATGAGATGTGGTGTGTGTGACAAAGAAAGGAGTCACTAGTAAGTCCAGGTCTGGACTGAATAACTGGAAGGATGTCATTGCCCTTGACTAAGATGAGAAAGGCAGAGGAGATTCTAAGGGGGAAAATCAGGAAAATCACCAGCAAAACCCCTTTTATATGCCAAGCTTTTTATATATTTCCCCATTTAGCCCTTATATAAAAACATACAATTCACTTATTATCCTCTATCTTTTATGGCAGAGGAAACCAAGAATAAGTGGGATTAATTATTTTCTTAAATTCACACATTTAGGATAGCAAATCAGAATTCTAATTCATGTCTGTATCATTATAATGCCATTGTTGGGTACATCATATATGTCTTTCTCCCCCACTACTTGGTATTATGTAAACGTTTACCTGCTTTTTCCTGACTTTCTGATCCAACATTACAGTTGGATTACATACTTTAAGTGTATATGCTGTCTCGGTGTCATTTCCTGGAGTGCTGTGTTCAAAGTGGATACACAGTAAGAGTTTTGAACAGAAGTTTACCATGCATTGACAAAGAAAAACAATTCCTATCATGCTGCTGCAAGCAAGGTGACCAATGTTGCCTCTGTGTGGCATGATGTGATACCTAATTGCGGGATTTATCACTAAGAACAATTTTGTTAATAAATAATGGATTAAGAATTCTTCATATCAGTGAGATCATATGATACATGTCTTTCTCTGATTGACTTATTTCGCTCAGCATAATACCTTCCAGTATTATGCTGAGGAATTCTTAATCTCAGGAAACAAACTGAGGGTTGCTGGAGTTGTGGGGGGAGGGAGGGATGGGGTGGCTGGGTGATGGACATTGGGGAGGGTATGTGCTAAGGTGAGCGC
>NC_138379.1:18726461-18732389 GCF_054177405.1 Leptonychotes weddellii
GATTAATGAGAGAACAAAATGCTAGCAGAGTAACAACGTCCCCAGAAAATATACTCTAAACAAATCAGAAAAGACCTTCCAGAAAGTGGTCGCTTTTCTGATGAGAGAGTTGTTGCTATTCTTTTCTTCGATCTCCTGTTGAGTTTGTAGGTGTTCAGAATGGTTTGATCCCTATCCAGCTGAATTCCTGAGAGGAGACGAAATCCAGGTCTCCTACTCCTCCACCATCTTGCTCTGCTAGACATTTATATTCTGAATGGAAGAAAACAACAACAACAAAAAATAAAGGAGCCACTGATGTAAAGCAAATTTGGAATCCAACAGGGTAAATTCCATTAAGTTTCAAGCCCTGAGAATAATTTTCTATGGTTCAATCCAACCCTGGGTTTATGGAGGCTCTGTCGTCTTGGGGCAGTGAGGCCTCATCAGCTCATCCTTTCTGCCTACAGAACTCCCATTATCCCATGCCTCAGGCCTGCCTACCTGGCCTCTGCCTCTTCCCTCAAAGTTGTTTTTCCTTTTTCTTGAAATGGAGTATGGGCTACTACCCTGAGTAGTTTTATCAACTTGGTTCCTATGTCTAGAATCCCAGAATTCAAGAGCCTTCCATCATTTCATCCTGTCTCTGGTCCCTTCAGTCCAAGCTGCCAGTGTTTCTACTGATACAACATTCTCAAAAAATCTGTCAGTCTTCCACGTATGTAGACAGACTCTGTAACAGTACACTAGGAGGTTCTCTACAGATTTTACCCTTAAATAGCCCATCTCTATTCCTGGATTCTTCTGAAATGGGTGATTAGATCCATGTGTCACATATATATCTCTTCAGCGAAAGTTTATTAAACCACAACATTTGACAGACGTGTTTATAGAACACTATCTGAATAGGCTGAAATTTTTTCAAAATCGCCAAATACTGGTTAATTTTTGCTTAAAAGTTCCTTCCTCGATTTATCTCTGCATTTTGTTGTAAACTTAATAAGAAACCAGGCCACACCTGCCAGAACTTGCTGGAAATCTCCTTGGCTAAATACCAAGTTCATAGTTTACAAGTTATACCTTCCACATAACACTAGAACTCAATTCAGCCAAGTTTTCTGCTACTTTATAGAAAAGATATCTTGCCATCCAATGTCCAGTAATGAGTTTCTTCTTTCCTTCTGAGCCCTCACTAGAAACATCTTTAGTGCTCATATTTATGTCAACATGCTGCTAATAATGATATATGTAATTCTTCAAGGCAATAGAATATTTCTCTATCTTACTCTCTACTTCCTTCTGATCCTTCATCAGAATTGTCTTAACACATTTCTATAAACTTTTTTCTCAAGGCAATCTCTGATTTTTCAATCATGCACCTCAAAATTCTTTCAGCGTTTCTACTCAGTACCCAGTTCCAAAGCTATTTCCACATTTTTAGGTATTTATTAGAGAGCCATCCAACATCTGATACCAAAATCTGCTTAGGTTTCCAAAGGCCACTGTAAAAATTACCATAAACTAGGAGACTTAACACAATAGAAATTTATTCCCTCACAGTTCTGAAAGCTTTCTGAAAGCTGAAAGGTCTGGAATCTTAGAAGATAGATTTTTTAAGCTTCAAATTCTTCATCTGTAAAATTTGTATAATATCAACACTCAGTTTGTTTGGTTGATGGAATACTCAATGATGGAATACTCCATACAGGAAGTATGGAATCAAGGTATAAGCAAGGCCATGCTTCCTCTGAAGACCCTAGAGAAGAATCCTTTCTTGTCCCTGCCAGTTTCCAGTGGCCCCAGGCATTCCTCAACTTGGAACAACGTAACTCCAATTTCTACCTCCTTCTTCAAAGTCCATCTTCTCTCTCTGTGTCTCTGTATCCAAATTTTCCTCTTTATAATAAGGATAAAGTCATACTGGATTTAGAACCCACCCTAATCCAGTATGACCTCATTTTAGCTTAACTGATTACATTCACAAAGACCATTTTCAATAAGGTCACATTTTGAGGTTCCAGATGGATATGAATTCAGGGGCCATTATGCAACCCAGCACAAACACATAATAAAATCAGCTCCCTTCATTTGAATGTTCCCATAATAGCCTATGTCAAATTCTAGTGTAGATTATATCATATTTTATGGCAATTGTTTATTTAAATATATGTCTACTCTATGAAACAATAAAGACCATAAATAACAGATTTTACTTTTAATTTCTTACCTCATTGCATCCCCATTGTTTAGAATAATGTCTAATAAATGATTATTTAATGACCTACAGATGAGTGAATGCTACATAAACCCCGGAGCTAAAGTTTAATTGAACAAAATGGTTTACAGTCATCAATAAGGTTATAATTAATATATTTTAGTATTGAAGCCCCTGTTAGCTTTTTACAAAAATGGGTTAAAAGATTGCCATAGAAAAGTAAACTCTAATGTTATATCCAAAGTAAATGAAATTACAATTAAAAATAGATGGATCTTGTTGCAGTTACAATCATTTTACTTGTGTCAATTATTTTTCTCTGAAAATAGAAGACCTCTTCAAAAACACATTAGAGGCCAAAAATTCTTTTTAAAAGAGAGAATTGTAATATTACTAATTTCTCAAACTATTTACATTTTTGTAAAATGGATCTCCAATTTCATAAATTGCAAAGTTTTAATTTTTTAAAAATTTTCTTATTTTCTCTTTAATGGTATTTTGCAGGAAAATATTTTCTTCATATGATCGTGTTCACTTGTGTCCTTGCCAAATAGTTGACCTATTCTAATAATAATCAAAAAAACTAAAGCAATAACAAATGCAAAAAAATAATCTTAATAAAGAACTTTCAGATAGTCTCTTAAACCAATCACTATTTCAGTGAAAAATGAGAGTTATGGAATAACAGTTCTTTTACTTAGCAGTTTATCCCATTGATTCCTCTAAGAATTGTAAGTTAACAATGTGAATTTTCAAGGTATTTTCAAATTTTTCAAAAGCTAATGGAAATAGTATATTTATAAATCTATATAAGTCAATGTATATTACTAAGAGTGTGGGGTTCGGTTGTCAGACTGCATGTATTTTAAGCTTATATCTCACACTTACTAGGTCTGGAATCTTAGAGGATAGATTTTTTAAGCTTCAAATTCTTCATCTGTAAAATCTGTATAATATCAACACTCAGTTCTTTTGGTTGATGGAATACTCAATGAAATGATCACTTATTATAGTGCCTGTCCCACAGAAAATGCTATTTTTTATTTCCTTTTGTTTTTATTTTCATTTTTTCTCTCTTCATGAACAACACCTTATAAAATTTGCTACTACTTATAATTAATAAGATTCTATCAGCTGGTATTATCACTCTTGATGGTAGAATTTAATTGATGTGGTAAAAGATTAAAAAGTTATCACTCTTGTGGTAAAATTTAATTGATGTGGTGATCTCATTCCAACCAAGTGCTGAGATTGGAAGATGTATATGGCTTTGATAAGGATAAAACAAGAAATAAAATTGAATGCTACTTAATAAACATATTTTAGTAAATTACATTTTCTGATAATAATGTGATGATAAGAAACAATAAAATACACCTTTGGTGATACAAATTAGGGATGGTAAAACTTTGAATGTTTAATTCCTCAGCCTTAGTCATACCTGAGATAGTTAACACCTAATTTTCTCTTTCTCTTATTGTCCTATCCTCCACTTCCTGTACAAAGAGTGCCATATGTAGTGGAGACAACTTGTTGTTAAATAATGAAATTAATTATGGTGGAAGGTGTGATGTGATTGGAAAGGATGGTGGTAGAGGAGTTGGTAAGTATGTCTCCACTTGTCATAGAGAACATTATCTTGTTTGATTAGAAAATGTAAAATCCAATTGCTACTTTTCCAGACCAAAATTCATGTAGTCACATACAATAACAACAAAAGAATCACAATTATGCTTGAATATTTACATTTACAATGTGACAATTTTTTATCTGGGCCTATGAATTCTTGTTTTAGCTTGTGATCTTATCACTCGGAGTGTTTATCAAAAATGAATAGATTTCTAAGTATCTCTAATCAGCTCTGTAGCATATATAAGTTGTGAATGTGTTTGTATAAGTGGAAATAGACATGTCTTCTCTTTGGGGGGGGGCATTTGTTTTTAACCTAATTACCAGAAAAAATTAAAAAAAAATTTTGCACAAATTACTCCAGCAACCTGTATTTCAAACTGTCAGAAGATTTTTATACAACCTATATTGTAACATAAATAAGAAAAGTGATAACTTTAAAAATACTTTTGTGTTTTCCCATTTTTTTAAAAAAACAGTTTAGACTAAAATACTAGTTCTTTCTTGAGATACAATGAGAGAAGCTGAGTGACCACTCAGAAATCTTTTTAAAAAGTGTGTTTACATTTGCCAAGAAGGTAATTATTATAAGATAATGTCCCAATACAAATTCCTAACATAGAATTATAGCAACACATTTACTCTAATGGATTCTTCCATATACCTACTTTAAATTTTTGTTGCCTAGAAATAGAAGAGAAACCTACAACTGGAAATTTTTCCATGACATTGAATTAAATGTTATTGTTGGCTTTTGTTTTGTTTTGTTTTTTGGTGAGACATGAGAAGTTTTTTGTGAGTGCTGGCAATTAAAGCTTCCCTACAAATAAAGCAAGAAAATTTGCTTCAATAAAACTGGCTGTAGAACTGCATATTTTTTCAATACAGGAAATAAATCCCCTTTCTATTTCATCTCCAGTAGTTCTCCTCACTCAGAAGGAATGAGGAGTCTTCAGGTACACACAGAGCTGCTGAGTTATGTGGTTCTAGATCCCTTTATTTCACTCCTTTGAAAAATTGTTTTTCTTCTGGAAAAAGTTCCTGAAGACTCAGGGGAAGGAAAATGTAAATTTTATTTAATTTTCCCACAAATCTCACAAATGCTCCCTCTAGTTAAGACCACATTTCCAAGAAAATATGGTGGGTTGTACAGTAATATAACTTACAGAAACAAAACAGAAAACAAAGCCAAAACAATAAAAAAGTTAACTTGATGAATTACTTAAGACATTTAATTTAGCTTTTGGTTTTCTTTTCTTTTGTATTATGCTTGCTTTTATCAACAAGAGGTAATTATACAATTCTTTAAATATATACTCATAGATCTTTTAGTTCTGTCTCTCCACTTACAGAAGATCAAACTGAAAATCAAACTGAGGAGTGAGGAGAGGATGTTTTTGCAATTTAGAAGGCCAACTTGGCATGACTATTCTAAATTTCTTGGTTTAAGTTAAGAGTGCTGAAAATTTATTTTCTTTTTGAACAATAGCCTTCAATTTATATATATTTTTCTTTTTTTAGACTAAGTCTTTTTACAAAACTGGATGTCAAATTACAGCAGTTTTCAGATACTAATAAATATTTCACTTAGCTATTATTTTATGTACTGATTTTATATTGTATTTGGAAAAAATGTTGGGTGCCTTTGTCTTTTAATTGACTGGAAAGGTTCAACTCCCCCAGGTTTTAGTTTTCGATGAGCTGTGAAGAAGTCTTTTTAAAGAGTTGGTAAGTGACATTGATTACCATTAAATCACATCAAGCAGAGGAAATAATGCCATTAACTTATAGTTTTCTGGATTCCACAATAGCTTGCGCATGGGCAGTCTTAAAGATTAGCAGCCCCCAGTACACAGAGCACCTAATAACTTACTCTGTTTGAAGCGTATAGTAATGGAAAAAAATATTCTTGGCAATAATTTACTGATATACACTCCACCTTGGTTATAATCTAGACAATGCTTAGACAAAATTAAAATGTCGGGATGATAATAATGAAAGTGATGTCATCTCACACTTCATTACCATAACAAATGTTACCAAACACAGTTCGTATTGTACATTTTCTACATCCCAGGTAATTTTGGATCTAGTTTGTTTCAACT
>NC_138379.1:18732489-18815782 GCF_054177405.1 Leptonychotes weddellii
CAGTAAGCAGCCAATATTGTACAGATATATGGCCAAATTATGATCCATTTAGAAAATGTATTTTGATATAACTAAAAATACTTGCTATTATGAGGTCAGAGAGACTGTGTAGTGGGGGACGCCATACAGTGTGGGGTAGAGCAGGATGTGATTTGCTAGAAAGCAGAGGTGGGAAATGAAATGTCAAACCAGCACCAAAGACAAATCCTTGTTTCCTGGGATCGATAATAACTACCGTGTGAGTGTATAAGAAAGCTTGGTTAGGGCAGTAAATAATTCAGTCCAAACAGCAATACAATACTGGAGGATCACTGATTCAACAGTGCAATAACCATGGATACCTTTATAGACAATTTGGAACATTGGCATAGTGTGATGGTGATTGTGTTGTGTTTGTTATTCTCTCATATAATGTTTTATGAAATTTTTAATTACCTTATGTGTGCTACTAGAAAATATCTTTGAAAGTGTGCTACAAATGTAAAATATGTGCACCACTGTTTTTAACTAATCCTTTTTTCCTGGAAAGTCTTGTCTCTACTGTCCCACCTCCCAATCCCTCCATTGACTTCTCATTCTATGATCTCCTTTGCTTCTCTAATAAAGTTGAGACTTCTCGGGGCATGCTTCTTGTCATAATAATGTTTATTTCTAATACTCTCTATATTCTTCATGTTTCATGACACATAATTGTGTGCTTGAAAAATATTTAATTGTTGAATTATTTTTTAAGTAAATGGTTGAAATAAGTATGAATAAATGGACATTCTTTTTTTAAAAAGGAGAAATAGATGAATAATATATATTTTAAAAAAGGCTAATCTCAAACTGTCCTTAATATAGATATAACCCTAGATTCTTTATCCAGCCGCAGTTAGAGATTTAACATGATTCATTTAATTATTTCAGGCCCTCTTGGCATACTAGGTCATAATGTTAGTTCTGCAGAGGATGCAGGCATTCCTTTCAATTTTATAAACACACTATTATTTTATCCCTTTTACATTCATCATAATTGGGTAAGATAAAAAAAAATAAATAAAAAAAAATTGGGTAAGATAAATAGCTTCTGCATTTTAAAACATGTTTTTGATTTTTAATTGATGATACATTTCTGAAAACTCTTTGATATCTCAGTATTTAGTACAATTATAGATTTCATGTTTCTTCTTTCATTTTATTAGTGGGATTGTTTAATCATTATCACAGTTTCCTCAGATATTTTTTTTGGCAGAAATGTTTCTTATGATTTTGATTTCACTTATTCTTAATGATAATTCCTTGTGGTTTTCCCCTCTACTATATGCTTTTAAACATGCTTAGTATGATTTTTTAAACTTATTTGTCCTTGAGATTTATGCTTTATCTTAAAGGGAGATTATTAGGCAATATATATAAAATCAGCACTGGACACACCACACAACCAAAGCACAACAAAAGAATGTCTCCGGTCAGTCACAATGAGAGAAATGCCTTCTCCTTGAGGAGAGTGGTAAGACGAATTTAGAGATCATATTACTCATGCACTAAGGCATGAACAAATTAAATGTGTACCAGGAATAAAAAGAACATCAAGAAGTCTTATATGGGTGGAGTATAGTAAGGACTTTGAGTTTTCTTGTGGGTATAACTGGAAATATTTAAGAGATTTCAATAAAGAATAACTGTGAACTAAGTAGTGTAAGAAAGTATTGAGGAATAAATGGAAGAGTTTGGATACTGGAAAAAATGAAGAGGGCCTTAAAGAGCTCAAGACAGTGAAGGTCCAGTGCTCTATCAGATGGCAGTAACAGTTTATCATTAACTGAGATGCCTAACACAAGTAGGAAATTTACTTGGCTTGTCTCCTAACTTTATGGCCATCTGAAAAGTATCTCCTTTATAAATTCAGCCCAAATGTAAGGATATATTCCCACCTTCATCAAACTAAGACCATAGCTTTAGACTGATATAAATATCCAAGGTGTGTCAGAATAAGATAAGGAGAAGGCCATAGTTACTCTGATGCAATATTTCTAAGCATATTGAAAACCAGCATATGATTTATAATCTATTACATTTATACTATAAGATCCAGCAATTAAGGTAATACAATACGTTATTACTGCCACTAAGAAATTTGTAAAATTATGATACATGACATGTACAGACAAAATGGAAAATAGTAAGATAGAAAAAAAGGACTGGCTTTAAGAATTTGAAAATCTGATATCAAGTTCTGCTATGCCTCTTACGAGCTGAGTGATCTGGAGATCATTAGTTTTTTCACATGACAGGTAAAAACAACAATGCATTCCTAATTCAGTTGTAAATGTTTTAAAATTATATAACAGAAACGTTCTTAAAATATAACCTCGAGGTATATGTAGGTATGCATAAATTCATCTCAAGATATGTTATTTCCTCTAGAGAGAAAAAAACATTGGTATCAGATATGTCTATCTCTCTGGGACATAAAAGATAATATATGATTTTGTGATTTTAGATATTGGAGACTGAGAGTTCATTAAAGTGAGACAACTGGCCTCAAAACACTGAGCACACGGTAGTGACAGACTAAGCCTGGGGCCTTTAAACATTTCAGACAAAGCTTTGTATCTAAGATTTCACAAAATAAAGAAAACTTGAAGATATGTGATGCTAAGGAATCAAAGAAAGACTCCTTTTTTGTATAATATGCCAGAAAGCTGATGACAAACAAGTCTATGTAGAAGTACAAGATGAAATGTGGAAACCCTACCTAAATGGATAATCAGTAACCAAGACAGATATCAGGGACACATATCTGAGCTCATTCTTGCTTATATTTATAAAATGTTAGATGTTATGATTTTCATGTTTAGAAATATTTTAGCTTCAGTAGTGATAACTGTTGAGCATTAGTCATAAATTATGCTACAGTAAATGCTTGAGTTTTGATATGTTCCTGGGCCTGTGATATGTAAAGGGAAAACAAACAAACAAAAAACCCAAAAGCTCTCAAAAATTTTTAAAGAAATGTTTCAGTCTTCTGAAGCAATGTAGCAAGTATGCATTTAGAAAAGGTATGTAGAGTTAGAGATGTAATGAAGAGAAAGTCCCCAAAGAATAACTATCAACCCTTTATGACCCCAATTTCAGCAGCTTCAATAACATTGCTACAAGAAGCAAAGAAAGCTCATTTTTATTAGCTTCCCTGAAGACAGTATCTCCAATCAAAACTGATTACTTTTCCATGCTATATATCATGCAGAATTGTTAACAGGAAATCTACTATTCAGTCATTCCCTTGGCTTACTTCTTGACAACTATATTACCCTGTACTTAATTTTCAAGTAAATAACATTAAAAATTAATCAGAGGAAAGAGTAATTTGGAATTTAGAAGTAAAATGGCACAACCTAAATTACAAGAAATTTTGCCCTCCTGTAACTTTAAATTTCAAGTCCTAGAGGGAGGGAAGAATTAAGAAAATCCTCCTTCAGGCATTTAACATTTCAATACAATGGCTCACCAGTTCAAATTCTGGGGTTCAGGACAAGGTTTGCTTAGTGGACTCAACAGAATTCTTTCCAATAGTTCTGCTCCTTACATTAATAGGACAACATGGAACAAGTGTGCAAATAGATAGAGATATAGATACAGATAAAGATATAGATAGATAATATGTACAAAGCTAATAAAATGTTCCTCTTAATATAATATTATCTCTTATCTTAATCTTAATGTATTTTACATATGTATTTTCAAAATAATTTGAAAGGCCAAGATTATAATTAGAAATCTCAATGTCTTGGGGTGCCTGGGTGGCTCAGTCATTAAGCGTCTGCCTTCGGCTCAGGTCATGATCCCACGGTCCTGGGATTGAACCCCACTTTGGGCTCCCTGCTCTGTGGGAAGCCTGCTTCTCCCTCTCCCACTTCCCCTGCTTGTGTTCCCTCTCTCGCTGGGTCTGTCTCTGTCAAATAAATAAAATCTTAAGAAAAAAAAGAAATCTCAATTTTTTTTTAGGTAACCTAAAGAGAGCTAGCACTTAGCTCCTGGCTCAACTGCACCCTTCTCATTCTCTTCATGAACTGCATGGGGCTCAGGTTCATGCATGGATCCACAGTCTACTCATCCAAGCTCACATACTCAGCAAATAGCTGCTCCTTGGCCACTTCTTGTGCCTAGAGATGTGCTTGATGTTTTACTTTCTCAGAAGAGATTCTGGGGATGTGGGCTGTAGATTCCTTATTTAGGCAATTCTGATGTTCAGTAAAATCTAGAAGCAGAAATCATGTGCTTTGATGGCCCTGGTTCTTAACCCCAGGAACTAGTCACACCATGGGATAGCTATGATCATAGGAAGTCCAGGAAGAGATCCTTTATATCAGGGCTCAGGGAAATGACTTTTCTTGCTAGTGGTACTGTTCTCTGACCACCAGTGTCTTCCAAGAGGGATTAATAAGCCACCTCTATAGAATAAAATTATGTAAGGGAGAATGTGATTTTCCCTCATGCTCTTTATCACTACTGCCTCACAGATGACTGATCTATGATAGAGCCTGGGTACATATGTAATAGTTTGAGGGTCCTCATGAAAAACAAAAACAAAAACAAAAACAAACCCTGTAGCTCAAACGTATCCACATTCTATACATAGACATTTCTCCATGATCCTGTTTATAAATGTGCATTTTCTTGAAAATGATTACATGATTGGTATTCTTTCTTATCATTGATTTTATTGACCTATATGTTTCCATTTTCATCTGTGTCTCTGATCACTTCATGATTTCTTCATGGAAAATATTCTATAGCACTAGAAGCACTAAATGTGGAATCCAACAAACCTACTTTCAAATGTTAGCTAAGCCTGTTCCAAAACTGAAATAACTTCTCTAAGCCTCAGTTTCCTTACCCATATAATAGAGTATTAACTAACAATCCTATGGGCTTGATGTGTGAATCTAAAGAGATAATCCTTGAAAACTCCTTGTACAGTGTGTGACACACAAAAGTTGCTCAGCAAAGTTTGTTCTCGTGCATATTTCAGATATTGTATTTAAGACAGTTTTTTTTTTTTATATCACAAGAATCTAAGCTTCTTAAGGTCAAAAGATGTCTTATCTTCTCTGAATCTTCAGTACCTGGCAGAATATCTATAATATAATAGATAATTGAAATAACTTAAGATTAGGCTATAGACAGCATGAAAGCACAGGAAAAAAATTTCCCCCCCTATCTGTCCTCTTGAAGCTTAGTATTATCTCTAGTCTCTTTCATAATTGCTTCTCTACCTGGTTTAATCTGCAGGTAAAGAGGGTCTGGCATGCATTCATTAGCCTGATTATTTACCTTCAGTCAGTCAATTCAATTAAGCCAAATTTATTGAGTGTGTACTCTGTTCCAGGCTCTGGGGAAATATAGATAAATAAGATATTTGTGTTCATAGTCTAGTGGGAAATAGAGACATTAAAACAAAGGACTAAAATTTCAATGTGACAAATATTCCTTAAGACCTATGCCTCTCTTCCAGCTTACCTAGATTTACCATTCCTATTTCATATCCTTGGTTCATGCATGATCAATGTTTTTGATGAGTACTCTCTACTTCATTCATTTCTGACCAGATATATTCTATCTACCAACTCTCAGTACCAATATGCTTTTTTTTATGCACTTTTAATATCTCAAACACATTTTTAGAAACATTATCTCATTTTAACAACCACCAAATGTGATAAAGTCAGCGGTACTATATTCTTTTTTTAAAGATTTTATTTATTTATTTATTTATTTGACAGAGAGAGCACAAGCAGGAGGAGCAGCAGAGGGAGAGGGAGAAGCAGGATCCCCACTGAGCAGGGAGCCCGATATGGGGCTGGATGCAGGATCCTGGGATCATGACCTGAGCTGAAGGCAGACACTTAACTGACTGAGCTACCCAGGCACTCCAGTGTTACTATTTTCTTATATGAAAGGTGAGGTAACCAGAGACTTGGAGTGTTTGTATGAACTGTTCAAAGTCATGTAACTAGCAGGATGCAGAATTTGTTCTCAAGCTTAGATCTTTGTGAGCAGAAAATTTCTTTGATTATTGTAATTTCTTATGACCTCTGATAACATTGGTTGGTTGTCTCATGCATTTTTATTTTTTATATTGACTACAGACTCTAACATATATTTAAAAAAAAGGATACATGAGGAACTTTGAAGTGGTCCAATAAAAACTGTCCACCTCCTCGTGCAAGTTCTGAACCAACTGAAAATTAATACTGATATTTAAGAATGTAATTTAGGATCTAAAGCCAACTAGATTTATTAATACTGAAGCAAGTAATACTGAGGCAACCAGTTATTCACTACTGAAGGGCTTCCCCAAGGAATGGCTCTCTAATAAAACTCACAGCTTGGAGTAGCAGAGCAGATCTTGATTCCTAGAGGAAGATATATCCCTGAAAGGAAAGATTTTAAAAAAGGAGTATGGACAGATATGCAGAGTTTCTCCTTCCAAACCCAATACTCAGCTAGGTTTCTCATCTTCTCAGGTGTAATGATTAGAAAATTGGTTTAAAAAGGGTCAGATGTGTTATATGAATAGCAGCCCCTTCACATAGCAGAAAATATCATGAGTTAGGAAAAAATAATCCCAAATAACATTCTCAAGGTTAAGTTCTCTTAACCTAGTGTTGGTAACCTTAAGGCAATTGTTGACTAGGTAAGTAGTTATCATCTCAAGGGAGGAAATGAGCAGTCTAATGTGACAGTCCTGCTGACTTCTATATAAGTTTATTCCCCAAAATTAACCATTCTTTAAGCTATTTTGTTTGGACTAATGTTGATACAGACTTTTTCCCTCAGACAACTCCAATATTTACCAAAATAATATATTAATAATATTAATTCCAAGGTCATTGTGTACCCAGGTCTGAAACATTTACTCTGATTTTCATATTTCATAGCATCTTATGCTTAGCCACAAGTTCAATGTTTCTTCTTTAAGGCGTACTACAGTGGGCTCAAAAGACATCATATAGTTTCTCCAAAAATAGCATACATAGAGACGAACCCAACATTAAAATTCTAGCAACACTGGTCAGAAAAACTTTCAGAACGGCAGAATTCAGATTTCAAAAATTGACTCCTTCATAAAAGTAATGATAACAGTGGAGGAATCAGTCAAAATCAACTTTTTCAGAACTCTTAAATTAACCAAAGGCTACAAACCAAAAATGGATGTTTAAGAAAAAAAAACGGTTAAAGTTCATTAAGAATAGGGAGTTTTGTGGTGTTTCAACTTTCTCTGCAGTAGCCTTGAAAACCAGCAGCTTCAGACCATGTTATTTGTAAAAAGAGCAGCCTAGAAGTCATTTTTAGAAGCCAAACAGGTTTGGAATGTCTCAGAAAGACTCATTCTCAGAGAATTATCATAATTTAACCTGTCAGGCTCATCCTTTGAGAAGACAGATTCATGGATCTTGTCTCTATTTGATCTAATTCAGAAATGGCTCAGTGAAAAAAGCCCTATCTCCAGGGTGTTTGTCAAAAACAATGAGCACAAATTGTTTAACACTACAGCTACTCAGGCAGAGTTACCAGTTGTGACAAACAGGAGGCTAGCCAAAAAACTTAAAAAGAAAATCTGTGAAATAATATGTTCACAGGAGGCTTTGAAAAGCTCTGAAATATTCCTGGAGAACCAGAGGGCCACAAACATCTCAGGGGTATATGCATACACAGGAGGAACTGAGTAGGTTCAAATCTTGCATTTCTGGTTGACACTGATGCTCTGCATGGGCAAGAGGTAAAGGATAAAGCAGAGTTGTAAACTACTCATAATGTTGAAGGCAGGCACACATGTGCAAATATGCACACACACATGCACAGAATTCCTTGGCAAAGGATGGGAGACATTTTGGTTTAAAATATTTAAGGAAAGCTCTTTCCAATAATTAACTGATTACAAACCTAAATGAACAAAAACTTCAGTATCCATATATGACAGAGAGCATAGCCTTAATAGAATTCACCCATTCAAGTCATTAAACAAACAGCAACAATAAATTGTAACAACCAAAAACTCTGGGAAGTGTAAATGCTTGGATTTTAGTTACTACATTATGTAATTTAAAATATCCACTTTTTAGCAAAAAAAAAAAAAAAAGGGTGAGACACCAAGAAACAAGACATTCTGGCCCAAAAATAGAAAAAAAAAATTAGTCGATAGGAACTGTCCCTGAGAAGGCCCAGATGTCAGACTTACTATAGAAAAACAGTAAATAAGCTACTTCAAGTATGTTCAAAGAACTAATGGGAACCAAAGGGATCTTCTAAAGAATTAAATGGAAGTCTGAGGAAAAATATGTAAGCAAATAGAGAATATCAATAAAGAGAAGGAAATCATAAAAAAAAGAATCAGAGAAATTCTGGAGTTGAAATGTACAATAATTAAAATGAAAAAAATTTACTAGAGTAGCACTATAAAGATTTAAGCTGACAGAAGAATCAGTGAACTTGAATATAGGTCAATTGAGATTATCTAGTCTTGAACAATAAAGAAAAATGAACAGAGTCTCAGACCTGTGGGACACCATCAAGCGCACCAACATAGGTATAATAAAAAATCCAGAAAGGAGAGAAAAGAACAGAAAGAATATTTGAATACTGTCCTAAAATTTCCCAAATTAGTTTTAAAAATCAATGTAAAATTCAAAGATTCTCAAGGAAATCCCTGTAGACTTAAGTGAAGTAGATCTACACTAGACACATCTTATTCAAACTGTCACAGACCAAAAAAAAAAAGAAAAGAAAAAAGAATGTTGAAAGCATCAAGAGAAAAATGACTCATTATATCTAACAGATCTTCAAATAAATTAATATTTAATTTCTTCTCAAAATTCATGGAGACCAGAGGGCAGTGGAAAAGCATATACAAAGTTCTAAAAGAAAATGTCTGTCAATAATGATTTCCATATCCAGGACAACAATGAATGAAAGAGAAATTAGGAAGATTCCTAGATAAACAAAAACAGAGAGAAATTGTCACCAGCTGGTCTGTTCTACCAAAAGTACTAAAAGAAATATTTCAGGCTAAATTAAAAGGACACTATATTGTAATTTGAATCCACAAGAAGTAGAAAGCTCTGGTAATGTTAACTACATTTGTAAATAAAAAGGGTGGGTGGTATAAGTGTACTTTGTTTGTAACTCTTTTTTTTCTCCTACATGATATAAACATAGCTGCATAAAACAATAACTATAAAAATGTGTTGATGAGCTTTTAATTTGTAAAGATGCAACTTGTTTGACAATAAAGCAGAAAACATGGGAATAGAGTTACATTGCAGCCAATTTTGCATACTACTGAAATTTAGTTGCTGTTAAATTTAACTAAATTGTATTAAGTTTAAATATTAATTGTAACCCCAGGGCAATCAAAAAGAAAAAAATATTTAAAAATATAGTACATTGGGCATCTGGGTGGCTCAGTTGTTAAGTGTCTGCCTTCAGCTCAGGTCATGATCCCAGGGTCCTGGGATCGAGCCCCGCATCTGGCTCCCTGTTCGGCAGGAAGCCTGCTTCTCCCTCTCCCACTCCCCTTCTTGTGTTCCCTCTCTCACTGCCTCTCTCTCTGTCAAATAAATAAAATCTTTAAAAAAATAAATAAAATAAAAATATAGTACATTAAACAAGAAGGGAATTCAAATGGTATACCAGAAATATATGTATGTAAAAAAAAAAAAGAATAAAGGAACAGAGGAACAATAAAGCCATTAAGACTTATAGAGAACAAAAATCAAAATGACAAATGTAAATCATATCTTATTAGTAATTGCATTAAATATAAATGGTTTAAAAACTCCAGTGGAAAGACAGAAATTGACAATAGATTTAAAAAATGACCCAACTATATTATATTTACAAGAGACACATTTTATATTCAAAGATACAAATAGATTGAAAATAAAAGGATGGAAAATTGTTAACCATAAAATAGCAAACAAAGAAATGCAGTTGCTATATTAATGCCAGAAAAAAATAGATTTTAAGACAAACATTGTTACCAGATATAAAGAAGGAATTCCATAGTATTAAGGTATCAATCCAACAGGTAGACATAGCAATTCATAATCATTTATGCACATAACAACAGGGTCCCAAAATACATGAAGCGTAAATGGACAGAATTGAAGAGAAAAATAAACAATTCAAAAATAATGGAGGCATCAATACTGTACTTTCCGTGGATAAAAACAACTAGGCAGAAGATCAGTAAGGAAATAAAGGACTTACAGTATAAACCCCTAGACATAGCAAATACCTATAGAAAATTTCACTCAATGACAACAGAGTTTATTTTCTTCTCAAGTGTACATGAACTTTTTTCTAGGGTGGATCATATGTTAGGCTATAAAACAGCCTCCACAGACTTAAAAATTATTGAAATCATAAAAATTGTACATACCACAATGGAATTAGGATAGAAGTGGAAAAGAGAAGAAAATTTAGGAAATTCACAAATGTGTGCAAATTAAGCAACAAAATATTTTTTTTAAATTTTTTATTTGAGAGAGAGAGAGCAAGAGCAGCGTGGAGGGGCAGAGGGAGAGGGAGAAGCAGACTCCTTGCTGAGCAGGGAGCCAGACACCAGGCTCAATCCCAGGACCCTGGGATCAGGACCTGAGCCAAAGGCAGATGTGTAACAAACTGAGCCACCCAGGCACCCCTAACAGAAATTTTTTAAAAAGACAAAACCACACAATCATTTCAATAGATGCAGAAAAAGCATTTGACAAGATCTAAAACCCTTTCATAAAACGATGCAAGACAAAGCAACAACAAAAAAATAAGCACCCAACATGCTATGGCAAGTTCAGAGCCAACATCATATTTAATGGTTAAGGCTGAAACCTATTACATAGTCAAATTCTCCAATTGTGCTGTTCTGCACCACTATTGGATTGTGTGTGGGGATTACCAATCCTATGCCACAGGGAGTGTGTCTATTGCTTCTTGTTATGGAAGTTTTTAGGACTAAGAAACTTACATCCTGAAGATGATTTTTTCCCTTCTAACAGTTAAAAAATCAGACCTAACTTAAAATCAGGTTGTGAGGTTGCACCTTTAACATGAATACAAAAGTAATCTCCAAAATATTCCCAGTATGATCCTAAATGCAGAATTAAATTTGGATTAGCTGAGCTAGTGCTACCTATCTTGGACAGTCACAAAATTTAAACCTAAAATTTTGCTATAACTCCATGTGTTCTGTAGAGCACACAGGACTCAGCTGCCTCGCATGTTAACTGTTGAATACAGTTCTTTCTTTATTGTATTAAAGACCTGTTACTGCAAAGGTAATTGCCATGATGGTCAAAATTATTATCCTTTCTCCATACCTGCTTAGCAAAACCTTGTCTTCTATAGTCTAAAGTTAAGCAGATTCAGCTTGTAACTATAGTTGGCCACTGAACAGCATGGGTTTGAACTATTCCTGTCCACTTATACCAGGATTTTTTCAATAAATACGGAACAGTACTATAAATGTATTTCTTCTCCTTGAGATGTTCTTAAGAACATTTTCTTTTCTCTAGCTTACTTTGTTGTAAGAATACAGCATATAATACATATAACATACAAAATATGTGTTAATTGCTTATTCATGTTATTGGGAAGACTTCTGGTCAACAGTAGGCTATTAGGTAATTTGGGGGAGGTCAAAAGTTATATGTGAATTTCACACTACATAGGAGGTTGGTACCTCTAATCCCCATGTTGTTCAAGAGTGAACTACATTAAAACCCAAATTATGCCTTTTCTCTAAACTACAGTACATAATTAAGGTAGCTAGACCTCTTCATAGTCAGCTTATGTTGAGGCCACATTTCATACCAGACTTTAGTTAAGGCCCCCACAGCATTTACTTTTGCTGGGCCCCACCTCTGAAGAGAACCCCAGCCTTTGATTTTGCTGAGGTCCCTGTGTCTTTGCTTACGCCCTGTAGTTTTGTTAAGGACTGTGCACAATTTGTATAAGACTTAGGGCTGACTTTTACGAGTCAGCTTTACAGAAATGATTACTTGACATTTGACAAAGTTGTTATATGCTACAATGATTGACCAAGATAAAACCCCTAGGCCTCAGAAAGTATCTTATGCTCACCTATCTCTACCCCTCCACATATGTTGCCTTCCTTCTAATTTTTCAAGCAGATCTACTTTTTTCTGTTTCTCAACCTGTATGACAAGGAAAAATAATCTTAGTTTCCAGCTCCAAATTCCTGGGGTGAATGGAAGAGTTATGAGAACACTGGTATTTTCCCCTAGACCAGACTATGATCTGGAGACAGGGTTATCTTATGTGAGTGCCAGGAAATGGCTACCTTAAAAAAAAAACACATTTAAGGAAGTCATTTTGCAATATTTGCAAGTTTTGAATCATTACATTATATAACTGAAACTAATATCATGTTATGGGTCAATTGTACCACAATTTAAAAAAATCATCATTTCCCAGAAAATATCTTAGAAAGCTTAGTATTCAACTAAACATGAGTTTATTACAATCACCAAAGGCTTTGTAACAGGGTCTATGAATGGAAAACCTACTTAAGAATCTATGATGACTCGTTGGCTGGTGTGTCAAACAGATGAGACCTCAGTGAAAACTCTAGGAAATTAGTGGCAGCATTTGCAGGGAAAAAAAAAAATATGGCGAGACCCAGGGGTATTTTGCCTCCTTTCTAGATGCCATATGAAGATAAGAAGGGAACACACTCTCTGGAAGATGTTTCTAGCTTAGCTAGTCAGACACTGAAATTTGTATACAATTTGTCTTCATTGGACAACAATAACCTGAATTAGCAAGCTACAATTACCTTGATGTGTGCTGTAGAAGTCTACTGCAACATTCAAACAGCATGATTGATATGACTACAATATGCATCTTCTGCTAATTGAATTGGAATACTCCATGTCCAATATATCAAATAGTGCACAGATTGCAGGAAGAGAAGAGTATGCCTCATGCAACAGGCATGCAAAATGTCAGAAAACCCACTCCCTAGGAGATCTGAATTTTTAAAAAAAGGAAATTTCAAATGTTTCATGTATACTTTTCATAAATTTTTGAGGAAAATGTCCTATCACTTATATTTGTTTCCTCATAGCAGCTAAGGCAATAGAGAGGTCTTAATATGTAATAAATATTTACTCATTGGTTGAAACCTAAGAATTGTTCAGCAACTACAAATCCTTTTTGCTAGATTTAAGGCCCCACCTTCCTTAGTATGTTAGGAAAGATACATGCACTAAGATTCTTGACACATATAGTCATCTCAATCTGGAAATAGGAAATTTTTAGATGCTGTTTTAGTTTTCTAGGACTGCTATAACAAAATGCCACAAACTGAATGACTTAAAACAACAGAAATTTATTCTCTCAAAGTTCTAGAGACTGGAAGTTCAATATCAAGGTGTTGGGGTGCCTGGGTGGCTCAGTTGGTTAAGCTTCTGACTTCGGATCAGGTCATGATTCAGGGTGGTGGGATCGAGCCCTGCATAGGGCTCCATACTCAGTGGGGAATCTGCTTGTCCCTCTCCCTTTGCCCCTAACCACTCCCCACTTGTGCGCTCACTCTCCATCTCAAATAAATAAATAAAATCTTAAAAAAAAAAAACATATCAAGGTGTTTGCAGGACCATGCTCCTTTTGAAGACTCTGGGGGAGGATCCTTCTTTGTCTCTTCCACTCTCTGGTAGTCCCAAGCATTCCTTGGTTTCTGCAAGCATAACTTCAATCTCTGCCTCTGTCTTCACATAGTTGTCTTTCCTCTATCTCTCTGTGTGTTCAGATGGCATTCCAACTCTATGTGTCTCTGCCTTCTCTTCTTACAAGAACATTTTGCATTAGGGCCCACTCTAGTGGAATACAACCTTATCTTAATTGATTACATCAGCAAAGACCCCATTTCCAAATAAGGTCACATTCATAGGTACTGGGGGTTAAGACTTCAGCATATCTTTTTGAAGGACATGATTCAACACACATCAGATGTTTCCTTTATATACAAAATTCTCAAGTGAGACACTTATATTCTTAAATCCATGACATTAGGAACTGGAGCATTTGATCTGCTGCTTGCTGATTTTGAACAGGAAGGCTTTAGGTATGTAGTCAGATTTCACATTCCTTTCAAAGGAACAAGATTAAAAATCTTTATTTGCTTCAGTACAAATAGATATTCTTACTTCAATGTTTTTAAGCTGAGGAATTAATACTGTTCATGGAGGTAACAATGAAAGATAGAAGCAATCGACTAATAGCCCCCCACTGCAATGAAAACTAGAGCAAGTGCCAGTATTTTGGCATACTCAAAACTTACTGATTCGAAGAATACTGCATTAAAAAAGATTTAATGGGCCATGAGAACATAAAAGTAATGTATTGTTTTATAATCCATTTGAGCATTCTTAGAAGAAAAGCTCTTCATGCTTGGTGAGTAGTTTATGGGTCTTAGAGGCCCCTATAAATGTTTGTGTTGATTTCTGTACTTTTGGAGGCAGTTGCTTTCATTAGAAAGGAGTTTTGTTTTTGGGTACAGATACTATGATTTGAAATCAGTTTTTCTTCTCATTTTAAAATGTACTTCTACACATCACAGCCAAAAAAAAATTTCTTAAGAAATATTATCATAGAAAAATTGCTGCAATGCTACATGTGTTCATTCATTCAGTAAGTATTTATAGAATGCCTACATGTGCCCAGTTTTTGCTAAAAAATAAGTGTGGCCATATATTTAGACATGCTGCAGTAAAATGAATATTTAACTGTATCTTAAAAATCTTACTTCAAATATTGTATTTCTATTGCGAACCTGAGTTTTCGAGTAACAGAGACCAAAATGAAAGTCTTTGCTCTGCCACTTGCCGGTTTCCTAAAATTACTTGAACTACCTTTGCACTTTGGTCAGTGACAGGTCAACTTGAAAAATGTAAATGATTGCTTCTTCCTTAGTTGATAGTGTTACCTTCAAATAATATTCACATGTAAAAGCACTTGGCAAAAAAACCTGGTGCATTTAATATTTATTAATTGTTAACTGGTATTGTCAATTGTTAGTAGTAGTAATTATTTTAATGTTCAAAAAAATCACAGAAGTCCAAAATCAAAGTGTTACCAGGGCCATGTTTCCTCTGAAGACTCTAAGGAAGAATTCTTTCTTGCCTCTTCTAGCTTATGCTGGTTGCTGGCCATTCTTTGAGTTCCTTGACTATAGGCACATCACTCCAATCCAACCTCTGCCTCTGTCTTCAGTTGGCCTTCTCCCGTGAACATCTGTGTTTCTGTGCTCAAATTTCCCTCTTATAAGAACATCAGTTACATTGGATTTGGGCCTTCCCCAATCCAGCATAACCTTATGTAATTATATTTGCAAAATCTTAATTCCAAATAAGGTCACATTCATAGGTTCTGGGTGGACATGAATTTTAGGGGGACACTAGAATCTTCTGTGAAGAAGAGACATCTGAGCAGCGCCACTGAAGTGACTTAAGACTTATGGAAAAGAGGGGCATCTGGGTGGCTCAATCAGTTAAGCGTCTGCCTTTGGCTGAGGTCATGATTTCAGGGTCCTGGGATCGAACCCATGGGTTCTTTGCCTGGTGAGGAGACTGCTTCTGCCTCTCCCTCTGCCTGCTGTTCCCCCCTGCTTGTGCTCTCTCTCTCTGTCAAATAAAATCTTAAAAAAAAAAAAGACTTATGGAAAAGAATTTATGTGCCTCTGACCAAATTTTAATTTTTTCCTTTTCTCCTGTACTAGGTTGACCTCTGCCATTCCTTTGTAGAGTGACCTGGAAGAGCAGAGTATCAGAGGATCTCAGACTAGGTAAATATCTGATCTGATACACTAAAGAGAAACCATGCAGTTCAAATAAAAGGTATGGAATTAGAGGCAGATTAAATACAAAACATTTAGGAATATGCTCCTCATCCCTCCTTCACCCAGTAATAACTACTCCTGTGATATCTGTAATTATAACCTTAAAAGTCTGGATTAAGCCTGTGATAGCACCCTCTTCTCTATAAAATGGGAAATAGTAGAACATAATGGTTTTAGGCAGTGGTTTCCAAAGTTGGTATTTCAAAAGAAAATATTTTCAAAGTCTGTGAGATACTTATATTTATACAATTTTTGATGCTTTTATGGTTTCTATTAGGGTAATAGTACATATATAAATTGAAAATAGATGAAATTATGATATGTATATAGATATCCACATTTTGGGTGTGAGAGCTAATTCTTTTATTAATAGAAGTGTATGTTAAATATATGGAAACTACTGGTTTAGAACATGGCTTTGTATTTATACATTTATTTATACAGCATTTATTTATTTATATATAATATATTCCTGTATTCATGTAATTATTCAAGTATTCATCAACTACTTTATCGAATACATCTGTGCAACATCATAGTCTAAGTGTAGGGACATAGTATGAACAGAATAATGTACTTCCTGTCAAGGAGTTTTCATTTTAATGAGCAAGAAAGCCAAGAAACAAATATCTCTCTAGCATTACAGAAGATAATAAATTCTGAGAATCAAAATGAGCCAGGGAACCCAAAAAAACATGATTCATTAAATTTTAAAAATCTATAATTTGGGCTTTAATAAAATTAATTTTTTTTTCTTCTGTGAAAGATACTGTTAAAAGAGTGAAAAGACAAAAAGAACCAGAATGGGAGAAAATATTTACAAAACACATGATAAAGCAGTTGCACAAAAGTCCTCTTAAAACTCAACAATAAGGGGTGCCTGGGTGGCTCAGTCAGTTAAGTGGCTGCCTTCAGCTCAGGTCATGATCCCAGGGTCCTGGGATCGAGCCCCGCATCAGGCTCCCTGCTCAGCGGGAAGCCTGCTTCTCCCTCTGCCTGCCACTTCCCCTGTTTGTGCTCTCTCTCTCTCTGTCAAATAAATAAATAAAACATTAAAAAAAAAAAAACTCAACAATGAGAGGGGTACCTGGGTGGCTCAGGTGATTAAGTGGCTGGCTTTTTTTTTTTTTAATGTATGTGTTTATTTTGGAAACAGAGAATGCACTTGAGAGGGGAGTAGGGGGAAGAGAGAGAATCTCAAGCAGACTCCCCTTGAAGCCTGATGGGCAGGGGGGTGCTAATCCCAGGATCCTGAGCAGTGGACTCTTGATTTCAGCTCAGGTCATGATCTCAGGGTCCTAGGATGGAGCCCTGCATTGGGCTCTGCACTTAGTGGGGAGTCTGCTTCAGGATTCTCTTTCTCCCTCTGCCCCTCCCCTTGTTTGCTTGCTCTTTGTCTCTAAAATAAATAAATAAATCTTAAAAAAATGCAATAATGAGAAAACAAACCAATTAAAAAGTGAAGCAAAACATCTGAAAGACCTCAATTAAGATGTATGTATGACAAATAATCATGTGAAAAGATGCTTGACATCACTTGACATTAGAAAATTGTTAATTCAAACAAGAACAAGATACCACTACACACTTATTAGAATGACTCAGATAAAAAAAATGACATATACATATATTATCTATCATTTATCTATCTATCTATCTATCTATCTATCTATCTATCTATCTATTATCTATCAAGAGATCTGACAAGTGGCATTAAAATATGGCAGGTTAGGAAACTCCAGGCCCTCATTCCTCCACTGAGACACCAAATTAATAATGAAATAAGGACCAAAATAGCTTTGTGAGAACACTAGAAACCAGTTAAGAAGCTGCAGCAACCAAGCAAATGCCTAATACAGAAAAAACTGTAACTTATAGAAGAAAACTAACTTGTTATTAAAAAATATAACACATATAAACAAAAGAAAAAAACTACACCACAAATAGTAGGATGTTCTGTGGCATTTTGCTCCCTTCTGCCCCTTCGCCTACATGGAGGAGAGCACCATGATTAGAAGGAAGCTTTTCAGCTTGCAAGAGTAGGTTAGGATGACCAGATGAGACTCTATGCTATAGTCATAATGGGAGATTATTGGTGCTCAGATTTAACACATTTAGCTACTGTTAAGGGGCAATTATTAAGATCTATAATAGGAACATAGATGTCAGTGGCTAAGGTGGTGTGAAGGACAAGATCATTAGCGATGAGGAATTTAAGGAACACAAAAGGATCGTCTTCATGAATATGGGTTTGATGTCCAGTTCTGTCAATTACTAGCTATGTAGTCATGGATAAGGTACTCACTCTCTTTAATCTTCACCTTTATTATTTATAAAATGAAGATAATGATAATTACCTCTGGATCATTTTAAGAGTTAAGGAATAACGACCATGGTGACGATTAGTAAAATTTATTGAACACTTATTTTGTTGAAAGCAATTTACATGTAATGAATTAATTTAATGAAATTGCATATCACTAAAGCTGGTGATATTTTCCCATCATATATATACTTGAAAAAGATGATCATATTAATAAGCTTATGCAAACAACAAAAAACTTGTTAAACTAACTTGGTGTCTAAGAAGCCATTTCCCACTTCCGTCCCACTGCTCTTCAAGCTGTCCCAATCCTGCTCCTGTTTGAATCCACATTCCTACAAATTTCTGGTTTGTTTCCTCTGGAAATGGCTCAAAATGCAGAATGTGCTTTTATTCAGAATCCCTTGTGTTAATACTCAGCATAGTTTCCTCATGACCATGGAATGGCTCCCAGAGTGGATATTCCCCTGAGATTGTTGGGCCACACAGTAACCCCTGGATACAAAGTCACCTGCATAATTAGTAGGGCCCAGTGCAAAATTTAAATGTTCAAAATGAAAAAAACAAAACAAAGCAAAACAAAATACCGCCATTAAAGATACAAAAATATAATTTTTTTTCCTTTTCTTGTGACCTCTCTCTAATTACTGTATTTTCTATATGTTATTTAACGTCATTGTAAGTAAAAAAAAAAAAAAAAAACTATTAGCATGAATTTTATTATTCACCTTTATACTGGAGATTGCCAGTCTTAAGTACAAATATATAAGAAATTTTAATTCATATTTGGAAACACCAATATTGTACAATTAGACATAGTAGCTCTAACATATATAGGTATTTTGTTCTTACCAGAACCATGGAAACACTACACAACAGTAACTTGAATTTTTTCATTTCATTTCTTGATATTCATACATTCCAGCAACACACTTAACCTTTGCCCTACCGATGAATAAGGAAGACTGAGAGGAAAAGTAAGTATGAGTTGCTCTGCTTTCCCTTAGTATTTTCATTCTCAGTGCATATAATTGGCTAATACAGAAATATAACACAAATATGAAAGACTGTGATAGAATCCTTTGCTGTTTGTGTCTCTCAGAAGCTATTGTTTTCTTACTACATTTGAAATGGAAAGTATGCCTCTTCTTGGGGAAATCAGCTTCCTTATTGATAGATGCAAACACACCTTGTACTCATTTTAAGTCTTGAACCCCCCACACATTGTGAGTCCATCTGATTTTTATGCTCATGGGGCAGTGTGAATGTTATATGGGAAAGGGGTGGCAGGAATACACGGGAAAAGGATGTAGGCATGCATTGCATGGATCTCTTCTGCTCACTTGCATGCCCTCTGCCCCATCTGACTTTGCACACAAAATGCAGGTTGAAAGGTACAAGAAGAATATGATGAGGCAGCAGATTCTTAAGCCAAGTATAGGGCTCTTCTGAATGCAGGGCCTTAAGAGCCGCATAGACATGTGCCAATGAAGCTGGCCCTCCATCAATGCCTTACTTGCTATCAAAACTTATGCCATACATTTAAAAATGATACCAGTTTTTATGGTAGGTGAAAGATGTGTTTGAATAGAAGGAAAGAAATGTCAGTTTCTTGACATTTCCTTCATTTTCTTTCTCATTCTCTTCTCTATTCTCTTGTCTTTCCACACACTTTACATGAGGCCTTTCTTCCCACCTAACTTCCTACTTAACTTAGTAAAAAGTCTGAGTTCAGTGAATCTTAACAGTGAACACTTACTTCAAAATTGCAGAGGTGTTTAAGATTTCTCACTCACATAATAAATTCAAAGGAAAGATATGTATCAAATTAACGGACAGTAATGCTGTAGTTGTTCAAAACTCCGATTCAGTAGACAGAGGTCTGGCATTTATTAACTGTATGGTTTTTCAGTAAATTCCTTAATCTCTCAAAGCCTCAGTTTTGTCATCAATAAAACAGGTAGGATAATGTAAAATGTTAGCAATAATCCTTGCTGATTCTTCAAAATATTTAAAACAGTTCCAATGCCAACAGTTGTTGTTAATAATATTTTATCTCCTTTCCTTAAAAAGTCTCCCTTATCTTAGTTGTCTGAAATTTATAAGGACCTGCAACTAGCCACTGAAATTCATAGTTCTGTGGGGGTCACAAGCTGAGGAATATAAGGACAACAATCTAAAAGACAATATTCCCTTTCAACGTATTTGTGTCATTGTATTGCCATAAAAGAAAATTAAATAAATGAAACAGACTGGGATTCTTAAGTAGTCTTTCCACATATGTAAATGCAATAGGCAGATAATGACTCCTCCACAAAGATGTCCACCTCCCAATCCCCAGAATCTGTGAGTGTATTCATTTATATGACAGAGGGACATCACATATGTGGTTAAATTGAGGCTCTTGAGATGGGAAATTATCCTGGATTGTCCAGGTGGGCCTAATGTAATCACATAAGGGAAAGAGAGAGGCAGGGGAGTTGGGGGGGGGTGGAATATGATGACAGAGGAGGGTCAGAGAGAGATTTAAGAAGCCACACTGCTGGCTTTGAAGATAAAGGAGGGGATCACAAGCCAAGGCCTCTAGAACCTATAGCAAGGAGGGAAATGAATTCTCTCCTAGAGCCTCCAAAAGGGACCTGGGCTGCAACACTTTGATTTTAGCCTAGTGAAACCCAAATCATTTCTGACCTCCATGACTGTAAGATTATTTCTTTCAAAGAAGGATTTACTGTAACGCTGAAAATGATCTTATTGACACAGTGATTAGAGAAGTACTACTTATTCATTTATTTATTATTCAAGAATAGTTGATACACAATGTTACCTTAGCCTCAGGTGTACAACAAAGTGATTCGACAAGTTTATACGTTATGTTATGCTCACCACAAGTGTAGCTACCATCTGTCACCGTACGACACTTTTATAATACCAGTGACTATATCTGAGAAATACTTTCTTAAACTTTAAATTCTAGTGACTTACTTTTTACATTTTTCTAGTGAAAATTGTCTGCAAATTAAATGGTGGTAATTTCTCTGAAGTAAAGGACGCTGTACTTTTCAGCTAAGATTATGAATTTCACAGTGTGGAGGGAGAGAAACAGTTCTCAAAGTTTTAATTTTGTTTTAACACAATTATATGCCAATTTTCCTAGTTATAATTTAGCCATAAAGACTATTTTTTTCTGTGTTCAATTATATTCTATCTTTTAAGGTAATATACACAGCATTTGCAGAACTACGACACTGAGAAGGCAATTAAAATTTTTTTTTAAATTGTAAAATATCCACTTAAATCATTTTCCTTGCTTGACAAGCACCTGTTCAAGGAACGAGCAGCTCCAAACTAATATAGAACATGTGGAAAAGATATATCCATTTGTATGTGAAATCCTAACATCCTTATTTTAGTTGTTTTAATAGTAATATTCTGTTTCTTTTTCATTTTTCTTATATCAAAAACCAAGTTCTCAACTGAAAATAATGTGTCTTTCAGATAGTGGTATTTATTTTTAATACAGCATTTCATCTCCTTCAAGATGTAATTAAATGACATTCAACCAAACACTTTTGTTCTGCTGGATTCTCATTTTAAGAGTAAAGTAGAAATGTACTGTGTTCTTGATCTGTGGCCCTTGCTTTGGAACATGCCAAAAATAAAACTGCCCTATAATAAGTTCATCTGATATTTTAGAAAACAAACTCCATGCCTTTTAGTGGGTTCAAAATACACTTAACTTCTATAAAATTTTGCTCAAAGGAAGGGTCTTTCTGGTATTTCTTCAAACAATCCATTCTCAGATCTAAGGATATTTCTAGCTAGATGATCTCATTAGAGAACATAATAGGCTCACCAACAAATAAAATGAATTTCAATATCTTTAGGATTCATTGAATAAAGGAAAACTTGGACTCGAGGCGCAGAGAGTTGCTTCATGTTCATAATCTTATGTTCTGATTAATCAACACTCATCAATAAAGAAAAAGAAGAAAAAAAAACTTTGCAGATGGGAGGACAGTAGTTAAATTCAGTATGAAATACACAAGAGAACTGATTGAGTCACTGTTACCTTCAAAGGTTTATATCTGGATGTCCAAGAAAGTCACTTTTATATTCTAGAAGTATTCTTCTCTCTAAATAATTTTTTTGTTTACAATTAGCTATTTTCTTGACAAATCTTCATTTTTCTCTTTTTTTAATGAAGCACCATACAAACAATTTTTGTATAAGATCCACTTCACTTTCTTTAACATAGCCTTTGACATGACCATAATAAAAGAAAAATATGATGAAGATCAAAAGATGCCATTTGTTTTACTTAGCATTAGACTTCATTTGATTTAGTACCACACAAGATGAACATAAATGAGTAAAAGAGGAATTTTTTAGTGATTTTTTTAAGAGGATAAATCTTTAGAAAGTAACATGCTAGGGATACTAGAAACCATAAGATAAAACAATTTTAAAAAGAGATTAAGAGTCTAAAAAGATAAATGATGGAGAAAAATGTTCTGCAAATTGGTTCTATCAAAGATGAAAAATGGAAATCCATTTATTTAGGGCTTCTTGGAATTGCATTACTGGAGTGAAAACATAATACATGCCTCAATTTCCTTTATCTCCTTTAGTAAAAGTCAACATACAGATAAATGTAAAATCTGAGAAAGGTTTTGGAGATGAAAAGCATGATTATAATGTGTTGTTATTTAGAAAGAAATAAAAATAACTGGAAATTCAAGTCCTGTTGTCTTCCATTATAAAAATTTCTATAATTTAAGAGCAAAATCCTCTACTGGAAAAATAAATTAATTCAATTGATCATTACATTAATACAAGCAGTTTAAATAAAAACTTTGAAAAGTAATGATAACAAAATTCTTCTTAAATATTTAGATTATACAAGTCTCTGACTTGTAATTGATTATTGATAAGTTATCTAAACATGAAGCAAAGCTTTCAAATAGTAATCTCAACAGTTTACATGGTAATATTTTTAAGTGTTAGTTCTTTAGTTAATTTATTAATTTCCTCATTTTGTCTACAATAGTACAAGTATATAATATCAAAACAAATATGTATTGATATCAATTAGTGCCAGAAACCATATTTACAGTTGACATGCACTTTTTTATGATGAAAATAATGATGGTCCTTTATTAATGTTATTTTAATTAAAGATTATCAAAAGTTATATAAAATATTTAACTGAAGTTTTAATATTTTCCTCTACATTCTGTTGCTAACAGAACTTCCTGTTGTTAACTGAATTATATCAATTATGATACAGTATAAAATACTTTTTTAAAGATTTATTTATTTATTTTAGAGAGAGCGAGTGAGCACAGGGAGGAGCAGAGGGAGAGGGAGAAACTTTAGCAGACTCCTCACTGAGCTCAAGCCCAATGTGGGGCTTGATCTCACGTCCCTGAGATCATGACCTGAATGGAAGCCAAGAGTTGGATGCTTAACAGAATACAGATTGCACCAGCCAGAGGCCCCATAAAATAATTTTTTAAATTACTGTTTTCCTTACTAGATATTGAAGATCATGTGGTCAGGGATTATACCTCTTTTTTTTTTTTTTTTTTTTTTAATATCCACAGCACCAACATCATGCATGAGATACAGTGGGTGCTCAAGATGTGTGTTTTTCAAAAATAAATGAATAAGTCATTAAGTGGATAAACTTATATTATTTAAATATTGATTAAATTAATGCATTTGACTAGTTTTATACCGAGATTATTGCCATTAAGTAAAATTTTGCCTGTTTTCTCATTTTAAAAATCATTGTAATTTTCAAACATCTATTAGTCAATATAAAAAGAAAGACCAAAAAATTAAGTAATGATAAAGGATCTACCCACAATAAAGTTTTGGTCTTTTTGACACACAATGTATGGACAGCAAGATCATGCACATGAATAACAAGTTAATAAGATTAATAAATGTAAAGGAATTAGAGAAAGTAATTAGAGAATTAGGAAACAGGTTAAAAAGATATTTAAGAAAGATGGAGCATGGACTGAAATTTCAAGAATTTATTGGGTATGGAAGAAGGGAGGACATTTCAAACTTGAAGACATATAACAGTAAAAGTGAAGAGGAAGAGATAAATTTGAGAAATCATCAAAAAGATGATTTGATGAGATTAACTATGAGTAACAAGGGAAGGAAAAAGAATGAGAAGACAATTGAGTCAATGAATTGTGATTTGGAAGAACAAAAATTGTATGGCCATTAGCAGAAGTGGAAAAGTGGAGAATGATTTCATGAGAAGAAACCATTAGACATATTTCATTGTTGTGCAAGAAATAGATTCTCAACAATATACCAAACACAATTAGATCATTGCCTTGATCAGAGTCAGAAATTTAGGTGTGGTATCCATTCTTCAGGGGTGCTGATGGAAGCAAGAAAAGGTTAATTTTCAAAAAGAGGAATAAATGATTATGTCATGGGTCTCAGAAATCTGTCCATTCAATTGGAGGGAAAATGGAAGACAAAGGAAAAGGACAGGTAGTATTATGAGGCAGAAGGAAGAGAGAAACATAGCAACCTGACTGTTAATGCCATATCAGGGTAGAGGAGTATGCATGAGGAAGACAAAGAAGAGTTACAGTTAAAACAAAATATTACATTAAGTTCAGCCTCTATCAACCAAATCCAAGGACATTCTGATCCCAATCCTCTCTCTGATCTTCATGTTCCATTCAGTGTATTGATTTTGTTTGGAAATGGTCACCAATTTTCCTCTTGTATGCAACTTTTCCTCTTGCATAATGGTTCTTGTCTCACCTTGTACTCCAAATCCAATGTGTTGACTTCTGAGAGCAGATGCTGATACTGTCCTACCTCTCAGACAACAGTGGAGTAGTCTATACCATGGGTTCCCATATCCCTTGTATAATATTCTTTTTTGTATGAGCTAGCTAAAATCACCATGCTGAACTGGGGATAAATTTCTCTGCAACTATATTTGACTTTACAATTTGGTCTCTTAGTATTGTTGTTCTGCACCCCAAGCATTTTCTTTTTTCTTTTGCCTTTTAATGTATTAATTCCATAGTATTGTATGAAAACCATAGAGTTTTTAACTCGACACTGAATTTATTACATGTGTTTCTAGGAATCTATCTTTTATACACATTTGGAGTAGGAGACTATTTGAATAGCATCTAGCATATTAAATTCAATGTGATTTCTATATCTGGACCTCCCTGTGTACTCTGTCTTGCTATTTCTTTGCCAGCCTTGGAACTAGCTACAAGCATTACTTCTTCTCCAGTGGTTTCATGTGTTAACTTGGACTCATTATCTTTCTGATAGGATGAAGAAGGATATTTTCTATGGGCTTTCAGGGAAGCCATTTATGACACTCTTGTCAGAATAATTAATTTGATGTATAAAAAAGTCAGATGTGAGAAGTAAGGGTGAAAAATTTGGTAAGGAAATAGAGCTGGTAGTGTAGACTGTTTGAATGAAAAACTAAAAAGATAGGTCTATAAACAAAGTCCAGTTGCTGTTGTTTAGTTTAGGTTCTTACAGTTGCAATTTTTTAAAAAAAGATATGATTTTTCTAGCAAATAAATAAAAGAATAAAATGGTCACATAGGGACATTTTATTTACCCAAAAGGGAGGAATACAGAGGGGTCATAGGACAATACCAACACAATGGAAAAGAAAATAATCTAAATACTTTCTCTAATTCTCTTACCTACCTTTCTACTGAGAAAAGACAAATAAGAATTATGGTGAAAATTCTCACATTTAATGTGAATTTATTATAAGCCAAGTCATGTTCTGAGCACCACCCTATCTGAACTCATTTAATACCTGAATAAACTGAGGAGTTAGTATTGCTAACATCGACATGGAAGATGGGAAATGGAGGTGCAGGAAGCTTAAGAGATTTGTCTAAGTGCACCAGCTAGTAAGTGGCAGAATGGTAACTATAATACCAAGCAGTCTAATTCCAGCACCCATGTTACAAACTGTGTTTTAAAAATTGAAATGGAGAGCATTAAGAACATAAAGAAGAGGAAATATTATATGTAAGGCAGCATCTTTAGGAGACTCAGATTTATTGTGTACATTGAACTTAGATCAAATGAATCTTCAGGTACCATTAGAAGTAAAAAGCAGATAATCTGTAATAGAATCATGGAAGTGAAAATGAGGGTTAATAGGGGAGCATTAGAACATTCATTTGTTCATTCAACATTTCTTTTTTAGTATCCATTATAGTGAAATCTTATCCTTTGCATTGGAAATACAGCAGTAAAAAGGAAAGTGTTCCTCACTCCCAGAGTTTATATGTAGGTGGAGAAGTCAAATACAAATAAAGACAAAATTAATAAAAGTGCTAATTATGGAAAATGATAAGCACTGGCATGGCGGTACCACAGCATGCTAGGATGTTGGTAACTGGAGGAGGAGCTATGCTGTAGATAAAAAATGACAGAGGACAGAACTTGGGTTTGAACTGCAGAATGTGGAATACACAATTGGGATGATAGAACAGAGGTGATGGAAGAACACTTGGGGTAGGGATCCTAATACAGAGCGATGGAGAGAGACTCACCTGTTTCTCCCAACATAATGAGGTTCAGAACTTGAATGGGAAGTTCTAGCCCTTCTTGCAGGGAATGTCTCCTGTCCTCCTTTCTTCCCTCCTGCAGGCGAAGGCAAAGGCCAGGACCTGTATTTCCCTCACCCTGCCTTCCTTTTCTTTCCTCACATTCTCTCATTCTATTGGGCCACAAGGTATATGGAGTGGGCTCAGTGACTGTGGGCCTCTCCCCAGTGACCCCTACCTCATGAAACCCTGAGTAGCTGGTTTCTGCTTCTCTTTCAAGAAAACTTGTGCTAAAGTTGCTGATAGAACCAATTAAATAGTTACAAACAAACAAACAAACAAATTTTTGACCTAAAAGAGACCTGATTTGGGGATGATCCAGGACATAAGCTACTTTGAATAAAGTAGGAAATGGGGCTATCAGTTGAGAATCTGGTGACAGATGAATATAAAGAATGCTGTAATAGACATCACAGTGACTGACCCAGTTATATCTAGAAATCAGTACAAGATTTGTATAGCAAAGATGAGGGTGGACCAAAAACAAAGTTTATTTGTCAATTATTAATGGTTAGGGTTAACAATATCTAACTTGCAAATCTCAAGAAATGGAAGTCACATATGAACTCAGCACTGAGATATAAACTGCAGTGGAATTTTGGATAAAAACTAATATAGTTGGGGCCCCTGGGTGGCTCAGTCGTTGGGCGTCTGCCTTCAGCTCAGGTCATGATCCCAGAGTCCTGGGATCAAGCCCCACATCAGGCTCCCTGCTTGGCGGGAGGCCTGCTTCTCCCTCTCCCACTCCCCCTGCTTGTGTTCCCTCTCTCACTGTGTCTCTCTCTGTCAAATAAATAAATAAAATCTTAAAAAAAAAAAAAACTTATATAGTCGTTACACATAACAGGGAAAATTTGATCATATCCATAGGAAGTGAATAATGCTTTGGAGATGCAAGGTTTTGATAGGAGAAAGAAGGAAACAAAATGGTCTTTTTGGCAACATATTTCTTAGTATGCTTTTATATATCATAATGAGTTTGGGGATTTATCCTTTTGAAAAAACACTGAAACATTATTTATATCCATCAATAGAAATAACTAGAAATGTTAGATAACTTCAGTTCAAAGTTTAGAGAACTTCAAGTGCTCCTTTCACTGTTGGATATCACTCACCCCAAATGACAGTAAACAGCATTTCATTCTAGCATGGGATTATGCTATGATCAACACCGAAATTAATCAAACTACCTTGATTAATCAAATTATATGTTATCATCCTGATTGCAATCACATATCAAAGAGTCACTTTGCACAGTAATTTGTATAAAACATAATCAGCATCAATGAACCCAAACCTGGAGGTCATGCACCTAAAAAAGAGCTAGTTCATTATTTCCCATTACCTTCAATCTCCCTCTCCTCATCAGAAAGCAAGCAAGCAAGCAAGCAAGAAAGAGAATACCCAGGAGCATGGACAGAAATAATTTCAAGATTTCTAATTGTGCTTTACCCCACAATGGAACCCATATAAACACTTTATTAAACCAAATAGATGGTAATTGTACTGAACAATGTATGCTTATTCAATTCATCATCTGATGATTTTGTCACTTTAAACCATTAAATTTACAAGAACAAAGTTGTTTTTATCATGATTTTTGAGTGGTTCTAATTTTATACTGTTCATATTTCATTAAAACAGGTTAAATAAAATAAATAATCTTATGTATTTGAAATAATTGAAATTAAAAGGTCCCTTTCAGCCTGAGGATTTCATCAAAGAATAGTCCAAGACAGCTAAAATCTTCCTAGTGTTGATCACATAGGGTTGTTCAAGGATATCAAAGAGCACCCTTTTACTTAATTCACTTTACTTATTCCCCTGAGTTAAATTAGTTTTTCTAAGAATCCATCTTATTTTGATGAAAGCAGTATGGTGCAGTGAAAGGTGTTCTTTGCCAGCTAGAAAGAACTGAAATCAAGCTCAAGCCCTGCAATCAACTAGCTCTATAACCCTTTTCAAGTATATGTTATCTCTTTGACCTTCAGCTTAGTTATAGACAAAGTGTAATATTTTACTCCATTATCCTTAAAGAACCTTTAGCTCACAATATGAAAATGCAAGATAATGACTTGTCTTAATACCAAAGCTATTTAAAATCAAATATATGAATATATATATAAGAATATATTTCTTTGAAGACCCTTCTACCCTTACATCATCTCTGTTAACATTTTGACATTTTGGTTTTTTTCTTTCAAGACTTTAATCTGGCATGGGCTGTTGTCTCCCCCCGTTACATGCATCCCTGCAGAAATTTGAGAAGTGAAACAGAATTACAGATTCCAGGATTGAATAGATTGAACAGATTGTAGTCTATCTTGAATCTGATGTGTGTGTTGGGTGGGTGGGGGCAGGTGGGTGGTACCTACCACTCAGAGCAGGTGGAGCTGGAGGGAAAAGAGATGAATTGAAAGAAAATTGGAATGTTTTGCTCTTGCCTCTGCTTCTTTGGAAAGGTCATTGCATGCTTTTTCATTAGGGATATCACCAGCAACAGCTCAGTTGCTTTCCTGGCAATGGCAAAATGTTATCAGGGCAACACAAAAGGCGTGCTAGGGGAGGAGTTGAAGGAGACTGTTGTGGGCTGACTGGTCTCCCCAAGACAGACATTTCACCATCTCAGGCTCTGAGACCTAGGGATTGATAGAGATTGACCCGGGGAGGTTACCTCCTCCAAATGGTGCTTCCCTTTGAGAGAGAGAGAGAGAGAGAAAGAGAGAGAGTGTGTGTGTGTGTGTGTGTGTGTGTGTGTAGGGTAAGCCCTGTGGAAAGATTTACCTGGTATTGTTTTTTTTTTTTTCCTCTTTACATAGAATAAGAGCTGTATCTTAAACTCAATTATGTGCTTTATAAAAACGGTAAAGAATAATATACTTTCTTGTTTTTGGGATGCTGACTTGTACGGACACAAAAGCTAAAGTTACTGTTAAGGAATGGTTATTCACTTATTTTGTATTTATTAGGTAT
Organism: Leptonychotes weddellii; assembly: GCF_054177405.1. Taxonomy (NCBI): domain Eukaryota; kingdom Metazoa; phylum Chordata; class Mammalia; order Carnivora; family Phocidae; genus Leptonychotes; species Leptonychotes weddellii. The sequence goes on from NC_138379.1 coordinate 18,762,332, forward strand.
CTACTATAGGCCAGTCAATAAGTTAGATATATACAAATATAAGAAAAGAAGGAGTTTCCAACCTAGAAAAACTCACAACACTTAGGCAGTATAAACGCAGTACCACGTGTTCTGCTATAGCGCAGAGAAGCAAAATTACTACGGAGTCCATAAAATAAAGCAATTAAGTCTGTGTAAGGAAGTCAGAAAAGATTTACTGAAAAGAGGACATATTCTCTGATTGGTAAGCCTGATTGGGGGGGGCAGGTTTGTTTGAAGCAAAGTTATGAAAACAGAAAAAGAATGGTGTATGTGCTACCTAAGGCACTGATACCAAGTTACCTATTGCCGGTGCATGAGAGCAACAGGAGGAAAATAGCGAGGGTGAAGCTGCAGAGGTATAGAAAAACATGTAGAATTTGTGTTAAAGGACTTCAGATGCAATACTGAGGAGTGTGATAGTGATCTTGTAAAAAGATGTGTACATCTTGGGGCGCCTGAGTGGCTCAGTCAGTTAAGCACCTGACTCTTGATTTCGGCTCAGGTCATGATCTCAGGGTGGTGAGAACAAGACCCTCATTGAGCCTCGTTTCAGACTCCGTGCTCAGTGCGGAGTTTGCTTGACATTCTCTCTCTCTCTGCCTCTGCCCCTCCCCCAACCCCTGTACTCTTTCTCTCTCTCTTAAAAAATAAAAATAAAAAAAGATGTGTACATCTAAATATTTAGGTGTAATTCCTAAATATGATTATATTCGTCTTTTAGAAAAATTACCTTGGATGATGGAGAGACTAAAACAGGGAGGATGTTGGAGAATTTTTTAAAAAGGAGGAGTTACAGTGATCTACACAAGAGATGATGAGGTATTGGACAATGATTGAAATGATGCACAAAGATAAGATGGATGTAAGTTGCATGCACGATTAGAGGTAGGAGCTGAGGAAGAGTGCTGTGTTAAATATGGACCTCCTTCATCTAACACAATTCTTAGCACAGAATAGACTGTCAATAAATGTTGTAGGAAGAATGAGTTGGGATTTCCAAATGGAAGAAGAAAATTTCTTTCAATTCTTCCTCATTCCTCTACCTCCCCATCCTTTGCCACCCTAAATATAAAAGATTTCTGTCTACTCTTCTTCAGCTTTCATTTCCTATTAACATATTGTTGTTTCTCTCTTTCCTGCTCTTACCAGCATTTTGCTCCTGACTCTGTACAATACATATGGGTCACAATCACAGGCAAAACTCTATAAAAGGAGACTTCAGAAACACTCCTTGGGAATTATAGAATGTGCTTAATGTAGTCTTTCCATAATGGATGGGATGAGGGCAAGGATCTGAGTCAACTCCCTCTATTTCACTGGGGAAAGATATCCACTGATTTTATACATGAAACTCCCCACCATACATTTTCTACTTGTTGGAAATGTATCTTGAGGGTTGATATGCAATAGATTTTTATAGCTGTAGATAGCTCACATGTTGGTAATGTTGATTTCAAAGCTGTTAATTGAATTGGTGTAGTTAGGGGAGAAAGAATGACATTGAAGTAATACATTTAGTAAGCAAGGGAAATGATTAGAGCTAACAGCAAAATTTTAAAAATGTAACACAATCAACGGCTATCAAAAATATCACAAATCATGAGATAGTTAAACTAAAGCAAAAATTCTCATATAGAATTTCAAAAACATCATTTAGATTTTATTGACTTAAATTATTTATGCTTCTGGGTTACTTTTTGAACACATTCAATACATATTTGAAAATGCATTTAAAAGTAATATAAGTGAAAGCAGAAAATAAGCCACAGTTTTATGAATTCTTCTGTAATAAAATATTTTTAACTTCCATTACACTACTCTTATGACTTCCCAATTAACCTTTAAACAAAATAGTTATTATACCCTTTTATTATTTAACCAGGTGGAAAGGCTAGATTTTACTCCTCTACATATTTTCAGTAAATTCCTACATATCTCCACAACACTATTTCTTTGATTTTTCAAATAATCTTGAAACATCCCTGAACTTATGCATGTTACCATTTTCCAAGTCATGAAAAAAAGACATCAAAACAATAATGGCAACCTAAAAAGTGAAACATGAAATGTAATTTGGTCTGTCACTGTTCTCTGACAGAACATCTTAGATTGACCGAATATATTTAGAATGTCTTTAGAAGGAATATTCTCTAACTGAAAACGGGACACCTTGACAAAAAAAAAAAAAGTAAGAATGCAAAAAATAATAGTCAAGGTTAGTTCTACATAGTTTTGAGTAGTGACTTACCATGTGTCCTGAATTTGAAAGGAGAGAAGGTAAGGGATATAACATATATTCTATGTCCTCTTAGAGACTGCTATAGGAACAAACAAAACAACCCAAAATTCAGTATGTGTAGTCCTGATCCCCTGATCCTCTGAATCATACTGATACTCCAACGTCCTCACCTGTGAAATGGAAATAATAACTATCTTATTTGCCTGTTGTATAAAATGAGAACAGTCAAGGTGCACATTCTTCCAAACTGTAATGAGGTATATAAATGAAATTTATTATTGTAAATTTAACATTTATTCTTACAGAGTTTAGGAAAACTTTAAGTAATCCTTCAAAGGGTCTTTCTTACATTCTTACCTTAAACTTTCCACTCTGAGGTCCTATTCTTAGAGTGTACACATAGAAAGAGCTCGGACAGCTCTAACAACCTCCCTGAAAGTGCTTGCTGCCCAAGCAAAAAATTGTTTTCAGCTCTCTCAGCCCCAACACAGATGTTCCATCACTTTCCCTGACCCTCCCTGCTGACTTTTACAGTAATTATAGAATGTTTCTTTGGTGCCGATAAGATATTTTATTTATTTATTTTCCTAATTTTCAAGAGCATATCTTGAAACCTTACACAATTTCTATAGCTCAACATGTTTTTAGAAATGGATGGGGTTGCTTGCATATATCAACGCTCCAATCTCCAGGGTCATCTCAAAATGTGTCACTGAGGGGAATCCTTTCTGCCTTCCTCTCCTCATTCTTTTCTCCCCTGAGAAAAACTACATTGCCAAGAATTTGCAAATTCTTCAGTATATCCCCCTTCTGTGAAAAGGGTTTGTTTTCCTCTAGGAATTAGTGAATGAATACCATATTTTCCCATTGTTATCCTTTCCTCCAGTCAGGACGAAAATCAAAACAAGCCTCTTGGGTTGTGTTATAGTTTTCTAGCTTCCCACCCAATAAACCCATTAATAATAAGTAACTTCTGCTGGACTCACAGGTGAACTAAGACCATAGTTACTGGCATTTGCTGTCCCCTAGGCAATTATTTCCATAACTGCAGAGATATCTGAACTGTGTGCTACCTTGGGAAGACAGGCTATGGGGAACTGAAACCAGCAAACCATTTAAGCAGTCAGTGCAACAGAAGCTACCAAACCTTAAATTCTCATTCCTCTAGAGAAGCACTGCTCAAACTATGCGGGAAAGAACCACTTAAAAAACTACTGTACCTTTAATGGACCAAAAAATTGTCCAACAACACATGAGTACCACATATGCCTCACCAGGTAAGTTTGACAACAACTGAATTACTCTATATTCTGTTCAACAGTAAGAATCCTCTGATGATACACTTAGAAGTTGAAACAATGACAGATTGTTATAAATTTTTCTGTAAGCATTTTTTCAATTTCTGTACTTTCATGCATCCACCAGCAATATACACTTCACTGATGGGGTTCAGGGCAGGCCACCCCAGAATGTGCCATTTTAGCATGTGGATTATTTCCACCTGAAGATGGTTAAGGTCCAAGGAATTTAGGAAGAGTTTTTTTAATCTCCCTCTTAACTGCCAAAAAGAACTTAGGGAGACTACCAGGAAGAAAGCTACTACCAAGGACAACTTTTTATTTTATTTTATTTTATTTTTTATTTATTTTATTTTATTTTATTTTTTACATAGGAAAGACTTCTCACAGCATGTTAACATTTGTTTACCAAATATTTGCTCCTCCCAAGAATTGTCTTCTTCCCCTTTGAAGCCCAAGATCACTCCCCTTTCTCTTTAGCTCAGGGTGGCTTGTCAACCTCAATTGCCTGCCTGTGGGGGAGACTCATATCTTTGGGATTCCCTTATGCCTGAAATTAAATGTATTTTTTCCTCCTTTTAATCTATTTTGTGTCAATTTTATTATTAGGCCAGCCAAAGAACCTAGAAGAAGGGAAAAGTTTTCCTCCCCTCCATCACAAAGAGAAGCCATGCTAAGGACACACTTGAATACAGTGTTAAAGAGGAGTGATTAGAAATATTCTTGAGAGCAGTAAAAATCAGTCTCATATCCATTAGAATAATAGTTAATGCATAAACATCCAATAAAGGAGTCTTTTTGGTGTTGTAATAGATAGAAGAAGCCAGATGCAACTGCCATTTCCCACGTTTCCGTTTTTGGCTCCATACAAATTAAGAGTTAAGTTTTCCAGGTGAGTGAAACAGATAAACCGCCATAATGGCCACACTTGCAACACTGAGAGTGATCTCAGCAAAATGTTTATGACAAAGGGTCATGGAGGAAAAATCCACAGAGGATTATGGGCTCCCCTGTGTTACTCAACAGTCTTTTACCATCACCTAACCTCTCTGGACTACACTTCCTCATTTGTAAAATAAGCTGAAATCACACTGTCTGTTTCTCAAGTCCCTTTCTTGTCTGAAATTATAGATTTGTGCTCCCTTTAAAATGTACAGTCTCCCAAGCTTCAATTATAAGAATGGTCCCATGTCAAAATGAATGAATCACCATTCGTACATTCTTTACTGGAATTTTCCAGAATAACCTACCATTTTTTTTAAAGATTTTATTCATTTATTCATGAGAGAGAGAAAGAAAGAGAAGCAGAGGGAGAAGCAGGCTCCCAAGGAGCAGGGAGCCCGATGCGGGACTTGATCCCAGGACCCTGGGACCATGACCCAAGCCGAAGGCAGACACTTAACCATCTGAGCCACCCAGGCGCCCCAGAATAACCTACCATTGATGAAAGCATTACTAAAGGCACTAAGATAAAGTAGAATATACTGTCCATTCTTGTAACCACTTACTAGAACGTTAGTTTCTTGATTAGGATTGTGAATCATATTTGAGTTGCTTAAATTCAAATAGATGGGATACAACACTCTTCAAAAGTTAGAAATTTGCTCTTAATATGTTTAAGTCTTGATCTGATTTCATGTTTCACTAGATAATTACAGTACAATAAATGAGGCTTTGGAAACAGTAAACTTCTTATATTCTAATGGCTTGCATGAAAAGGGATCAGTTCTATAACACGCCTTTATAAAGAAAGACTAAATGAGACAAGGGGAAAAATCCAGTTGAAAATAACTCAGAAAATTTTTGAAGAATGAAGATACTAATATAAATTGCTGTCAAAACATGGAGAGAAAATAAAGACTTCCTGTGAACACTAAAACCATTAGGGACTCAGGCATTTTATGTTGAGCCAAGACCAAGTGAAGGAGAAAATACTTTGAAAGAGCTTTTGGAAATTGTCCAAAAAGAACTGGAAGAGAATTTTGTGCCTGTCCACAAAATGTGATGGAGTAGAAAAACAGAGATGGAAAAATTCAATGGGAGTGTGGAAAGATTTATTTCCCAAGCATTTTATTGGCATAAAAGAATATGTCCAACAGAGTCATAATGATCTAATGAATACACTTCAAGCTGAGTTTCAACCCAAGAATATTAGATCCATGCAGTTCTAGAAATAGATGATTCTAAACACTCTGAGGGAATGGGGTATAAAATGCCTTAGATGTATCCTGAACAGCATGATCATCTGAAATCTCATCCACTCCCATTGTGTATTTTTCCATTGGTCTGCTCAACAGTTTAAGTTGTAGACAGTTCCAGTAGAGCAGCCTATTAATAAGTGAATGAAGTTTTATAGTGCCAACAATATGGACCAACAGTCTCAGAGACATCTAAGGAAATAATGGAATGGCTCAGTTTGCTTATTGAAAAACTGTTACATATATTATGGACTATGTGAATCATATAATTAACACTTAAAATTTCTCAGATAAAAAAACACTGTCAAAGAGTTCTTTGAATAAGCCATTTAGATGTTATAATTGAATTTCCAACAAAACACATTTTTGTATGAGATCATAAAATGATATATACCTATTAAGGGGCACCTGGGTGGCTCAGTTGGTTAAGCGACTGCCTTCGGCTCAAGTCATGATCCTGGAGTCCCAGGATCGAGTCCCACATCGGGCTCCCTGCTCAGGAGGGAGTCTGCTTCTCCCTTTGACCCTCCCCCACCTCATGCTCTCTCTCTCTCATTCTCTTTCTCAAATAAATAAATAAATAAAAATAAAATGACACATACAAGCATGGTTCTTACTAATTTAGATACATACTTTATATGATTTATTTCAATCAATTGTAACTTACATGATATAAATAGGCTTATGAATCACTTATTGATTTAAGCCCTGGGGAGTTTGTTATATCTATTCCTTTTTCACTTATTGATATGTCAACTTTCCATTTTTCTCTTGCCCTTTTTCTTTATCGAATTCATTGTGCTTAAAAGTACTAGAAAAACCTTCTTACCTATTCAAGACCTAAAGTAGATTAAAATTTAAAGTTATAGTAAATCCAAGTTCAAATTTAATTTACTATGTAAATATATATATATATATATGTTCTTCATACTTATCTGTGCTCCCTTGTTATTTTGCAAGTGAGCGCCCCATACCCCAAGATTACAGTTTTTTTCAGCTCTGACAATGCACACCAATCAAGCCTACAAACTTGCTCTTTCTTCAGAAATTAAACTAAGACAACTCCGCGTTACTCAGAATTCTGTAGCCTTTGCATTGTATACAAAAATGAACATGCAGTAGGTTAAATGGTAAATCTTTCTCAGGAAATATTACACATGTTTAACTTTATTGAACTTAAAAGACAAATGAATAAAAATCTGGCATCTAGAGAGGGAACACAGGCAAGCAACTTTTCTCAATTTCTAATTGCTAAATAGGAAGGATATTTAAAATGTTATTTCTTGAGGATTTTTTTGTGTGTAATAAGCCCTATTTGGAACTTTAATATTATTTTTTCTTATAATCATCAAAATCATCCTGTAAGATAGACATGAATATTCATTATTTAAAATAAATGACAAAGCTGAAATTTAAACCCTTATTTGACTTGTCATTAAAACAATACTGCTTTTACCAATATATGACACCAATCTCTCAAAAATCTGTGTTAGGAAAAAAAAATCTGTGTTAGACATATTTCAAAGTGTCTTATGCATAGTGTACCATGTTAATATGCTTACAGTTGTGATTTGAAAAATCATCTTAAGTGTACTGAACATCAGAAAATATTTGAGAGCAGAAATCATTACTTTTATATATCTTCATAGGTTCTAGTGGAACTAATTCTTAACTGATATGTTTATACTTTGTGAAAAAATTGTTATAGTAGTCAGGAAATCTTACTTCCGTTGTTTTGCCTCCCATAACCCCAACATGACACACATATTTGGCAACTGCCCATCTGAATGTCCTGAATGTTTACCTACCTGTTTCTTTCCTATTTTTTAAATGGATGTATAGTAGTTCCCACCTTTCAACCTTATCCACAGGGGTTATGTTCTCAGATCTTCTAGTGGATGCCTGAAACTATAGGTAGTACTGAATTTTATACATACTATGTTTTCTTTTCTTATGCAAACATACCTATGACAAAGTTTAATTTATAATTTAGGCACAGTAAAAGATAATAAAATAGAAAAATCATAACCATATATGATAATAAAAGTTATGTGAATGTGGTCTCTCTCTCTCACTCTCTCTCTCTCAATATCTTACTGTACTGTACTAACTCTTCTTCTTGTGATGATGTGAGTTGATAAAATGCCCAAGTCATGAGATGAAGTGAGGGGAATGACATGGGTGTTGTGATGCAGTGTTAGGCTAGCCTTGACCTTCTGATGATTTGTTAAAAAGGGGATCATCTGCTTCTGGATCACAGTTGGCCTCTGGTAACTAAAACTGTGGAAAGCAAGATCATGGGTAAGGAGGGGATGACTGTTTATCAAAAAGAGATAATAAAGAGGATTCTCTGCAGAGAGTTAGAGACAAGATATTTGACTGTCCTACATTCTCTTTCATTTTAGTGAAGCCTAAGATATAACATGCCTTATTTGAATACAGCCTTTGACACCAATTAAGGTGGTAAGAGCAGCAGCAAATCCTAATCTTTCCTTTTGACTTAACCATCTCGTTTTAATTGAGAGGTCGGAGAAACAATTACCTCACATACTCATATTGACAAATATGTAAATGTCCATTCTGAGTGACAGTTCTCCCAGATCTGTAGAAATTCTAAAACGGTCACACAAATAGATTGGTAGAATTTGTTCAGGATAGGATCTAGATCTGCATATATATCATTAGCAAGATTTGCACCGGTTGGGAATCCTTATGGTAATCTTCAGTGATCCCTGCTTCCTAGTATTCATATACATTTGTAATGCCCTTCCCTTGCCTGTACTTACTTAGTCCTATCTGATAATTAGACCAGGGAAGAAGTGATGGGATGCCTCTGCTGATATTCAGTTATAAAAAAAAAAATAATGGCTTTCTTCTTGAACACTCTGTCTTTCTTTGATTATTCAGGGGAAGCTAGCTGTCATGTCACAAGGCAGCCCTGTGCAGAGGTCCACATGAATGAGTTTGGAAGCAGATCTTCTGAAGACTGCCAATAGCCTAATGGGACAGTTGGAGATAGATCCTTCAGACCCAGTTGTGTCTTGAGGTGACTGTACCTCAGCCAACAGCTTGCTTGCATCCATAGCAGAGAGCTTGAGTCACAGACACTCAGAAACCTGCACCCAGATTCTTTTTTTTTTTTAAGATTTTATTTATCTATTTGAGAGAGAGAGAATGAGAGACAAAGAGCACGAGAGGGAAGAAGGTCAGAAGGAGAAGCAGACTCCCTGCTGAGCAGGGAGCCCGACGTGGGACTCGATCCCGGGACTCCAGGATCATGACCTGAGCCGAAGGCAGTCGCTTAACCAACTGCGCCACCCAGGCACCCCCCTGCACCCAGATTCTTAACCACAGAAACTGTGAGATAATAAATATTTGCTATTTTTAGCTACCAAATATGGGAGTAATTTGTTACACAGAAATAGATAACTAATATAGATTTTAGTTCCAGGAGAGGGGTGTCAGTATAACAAATATCTTAAAACGTGAAAATAACTTTGGAACCAGGAAGTAGAAAGATGTGGAGGGCATTTCAGCTAACTTGTTAACTAAAGCTACGACTGCATTAAGCAGATTTTTAGTAGAAATCTGCACTTTGAAGATGCTGAATGTAAAGGTTCTAAAGCAAGCAAAAAGTAGGTGATTGTTATATAAAGACAGAAATTTAGCAACAATATCGCCTGCAGTTATGTGGAGGGTAGAGAATATGCCTAAAGAGGGTGATTTAATTAAGGAGACTTCTAAGCGAAGTATTGAAGGTGCCACCATATTTCTTTTAGCTGCTATAGTAAAATGCAAGAAAAATAGATAAATGGAAAAAAGGACCATTAAGCAAGAAGGAGCCAAGATTTGATGGTTTTATAAATCCTCAATCTTTCCAGATGGCCAGCAATACTAAAATTAGGAAATAGCTTTTAAGCAGACATAAAATCCAGTCCACTGCCAGGAAAACTTGGTCAAAAGATAAAGCCAAGGGTATTACTGTAAATGTTTTATAATACTTCAGAAAGATCAAAGGTGGTGCCTCTGTATATTCAGTCACACAAAAGGCCCTTCAAAAAGATTAAAGGTATGCCTCCAGGATCTTCTTGTCAAACAACTGAGAATTAGAAAGCATAAGGACATTGTTCCTGGGCTCTCTCAGGAGGATCCGCAAATAGATCAGTGCTTCCTTCCCAGAGATTTATGGGTATGGCTTTGTCTAAGGCAGAAACATCACCTGCTTTGACTAAGGAGCCTGGAGGTGATACCCATTGAGAAGAGGCCTTTGATCCCAGAATACCACTGGCAGAATTGAGGCTGACAAATATGCTGGGCTGCAAACATGTGTTACTTTGTATGAAAAAGGAAAGCTGATTCTGAGGTAAAAATGAAGACCAGAGAAGGGAAAGCCAAGAGCCATGAAGTATTGTTCTCAGTCATTAATAATTAATCAACAAAGTTCCATGATCACCAAACTGGATTTCAGAACTGCTATGGATCAGTGACCCCACTTTATCTCACTATTAACATATCTTTTTATTTTCTATATTCTGATGCTTTGACATCTGGGGCCTTGCTGAGCCTGAAGGACTGTCCCTCAGGGTTAGCCATTTCCTAGACATAATAAAAAACTTGCCCCTGAATGCATCTTTCAAATGCAAAGGAAACAATGCTGAGCTCATACAGCAAACACTTTGATTACAGGGCTCTTATACTCTGGGCCACCATCCCTTTGCCCTAATCACCCCAGGGCCAGTTACCATACAACTAGGAACAACCCATACAACTCAGAATCTGCTAAAATTCTTCAAACTAGCCACTAAGCCTACATACCCTACCTCACTTCTTTCTTCCTACAGAAGCCACAAAAAGGCTTTAGCTCACCAATTCCTTTGTCCCCTCTGCCTCTTGACTGACTCCAGGTGTTTCCTGGTAAGATGTATTGTGCCTCCTGTTTAAAGGGAACTCTGAATATAAACTTTTTTCTTCATGACACTCATTTCCATATTTGAGTGTCTCACTATACCTGGTTAAAACAAATCCTGGGTATCCTTAAAATAGTATCCTTTTACCCCTTTTGAACAGGAATATCTATAGCAGTTTTCCTATGCTATCTGGCCATTGGAGATTAGGTGCTTATGAAGTAAATAATTGTCTATTTATTATCCCAGATCCACAATTCAAGTGAGTTTGCACATGAGGAGCTGTGCTTAAAGAACTATAGATAAGGAGTCTCATCCACACCTAACCCTAATTTGGAAGATGACATTGTAGGTTTTGAGCCGTAACAGTATGAGACTTTGGGGAACTTAGGAGGTAAGTATATGTTGCATGTGGGCTGGACATGGATTATTGGGGGTTAGCGGGCAGATTGTAGTAGGCAGTCTATAATTAATCTTGAATGATCTCCACTTCCTTGTATTTATGTGCATATGTAATTCCCTTCCCTTGAACATAGGTTGGACTTACTGACTTGCTTCTAGTGAATATAATATGGGAGATGAGATAGTATGCTACTTCTGAGGTTAGGCTATAAAAGACTGTGACTTCCTTGTTGGCCACCCTAATCTTGTTCTTTCCTGGATCACTGGCTCTGCAGGAAACTTGCTGCCATATTGTGAGACAGCCCATGGAAACACGAAGTTAATGAGTTTGGAAGCAGATCTTCTGATGTTTGCCAACAGACATGTGAAGGAGCCTGGAAGTATATTTTTTATCGCCAGTTAAGTCTTGAGATGACTAACGTCCAAGCCAATAAATTGACCATAATTTAATGAGAGAATTAAGTAAGAAACACTCAGTGAAGAACAGCTAGATTCCAGGCCACAGAAACTGTGAGATAATAAAGTTTGGTGTTTTAAGCCAATAAAGGTTGGGGTATTGCTTTTTTATGGCACCATCGATAAGTAACAAGTGAAAAAATTAAAATATTTTTTAAACAGGAGGAAAAAAAAAGCTAACAGAAAGGGAAGTCTTTTAATATTATTTTGAAATTACTTTTTAAAATATGTCATAACTTCTCAACTTATGTGTAGTCCCCAGGCATTGTTAATGCCCATGAATGCTAATTAACACTGAACTGCTTACTACAATGTTTTTCTAGGAGGCAGCCTCAAAATGTCCCATTATCATGATTAAATATTTATTGAACTTGAAGTGTGTCCTCAACACTGTAAAGAAGGTACAGGAAAAGTTTCTACTTCAAAGACATTCTTACACTTAGAAGTACATCAGGCAAGATTATGTATCCGAGATTTTTTTTTCCCTCAAATTCTATTACACTCCATCTTGTATTTATTTATGAATTTTCTTCTTAAATAAATAAATATAAATTTAAAACAGTGTCTATGGGAAAAATCTTTCTTGAGAGAAATTTGACCATGGCCACCAATCATATAAAATCTGCCCTTATCCTTTGACCTTTATAGAAATTTGCTTTAATACTTTAAAAAGATCAATCATTAAATGTACAATCTCTATATTTAGGGTTTTCAACAACAGTACAATTGTTTGGGTTGGATTATACCTTGTTGTGGGGTCTCCCATACTTCATAGGATGTTCAGCAGCAGCCCTGGTTTTTATCCTCGGGATACTAATCCAGTCATCCACCAAACCCCAACAGTTGCACAAACAACAATGTCTCTAAACATTGTCAGATGTCCCCTGGCAAGGCAAAGTCCTCCAAACTACATTTAAAACCACTGCTTTATATATACAAAAATAGAGAATGATGGGGGACATTATAGTACATTATGTATTATTTTCATGAAGGATATTTCATTTTATAGAAAACTGTGAGCAACAGGAATAACAAATAACTCTATGGGAAGGCAGCTAAAGTAAGTGAATGGAAATCACCAGTGGGGACTGTGCTAAATTAGGGAACTCATGACATATGTTCCAACTAGAAGGGGCTGCTGTCCCTACATTATTGTCAAGTATTCCAAGACTCAAATTCAGATCTAATGCTGCTAATTCCTTTTTTCAGGAAAAAACATACATCTGAAACTCTATTTTTTTAAATGCTGAGAATTAATTTATTTTTTAAAATACTTTGCTAACCAATCTTTTTTGTCTTGCACCCTCTGTTACACTATTGTTATAAAATAAATACAAAATTTCTCATAAATTTATAATTTTTACCTGAGTTATATAAAATACATAAAGGATTGTTAAGGATATCAAAGTGTTTATCATGTTTTCCCGTGGGTGGTTGTTATTTTCATAACAGGAGTAATAATTGCTAACATAGTTCTTATATTGGTAATTGAGCCTTTATGACAATTTCATGGAGAGAACACACAAGTAACAGTACAGATGACAGAGAAGTTGGGTGTTTAGGAAGCAGCGATAGGCCAAAGAGAGGAATCTGTCAGGTTCCACAAAAGCCTGAACTATGTTGGCACCATGGTGTTTTTTTAGCATCTGACAACTGAAAGCCACAAAATGGTGGAACTAGGAAGTTGTCACCTACCTGAAGGAAACTGAACAGGGATGTAACAACTGCCCACCACTCATCTCTCTCTTACAGCCAAATATAAGCAGAGATGCTTTTGTGTCCGAGTTTGAGAGAAGAAAATGACTCCAAGGATGAAGAAGCTCCAACAGGAAACATGAGAACCAGCCCACATGACACGCCCCAAATAAAATCCTTACTTCATATAACACAGATCAAAGCTGTATCTGCAACTCTAGTACGTTCTGCTTGTGCTAACATTTTAACTTCCTAGGAAATGGAGCCAGAAAGGAGAGGGAGAAAAATCACCCAGAGGAATCAATACTCCAGAAGATGGAGGCAAAAATATCCATGTAGAACTCAGGATAAAAATAAAAGACCCCAGGAGGCCAGGGAGAATGCTCTTGACAAAGACGTGCCACTTTATATGGGTGTTTTGATCATCCTAAAGGAATCCGTGTGATTCACAGAGCAGGTCCCTCCTTCATGAAGGTGCTGCTTCATGACGTGATTTAGGCAGCAAATATTGGAATGAAAAGAAAATGTTCTTGTTGACATACAAAGCAGGCAGCACTGTAAGTCCTGAATGGTCCATCTATTTTAATATGCAAACATAACTGTTCCACTTTTTTTTTTCTTTGTTGAAGTAGTTGATAGTTACAGGTTAGTTTTTCCTTAATCTGGAAGGAAAACAACCAGTAATGCTTTTATTAATTTGGATTTGGAGTTGAATGGGCCATTGATCTATTGCTGAAGAATAAAAATGAAGTGGGTTTTCTGAGGAGGTCAGAAAGAGACCTGAAGAAGAGAGAAGAAAGGCTCGCCCAACTTGAAGAGGACAATTGAAGATCTGAAGCATCAGAAGTGATGAAGAGAGAATAGGGTGGGCACAAAGACTGGTTAGCTGGCTGCCTTTCAATGAGAGGTGAGCCTCCTGGAAAGAATGGCCGGTCTCAGTAAGAGAGGACCAGAAGCAGCCATATAAAAAATTATTTTGTTCAATGAGTGCCGAGAACCAGCACCAAAGTGCTAACTTAAACTGACCCTTCTCATGGGACAATGTATGCCTTAGTGGTAACTTGTGTGGACATATTACAACTTGCCAGAGCCACTCCCCATTTCATTTTATGAAAGATCTCCAAAACTATAGTGCAACCCTAGGGGAAAGGTTAAGATTTTAGTCAGTGTGCTGAGTTGTGGAGCTAGACATTGCTTTACAATGCATAAAGAAATAGCCTATTTCTTGCCCAAGTTTGTGTATTGACACTTATTTGTCTACTCTGTGTCTAGCCACACTGTTCTATATGTTCCACATTTTCTAGTATGTGCATATATTGTTTTGGAGAATCTAAAAAAAAAAAAAAACACTTCTAAGAAAAAAATCCAAATGTGTACAAATGACATGTGATGCCTTGTGTTTTTTTGTTTGTTTGTTTGTTTTTAATTAAAACAATCTATTACCAATGGGAATTTTAGAATATCAACATGTAGTGAAGTTGATGATACGGAGGCCAATGTCTATTTTCTCATTGATCCATGGCGGTCTGTAGACCTCACAGAAAATAAAATAATGGCTAATAAATCCTGCTTTGAAATAGAGAAGGTTTAAAATAATGAAAAAATCTATTTATCATTTTATAATATACAGACTGTCTCACTTAATTGTATTCTGCTCTATAGTTTTGACATGGGCATTACTTTTCCCTTGGCATTAGTATTAGTGGATTATTCTGCAAGAAATTCCCTTTGAGGGACTATCCAGCACTGCAGTTTTGAGAGGCTAACATTTGGCAAACAGTAGAAATCAGAGATATTTCAAATAAAAATGAGAAACAAGAAAGAAATGCACTATGCCTTATTTATATGGAAAATAAATGCTTTAATAGCAAACATCGCAGAGTTCATGATTTACATCTATCTGCTCTTTAGAATGCATTCAGCTCCTCTTTTCTCTTTCTCAGTAAGGGCACCTGAGATCTGCCCTACACTGTCTAACAGTAAGACAAAGAATCCCTGACCACCCTCTAATATTTCTACACGCACCTTGTTCTAAATAGATTTGAAATAATTCCCTATTTCTGAATTGCTCCATCTCCTCCTCCCCAACTCCAATTGAAGATTAGTTAAAACAGGCTTCATTATGAACTAGAGTAAATGCAGCTCAGTGTACATACTTTGGGATTAGAAATTAAATCTAGTATTTCTTGTTACAAATATACACAGAGACATGTTCATTTACGTATAGCCATGCATAGATAACTGTGTGTGTATAGCATGTTTGTGTGTCAAATACTACATGATCAATTCTTTCAATTCCTATTTCTGGCTTACTCATTAATTCCCTGTATCATCCTCCCCTACTTTCACATATAGGAAGAAATATTTACCTATATTTTTTAGACAAACTTAATAGGAAAAAATCCAGAATATTCATATTTGTCTACATTATCTTCATTCAGCTTACACACTGTATTGAAGGCCAACTTTATGCCAATCCCCATTGCTCTGAAAGCATTAACATAAGGAACTGTCATCAGCTAATAATATTACATCACAAATTATGTTTATTCATTTAACAAACATGTATTGTTAAATTGCTATCCTGGATCCTGATACAAACCCGACTGATACTGTCTTTGCCTTGGAAACATGCACAGTCATGGAAGGGAAGGGGTCAGTTGTATAAATCAGTGACTATGATAAAAATTATATGATATGCATTTATACAAAGAGCCACAGAGAGTAAACTCTGCAAAGGAAAGTCAAAGGGAAAATTCTATTAGACTTTCTTTCTCTATCCACTAGCAAAATATGTTATTGAATTTGCTAGAGGGAAACATGTTTTCCCTTTAGGATGATGTGGGTCCTAACTAGATTGAAGGAGCTAAGAGAATAGGATAAGAGTCCAGCCTCTTTTCTCAAAAACTGATGAAATCACTAAATCTCACAATGATAAGCATGATTTACTTTTTCTCAAGTGAAATAGGAGACATAGGAAAAGATATTTTTATTGTGTGTTCAGTAAGATGGTATTCCTCTTTTTGTATTAGTCTTATCAGAGCTGTCATTTTGTCTATATTACCCAATTTAGAGTTCCTCAGTGTGACCCTGCTTGTCTATACTCTATATTGAGCAATGAAAAATTGCATGATGACCATAACCACATTTCCAGTTGTGAACTGTCCTGTCCACTCCTTTCCAGCTGAACCACTGCAAACGTTGAGAGAGGGACAGGATGCATGAGCTCATGAGGACAATGTACTAGTCAACGATGGATCATTCTGTGATCTTAATTGTGTTTGGTTCTGGAGAAAAACATACAGTTCGTCACTATCGACTATATTTCTTGTCTTGAGCCAGCGGTTTCTGAAGATATTTTAAGGTATAAGAATTTGTAGTAGGCATCTCCTAGTGATGAACAAAAGATTACCTGGAATGCGCTACCACCAGATTTGCATGATTGCTTCATCTCGACACTTAGATTTCAGCTTAAATATTACTTTCTCCCCCAGGCTTTCCTTAACCATCCCATCAAAAGTATTCCCTCTAAATGCTAATCATTTCTCTTCTCCCTTTTTTTTTTTTTATTTTTATCTGAGTATAGTTGACACACAATGTTACATTAGTTTCAGGTATACAACATAGTGATTCAACATCTATATGTTAGGCTATGATCACCACAAGGGTAGCTGCCATCGGTCACCATACAATGCTATTACAATACCACTGGCTATATTCCCTATGCTCTCCCTTTTATTCTCATGCCTTATTCACTTCACTTCATAACTGGAAGCCCGTATCTCCCACTCCCCTTCAACAGTTTTGCCCATCCCCCCACCCCTCTGTCCTCTGGCCACCACTAGTTTGTTCTCTTTATTTATAGGTGTGATTCTGCTTTTTGTTTGTTTTTCATTCTTTTGTGTTTTTTTTTTTAGGTGCCTCACATAAGTGAAGTGCTAATTATTCTTTATCATATTGCTTTATATTATTTTCTCATAACATTTATTATCTGTACTCTTGGGAATCTTGTACAGAATACCATGTATTGAGAATATGGAATAAAATATGACTTGGCATATAATATTAGTGAAATATTTGTGTTAAATTGATATTGAACAGAACCTGCCTTAATCCAAGCAAACTCATCTCAATTCAACTATAGTGATGCACATTTATTAATTATATATATTGACATTCCACTGTATGTATTTCAACATATATATTGAAAAGTCCACTTTTCACCTCAAAAGTGAATAATGCTAATAAAAGACGTTAGGAAACTAATGCCTGGGCCCATAGCAACAGACACTCTGAGGTTTGGTAATATTGGCTGTATTTGCTTTTTTTATTCTGTGATTTGTTTTTTTTTAAGATTTTATTTATTATTTGACAGAGAGAGACACAGCGAGAGAGGGAACACAAGCAGGAGTGGAAGAGGGAGAAGCAGGCTTCCCGCTAAGCAGGGAGCCTGACGCGGTGCTCGATCCCAGGACCCTGGGATCCTGACCCGAGCCGAAGGCAGCCGCTTAACAACTGAGCCACCCAGGCGCCCCTACTCTGTGATTTTTATAGCTATTACTTTTTGGCTAGCATAAACTTAGCGTCTTTAAAAAATATGTATTTTGGCTCACAGCTCTGTAGGTCAGAAGTCTAGTGGGCTTGACTGGGTTCAGTGCTTAGTCTCAGGCTCAAATCAAGGTGTTGGCCAAATTGACTTCTCATCTGGAGGCTCTGGGGAAAAATCTGCTCCTAAGCTCATTGTTGATGTTGGAAGAATTTGGTTCCTTGCAGTAATAGGACCGAGAGCTCCATTTAATTACTGACTGTTGGCCAGGGGTTGCTCTCAGTTCCTAGAAGCCACCCTCATCCCCTCTTACAGGACCCCCTGACATCAGCCAGCAATGACATACTGAACTCTCATGCACTAAATCTCCAACTTCTTTTTTTTTTTTTTTTTTAAGATTTTATTTATTTATTTGACAGAGAGAGTCACAGCGAGAGAGGGAACACAAGCAGGGGGAGTGGCAGAGGGAGAAGCAGGCTCCCCGCCGAGCAGGGAGCCCCACGCGGGGCTCGACCCAGGACCCTGGGATCATGACCTGAGCCGAAGGCAGACGCTTAACGACTGAGCCACCCAGGCGCCCCAATCTCCAACTTCTTATTCTGCTTCTACATCCCAGAGAAAATTCCCACCTTTCTTTCTTTTTTATTTTTTCTTAAGTTTTGATTCAAATTCCAGTTAGTTGACATATAGTGTAATATTATTTTCAGGTGTATAATATAGTCATTCCACACTTGCATAGAACACCCAGTGCTCTTCACAATAAGTGCCCTCCTTAATCCCCATCATCTATGCGACCCATCCTCCCACCCACCTCCCTTCTGGTCACCATCAGTTTGTTCTCTGTAGTTAAGAGGCCATTTCTTGGTTTGCCTCTCTCTCTTTTTTCCTCTTTTGTTTGTTTTGTTTCTTAAATTCCACATAAGAGTGAAATCATATGGCATTTGTCTTTCTCCGACTGATTTCTTTTGCTTAATAGAATACTTACTCTCTAGAAGCATCCATGTCATTATTGCAAATAGCAAGATCTCAATCTTTTTTATAGCTGAATACTATTCCATGCACACAAAGAGATATATATATATCTTTATATATATATACACTATATATACTATATATACTATACTATATATTATATATATCTCACATACTATATACTATACTATATATATGCTATATATACTATACTATA
Organism: Leptonychotes weddellii; assembly: GCF_054177405.1. Classification (NCBI taxonomy): domain Eukaryota; kingdom Metazoa; phylum Chordata; class Mammalia; order Carnivora; family Phocidae; genus Leptonychotes; species Leptonychotes weddellii. The sequence continues at coordinate 18,781,280 of NC_138379.1, forward strand.
TATTATATATATCTCACATACTATATATACTATACTATATATTATATATATCTCACATACTATATATACTATACTATATACTATATACTATACTATATATATACATATATATCTCACATCTTTTTTTCTTATCAGATCTAGGGTTAGGGTTATGGCCAGGGTTAGGGTTAGGGTTAGGATTAGGCCCAGGATGATAGTATATGCCTGGTATCTTGCAGTTCAGAGACTTCTCCACAGGGTTAGGTTTAGGTTCAGTGTCAGGGTTAGGGGAAAAACCCCTGCTTACTAAAAGACTTGGGGTTAGGTTAGGTTCACCTGGATAATCGTTAACTGTGTCTTATAACATAATCTAATCATAGAAATAAAATCCAGGGGCGCCTGGGTGGCTCAGTCGGTTAAGCGACTGCCTTCGGCTCAGGTCATGATCCTGGAGTCCAGGGATGGAGTCCCGCATCGGGCTCCCTGCTCGGCAGGGAGTCTGCTTCTCCCTCTGACCCTCCTCCCCTCGTGCTCTCTCTCTCATTCTCTCTCTCTCTCTCAAATAAATAAATAAAGGGGCGCCTGGGTGGCTCAGTCATTGAGCGACTGCCTTCGGCTCAGGTCATGATCCTGGAGTCCTGGGATCGAGTCCCGCATCGGGCTCCCTGCTCAGCAGGGGGTCTGCTTCTCCCTTGACCCTCCTCCCTCTCACGCTCTCTGTCTTTCATTCTCTGTCTCGCAAATAAATAAATAAAATCTTTAAAAAATAAAAAAAATAAAAAAAAGAAATAAAATCCATCATATTGGTGTGAAATGGACAGCAGGGGCAAAGAATCTTGGGAGCTATTTTAGAATCCTAAATACCATGTAGGCCAGTACAGGCCATGTCATCAAAACTAATATTTAGAAAACAGTTTGAAATTTCAAAAATATTCTACTTTATCTTCATGGAAAATATCAAGATTTTATTGGACTTTGCTGTACTCATTTATAATTGTGTGTGTCTGTGTGTGTCTGTGTCTGTATGTGTTGGTTTGCTTTGCTTTTGTTTTAACTTGTTCTGCCTTTGCTTTGGGTATTTGCCTATTTTTTAAATTACTTATGGAGGACATAAGTAATACTGTAATTTCTGAGACTGTCGCAGGGCCAGTAACTAAGCTATTTATTCACAACATCACAAAATATATTATGTAACATTTTCTTTCTTTTTTCACTTATGCACAAAATTAAATAAAGTTGTTGATATGTTCTGCTCTAGGAGGCACACTTTGTAAGGTCAAAATATTGAATACACTATAAAATTGATAAGTTATAGAGTTTATAGATGTTGAAAAGCATTTTAAATGCTTCCAACTCCCTATGGAAGAATGATTTCAATTTCTTCCAATGTCCTATACTGCAAGGAATTTAGAAACATTTGCCAAATGTATTAAGCAATAACAATTCACCAGCCATGACTTTAGAGTAGACTGATTTGATTTCTTTCACTCTAAGTTAAAAGCAGACACTGATAGGGAATTTGCTTAATTTAAAATACCTATAAATACCTTTTGTAGGTTATGTAACATGATTTAATTCTACCTATTTTTCTAATAATAACCTGACACCAATAACCAAAGGCTTGGATGAAAACACCCATAAATTATTATTTGTGTATAGAGCAAGATAGAACGAGACTAAACATGATATCCTAAAATTTATGTTTATTCATAAACAGAGTCACAAAATAGATGCAGGAGGTTGCACCTGTTTAAGGCACATACTCTCCCAGATTGCAATTAACTGAGTTTCATCATCTCCTCTAGATGAGATTTCTGCAGTGGGATGGAGTTAATTAAGTGCATTCTATGAAAATAATTAGTGTTTGTGGAATATGTAAATGGAACTGCTGTGGTAGGTGTACCTGAAGATATTATATGGGGATTATTACATAGTCCTTCAGATTTCAGACATTACCAAGAGTAACAAGAATAAAACATTCACAGGCATGCATGCAAAAATCTCTCTATGTAGGCACAATATTATCAAATTATCCAAGTTGATTAAAGATTCGGAGGCAAAGTAAAGGTACAATATTCAAGTGACTTCATGTTTCTACAAGTAAAATTGAAAATAAAATAGCTTTTTCCTAAGTTACCTGAAATGTCAAGTAAAAGTGGCTTGCAAATTAAATTAACTAGAAAATTGCCTCCGTCTTTCAGCAGATACAATCTTATAGTCCTCCTGGAATGATTATAAAATAAAAAATGGTCTTATTATCATCTCCCACTTTATTGTACTGCAACCAATAGGAAACTGGATTAGTTCCTAATAGATAAAATGGTTGTAATGGGTCAAAGGGAAATTTCTGGATGGAACCAAATACAAAATTTCTGATACATATATAATAGTCCCTTGAAGCTAACAGTCAACTTACTCCCAACATACTTTAATAGTATATGTCAATCTTATTGTAACTTACAGAAAACGTGATTATTAATTGCAGCAAATCATAGAAAATCAAATTCAAAGAAATCAGACCTAACTTAGTGGAGGCTGTCCTAACACAGAATCTCTCTGTCACTTTTTTTTTTTAATTTCAAAAATAAATTTTATGATTTTTTTTTGAAGCTCTTTTTTTGGTGTTATTTAAATTCAAGTTAACATATACTGTATCATTAATTTCAGGGTAGAATTTAATGATTCATCAGTTGCATGCAACACTCAGTGCTCATTACATCAAGTGCCCTCCTTAATGCCCAACACCCTCTTTCCCCTCCCTCCCACCCCTCTCCCCTCCAGTAACCCTCAAGTTGTTCTCTATAGTTAAGAGTCTCCTATGGTTTGCCTCCCTCTCTGTCTTTATCTTATTTTATTTTTCCTTCCTTTCCCCTATGTTTATCAGTTTTGTTTCTTAAATTCCACTTATGAGTGAAATCATATGGCATTTTTCTTTCTCTGACTGACTTACTTCACTTAGTATAATACCCTCTAGTTCCATCCATATCATTGCAAATGGCAAGATTTCATTCTTTTAGAATCTCTTCTTTAGTCATCACTATTCTTTCCATTGTTGGACAGGTGGATTTGTGGTGTACAAGTCATGTTTGTAAATTTAACACAACAATGAATAAGCCTTGGTCTCTCTTCTACATGATAGAGTTTCAAGTCTTTGGAGGTAGCTAACATATATTTGTATGTTAAAGCAAAACTTATCACAGTACTTTATGTATTTCTTATGTAATATAGTTGCTAGATATTTCACTTGAACTGCTTCTCTCTGACTCCACACTAACTTGCATCTGCTCCTCTTAGAATATGCAACCGACGTTACTAAAACTTACCCTCCTGAGCATTAAAGACAGAAATCTGGATGGACATGGTCTATTGATACTAGCAAATTATATGAATTTTCAAGGTCATACTGAAGATTATTTATTTGGCCAGTACATACGATAAATGGTACTTTGCTTTAGCTTGACTTCCTGGCCCTTTATGAATCCATTTTATTCTACTAGGAATTTCATGTCAGAATATAAACTCTCTATTTTCCTAACTGCATAATTAACATTCAACAAGGCTTCTAATCAAAGCATCCCTTTTTCATTAGTATAGTTCTGACAGTTTCATCATCAAGTGGCAAGTGTTCCAGCAAATTGTGTTGATATCCTATCAGATATGTCAAGAACTTGATCTTCCTTTCCATTAAGTCAGATTAGGGACAGGAACCAATTTCCATTATGAAAATCTGACTGAAAACAAATGAGCTTTTCCAACAAATTCTTCTAATAGAAAATGGATTAAGCTCACACTCTCCTTCCTATATATTCTACATGCGCCAAGTATTTTGGAAATACTAATTGAATAATTTAATATTGATAAACTGGTGTGAAAGCTGAAGGAAAAAAGTCCTTAAAATCAATTAGCTATTTGATTATAGTCAAGCTTGAAAGATTGCAAAGAAAAACAAATTGAATCTTGGAATTTATCCATGACTATGAATGGCATGATTGTTTTAGTAGTTATGGCTATTTTAGGATGGATTTTATTTATTATTTCATTTATTACATTTGTTACATGTATTTCGAGATTACATAATTTCACATTTATCTCTGTTTTTTATCATAAGCATATAAGACTAATAACATTCAATCCCAATCATTAGCCAATAAAGTTGTACTCTTAATTATATTTATATTTACATATAAATATCTGAATTAATTATATTTATATTTAAATATTTTCATAAGAGATTTCATAATGATTTTCTTTTTGTTTCACTGTCATTTTTGATTCTACATCTTTACTGATGATTAATTTTCAATATCATGCTTGATCTTCAGTCTTGTTTCTAACATTTGCACTGTATAGAAAGGGAGTATATAAATAACTTTGGAGAGAAAAAAACGCTTCCATTTGCATCTAGGTTTCTGCACAGTAAAATATTTTACAGTAAGAATATCCCTGTTGTAGCATGCATCTAGGCATCAATAGACCAAGATGAAGCTGATGAAAATGTAAGATATCCCAAATTAAGGGCGCCTTAAGAGTTACTGTGTTTGTATTCTAAAAAGTTCACAAAGCTATGTTTTCTGATAACTTTATCTAGAACTGTGAATGAAAATGGAAATAAGATCATTAAAAATTTAAGGGTCTGGGGAGCTCCTGACCTTTAGAGAGGTCAATGGCAGTCATGTGGATCAGCTCACCATTGGACAATGTGCAAGGAGGCCTCTTGAAAAGTTCAGGTACGATTTTTTACTAGTGTAGGATTTCTGAACTGATCTTAAAATGTTAAGAATGACTGTTGCAAACACTTTGAGCATAAATTTGGCATTTGCTCTATGAGTTACTTGACAGAGTCTTTCCCCTTTTCAACTTTCTAGTTTCAACCCATAAGCAGTGGCTTTATACTTTTTCAAGCTTTTATAAAAATTTTCAAAAATACGGTAAAAAAATAGTACATTAATATACCCACAATTTCCACCATCTAGATTCAACAATATTGCATATCTTGCTATAGTTTTTTCCATTGTATGCATATTGCACACACACATGTTTGTGTGTGTGTGTATTTTGCTGAGCCACTTCAAAGTAAGTTGTGGACACAGTACTTCTTTCCTAAGTACTTCAGTATGTGTCTTTGAAAAATAAGAATGTTCTCTCACCTAAATAAAATAATGTTATCACATGGAGAATATTAGCAATAATTCCCTAATGGCTTCTGTTGCAGAATTGAAATATTTAAATATTCCAAATTATATCTCAAGTGTCTTTTATAAAACTTTTCTTTTCCATCATTTCCCAATCAAGATACTCAAAATAATTTATTGGTTTCTTACTCTAGAACAGTTCCTACTTTTAAAATTGACATTGACTTGTTCAGGGACAATATTAATTGTTTTGTAGAATGTCCCATATTTTGTAACTGTCTCATTAGTTTTGAAGATGTTGTTTGACTTGTTCTTTCTTCTGTATTTTCTCTACACTAAAGGCTAGATTTAAAATTGCATCGTAATTTTAATGTAGCAAGACCTCAATACATGCCCCAATTAACTGATCAGTCAAAGTGCTTGAGAAATTAATGAACACAAAACATATAGCATACTTTTAGGCCAAAGTGATGGATGTGTTAATGTGTTTTTTAAATACTCAATTAAGTTTAATAAAAGCAAATCAAATTTAAAATTTCACTTTCTGCTTAGCATTAAAAATTGAGTTTTAAATATAGCATTGCTTCTCATAATAATATTATATATTTAATTTTTTAAAAAATTCTCTAAATATATGATTAGATATACATCAGTTTTCTGATAACTATATCTGATAAATATCTGATAAATGTGATAGCTGTTTGTTTCATTATTTTATTTTTTCTATTCTGCCTTATATTATTTTGTCCTGGCTTATTTTTGGTATTTCACCAATAAGGAGTCCTATAATATAAACTGTAGCAAAATTATCCCTCTATTCACTGCTTGGTAACATTTTTATTTGTAAAGGCATATGAGCTTTTTCAAAATATCACCTATTAAGACTGTGTCCTGATGAACTAATCATTCTGTATGATTTCCAGATCTGTCTGGAAAGAAAGATATGTCTATCTTTGAGATATGAAAAGCAACTATATACATGGACAGTTACTGTAAAAATTTTGCCAATCATGCAAAAATCAAAATTCGCAAACAACAGGGTAATCACCACGTGATGAGAATATAGACAAAAACTCAAAATGGTAGTGAAAAGGACACATGAATGCATTACCCAGATGGAATATAGGGAAACCCTTTTTCCTAGGAGCAGAGGGTCTGTAGACAAAAACATTATGGATAAAATGAGTTTTATTTTGTTCTCATCTATTTGTTTCTTCCCATTCTAGAAGCATTTTGTGGAAAACCCATTACTATAAAGCAACCATAGAGCTCTTCATTGTTTTTTAACATAGTAATCACTTAGTAAATATGAGGCACCAAAGTAGATTGACAAAGTTCAATTACATAAATAATTTTTCTACATTAAAATAAAGGAAAAAATAAAATGACATATGGGACCAGGAGTCCTATGCCATTCTCCCAACTTCAGAAAAAAATTTATTTTCTCTACCTGATTGCATAACCAAACCTAAAAACTCAGTAAGTCTATGAAATACACACTCACATAACTTATGTTTTGCATTTGTTTATTTTGAAAATGATATTCATTTGTAATTTTCTCATTATTTTAAAATGGGATTTATGACATCTTTCTATAACCAATGGGAATATACAGGAGAAAACAGAAGCTGATGAACCAATCTATGGTCTGCTGCTTTACACTCAACTGCACTCCTTGGCAATTTGGATGAGTTTTCAGTGGACTAACATATTTTTACCATTTCAATTTCCTGCTACAAGAAAGCACATTTGTTCTTCTAAAAGTAACACTCAGTCTCTGCTACTTAACAGTGGCCTTGTTTAGACAAAATATGACTTCAGTATCTCCTAGAAAATAAAGTTAAAAGAAATCAAGATTCAACTACCCAAATATCTGCTCCATTTAACTGTCCAAATATCTAAGATTGTATATATAATATCGGTGTATGGTTTTAAAGAGTAATTCAATAATTTATCTAAGAGCTATTGGTTCTGTGTTATATTGGTCAATTGAGACAGAGATATCAATGTCACGTTTACTGCCTAAAGAGAGAAACCTTCTTGTACTTGAATTCGTGAAAACATGGATATTCTCACAAAAAGGTCAGAAGATGTATTAGTTACGGCAACTCAGACACATCCAACAATCTCTGTAGATTTAATGCAGTAGGTGTTCATCTCCCCTTTTACACAACTCCCAGATGTTGGCATATGCCAGATGATATTCCACATAATTCAAGAATCCAGGCACCTCCCATAATTGGGCTCTGCTATTTTCAGCAGTTAGTTTCTAGGCAGCAATGAAAAGGGAGAGGGTAGGTGAAGGGAAGTTGATCTACTTCTTAATTATGCCAGTCCAGGAAGCACACACACACATCATGTTAGCTCACAACGTTTGGGAAAATAAATTGGTTCAAAGCCATCCTCTAAGTGTACTAAATGTAGCCTCAGCCTGGGTAGCTGTTCTCAGAAATACATGTATGAAAAAGTAAGGAAACATGAATCTTTGATAGGCAGGTACTAGTCTCTGCTGCAGGTGGAAATTTGAAGAGATTCATAAAGTGTCAATCTACCGAAATAACAGGGTCTCCTCCACTACCACCACCATGAAATAAATACTCACTCCTGAAAATATGTTCGCCTTCATGCCTTATCAATTTCCCATGTACAGTTTTCTACTTACATTCTATTGGTAAAATTTCACAAGAATAGCTTTAAATTTATTCAGTAAATATATCATTATTATTAAGTAAGGAAGATTTATTAGCTTGCTTCTAAAATGCCAGGCATTGCACATAAAAATTCATTTATGCTATTTCATTAAATCTTCACAATAACCTTAAAAAGTAGGTGTGACATTTCTCTTTGCAAATAGCACAACTAAGGCTAGAGAATTGAGTAATGTATAGAATTGTTGAATCACTATATTGTACACCTGAAATTAATATAACAATGTATGTGAATTATACTGGAATAAAAATTTAAAAACTTCATAAAAAAGCACTAAGGCTAAATATTAGGCAAATTGTCCAAGGCTGAAGTAGAGAACGTGAAAATCGGACCGCAGTGAAGAAAGAGGAATGAAGCATCAGGAGCTACTGAGTATGAGCTGTCTTGTGAATTATTGAGATTTACTAAGTTACGGAGACAAAGGACATGACCACTGTAGAGGCAGGGTGAAGGAATAGTTTTTAATATAGGAAAGTTAATCATTATCTAATACAATGATTAGCAGAAGGCAGAAAGGCACATGGAGAGGGAGAATTTTCAGGAACATGACAGAGGGAAGGAGAAGAAACGTTGAGCATGTTTTTATGAGACTGGGAGGGGATTGGAATCAACCCACAAGTGGAGAATCCAACTTGGCCAGGCAGAGAGAAACCACTCTGCTTAAAATGAAAAGGAAGGAGGGAAGTGTGGGTATTAGGGTAAAGGAAGTGATGTGTTTGGGGCAAGGAAGCCTGAAAGTTAAGGGATTTTACACTTGACTGAGTCTTAAAGCTTGTGCCTTCAGCGTATGCTTTAACATTTGCTGGATTTACTGCCTGTGTTATCTGGTTGGTTGTTGAACATGCCCTGTAAGATCCTGCCATAAGAGTTTTAAAATATGCCCTACTCACCTGTTTCATTCACATTTTTTGCTCACATATTTGTAACTACCAATGATTGTGAATATTAAACAAGGAGACACAACTTAAAATGGAATGCTTTAATATGTTTCAGGTTTAAAAATTAAATTGAGATATAATTCCTCTTAACAATTACCAAAGGAGGAGGTTCCTATCCTAGGAAGACAGCATAATTATTAAATATTTTATTGATTTTTTTCATTCAAAATGGTCCTTTTTAATTGTGTTGAAGTCTTTATATTTTAGTTTCATTGAAATGTTTAGTTTCCTCACTAGTAGAGTCTCTCCTGAAAGAAAACCAAACCATGAATAAATTATTCTATAGGTCATGAACAATATCTTTGTTAATTAAAAAAAAAAGTTATAGGGGTGCCTGGGTGCCTCAGTCATTAAGTGTCTGCCTTTGGCTCAGGTCATGATCCTGGGGTCCTAGGATTGAGTCCCTGCTTAGTGGGAAGCCTGCTTCTTCCTCTCCCACTCCCCTTGCTTGTACTCCCTCTCTCGCTGTCTGTCAAATAAATAAATAAAACCTTTAAAAAATAAATAATTATAGGTAACACTTATTTGTAATAGGCATTTTTATTAGTACATTACATATGGCAATTCACTTAATTTTTATAATTGGCCTATGAAATAAATGCTAATATATTTTTTTTCTATTTTGCAGATGAAGAAACTGAGGTAGAGAAAATATAATCAATGGCCTTGGAGTCTGCCTTTCCTCACATTAGATTAACTCCAGACTTGTGTCATGTAATGAATCAATACTTTTTCTTTGAATAGGTTAGCTTGGGTTACATTCTGTAATTTCCACTTTTTTAAGATTTTATTTATTTGAAAGAGAGAGAGCATGAGCAGGGGAAGGGGGGAAAGGGAGGGAGAAGCAGGCTCCCCACTGAGCAGGGAGCCCTTCACAGTGCTCAATCCCAGGACCCCGGTATCATGACCTGAGGTGAAGGCAGACACTTAACCGACTGAGCCACCAAGGTGCCCTGTAATTTCCAATTTTAAAAATGTTGATGGAGTTATCTTTCAGTAATACAGATCACTAGATATTCACTGTCCATTCTCTCACTGTTATACAGGCTTCAAGGGAATATGAAAATAATCCCCTGTGGTATGATCTTTTCCTCCCTCATTTGCTTAAATCCCACATAGCAAGAGGATTCTTCAGCACTCTGGGCTTAGTGTTATTTCCCCTGGACAGCTTTATAGTAGTCAAACTGTTATACCTATATCTTGCTGCTCTGACTTCCATCAATACCAAAAATTGCTGATTAATAACTAATTACACTCCAGCTCCCCAACACCAGTATATAACCTCTTCTCTGAATTCCCATTGCTTTTACAAAAAAATTCAACTTTCTTTATAATACCTACTCATGAGGGGGAGAAAGAAAAAAAAATCTGGCCTTGGCAATTAATATATCAGCACTGATGGAACTTACATTCTAGTGAGTTTACATTCTGGTTGGCTTATTTTACTATATGCAAATTTGAACATGAGAGGGCATTTTTAGAGCCCCTGTATTATAGTAGTGTAATAGATGATGAGCCAATTATATATGGATCACATAATTTTTCAGCATTTTATGACTAAATTTTAAAAATTAAGATTCTTTCAAAGAAATCAAATGTGGCCTATTGGAAAGAGGGGAGAACAGAGAGGACTGGGTAACTGAGGCTAGTTCTTTCTTGACTTAAAACCAATTTGATGGAGAAAGAACTTAAATAGACCTTTCTCCAAAGACATACCAATGGACACCAGGTTTATGAAAAGGTGCTCAACATCACTAAGCATCAGTGAAACACAGATCAAAACCACATTGAAATATCAACTCACACCTATTAGGATTAGGATGACTTACTAAAAAAAGGTAAGAAATTTTGGCATGGGTGTGGAAAAAAAGGAATCCTTATATACTGTTAATGGGAATGTAGAATGGCTGTAAAATGCTGCAGCCAGTATGGAAAACAGCATGGAGTTTCCTCAAAAAATTAAAAGTAGAACTACCATATGATCCAGTAATCCTATTTCTGGATATATATCTGAAAGAATTGAAATCTAGATCTCAAAGAGATATCTGTACCAACATGTTCATTGTAGCAGTTTTCACAAAAGCCAAGGTATGGCAACAACACAAATGTCAATTGACAGATGAATGGATAAAGAAAATGTAATATACATACAATCAATTATTATTCTGCTTTAAAAAAAGGAAATCCTGCCGTTTGTGACATGATTGAACCCTGAAGATACTACATTATGCTAAGTTAAATAATCTAGTCACAGAAGGACAAATACTGCATGATTACACTTATATGAGGTCTCTAAAATAGTCAAACTCATAGAAGCAGAGAATCCAACAGAGGTTAGCAGGGGCTGAAGACCACAGGAAATGGGAAACTTGCTCAATGGGTGCAAAGTTTCTGTTGCAAAAGATAAGTAAGTTCTAGAGATCTGCCGTACCACATAGTACCTATAGTTAACAATACAACATGTGCATGTTAATCTGTGTCTAGAGTCTTGTACAGTGTTGGTGAAAATGGAAATTAGTTCAGCTACTATGGTTAAGAGTATGGAGGTTCTTCAACAAAATTAAAAATAGAACTACCATTTGATCCAGCAATCCCACTTCTAAGTATATCTCCAGAGGAAATCAAATCACCATATTTAAGAGATATCTGCACCCCCATGCTCATTGCAGCATTATTTACAATAGCCAAGGCATGGAAACAACCTAAGTGTCCATTAGAGGATGAGTGTATAGCAAAAATATTATATATATATATAATATATGTAAATATTATATATCATAGATATGAGTATTATTCAGTCATAAAAAGAAGAAAATTCTGCCTTTTGCAACATCACAGATGGACATTGAGGATATTATGGAAAGTAAAATAAGTCGGACATGGAAAGACAAATACACTTTTGTCACTCATATGTGGAATCTAAAAAACTGAGCTCATAGAAATAGAGTAGAATGGTGGTTGCCACGGGCTGGGGGCTGGGAGAAATTGGGAGATGATGGCCAAAGGATACCAACTTTCAGCTATAAGATGAATAAATTCTGGGGATGTAATATATAGTAAGATGACTATAATTAACAATACTGTATTATATACTTGAAAGTAGTTAAGAGAGTTCATCTTAAGTGTTATCATTAGAAATAGGAAGGATAATTATGTGGGGGAATGGAGGTATTAACTAACCTTACCGTGGTCATCATTTTGAATGTATTCATGTATCTCGTCATCATGTTGTACAACTATACTTACATATTATGTTAATAATATCTCCATCAAGCTGGAAAAAATATTTAAAAGATATATCTCATGTTAAGCGTTCTTGCCACCAAACACACACACACATGTACACACACATACATACACACACATGAAAGAACACAAGGAAATTTTTGAAGGTTTAGTACATTAATTGTGGTGATTGTATCATTGGTGTTTACATGTGTCTAAACTCATCAAGATGTATACAGTTCACCCTTTAACAATGCAGGAGTTAGGGGTGCAGGCTCTCCATGCAGTCAAAAATCTACATATAACTTTTGACTCCCCCAAAACTTAACTAATAATACCTATTGACCTGAAGCCTTACCGATAGCATAAATAGTTGATTAATACATATTTTGCATGTCATATGTAGTATATACTATGTTCTTACAATAAAGTAAGCTACAGAAAATAACATAAGAAAATAATAAGGAAAATATATTTACAGTACTGTACTGTATTTGTTTTAAAAAGCCATATATATTGGGGTGCCTGGGTGGCTCAGTCGTTAAGCGTCTGCCTTCGGCTCGGGTCATGATCCCAGGCTCCTGGGATCAAGCCCCACATCGGGCTCCCTGCTCCGCGGGAAGCCTGCTTCTCCCTCTCCCACTCTCGCTGCTTGTGTTCCCTCTCTCGCTGTATCTCTCTCTGTCAAATAAATAAAATCTTTAAAAAAAAAAAAAGCCATATATATTGGACCCATGCATTTGAATCTTGTGTTGTTCAAGGGTCAACTGTATATTAAATGTGTGCATTTTCTCTTTCAATAATATATCAACAGGGCTTTAAATACTGAGTTGAGTCTCTTTAGAGTTCAGGTGATCATGTAATGTCCAGTTTTGTTCTACATGGTTTCTCTCAGTTTTTTTTTTTTTTTTAATTTTCACAGTATTTGCTAGAATATATATGATTCCTTTTGGCAATTTGGCTCTTCCTTCAAAACACTGGGCAATTCCAGCATCATAAGAACTTAGCGTTAGCAGCAAGAACAACTGGGAACCAAAACTTTTGGACTCTAATCACTCATACTGTAACCCTAAGAGAGGCATCCTACAATTCTGTTTGTCATCATGTGCCAGGCCTCCAAAACAGCCAAGTCTTGTCATTCAGATGCTCTCAGCTGCGATGAATTGTGACAGTTTACGCAATCTATTATATGTTAGTGAGCATCTGTTTTCACCATGTTCTACATAATTAGGCTTTCTGCCACTTTTAGGTTTTAGGTTTATTAACAACTTTCAAATCTAGTAAAGTGATATGCTCTACATTGAATGATTTTCTTCACCACATAACAGAAATGGAATCAAAGTTTCAAGGCAGCAGTAATATCCCAGGGTCTATTATCCCTATGCTAAGAAAGTCAAGTGTTTATAGACTTTCATTTTGGGGATGTATAAATTGAGATTTCACATTTTTCAGAATTCTCAGAATCAGAGTTTTCATGTAGAATCTATGTTTTCTATTAAAAATCAAGATTAAATTTTAACTTTTATCAAAAATACTGGATTTCAGGGGCACCTGGGTGGCTCAGTTGGTTAAGCAACTGCCTTCGGCTCAGGTCATGATCCCAGGGTTCTGGGATTGAGCCCCGCATATGGCTTCTTGCTCAGTGGGGAGCCTTCTTCTCCCTCTCCCTCTACCTGCTACTCCACCTGCTTGTGCTCTCTCTCTCTGTCAAATAAATAAATAAAAATTCTTAAAAAAATACTGGATTTCATTTATTAAAGGAGTGTTTGATGTTATTGTGCCACATGCAAGCTATCCTTAGCTGCCAGATAAAGTAGTGCATGAGACAAGCAAGATTTGTAGTGAAAGATATGTCCACAATAAACAGGGAGGATACTAATTTCACATAGTGACATGTGAAATGAAACAAAATTGATTCTGTGTGTTTTGGGAGGTTACTTTAGAAAAGTAACCAGAAAAGAATTCTCTGAAGTATTAACATTTGGGGGAAAAAAAACAGCCAGGGAGGGCGCCTGGGTGGCTCAGTTGGTTGGGTGACTGTCTTCGGCTCAGGTCATGATCCTGGAGTGTCTGGATCGAGTCCCGCATCAGGTTCCCTGCTCGGCGGGGAGTCTGCTTCTCCCTCTGACCCTCCCCCCTTTCATATGCTCTCTCTCGTTCTCTCTCTCTCAAATAAATAAATAAAATCTTAAAAAAAAAAAACAAACCAGCCAGGGAATAGCTGGGAGAAAAGCATTCTTTTTAGGTGGGAATAGAAAGGGCAAAAATGAGAATAAGATGTATGTACATGTTCAAGAAACAGAAAGAACACCAGTGTGACTGGTCTGATTGTTGTTGAGAGGTTGACAGAATGTGGTCAAGTGCGGGGGCAAGACTTACTCCCTATTAAGTCTTTTGTTGGTTTTGATAAGAAGTTTTTAATTATATCTTAAGTTCATTAAGAAGCTATTAGAGAACTGTAATCTGAAGCATCTGGTGACTTATTTATATATAAAGTTAACTATTACATGAGGGCAAGGGAAAGCTAAGGAAGAGCAGTCAAGAGTCTGTTGTAGGATAGGAGATGATAGCAACCCGCAATGAATGTGGAAAGGAACTATGAAATACAGAATGTATCAGGAAGTAGAACCAACAACTTACTAATGGATTGAATTTGGTAGGGGAGGGGAAATGAAAAATTAAAGGGGATCCTTGGGTTTTTGGTTTGAACAAGTGGGTGGGCATAGTTCATCTTTGCTGTGATGGAGAAGTCAAGGGAAAAAAAGGTTTAAAAGTGAATACAAAAAAAAAAAAGTGAATACATAAATGAATGGGTTAGCCTGGTGATGGTAAGGAGGGCACGTAATGCATGGAGCACTGGTTGTTATATGAAAACAATGAATCATGGAACACTACATCAAAAACTAATAATGTAATGTATGGTGACTAACAACATAATAAAATTAAATTAAATTAAAAATAAATAAATAAATAAATAAATAAATGGAGCCACTCTTGTTTTATATATCTTAGCAAAATCAATTCAATATGTAGTCCTCCCAACTTCCATTTGAGTGTAACTAAATTTAAACCGTACCGACTGCCATAGGTTTATGAACTTAATTATGTTTTTGGTCTAGAATAATAAGAAAATTAGTTAATACATTTGGCACAGTTTCATAGTAAAGATAACCTCTCTCAGGTGACACATCACCCTGTTAGGAGCTATTGATTTTCTCTGTTCTATGTTAACAGAGACATAGGAGCTGGCATTATTTCTAAAATTAAATATTGAAAACTTGGCATTTCAAAGAGGATAATTTCCTACTTAAGGATAATAATAAAATGTTCCCAACTATTTCAATGCACTTTAACTGAAGAGAAGTAATTATCATTGATAGATCAAAATAAATCTGTTTCTTTTATCTTATAAATTTATAGATACCTTTGCAATATCTTCAACCTCATAGAAATCTCACCTTCACCTTGTTTTAAAATTATAGAACTAAACATCCGCATAACAAGAGTATAAGGTAAGCAGCGTAATAATAATAGTAATATAAGCTTCAGGGACTAGGGATTGCCACATTCTTTCTTGAGAAAACAGAAGTCCTTATGACTGAAAAAACAGTTGGCACATAAGATGTTTATGAGAAGCAGAATAGAGTTTGGCCAATCTTCAAATAATCAGAGCTAACTTCAAGTAGGAGGCATAATTTGGGGAGTTGTTTGCATCTTAGAAGAAAGCTAACTTGTTGAGTTCTAGGAGAAAAGATAGAGGAATACATGATTAATATATCACTAATATAGGTGTTTGGTTAAAGGAGAAGGATGGGTTTGGATATGAGGGGAAGGAAGAATCTAGGCAACAGAAATTATATTTCGTGTGTGTGAATTAGCAAAGGTTTCTAAATTTGGGAGCAGGATGGCTACTAAAGATAGAAATTCAGCACAGGGAGAAGACCAAATCAAAAAAACTTAGTTTTATGCACTGAGCAACAAGTCTAAGAAATTATTACTATTGAAGCAACAGTCAGAGTTATCAAATAAATTAGGTATTGGAAGGGCATTTCTACCAAGTCACTTGCATTGGTATAGAGAATGCTGATTAAAAGTAAAAAAAAAAAGAGAGAAGTTATTTTCATAAAGCTGAATCATAATACAGTATGCACCAGAGTAGGAACAACCTGGAATACTCCAGGCAGAGGGATCTGAAATGACAAAATCAGAGGAGCATGAAACTGAATGTGATTGCAGGAAACTATAAGCTTTATAAGAATCTACTTGAATATTTAAATCAAGACATGAATTGGCAAGAGAAAAGTTTAGAGAAGTAGGAAGGGAACAGTTCATAGAAGTGTCTTAAAACCGTAACAATAATAGATAGCATTTATTTTATGTAAATTATTTTCTAAAAAGTTTAGCAAGTTTAAATCTATTAGCTTGTTAATCTTAACACCCTAGTGTCTATAGCTGTTGGATACACTCTGTGTGTGTGTGTGTGTATGGTAAAATTATTTGTTAGTTATGCTGTTGAAATCTTCTGTATCTTGGGTAGGTTTCTTATTCTTAGTCAGTTATAGATTTACAGTTATATTCATTGCTTGTACTATCAATTATAGAGATAAATATGAAAAATCACTCATTATGAATACATTTTGTCAATTTAAAAATATATTCATTCTCTTTAAAAATAATCAGATAGTATATCATCAGATGAATACACATTTTAAAATTATAATATATTCTTAGTAAATGTGAACTTATCATTATACAGTGACCCTTTTTATTTATAATAATTCTATGAATATTATTTTAACTTTAATAAAACAATTCCAAAATTATTTTGTTTATCATTTCCTGGGTTAAGTTGTAACTTTATTTAACTTAAAATGTGTGTGCATGTTTTATCTTTGTCTCTTGAAAACAGCATATAGTTAAAATTTGCTTTGTGATAACCTTTGTACATTTTTTAAAAAGATTTATTTATTTATTTGACAGAGAGAGAGAGAGCACAAGCAAGAGGAGTGGGAGAGGGAGAAGCAGCTCACCACTGAGCAGGGAACCTGATCCCAGAACCCTGAGATCATGACCTGAGCCAAAGGCAGACTTTTAACAAACTGAGATACCCAGGCACCCTAATCTTTCTTTGTACTTTAATCAGAGAATTTAATCTGTTTACAGTTAATACAATTTTTCATATACTTTTGATAACTATCATCATATATTGTGCTTTTTTATATGTCTTGCATGTTCTATATTTCTTTTTCTCTCCATTTTGCCTTCTTTTGGGTTGATTAAATATTTTTAAAATTCATTTTCTTCCTACCTGCAGGATAAAATATATTTATTCCATTTTTATTGGTTATCTGAGAAATTACAATGTACATGCTCCCTTATCAAAACGTAAATGTAATCAATCATTTTACCCTCTCTCTATACTGAAGAAGTACTACAGATTCCACCATGAACTCCCCTCCTTATACATAACTGTAGTTGTGTGTTTTAATTATTATTTTACTTTTTACCATATGGGAAATTATTATTGTGATTTTATACAATTAATATTCATTTAAATTTTCCTTCATGGTTACTACATTTTTTTGCCAGGCTTTATGGAAATTAGTTTAAAGTTCTATCACAGACCTGTACCTCTGAAACAAATAATACATTATATGTTAAAAAAAAGAAGAAGATAGTAGGAAGGGTAAAATGAAGGGGGTGGAAATCGGAGGGGGAGACGAACCATGACAGACTATGGACTCTGAGAAACAAACTGAGGGTTCTAGAGGGAAGGGGGGTGGGGGAATGGGTTAGCCTGGTGATGGGTATTAAGGAGGGCACGTACTGCATGGAGCACTGCGTGTTATGCACAAACAATGAATCATGGAACACTACATCAAAAACTAATGATGTAATGTATGGTGATTAACATAACATAATAAAATTTTTAAAAAATAATGAAAATACAAATTGTGCAAACATAAAAAATAAAAATAAACAAAAAATAAACTATCTATTATACCATTTACTTTTATTTTTAAAAGATTTTTATTTATTTATTTGACAGAGAGAGAGACAGCAAGAGAGGGAACACAAGCAGGGGGAGTGGGAGAGGGAGAAGCAGGCTTCCCACTGAGCAGGTAGACCAATGTGGGACTCGATCCCAGGACCCTGGGATCATGACCTTAGCTGAAGGCAGATGCTTAACAACTGAGCCACCCAGGCACCCCATATACCATCTACTTTAATTCTGGTATTAGACTTAACTTTCAGACTCAGAGGAAGAAAACTTCCTCACTGAAATGTGTGCTTTTCCACACTACCGTCTGTATCTGAGTTGTTACAGAATGGTGTTCATTTAATGTCCAGTGTGCTAGTCATTGTGGAAAAGCACAACGAAATTAGAGTCTCGACATGTGAGGAGTTAATTAATTAGTTCATGATTTGAAAAGTCAACTGTATTAATAATTTTGGCTTCCATTGCATTGCAGAATCTCAAAAGTCACAAATGTCACTAAGAATAAAGAAAACAAAAATTAAAGACAATTTGCTGAGGATGGTTAAAAGCTAATTTTTCATTATATTTTGAAAGAAAATTATGCCACGTATGTGGCAGTTAAAGGAAATATTACAGTGAGCTCTGGAATCTTTAAAAATAAAAAAAGAAGAAAAGAAGTGCAGATCATGTGGGTGCTGAGTCCCTTTCAAAAGCTAATGGGTCATGCTATTTCTATTTCCCTTTGCCAAACATTACATTAATGAAAATGATAATTGTAATTCATTACATTTGTAGAGCTCTTTTGTATACCTCATCTCCTTCCAACCACAAAACAGCCTTTTGAGGAAGGTATCAGAGCCCCAATTATAGATGAGAAAAGTCATTCTGAAACAAATCTAGAGCCACAATGATACTTAAATTCAGGTTTTCTCTCTCCTTCATCAGTGCTTTTTCTACTATATCAAGCCACCTGAAAATTGGGTCTTTAAGATATTCAGAGAGGAAGAAAATCCTATGTGGTAAGGCTTATTATTTTGGAATGATCTAGAAGAATGTCAGTAATTAAAAATAAAAATATCTTGTTCTGTATAACTTATATATGCTTAACCAAATAGTGAGAGTTTTAAGACCCCACTGAGGTATTCTGTGAAATGAAAAAGATATGTTTAAAGCACTAAAAATTACTGAACTTCCATCTTTATAAGTAAATCTAGCCTGAATTCTTAGTATAATAAAATTCAGGAAAAGAATAAACTTCTTAGTGATTCCTAGCTATCGGGCTATTGTCAGAATTAGATCTGTTGTCGGCTGAACACTTTATTTAGAATTATGTATACACAAACAAATGAATTTTATGTAGAATTGTGTGTGTATGTGTGCACGTGTGTATGAATTGAGTGCTAACATAGATCTGTTTGGTGCTGTTGTGTGGTGAATTTGGTTTTTAACTGTAGGATATTTTGGCTCTTTAAAAAAAGAGTGATCAATAGACTCCTAGGATACATTATTTCAACTTCTTAGATCATTGCATTTTGGGCAGGTAAGGAAAGTGAACTGGAAAGAAAAGCAAGAATTGTAAATTATACCAATCCAAACATAATGCTTTAGATTCTTATGTAACACCTTCATACATGCCATCTCATTCAACTTTCCCTATCCCCAACAAATCTAAAAGATTAGTAGAATAGATTCACTAACCACCACAATTTACAGACAAGAATTTAAAGTACAGAGTTTAGATATATTTTTAAAAAATTCCCAGAGATGTTAAAGGTCAAAATACGTGTTTGTGTATCTCAATTTATGTAAAAAAGAAAGGATATCAGGTCAAATATATTCAAAAGCAAAGTCACAGGGAAACTGATGGCTTGCCACTGATAGTTTCAATGGAAAAAAATTCACATAATGTTCTAGGTAATCATTTAGTAATACAGGTTTGCTTTTTTAAAAGATTTTATTTATTTATTTGTCAAAATGAATGAGAGACAGAGAGAGAGAGAGAGAGAGCACAAGCAGGGGTAGTGGCAGGCAAAGGGAGAAGCAGGCTCCCGCCGAGCAAGGAGCACGATGCGGGACTCAATCCCAGGACCCTGGGATCATGACCTGAGCCAAAGGCAGACGCTTAACCACTAAGCCACCCAGGCACACATAGGTTTGCTTTTTGTAACTTTTTTTTTGTTTGCTTTTTTGTTTTTTTGTATTCTAGGATGGTAAAGAATTTCAAGTTAGGTGTGCAAAGATGATTTGCAAATATTTGTTTTTCTTTTATCAGGCAAGTTGGGTTATGGTTATATCTGCCTTAACATTTTCTCATAATAAAATTTTTATAATTGTGACTCATATCTCATCCATTTTTCGGTATCTAACAAAACTTAAATCTGAACTGAATCAAACAGAAGTGAGTATAACCCTTGATTCAAATTGTTACAAATTGTGAATTATCTTTGGTGATTTACTTGACCTTTATTTCTCTCAAATTGGTACAAGAGTAGTGCCTGATACATGGATTTTTGAAGATTAAATGAGGTGATATATGTGATCACACTTGATACTTTATTTTTTTTTGCACTTGATACTTTCAAGTATCAACTCTCAACTTTATTATTGTTATAATTAAATTATTATCATCAATTCTTCAGTAGAAGTTAAATAGTTTCTGTGCAGTTCTTTAGTTTTTAGGGGATGATGTCAGTCACAATATGAAACTGAGCTTTTTCTTTGAGTTATGACTCTGTCTTTAGATTGCAACATTAAGCAGTTGAACTTCTAATAATCTTCAAGAAAACATTTAAGCAACAATTTCCAAAGCTCAATTTAGCAAACTATATTATGGGTGATTGCTTGAAGGAAGCAGACTCTTAATCTATTTATTCTTTTGGATCAGATTTCATTACATTTCCAAAATACTGAATCCAGAAAAAAACATATGACTAGTCTAGATAATCAAGGCATGCAGTCCAATAAAATTTTCTGTAATGAAAGAAGTGTTTTATGCTTGTGTTCAACACAATCACCATTAGCACTTGAAAAGTGGCTCTTCAGACTGAGAAACAGAATTTTCAGTGAATTTTAATTTAAATAGCCACATGTGACTAGTGGCTACCATACTGAAGGGCACACGATGAGAATCTATCCCTAAATCAAGTTGAGTCAAAAATGAACTAATGCTTAGCACCATCACCTCTTGTCACCTAAAGAATGAACTTGAACAAGTTGTGACTGTACATGATTCCAAAAACCTAGTGTCTTTTAACTTACAAACACTATGATTTAAATTTTATGATTTCTTCTTGCCAAAGCCTGATACCAGCCTCAAAAATAAGACTCTCTTAATGATAGACATAAAAAGTCAGTAATAATACAATTTTCATAGTAGTTGATCCCAAACAGTATTGATATCTTCAGATACAGTTCAGAATGTAAAATGCTTAACATTAACATAAACTTATGAGCAGCATGAAACTGAAGAATTTTAAGCAAAGAAGAAACTTAGATAATGCAATCAAACCAATGTAACCTCATAAAGCTTTCCATCTCCCACCAAGCCTCACCAAATTTAGCATGCTTTAAAAAAGCAACATCTTAGCTGTAGAAAATGTTTCATTTTAAGACGACAGAATAATCTTGAATCTCTTTACTATAGAAATTGAATTTTAAGAGTAATGTGGAGATAAAATAGTAAAATTATAAAAGTTACAATTGATTTATTAAAGTAAAACCTAATTAGAGCAAAATGGGAGAAAATATAAAAGATGACATGCATACTTTCAGAAACGGCATATAGGAAAATAAAAATATTATGACTATTAAAAAAAAATATTATGACTATTATCGAATAGGAACCAGCCTTTAAGACTTTAAGAAAATCATAAGAGAAGGAAAAATAAGGGGCGCCTGGGTGGCTCAGTCGTTAAGCGTCTGCCTTCGGCTCAGGTCATGATCTCAGGGTCCTGGGATCGAGCCCCGCATCGGGCTCCCTGCTCGGCGGGAAGCCTGCTTCTCCCTCTCCTACTCCCCCTGCTTGTGTTCCCTCTCTCGCTATGTCTCTCTCTGTCAAATAAATAAATAAAATCTTTAAAAAATAATAGTAAATAAAGAAGGAAAAATAAGTTGTGTTGGAGCTGGTTCATTGGGGTATAGTAGAAAGAGCAAATAACATACAGTCAGAAAAAGTAATTGAAGGTTAAGTTAACTTCCATTATGTGCTAGTTGCATAACCATACACAGCCTTGAATCTGAGTTTATAGGGCCTTAAGAAAATATAACCACTGCTTTCTAACCATAGACTTCTCTATGGAAATACCCTGGGAAGTTAGGGAAGAAGTAAAAAATACTATATCATTTGCTATATATCTATTAGACATGGTGCTGCATTTTATATGCCCTTGTTTACCCTCACAGGCAACCCAAAGAGGTAGCTCTCATTATCAATGTCTCTTTTTAATAACAGCTTTCTTGAGATATAATTCATTTACCATATTTCTAACTATTTAAAGTGTGCAATTCAATGGTTTTAGTATAGTCACAGAGTTGAACCACCATCACCATATTCGATTTAAGAACATTTTTTTTATTACTCCTCACCCCCAAAACCCATACCCATTAGCAGTCGCTCTGTTTTTTACTCTATTCCCACCTCCAGCCTTAGACAACCATTAATCTATTCTTGTCCCTATAGATCAGCTTATTTTGGACATATCATTTAAATAGAATCATACCATATGCCGTCTTTTATGCTGGCTTATTTCACTTAGCAAGTTTTCAAGGTTCATCCATGTGGTAGCATGTACCAATACTTCATTTATTTTTATTGCTTAATAATGTCCCATTGTATGGATATTCTACATTTTATCTATCCATTCATCCACTGATGGAAATTTATGGGTTTTTTTCCACTTTTGGGCTATTATGAATAATGCTTCTATGAACATGTGCTGTGTTTCCCTTTTAAATTCTTATTTTCTTTGGGCAAAGAGAATAATGCTTAAGTAAACATAAATACTAAAGAGGGGAAAAGAAGACCATGCCTTTCCATTCTGAACAACTCCTATCAAAATGTTTTCCGATCTTTGGGAATTTCAACTGTCATCTTTCTGAAAATCAACTTGTCGAGTTGAAAGCTTTTAGGAATAAGAACCAATGTCCTCCCAGCGAATGTGGTAATAGCCTGAGTGGGAGGGAGAGAGCAGAGTGCAAAGCAGCGTAGATAATAGAGACAGGTCCTTGGAGCTACACTCATGAAGGAAGGTGTGAGGTCTCTGTGAGAAACAAGCATTGTCTATTCTAATGCTGGGTTGCTAATTCTCTGCTACAGAACACAGAGCATTGTGTTTCTCATTCCACTCACTGGCAGCAAATTTTGCTCCTTGTCATTTTGGATTGTTATAAAAATGTGATCTTTCCCATGATAAATCTAAGCATGTCAATCATATTTTATTAAACTTAGCAGCAGCAATATCTCCTAGCATTCTATCAGTCCATCTCTATTTAGGATTATTATGTTTTTTAACCATGGGTTTTGAGTGATCAGAAAGCATTAGAGCTCTATATTTGTGTGACACTTCTGGAACCTCATATTTCCAAAATGTAATATGCTGTATCATGTGAAGCAAAGTTAAATAGGGAATGAATTTATTCATGAGGGAAAAGAGGTTGGAGTAACTTGCATAGTTCATGCAATCTAGAGTTAAATAAGGCTAGAAAGGATGCAAATCCATGGTAAAATGCTTATTGATGTTTTTGTGATCAGGTTATGAAGAATATTAGTTTTGCTTTTCAGCATGAAAGATTCACGTGAATTATGGTAAACTCCTCTTGAGATTTTAACTCTTACCTTCCAGACTTTGTATACAGTTCATGTACAATATTTTCTATTGTACACTAACCCCTCTTTCCTTAGTTTTGTTCAGTTATATCTAATAATAATAGTATTATAAATAGTAATCCTAATAAATATTGCACAATTAAGATGTGCCAGGCACTCTACTAATCTCTTTCAATGCAGTGTTACTTAGTATCACAAAGTTCAGTGACTTAATGCTGTTATCCATTTTATAAATGGGATAATTCAAGATTAAATCAGTTAGCAACTTACCCAAGCTAGTGAAGAAAACCATTACAAGATTAGCTCTATTCTAACCAGTTCCTGAGGAAATTCTGTCTGTGGATATGAAGAGTCTTTTAGGAGTTTCCACCTGACAGTAGAAGGGATCTAATATGGATGGCACTGCTATTATCAAGAACCAGTATATGTCACATTCTATTATAATTACCTAATTATTTGACTATCTTCCTCCAATAGATACCACACTTAGGGTGGACACATTGTTCAACACTGCATCCTAGAATTGAGCACAGTAATGATGCTCATTAAATATTCACTGACAAAACAAGTTAAAGAGAAGCACTGATGAAGAACATGAGCCAACTCATGTCAATTCTATCACAACCTGTTCTTCCCAAATCATGTTGCTCTTGTCCCTCTAATCAGACCTCTGTATCTCATAAGATCTTGTTTTCCTTTTAGTACCCAGTTTTCCAACAGGACTGCATTTCTTCCATAAACCCAGGAAACCATAGTAGAACACTGAAATTCTGTGGAACACATTTCAGATCATGTACCCTTTACCTCAACAATTGGTTGAGATCCTGCTCTAAAGAGAAATTACTTGGAATCAAAAACAGAGACCTTCAAACTTGGGATATAAATGATATTTTGAATCCCTTAACATCATTTATCTTCTATCAAATTGGTAGAAGGCCAAGTTCACTTGATTCATCTAGTAATCTGTGTTTTATTTCTGGTTGCCATACTTTGGTGATTAATTCTATTTCCAGTTCAATTCCTCAGTTCTGATCTTATTCAGTCTCATTTCTACTTTCACCAAAGTTCAAAAATGTGGTCTCAGTACTCACACAGATAAGAGTAATATAAATTTTCAAGTACATTTAATCTCTGTGCTGAAAATAGATCAGTATAAGTTGAAAGGATCTGTCCAAACTTTATTAAGCTTTAGAAACAAAGTGAATTTTAGACTTTTCTTTTATAACACTTCTGTTGAATTTAAAAGTGGTAAGTTCAAAACAGTAAATTTAAAAAGCCTAATGAGTAAATAAGTTCTATTACTAAAATTTAAAAAGTCAACATAATAATTTGTAAGTCACTTCCCTATTTTTTTCTACTTAATCCTTGGATTTAACTTAATTTTAAATTCCTGAATGAATTTCATAGTATACTTGCAGCACAGGTCCAGTTTGCTGATACAATGAATGAAATGGTGGATCTATTTGCAGTTAAGAATGGTTCTGTGTATGTTATTTAGATTTATTCAGGATACTTAGGAGTAACTGAGCAGAGAGAAAAAGAGAAAATTTCAAAAACTAATATTTTCCTAAGTGGATTTGCATACATGCATATACGTGTGTTCGTGTGAGAGAGGGAGACAGACAGAGACAGAGATGGATAGAGACAGACAGATGGACAGACAGAGATGTTTGTATATGAAGAGTAATTCTTGCTGTGAATTAACTGTGGAAATTGAAGGGTAATGTAACATTTTAGAAACATTTTGCTGCCTGTTATTTTAAACTAGTATTTTTGGGAAAATTTGCAACTCCTTTCAGATAAATGAATAGAGATTAAAGTGACTTAGAATCTTCATATTATAATTTATTATTCATTTTAGAATTTATTTTTTCAGGCAGTGACTTTATGTTTTATTATATGAATTATCATAGGAACTAATTTAACTACCATGATAGAGAAACCAGTTCAAAAATTAATGATTTAAGTGTCAGTAAAATATTTAGTTTCATTTCAGAGGTCCTATACCTTTTACTACTCAGCTCAGATCTAAGCTATTATGACACAGAAAATAGATGATAGAACTTACCCTCTTAATCATATATAGGCTAGGATGTGGACTCCATAAGATTAATTAAAGATTAATAAGTCTTATGTTGCAGCATCAACATATAAATTCTAAGTACAGTATTATAATAATTGCTATTATTGTTAATTCACACAACTCCTATTTATAAAAAAAAAGATGTGAAATTATTTATGTAAAACAGAAAAAACCCTCTTTTAAAAAAAAAAGTTTAAAAAGAGAACCAAGTAAGAAATGAACAGCTTATGAGAAAGAGAATGATTATATTCTGAAATCTATGCTAAAACACATTACTGTAACTTAATGAGCTTTCCAATAATCATGTAAAAATATAAAAGAGGAATTATTCAGTTTTTATTTTTTCATTTAATGTAGCATGTTCATTAATTAGGAAGCCACTGTACCATTTTGGATCTTTAAAAAAATTTGTTTATGGTCCAACGTTTCAGTTGCTATTGCCATAAAACAAACACCTCTAATCCTAGTGGCTTATTGTTTTAAACAATATGTGTTTACTTAGCTCATGTATCTGGGGCTTTCCTAGAAATAGTTAGATGTAAGCTGGGCTCAGCTGAACAGTGTTGCTGATCTTAGTTGGGTTTGGCTGCCTAACCTAGGGTACATTATCATGTGATGGAAGAGATATAAGAGATGCCTGCATGATTGTTCAGGTGCTTTTCAAGACTGTATTTATACTATGTTTCCTAAAAGCCCATTGACCAAAGCAAATTAGATGGTCGAGCCCTTAGTTGAGGAATGGCAACCTTCCCCCACCTCCTCCCCAAAGTAGGAGAACGCTATACAAAGACACACGGGGAAGGGTACAGATGTCTAATCCTGTTACTGTCAGGGAATGGAGAATTGTAACAGTAATTCTGTCTACCACAGTCTTATCCAGCCATTCACTCAACAGATAATTTTTGAGCAACTTACATGTGACAGTATCTATGTAGAAGCAGGGGATACAGCGGGAAACAAAAATGCAAAATCCCTGGCCTCCCAGGAGTAATATTTTAGGGGAGAAAAGCAGAAACTAAAATCTATAAATAAGATACATAATGCACTCATTAGATCATGACAAATACTGTAGCAAACAAGATAAAGCAGGGAAGGGGAATGGGGAGCCTTAGGAGATAGTATTTTAAATAGGATGATAAGAGAGAGACACAGTGAGGAGGGGACATTTAACTAAAAACCTAAAGGAGGTGAGGGTGCTATCTATACAGATAAATTAGGATTTCAGCTAATCAAGAAAGCAGGAAACGCAAAAACCCAAAACTGAAGCCAGTTAAGTTATGCAAAGAAGGCAATGAGATCGGAGTGATAGGGAAAAAGGCATACGTTGGCTTTATAAGCCACTATAAAGAAGGTGACTTTTACACTGAGTGAAAGCAAAGGCAATTACAGATTTTTGTGACATGACCAGATTCAAATTTTAACAGGCTCATTCTGCCTGTTTTATTGAGAATAGAGTGTAGGCAGGAGGGAGGGGGCAGAGAGACTACTGCAATAATTTAGACAACATAAGATGGTGACTTGGAGCCTTGGACCAGGGCCATAGTGGAGGAGATGGCAAGAGATTTTTCAAATCTAGACTTACTTTAAGGGAGAATTGTTAGTATTGACTGAAAGATTGGATGACAGAGGAAAGGGGAAGAACTGCCTTCCAAATTTCTGATATGAGCAACTATGACATAGATGCGACCATTACAAAGATGGAAAGGAAATGGAAACAGCCTTTGGTGATAACCAGGAGCTTGCTTGTGGATGTATATCAAAGCGGAGACATCAAGTAGACAGTCATACATACAAGCCTAAACTTTTGGGGGGGAGGTGTGAACTAAAGATATACATAGATGAGTCATCAGCATGAAAGATGTTTAAAACTATAGTCATGTACAGCATGGTTCTCAAACACAAGTATACCAATATAGTATATTAGTTCATCAAATTTAAATAAATACATATTATTCGCCAACTGTTTTTAAGATTCTGCTAGGCTCAGAATGCCTATACTACCCAGCATACTGTCTTAGGCTTCTTAGACATTGTATAAGGTACTCATAATTTTTTTTAAGCCTCAACCAAATAGTTTGGGGTTAAGTGAGGATTTCTGGTAAAACAGTGGAAATAAAGATCAAGTAAGATAAAGCTACAGAAGGCAAATAACCGCAGCTGAGAAAAGATAATGATGAGCTGAGGAATGAATCTTACTGAGCATGGAGATGCCCATGACTTGAGTCTAGAGTCTGCATACAACAGGATCTAAACCCAAGCCAGGCAGGACTGAGGGTGTGCAAATCTGAAAACAAGGGCAAGTAAGCCACAGTGGGAACAGGGATTGATTTGGCAAAGGATTCCAGAAGACACCATTAGAGTCACTTGAGAGACATCTTAAAATCAGTCTCACAGAAACCACTCTATTCTAGTCTCTCATTTAAAGTTCAGTCTCTGAAACACTAGAGATTTCCTCTGATTGGCCTTTCTCTAATTCCAGAGAGCTATGATCTTTCACTTCTATTTAAAAAGCTATAATGCTTTCTCGCTGCCACTTCAACGCACAAGTCAGAGTAGCGGGGCCATTAACTTGGTGTGTGTTTTACAGATAAATAAGGATTTTGAACTAATCTGTATACAGGGATATTTGGTCAGGCCTGGAGATTTAATTGAACTTGGTATTCATTTACAATTAGTTTGTTTTGTTTACTTTCTTATACCATTAGCAAATTTATTAAAAAGGAGATACAAATAAACTTTGTGCCAATTACATAAGAAAATAATTGGATTTTATTAATCCAGGAACTCAGGCAATCAGTTAAGGCAAGGGTACTCTGGTCTCAGTCACCTCATTATTCTTCATGCTAATTAATCGCAAATACTAATGGATCGCTTAGAAATGGGATGCTTTATTCCTTTAGACACATATAAAAGCTCTTAAAGTAGCAATGTTTGTGTCTTTGAAAAAAATTCTGTTTTACTGAATGGAGTGTTTGCTTTAAAGTAGAAAATTCCATTCTGAGCTATGATAGTGGGTTCTTTATAAATTCTTGTTAAATTAATAATTTGAATAACCCTTTCAAGTTTAAAACCTAGTAACAATGCTAACTGGATTAGGAACTAAAAAGAGTACAATATATCAAATACAGGCTCAAGCCCCATCTGTTAAACTAATTGCTTCTATGGTAGTAAGTAGGATTTTTAGCTTCCCTGAGCCTCAGTTTCCTCACTGTAAAATGGGTTAGTAATATTAGCATTGACCATGAAGAATGGGAAAATGCAGTAATGGATATAAAATTCATGGTGCATTTTGGATCCTCAATAAATGTTACTTTTTTCTCTTCTTCCCGTCCCTTTCTCTCACAACCTTAGAATGTGTCCCTCCGAGTCATAGTTGGTAGTAGATTCTTTCTGGATTTTATCTCTTTAAAATAATAATGTTGCTCCAAGCTGGTCCATGCTTCCCAGCCAGTCTGTCTGTGTTAAGCCATATAGGAGTTCATTTGTACTGAGGTAGAAAAGGCATAACCAACCTGCCTGACTTTGCTTGGTAGGCAAAATTTCACTACTCTTATATAATGAGGAGGGTTGATCATGCTTTTTCAAAATCATTTAGCCTACCTTATATAAAATTGGAATAATTATTTCTAAAAATTATTTCTAAAAAAGCTTGTAAAATTATCTGTGTGGTATCTATGAAAGTTCTTATGTCAATTTTGTTATTTTAATTTAATCACTATGTTAATGTTGTTTTTAAAAAATATTAACTTATGTTTGTTTCCAAAATTATGTATTTTATTTTATTTTATTTTATTTTATTTTTTAAAGATTTTATTTATTTATTTGAGACAGAGAGAATGAGAGACAGAGAGCATGAGAGGGAGGAGGGTCAGAGGGAGAAGCAGACTCCCTGCCAAGCAGGGAGCCCGATGCGGGACTCGATCCCGGGACTCCAGGATCATGACCTGAGCCGAAGGCAGTCGCTTAACCAACTGAGCCACCCAGGCGCCCCAAAATTATGTATTTTAAAAAAACTTTTATAAATGGGTTATGTCCTTTATCAACTTCTGTTTGCTTTTTAATTTTTTTTATTAGTCTTGTATGTAAGGTGTATTTTTGGTCTTATTATTGTTTTTTTTTTTTTTTAAAGATTTTATTTATTTGACAGAGAGAGACACAGCAAGAGAGGGAACACAAGCAGGGAGAGTGGGAGAGGGAGAAGCAGGCTTCCCGCCGAGCAGGGAACCCGATGCGGGGCTCAATCCCAGGACCCTGGGACCATGGCCTGAGCCAAAGGCAGACGCTTAACCATCTGAGCCACCCAGGCGCCCCTGGTCTTATTAGTTTTAAGCTTTCTTTTTATTACTGGTTTTCAGCAGTTTGATGATAATGTGTCCTATGTAATGTTCTTCTTATGCTAGCAGTTTGGATATAATTTAAGGAAATTTGGAAAACTTTCTGTTATTATTTTCTTATATATTCTCCACCTTTTGCACCTTCTGGAACAAAATTATTCATCTGTTAGAGTGAAAAATGTTTTACAGCTCATTCTGTTAATTATTTTTAAATATTTTTCTCTGTGTTTTATTTTTTATAATTTTATTATTACTTTCACAGCTTTCAATTTTCTGCTAATTCTCTTTAGCATATTTTTCACTTAAGAGATAAAATTTTTTTATCAGTATAATTTCCAGTTTTGTAGCTCCAACTTTTTCTCTGATGAAGTTCATGCTTTTCTTTCCATCCTTGAGTATATTCTAAGGCTTAAAATAACTATTTTGAAGTTATAGCCTTCTAGTTCCATCATTTTTGTCATTTCTGGTCTGTTTCTATTGATTCATATTTCTCTTGATTATGTATCACATTTCCCTGTCTCTTTGTATGGCTTGAAATTTTTAGTTGAATGTTGGACATTACAAATTTACATTGTTTATGTTGTTATATTCCTTTAAAGAGTGATGATCTTTGTTCTGACACACAGTTAAGTTACTTGAAGATCATTTGATTACTCTAAGATTTGTATTTAAGCTTTATTATGGTGAGTCCAGAGTAGCTTTCATTCCAATCCTAATATAGGCCCACTAGTAAAGTGAAACTCTTCTGAAAATTATATCCATTAATATATTGGATATTTTATGTATAGTAATACATTTATATATTTATACATATTTAATATATTTTGTTATTTATTTAATCTGGTTGATAGAAATATGAACTGTTTCTCCCCTTTGTGTGAGCCATGGGCATTGTCCAGTCTATTGCTTTCCACTGTTTTTTTAAACTTACTTTGGGGATGTTCCTTTCTTGTATGTGCTGTTCAACACTCAGCCAAAACTTAAAGGTGTTCTTTAAAGATCTGTTGGTCTTTCCCTCTCTCTCTCTCTCTCTCTCTCTCTCAACCTTTTACCTTTCTGTATTTATCTGTATTCAGCATCATGAATTCTAGCCACTTCTCCCTCCCTAAATGCCAACCCTCTGTAAGTCATTGAGACCTGGAGTCTTTGGGGAATCTCACTCCCTGTGCTGTGATCTGGAAACTCATTCTCTGTGGTAAGCTGGAACAATGTCAGGGCTTACCTTAAATGTTTCCCTTATTCCAAGCATCATAGAAATTCAGTGCCTATCATCCAGTGTCTGAAACTAGCTGTTCCATATATTTTATTCCGTTTGCTACATGATTATGGTGAGAGGGAAATGCCTGCAGTAGTCAATGTTTCATAGATGAAAATAAAAGTAATTTATTCTACCGATTCTACCACTGCAATTCTACCACTCACATTGAAATCTAATTTGCATATTTGCTTCAGATCAGTCTAACGAAGGTATATTTTATACTGAAATGTAAGTCGCATACAGAATAGAACATAAAACATGAGTATAGCTTGATTAACTTTGACAAATTATATTCACCTGTATGTAACCAGAACCTAGATCAAGCAATACTACATTACCCCCTCTATTGCCTTCTGTCAAGATACTCCCTGCTGATGTTAACAACTGACTACTAACAACAGAGATATTTTTACCTGTTTCAAATTTTATATAAATGGAATCCTACATTTCATATTACTTTATACTGGACTTCTTTCATCAAAAATATGTTTGTGGCTCTTCCTGCCTCCAGCCACCCAAGCGAGAGGAGTTGCAATTATGTCCACCCACCTGCAATGGATGGTCCCAAGCACCTGCTCCAGTTTCCTGATCAAGAGGAACAAGCAGACGTATAGCAAAGACCCCAATAACCCAAAGGCACACAACTCTTTTTGCTACAATAGGCTGATCTAGCACAAGGCTGTGGGTGTGGAGCCTGCTGCGGAAGGCAAATGTGTAGTGGTGGTCAAGAAACAGAGATCTGGTCCGAGAAAGCCTGCTACCTCTTACAAGCGGACCACCATTAGAAGAACACCCAGGCTACCCTCAGCAGCAACCGGGACATGATCCGCAAGAACAAGGACAGCCAAGATCTGCACATGGCCACTGTTCAGAGAGCCAGGGCTATCCTATCTAGCCAGAAGCCTGTGATGCTGAAGATAAAGCAGCCAGCCCCACCCAGAACTTCTGAATACCTGCTCCCCACCACCAAAGCAATAAAGACGTCAACTACCTAAAAAACAAAACAAAAACAGAAACAAAAAAAGTTTGTAGAATTCATCTATGTTGTGTATAATAATGCATACACTCATTTAATGATATACAATTATAATTATTCCATATTAAATACAATAAAATGTGTAATCATTCTCCTTTGGTAGACATATAGGTTGTTTTGAGGTTTTTTTTTTTTTTTTTTTACTTTTTTTTTTAAGATTTTATTTATTTATTTATTTGAGAGAGAGAGAGAGTGAGAGAGAGAGCGCAAGCGGGGGTAGGGTTAGAGGGAGAACCAGACTCCCCGCCGAGCAGGGAGCCTGATGTGGGACTCGATCCCAGGACTCTGGGGTCATGACCTGAGCCGAAGGCAGTAGCTTAACCAACTGAGCCACCCAGGCGCCCTTGAGGTATTTTTTTTTAAACAGTGAGGTTGCTATGACTACTCTTTTTATCTGTTTACAGTGGACATAAATGCACATTTGCAGACACTTTGTATCTAAGAGTTAAACTATTTGTATATTTCAAATCATTTTTAAATAAATGAAATATTGGAAGTAAAACCATCGCCCTCTTTTTCCTGTAAGTTCCTTTAATGTAGGTACCTATTATCATGATTTGCTGGAAACTCTTTCTGGGTGTATTTTAATATATTGACCTATATGTGCAGTATTTACATGTAATGCCCTATAATATTGTTTAATAACCAGGTGAATGGTATATGATTTTGCTCTCAGTATCATATTTATTCATTCTGTTAAATTTAGGTTGTGCAGTTGTGATTCTGCTGACACCCAACAATAATTTGGGAACATTGCTTTCTTAACTGCTTCTTGGAATAGATTAAGTAAATTCAGAATTATCCATTCATTGAAAAACTTGTAAGCATTCTCTCATGGAATCTTTCAGGAATTTTTTTTTTTATTTTGGCAGAGGATGGATTTGAAAGTTTAAATAGTGAGTGAAGGTAATGGGGAATTGTTAAAATATCGTTTTTGAATATTCTTATGGTAATTAGATAGATTTTTCTATATTGGGTCAGCCTCAGCATTTTACCTATTCCGGTATATCAATCTTTAAAGTATTAAAATCTATTAATGTAAACTGAGCAAAGAATTATCCTATAATTCTTATTTTTTGTATTTATCTAAGTTTATGTCCCTGATCTCTTTTCTAATGTGAAATTTTGCTTTCTGCCTTTTTCCTTTTTGAAATTAAATATGTGTACATTTATTCAGGCGATGTTGCTCAAAACAGCAGCAGATTGTAAAGAACCCAAATTTTCACAAAAGACAATAGCAAATAAATTATGGTACTTTCACACATTGGAACATGCAGCCACCCACACATCACCAACGCCAAAAAAAAAAAAAAACAACAAAAACTGATGTCAATAAGTGAAGGAAAAAAATTGTAGCTGATGTATGCAATATGCTGTGATAAGTATAAGAAAGAGAGTTAAGGGGTGCCTGGGTGGCCCAGTCGTTAAGCGTCTGCCTTCGGCTCAGGTCATGATCCCAGAGTCCTGGGATCGAGCCCTACATCGGGCTCCCTGTTCAGCGGGAAGCCTGCTTCTCCCTCTCCCACTCCCTCTGCTTGTGTTCCCTCTCTGGCTGTGTCTCTCTCTAATAAATAAATAAAAATCTTTAAAAAAAAAAGAGAGTTAATATTATATACATGAATATATGATACATAAATATTATAGATGTATATATGCATATATGTATATGTGTATATTATATGCACACACATATACCTCTGGAAAAATTCAAAAGGCAATTAGTTGCCTTCAGACAGAGGAATGGCAGTGCTAAGGGACAGTATGGCCAGGGAGACATTTCACTATCCATCCTTTATATCTTTGGAATTTTTTTTTTTTTATTCTTATGTTAATCCCCATACATTACATCATTAGTTCTAGATGAAGTGTTCCATGATTCATTGTTCGAGCACAACACCCAGTGCTCCATGCAGAACGTGCCCTCCTCAATACCCACCACCAGGCCAACCCATCCTCCCACCCCCCTCCCCTCTAGAACCCTCAGTTTGTTTTTCAGAGTCCATCT